>NC_088345.1:33357500-34087500 GCF_036884655.1 Musa acuminata AAA Group | reverse complement strand
CGAGCTCTGCCAGGCGGTGCAACCACCGAGCTCAGTCTTCGAGCTCTGGCAGAGAGGTGCATCAGCCTGAGCTCAGTTTCGAGCTCTGCCAGGTGATGCAACCAACGAGCTCAGACTTCGAGCTCTGCCAGGCGGTGCAACCACCGAGCTCAGTCTTCGAGCTCTGCCAGGCGGTGCAACCATCGAGCTCAGTCTTCGAGCTCTGGCAGAGAGGTGCAATCGCCTGAGCTCAGTCTTCGAGCTCTGCCAGGCGGTGCCACCTCTCCAGTCAAGAGGTGCAACCGCCTGATCCCGGAATTCCGGGATTTGATTGTTTTGAGCTCCAAAATTGAACTGGGTTGGGGCCTATAAATACCCCACCCATTCAGCACAGAAAAGACAGATCCACAACGAATTCTTGATCTTCTCTATGATTCTAAGAGCTCAAATTTGTGTAAAGTTCAAAAGTTCTCCTCTTTCTGTTCTTCAAGTCTTGAGTTGTAAAGAGAGGAGAGAAAGGATCTGTAAGGGTTGTCTCCTGAGCCCGTCAAAAGGAGTGAAACTGTAAAAGGGCAGTTGGCCTTCGCCCATTGAAGGAAGGCAGCTAGTTGACGTCGGTGACCTCGTCGGAGGAGGAAGCCAAGTGGAGTAGGTCAAGACTGACCGAACCACTCTAAATCTCTGGTTTGCGTTTATTTCGAGTACCTTATCATTACTGCAAACCTCCTACATAACTACTGCTCTCTGCGCCTTTACGAACAAGTTCTAAGTGCTGACCTTTTCGAATTTGCATTCAGACGTAAATCTGTGTTTTTCGTACGATCAGCTTACGTTTGCGTTTTGATTCTGCAAAACTGTTTTCTGCGCTTTTACGAACTAGTCTCTGAGTTTAGATCCCTTTAAAACTATTTTAGACGCAAACTACGTTTAGACGAAAAACTGCGTTTATACGTAAAACTACGTTTAGACGCAAACTGCGTTTAGACATAAAACTGCGTTTAAACGTAAACTGCTCAAACTGTGTTTAAACATAAAACTGCGTTTTAGACGTAAACTTCTTTTAAACGTAAAACTACGTTTAGACGTAAAACTGCGTTTAGACGCAAACTGCGTTTAGACGTAAAACTACGTTTAGACGTAAACTGAGTTTAGACGCAAAACTGCGTTTAGACGCAAAACTGCGTTTAGACGTAAACTGTATTTAGACGCAAATTGCGTTTAGACGTAAACTGTGCTTGGACGTAAACTGCGCTTAATCTTAAGTAATCTTAGAATCGGCCTTTACATCGAAATCGTTTTTATCGGACGAACGCAGCTTTCGTTTTTTTTTTTAAATCGCTGAAAGATATCCGCTACACTAATTCACCCCCCCCCCCCCCTCTTAGTGCTCTCGATCCTAACAATTGGTATCAGAGCAAGGTTGACTCTCTAACGGATTAAAACCCAAGAGAGATGGCATACGCCGGAAACCAAGAGGGGCATTCTATTACACGTCCACCCATGTTCAGTGGGACGGACTACACCTACTGGAAGACCCGTATGAGGATCTTTCTTATTTCTATGGATTTTGAACTATGGAACCTTGTTAAAAATGGATTTTCAAAATCTTCTCTTCCAATGATCGATTGGAATGAATTGGAGAAGAAGGCTTTCGCTCTTAATGCAAAGGCTATGAATGCCTTATTTTGCGCACTTGATAAAAACGAGTTTAATCGTGTTTCAACTTGCGAAACTGCATTTGATATTTGGCACACACTCGAAGTGACCCACGAGGGCACAAGTAGAGTGAAAGAGTCCAAAATCAATCTGTTGTTGCATTCTTTTGAACTTTTCCGAATGAAACCGAGTGAAACCATTGGCGACATATTTACCCGTTTCACGGATGTCGTCAACGGTCTAAAAGGACTCGGAAAAAGTTTTTCGGATTTTGAACTCGTAAATAAGATACTAAGATCCCTTCCTAAGAGTTGGGATCCTAAAGTCACTGCTATTCAAGAGGCAAAAGATCTGCGCAACTTCCCTCTTGAAGAACTAATCGGGTCATTAATGACCTACGAAATGACTTGTAAAACTCATGAAGAGCAAGAAGACATCCTTCCAAAGAACAGGAAGGATATGGCACTCAAAACTTCTGAATGCCACTTGAGAGAAAACTCAAGTGATGAGGACTGTGATGATGACTTGGCACTTCTAACAAGAAAGTTTAAAAAGTTCTTTAAAAGAAACAAGTTTAAGAATGATACAAAAAATAAACTTGAACCCAAGAAGGACCAAGTAATCTGCTATGAATGCAAAAAACCGGGACATTACAAGAGTGATTGTCCCCAAGTCAAAAGGAGAACGTCAAAGAAAAAGGCGCTTCAAGCAACTTGGGATGACTCAAGCGCATCCGAAGAAGAAGAGTCCAACACCGAGCAAGTTGCTCATTACGCCTTAATGGCCATCGAAGATGAGGTAACAAATTCAATAGATGCAGATTTTGTTGGGAAATCATAGGGGGCGACATCATATGCGCAGCGGAAGAACAAGAAAACAAAAATCCCCGATTCCCAAAAGGATGTTCATCGTCGTGCGAAGATTGGTGCGCAAAATCCGCAAAAAACACAAAACTGCGTATAGAGATTGTGTTACCTAGGGAGATCGTATATCCCTGTTTCCTTGCAGATCCTTAGGAGAGGGTGAAGGAGGTCAAGCGTCCTCCTCTCTAGCGGTGATCCACACAGTAGGGTTGCGACGACGCTCCTCAAAACTCCAGGCCTACTCTGAGGGGGAGAGGGAGAGGAGAATAGGAAGGGCAAGCAAAGACTCTAGCCTATGAGGCTGTGAATCCCTCCTATTTATAGAGATCCCGTGTCAAAACCCTAATGGGTCCTTTCCCTAGTGGGTATTGGATCTGCATCCAATAAGACAAGGGCTCCGTCGGATATCTCATATCCGAACCTCTACTCATCACAATGCCTACCATATGTGTGTGACCCTCTAGGCCCAATATCGAGCTGGCCGTGAGTCATACCTGTCAGAACTCCTTCTAACTCAGTGAATTATTATCTCTGTAATAATTCACTCGACTCATCGACTACGGAAGTACTAGGCCACTACGCCGTAGTCCCCAGACGATACAGGGGAATCCAATCCATTGGACCTGTCTGTCCTCAGTTACCATGTACCTATAGTCCCTCATCCATCTAATATCCCAGAGACCGTATATCGAGCATGGTGCTGTCAGACCCATACGGTTTCTACTCGAGTCTCGCTCTAATCGGATTCTCCCGGAGAACTCTTTCTCTCTCAACCCGAATGACCCTGGCCAGGGATTTGTCTGAGCAAGAACACATGGGATATTCCTCTCATGATACCGAGAGTGGATGATCCTCTATCGACATTCAATAGCCCTCGTAAGGTCGACTACCACTCCCAATGACCAGCTGTACTAGATCTGGGAACAGCCAAACCTATAAGTCTGGTATCAAAGAGTGGAGCACTCATACAGGACATCCTTGGTGTCTCAAGTCTAAGAACCAGATACACCACTAGGACTACGGAATCGTTGTCTGACAATAAGGCATCATCAACCATCCAGCATTCCGTAAGCGGATCAATCAGTGAACTCATTCTCCAATGAGCACCTGTACTGTATCCCTAGTGTCCCTACACGAGCAGCTATGAGACCAGCTGCATCCATCATATAGATGGGTATACAGCACACTAGTCTATCCGGTTATCACGATGTCCCTCTCGAGTAACCTATGACCGGGATTATTTAGGATATGTGTTTAAAGGTGAATCGGTCTCATTATCGTGATCTCATCACGATCCGATTCCCATTGCACAAATCCAAGGACATCACAATATATATGCATTTATGCAATAGTTATAAAGTGATATACGCCAAAATATAATAAGCAAAAAGATTCTGTATCAAGTCACACGTGCCATCACTCACGTGATTGGCTTGCTGGGCACTTATGACTAGCAATCTCCCACTTGACCTAAAGCCAATCACCTATGTGTCTGATCCCCATCAGACCCCTGTGACGCTCAAAGACAATCTGAGACAATGGCTTTGTTAGTGGATCTGCAATGTTATCTTCGGATGGAACTCTTTCCACTGCTACATCTCCTCGGGTTACGATCTCTCTTATAAGCTGGAACCTCCTCAGAACACTTCTGATAAGACCCGGGTTCCCTTATTTGAGTAATCACCCCATAGTTGTCGCAATATAAGGAAGTCGACTTGTTGCTATCTGTATCGACTCCCAAATCTGTGATGAACTTCTTCACCCAGACTCCCTCCTTTGTTGCATCTGATGCAGCAATGTACTCCGCCTCTGTGGTCGAGTCAGCAGTGGTATCTTGCTTGGAACTCTTCCAGCACACTGCTCCTCCATTCAAGGTGTACACATACCCTGAATTCGACTTGCTATCATCGACATCAGACTGAAAACTTGAGTCAGTGTAGCCTTCAACCTTAAGGCTATTACCTCCATATACTAGTAAAAGATCCTTAGTCCTTCTCAAGTACTTAAGGATACACTTTACTGCTTTCCAGTGCTCCAAGCCTGGATCCGCCTGATACCTGCTCGTGACACTCAGAGCATGCGCTATATCAGGCCTAGTACATAGCATGGCATACATGATAGACCCTATTGCTGAGGCATAAGGTATCATATCCATGTTCGCCCTTTCTTCTGGAGTCTTTGGGGACATACTCGTAGAAAGTGATATCCCATGTCTCATCGGTATGAGACCTCTCTTGGAATTTTCCATGCCAAACCTTTTGACAATAGTTTCTATGTACCTGGACTGGGACAAGCCAAGCATCCTTTTGGATCTATCTCTATAGATTCTAATCCCCAAGATATAAGATGCTTCTCCTAAGTCCTTCATGGAGAAGTGTCTAGATAACCAAGCCTTTACTGTGGATAGCATTCCTATGTCATTCCCAATGATGAGGATGTCATCCACATATAACACCAAAAAGCTAATAGCGCTCCCACTTACCTTTCTGTATACACAAGGCTCATCTTCGTTCTTAACGAAGTCATAAGATCTGATTGCCTCATCAAATCTTATGTTCCAACTTCGGGAAGCTTGCTTTAGTCCATAAATGGATCTAAGCAACCTACACACCTTATCTGGGCAGTTTTTGGACACGAATCCCTCAAGTTGCATCATATACACCTCCTCCTCCAGGTTCCCGTTGAGGAATGCGGTTTTCACATCCATCTGCCAGATCTCATAATCATAGTGTGCTGCAATAGCCAATAGAATTCTGATGGATTTTAGCATTGCTACGGGTGAGAAAGTTTCGTCGTAGTCAACACCTTGCCTTTGACGATACCCCTTAGCCACTAGCCTTGCTTTATAGGTCTCTACCTTTCCATCTACTCCGATTTTTTTCTTAAAGATCCACTTGCAACCGATGGGTACAATACCTTCGGGTGCATCAACTAGGTTCCAAACTTTATTGGAGTACATAGAATCCATCTCAGAATTCATGGCTTCTTTCCACTTCCCGGAGTCTATACTCATAATAGCCTCCTCGTAGGTCTGAGGATCAATATCCTCTACATCCTCTGCTCTAATATGTCCCACATATCTCTCAGGAGGATGAGATACTCTATCAGACCTGCGTAAAGTTGATACTTGTGTATTAGGTACCTGAACAGACTCGAGCTGTAGAGTGGTGCTTGAGCTTGGTTCTCCAACCTCGCTCAATTCTATCATTCTCCCACTGTCTCCGTCAAGAATGTGTTCCTTCTCAAGGAACACTGCTCTCTTAGCTACAAAGACCTTTTGGTCCTCGAGATGATAGAAGTAATACCCACAAGTTTCCTTGGGGTATCCCACAAATTTACATCGCCCTGTCCTTGATTCTAACTTATCGGGGTTGTGTCTTTTAACATGGGCAGAGCAGCCCCAAATCTTAACAACCTTAAGATCAGGCTTCTTCCCTTTCCATATCTCATATGGTGTAGACACTACCGACTTAGTTGGAACTCTGTTCAGAAGGTAAGCTGTGGTTTCTAGGGCATATCCCCAGAATGAGATGGGTAGGTCAGCGAAACTCATCATGGACCGTACCATATCTAATAATGTACGATTTCTCCTTTCAGAGACACCATTGAGCTGAGGTGTATAAGGAGGTGTCCATTGGGATAATATCCCATGGTCCTTGAGGAAGTGAGTAAACTCTGTACTTAAGTACTCACCTCCTCGATCTGATCGAAGAGTTTTGATACTCTTTCCAGTCTGGTTCTCCACCTCATTCTTATACTCTCTGAATTTCTCAAAGGCCTCGGACTTGTACTTCATTAAGTACACATATCCATACCTTGAGAAATCATCAGTAAATGTAATGAAGTAGGAGTAACCTCCAATGGCATGAGTTGACATGGGTCCACATACATCACTATGTATGAGTTCCAACAACTCAGTGGCTCTCTCTCCAGTTCCACTAAATGGAGAGTTGGTCAGTTTTCCACGAATGCAAGGCTCACAAGTTGCATATGACACATAGTCGAATGGATCTAGATATCCATCATTTAGCAACTTTTGAATCCTTCTTTCATGGATGTGACCTAGCCTACTATGCCACAGGTATGCACTGTTCAACTCATCTCGTTTCCTTTTGGACACATTTATATTCATGATATGTGGAGTGGTGTCTAACATAAATAAACCATTATGCAATGTTCCTTTCGTGATGATCTTATCATCTAATAATATCGAACAACCATTGTTCTCAAAAACAAATTTATATCCACTAACTGTTAAACATGAAATGGAGATAATGTTTTTGATAATAGAAGGAACAAAATAACATGCATCTAATGCAATAAAAGCTCCACTAGGCAGATGTAGGGCGACCTCGCCAACAGCTAATACAGCAACTTTTGCTCCATTACCCATCTTGAGGTCCATCTCGCCTCTCTCTAGTCTCCTAGACCTTGCCAGAACCTGCAACGAATTGCATATATGATAAGCACTACCGGTATCTAATACCCATGTGTTATCATAAGAGTCTGACAAATGGAGACTGATCATGAATGTACCTGAAGCTTCATCAAGCTTTTGTTTCGCCCTTTCTGCAAGGTACTCTTTGCAGTTTCTCTTCCAGTGCCCATCTTTACCATAGTGGAAGCACTGGCCTTTGTCCTTTGTTGGGTCTTTCTTAGCAACCTTTGCTTTACCTTGTTTGCCCTTGCCCTTTCCCTTCTTAAGGGACCTTTCTGCTTTCCTTTTCTTTCTGGTCTCACCAGTGTAGAGAACTGGCTTCTCTTTCTTAATAGTACTCTCTGCCTCCCTCAACATATTGAGGAGCTCTGGGAGAGTCACCTCAAGCTTGTTCATATTAAAATTCATTATGAACTGTGAAAAGGAATCTGGTAGGGACTGAAGCACAATGTCCACACACAAGTTATCCTCTAGGACCATTCCTAGACCTGTGAGTTTCTCTATCCACTCAATCATCTTTAGGACATGGTTCTGAACCGGTGTCCCCTCAGTCATCCTAGCGCGGAAAAGGCTCTTGGATATCTCATATCGTTGAGTCCTTCCCTGTTCCTCAAACAATTTACGGACATGTAGGAGAATGGATCTGGCATCCATCTTTTCATGTTGTCTCTGTAACTCTGGAGTCATAGAGCCCAACATATAGCACTGAGCAAGAGTGGAGTCATCAATGTACTTCACGTAGCGAGCGATCTAATCCTCGCTTGCCCCTTCTTCGGGCGTAGGCATCACTGTATCAAGGACGTACACGATTTTCTCCGCTGTGAGAACAATTCTCAAGTTACGGAGCCAATCCGTATAATTTGGACCAGTGAGGCGGTTGACATCAAGTATGCCACGTAAGGGATTTGAAAGCGACATTTTCTGAAAATAAAGATGTAGCAAAAATGAATAACATGCAGATTTTGCAAGAAATAAACTATCAAGATATGGACTTCTATCTTAATATGCTCCCACTATTTTACTAACGAGTCACGCGACACCCTCAGCACGTGAAACGGAAGTCTCCGGCAGACTTCTAGTGGGGATCAGGATCCAATCAGCGTCTTAGTGTAACCTCGAGGGACTCGACCAATCATACTAAGCCTAAAAGGTAGACAACTCTTGCCGATCACAACTCCTTGTGATTCCCGTCCTGTTCGGCCTCCGAATCACCATGGCCTCGAGGGACTCGACCAACCATGATGCTCGGTTAAGTCAACACCTTCGTTACAAGATGAGTCTGATTTGATGATATACCCTCGAGGGACTCGACCAAGCATATCATGCCCTCAGGTCACCGGTGACATCTCTATGTCGTAAGCAAGATAGCGAATCGCGATATAGGTGAGTCTCGAGGGACTCGACCAACTCAACCTACACCGGGATTCGGTTCCTACTCATAACGATGGAAGGCCACGTGGGTCAATCTAATTGCCTCACGTTTACCGACTTAATATTATCGAGAGATGTTTCTATGATTTGGTCTCCTAATATGACATGTCACACATATGCATATTTAATATATATCTACATCGCATGCAAATATATATACATATCTAGTATGTGTATAAGCAATCACACCAGATGATCATGGACCACAACCTAATATGATTAGGCCCGAGCCAGTAGGCCTAATCACTCACATCAAGATCTATGTGTGCAACGGTGCATCTCCATGCCTTGTGATCGTCCATCTCGTCCTCGTCGGTTCCGTCGACATCTTGATGCATCTCCATGCATCACGATCGTCCGTCTCGTGGGTCCCGCTATGGCATCCACGCTCCCGCTGCGCCTCCTCATGTGATTACAACTTAATCATAGGCACGCAGGCCCGACAATAAACGAGAAATATAATGGAGGTTCGCAGACCTCAATAATAATAATCACAAGTACACACATCACACGGTCCATGATCATCCGTCCACACATCATACATCACATGTATAAATAATCATCATCATGTAGGACTACTAGATAATAATAAAAATAATAATCAACTAAACCTTTTAATTAATTAATATTTTCTGAAATCAGGGATATATAGGGAATTTCTCAATTCCTAAGGGTATTTTCGTAATTTGGACAAAAGACAGAAACTGGAATTTCTCAAATTCCGAGGGGCAAAACTGTCTTTTGCCCAGAAAACCCTAATACCCTTTGCCCTTTTTGCTGCTGCCGCCGCCGCCACCCTGCCGGCGGCGGCCTGTGCGGCGGGGCGAGGGCACTGCCCTCGCCTGCAGGCGGCACGCCCGCTGGCGGCGATGCCGCTGCGGGTGGGCGCCCCCTTCGGGCGCCGCTGCCTCCGCAGACGGTGCTGTACCGCCGGGCGGCCGCCCCTGTGGGGGGTTTCGCCCGCGGGAGCAGCGGCGGCAAGCGCCGCTTCCTTTCGGCGGCAGGCGCCGCTGCCCTGCGGCGCCTCTGCCCGTGGGTTGCCAGCCCCGCCAGCAGCAAGCCTGCTGCAAGCAGACCGCCGGCCGGCTGCTGCAGGCACAGCGCTTGCGCATGCGCCGGCGCTGTGCTGCCTGGCTGCGGCTACAGCTGCGGCTGCCGCTGCAGGTGGCTGCAGGTATGCAGATCGAGGGCAGCAACTGTTGCTGCCCTTCCTCGCTTTTGCGTCAATGATTTTGACGTCAATATTCTTCCAAAACACAACACACGCAGTTCAAAACCAATCATTCGCACGAACAACCTGGCTCTGATACCACTGTTGGGAAATCATAGGGGGCGACATCATATGCGCAGCGGAAGAACAAGAAAACAAAAATCCCCGATTCCCAAAAGGATGTTCATCGTCGTGCGAAGATTGGTGCGCAAAATCCGCAAAAAACACAAAACTGCGTATAGAGATTGTGTTACCTAGGGAGATCGTATATCCCTGTTTCCTTGCAGATCCTTAGGAGAGGGTGAAGGAGGTCAAGCGTCCTCCTCTCTAGCGGTGATCCACACAGCAGGGTTGCGACGACGCTCCTCAAAACTCCAGGCCTACTCTGAGGGGGAGAGGGAGAGGAGAATAGGAAGGGCAAGCAAAGACTCTAGCCTATGAGGCTGTGAATCCCTCCTATTTATAGAGATCCCGTGTCAAAACCCTAATGGGTCCTTTCCCTAGTGGGTATTGGATCTGCATCCAATAAGACAAGGGCTCCGTCGGATATCTCATATTCGAACCTCTACTCATCGCAATGCCTACCATATGTGTGTGACCCTCTAGGCCCAATATCGAGCTGGCCGTGAGTCATACCTGTCAGAACTCCTTCTAACTCAGTGAATTATTATCTCTGTAATAATTCACTCGACTCATCGACTACGGAAGTACTAGGCCACTACGCCGTAGTCCCCAGACGATACAGGGGAATCCAATCCATTGGACCTGTCTGTCCTCAGTTACCATGTACCTATAGTCCCTCATCCATCTAATATCCCAGAGACCGTATATCGAGCATGGTGCTGTCAGACCCATACGGTTTCTACTCGAGTCTCGCTCTAATCGGATTCTCCCGGAGAACTCTTTCTCTCTCAACCCGAATGACCCTGGCCAGGGATTTGTCTGAGCAAGAACACATGGGATATTCCTCTCATGATACCGAGAGTGGATGATCCTCTATCGACATTCAATAGCCCTCGTAAGGTCGACTACCACTCCCAATGACCAGCTGTACTAGATCTGGGAACAGCCAAACCTATAAGTCTGGTATCAAAGAGTGGAGCACTCATACAGGACATCCTTGGTGTCTCAAGTCTAAGAACTAGATACACCACTAGGACTACGGAATCGTTGTCTGACAATAAGGCATCATCAACCATCCAGCATTCCGTAAGCGGATCAATCAGTGAACTCATTCTCCAATGAGCACCTGTACTGTATCCCTAGTGTCCCTACACGAGCAGCTATGAGACCAGCTGCATCCATCATATGGACGGGTATACAGCACACCAGTCTATCCGGTTATCACGATGTCCCTCTCGAGTAACCTATGACCGGGATTATTTAGGATATGTGTTTAAAGGTGAATCGGTCTCATTATCGTGATCTCATCACGATCCGATTCCCATTGCACAAATCCAAGGACATCACAATATATATGCATTTATGCAATAGTTATAAAGTGATATACGCCAAAATATAATAAGCAAAAAGATTCTGTATCAAGTCACACGTGCCATCACTCACGTGATTGGCTTGCTGGGCACTTATGACTAGCAGATTTATCATTCGATGAATTATTAAATGCTTTCCATGAATTGTTTGATGAGTGTAAGATTATCAGTAGTAAATACAAACTGCTAAAAAAGGAGCATGATAGTCTTATTTGTAATTTCGATAAGTTAAATGCTGAACATCATGATAGTTTAAGCCCATGCATAAAATGCCATGATCTAGAAACTCTAAAAAAAGAAAACTTGCTACTTAAGGACACCTTGAAGAAATTCGAGGTTGGTAGCAAGTCATTGAACATGATCCTTACAAACAAGGGTCACGTTCCCAAAAGAAGTGGTATTGGATTCGTGAGAAGTCCTCACCAAAATCCAACCACCTTCATAAAAGGCCCCATCTTACATATTCGACATCAAGACAAATGTAACTTCTGTTGTAAATTCGGACACAAGACACATTGTTGTCCATTCAAGAAAATAAGTCCAAACAAATTTATTTGGGTTCCTAAATGAACCATAATAAACTCCATGCAACATGATAAACAATGTAGATCTATTTGTGAGAAACCCAAAAGTAAATGGGTACCTAAAAATTATCCCTTCCTATAAAAACATTAAAATTTTAGGCTGGAGCAAGAATTAATATTCTGCTCCTTGATTCTCGACAGTCATAACCCAAAAGTCAAAAGGAACTCGCAACGCTTAAATGACGAGTGGAAATTATGAAATCACAAATAGGATTTGGATGCAACCTAATGTGACTTTTCAGAAACATATGATTCACATATCCCCTTGATCATCGAATCTGTCAATATTATTCATTCATCATCTTCAAATCAAACCTTGTATCATGAAGAAACTAAGTATGTCATAAACTTGAAAAGATTACCAACTTGAACGAACTATCACAAACATGCGTACGACATTGGGAGTATGCACGTTATAAGATCTATCTTAATCATACAAGTTTTCTTTAAAATAAAAACTCATATGAAACATTAATTGCTCTGAATGAAAACTCTCCTCAAGACAAAACACCCCTGATCAAATCACAACAAAGTGCTCACTGCCTGCAGGAGGTGGCACCTCTCCAGCTGGCGGTGGCACCTCTCCAGCTGGCGATGGCACCTCCAGCCATCACGGGTTGCCAGCGGTTGCACCGCTCCAGCCAGAGGTGCAACCGCCCGCAACTCTGCCTTTTTAACCCACGCTTGGGCCGGCGGTGAAACCGACACCAACTGACTTCCCTTCCCTTCTCTACTCCTCCAAGCCTCCTCCATCCTCACTCCACTCCGTTTAGCTTCCCAAATACCTCCCATTTCGGAGCAAAACATCAAGAATCCTTCCCTCTTTTAAAGATTCAACTAAGGTATTCTCTAAGAACCTCTTAAATTTTGTTTTGTTCTCTTGCTCATCTTTATCCCTCTAAACTGCTATAGTTATGGGATCTAGAAGATCCTCAAGGGACAAGGGAAAGAGGAGATTAGTAGAAGAGTTTGATTTCACCCTCTTTGATTCAAAAAACCATGCTGAAAAATTTTCCTCCTTCGAACTTAGAAGCATTCATAAGGGAAAATACGTAGATATACATGAACTTAGAGACTTAGAAACTATCCAATGGTTTGCAAACCTAGATCTACTTTCAATCTTACAGATTAATGAACCCATCTATCCTAGGCTAGTTCGATTGTTTTACAATAACATACAAATAGATGAGGAAGAAAGGATGTCCACCTATCTTTTAGGACAACACATCTCAATCACTGATAGATTCATTTGTGATATGATAGGCATTCCCATGAAAAGCATAGGACTTTACTTTAGAGGATCATGGGTTGATGAAACTATTGGAACATCCTATGTTGAAGCCTTAGGAATAATCTTTGCCAATCCCGACATAACATTTGTTCCTAAAAGTTGTGAACATCTACTACCTATGAACACTAAATTACTTCATCATATCATGACTAGTATAATTCTTCCTAAACAATACCATCATGATGAAGTGAGTCAATTAGAATTAGGAACTATGTACTTAATCATGAAGGTACATGACATCTGTCTTGGCTATCTTATCCAACAAAGCATGTTAGAATTATCTAAGAAAAACATGATGCTCCCATATGGTGGTATAATTACTAGAATAATGAGAGCTTACGACATTCAAATACCACCAGAAGAAGAAGTAATGAAAGAAGATAGATTCAGCAAAATAAACACAAGTCTACTTCACCGACTAAGATGTCACTATAGAAACGGTAATTGGGTTAGAATGCCTAGAAGAACTGATCCTCCTCAACCTGAACCAGAACCGGAAACACCAGTATTAAGGAGTACCCAATCTCCTCCAATCTGTCCCTTTGAGGAAACACATCCAGTTGAGCAAACTCATACATCTGTCGAAGAAATTGGGATTCGAATGGACCGATTCGAACAGAGACAAGAACGGATTGAACAATGACAAGATCAAATTCTATCAGAGCTACAGCAGATTCATAGTCAATTTGACTCCTTGTTTAGGCACTTTAATTTTCCACCTCATGAATGAACTTGTATGAACATTTGTTGTTGCTATAAACTTCTTATGTTACTCACTTCTGATATGCTGGTTGTAAACATCTATTATGGTAAACATTTGTCATGTGCCTTGTGGCAAGGGTTATCTCGAACTTTAATCATATTGTTTTTCTTTGATATGTGATATGTCCGAATAGATGAATTTGTTAAAATTATTTTTCGGAGTATATTGAATGATCAGATCACTTGATTGCCATATTTATATCTGTAACAAAATCTTGTTCAAATGAATCTTATTTATTCGAATGATATAAAACATATTTATTCGTACACTTTCATGAAAAATAAGTTTATGAAATAAATCTGATAAAGTGATTCCTGTGTATGTATTTCATCCTGTAATATCTTTGCGGGTAAAATGGATTATAACAAAAAAGGGGGAAGAAGTTTTCAAAGCAATCTATGTAAAATTCCTCTATAAGCTTGCTAATATTGTTTTCCTCATATCACAATTACCATACTTTTTGTTGATGACAAAGGGGGAGAAACATATGAATTGATAAACACTGCCATGATCATGTCTATGTCATAGTTACAAATACTTGAGTGATGCTATAAACAATGTTATGGTTATACCATCCTTGCATCATCAAGAGATATATGAAGGTTATACCATCCTTGCATCATCAAGAGATATATGAACGTGTGCTATAGTTTGCATTATGTCTTAAGTTGATATCCTATCTTGTGAAGTAAATGCAAACTTGCTAGAATGATAATATGTGTGCATCATGTAATAGTCCTTCGCAGCTTTAAATGATAATGATCAATTACATGATGAATAGTTACAAACACAATCATACAAACTTGATGATGCATGTCAAGCTTTGACATCATTCCTGAAGAGATACATCATGATGGGAGTATTGATAAGTTTAACTGATCTAACTTATCAATACGTCAATTGAATTCTTAGGTCTTGAATTCAAGGTTGACTTATCTCAACTATAGCATATAGATAGGGGGAGTTAAGGATAACTCCATTATCAATTGATTGTCATCATCAAAAAGGGGGAGATTGTTGAATCTCGGATTTTGATGATGAAGTCAATTGTCATTTGTTGTCTAATCTATGTGTTGAGATAAGTGTGCAGGATTAACTACGATAAAAGTTAGACAAGCAGCAGGAGTTGCGCCGGAGTCAAGATCATGATCACGATGGGAGTTCAAGAGTTCGACGGAAGTTCGGACGGTCGTCGGAGGTTCTGCAAGAACAAATCCGAGAAGTCCGGAAGCTTGCCAAGCGAAGCTCGTCGAAACTCGCCAAGTGGATCGTCGCAAAATCCAGGAGTTTGCCGGAAGTCCGCAGAAGCATCACCGAGGGTTCATCGGATGATCGACGTAAGTTCGTCGGAAACTCGCCGGAAGAAGCGATTGACGTTCCGAAGCTCAGTCTTCGAGCTCTGGCAAAGAGGTGCATCAGCCTGAGCTCAGTTTCGAGCTCTGCCAGGTGATGCAACCACCGAGCTCAAACTTCGAGCTCTGCCAGGCGGTACAACCACCGAGCTCAGTCTTCGAGCTCTGCCAGGTGGTGCAACCATCGAGCTCAGTCTTCGAGCTCTGGCAGAGAGGTGCAATCGCTTGAGCTCAGTCTTCGAGCTCTGCCAGGCGGTGCCACCTCTCCAGTCAAGAGGTGCAACCGCCTGATCCCGGAATTCCGGGATTTGATCGTTTTGAGCTCCAAAATTGAACTGGGTTGGGGCCTATAAATACCCCACCCATTCAGCACAGAAAAGACAGATCCACAACGAATTCCTGATCTTCTCTGTGATTCTAAGAGCTCAAATTTGTATAAAGTTCAAAAGTTCTCCTCTTTCTGTTCTTTAAGTCTTGAGTTGTAAAGAGAGGAGAGAAAGGATCTGTAAGGGTTGTCTCTTGAGCCCGTCAAAAGGAGTGAAACTGTAAAAGGGCAGTTGGCCTTCGCCCATTGAAGGAAGGCAGCTAGTTGACGTCGGTGACCTCGTCGGAGGAGGAAGCCAAGTGGAGTAGGTCAAGACTGACCGAACCACTCTAAATCTCTGGTTTGTGTTTATTTCGAGTACCTTATCATTACTGCAAACCTCCTACATAACTACTGCTCTCTGCGCCTTTACGAACAAGTTCTAAGTGCTGACCTTTTCGAATTTGCATTCAGACGTAAATCTGTGTTTTTCGTACGATCAGCTTACGTTTGCGTTTTGATTCTGTAAAACTGTTTTCTGCACTTTTACGAACTAGTCTCTGAGTTTAGATCCCTTTAAAACTATTTTAGACGCAAACTACGTTTAGACGAAAAACTGCGTTTAGACGTAAAACTACGTTTAGACGCAAACTGCGTTTAGACGTAGAACTGCGTTTAAACGTAAACTGCGCAAACTGTGTTTAAACATAAAGCTGCATTTTAGACGTAAACTTCTTTGAAACGTAAAACTACGTTTAGACGTAAAACTGCGTTTAGACGCAAACTGCGTTTAGACGTAAAACTGCGTTTAGACGTAAATTGAGTTTAGACGCAAAACTGCGTTTAGACGCAAACTGTATTTAGATGCAAATTGCGTTTAGACGTAAAATGTGCTTGGACGTAAACTGCGCTTAATCTTAAGTAATCTTAGAATCGGCCTTTACATCGAAATCGTTTTTATCGGACGAACGCAGCTTTCGTTTTTTTTTTTAAATCGCTGAAAGATATCCGCTGCACTAATTCACCCCCCCCCTCTTAGTGCTCTCGATCCTAACAGCTCTTGCTTACTATGTTGCGACCATTGCCGCCTTACCAACAGTGGCCCCTGCTCGTGGTTGGCGTTGCCCCCCCGGGCGCTTCTACCAACAGGCGGTGCTACTCCTACGGGCGACCACCCCTTTTGCGGTTGACCAAAGAAGGGGCCGCCACACTATGGGCGACCGCCCCTTTTGCAAGTGAGCACTACTATAAGCGTCGCCCGCTAGCGCCACCCATGCAGTTGCCTGCCTACGGCCCATAGGCGACCAGCTGTAGGTGGCCAAGCTAAGAGCTCCCTTGGGAGCTCTTAGCCAAGGCTGCAAGTAGCCATTGGCCAACCTACCAAGGCAATGACGATTGCTGCTCTCTCTCACCTTGTGCATCAATAAATTTGACGTCAAAAGCTTTTCTAAAACACAACACACGTAGTTCAAAATCAATCTTTCGCACGAACAACCTTTCTTTGATACTACTATAGGAAAATCTAGGGATGATATCACATGAGCAATGGAAGAACATAAAATAAAAATCTCAAATTTTCTAAAAAGGTGTTTATCATCATATGAAGATTACTACATAAAAACCCATAAAATCGAAAACCAAATGTGAGATAGTTGTGTTACTTAGGGAGATCATATATTCCTGAATTCCTATGGATCTGTGGGAGAGGATAAAGGATATCAAGCATCATCTTCTCTAGTGGTGATCCACACAATAGGCGCTGCTCCTCGAATATGTTAGGATCGGAGCGGCACTATGAGGGGGGGGTGAATTAGTGCAGCGGTAAAGTGTGATAAACTTTTGACGATTTAAACACTTTCGAAAACTTCATACAATAAAAGTAACGTTTTCGTTTGAAACCGTTTCGATTGCGTTTTAACTTGAAGAGATAAGTAAGATGTAGACAAAGAAGTAGAGCATTAAAGTGCAAATGGTTTGTAGTAATGTAA
Source organism: Musa acuminata AAA Group (assembly GCF_036884655.1). NCBI lineage: Eukaryota > Viridiplantae > Streptophyta > Magnoliopsida > Zingiberales > Musaceae > Musa > Musa acuminata. The sequence goes on along the minus strand of NC_088345.1, from coordinate 34,070,148 downwards.
ATGACAATAAGTAAATGCAAACCAAAAATCATGCAGATTTTATAGTGGTTCGGTCAAATGACCTACATCCACTTGTGAGGCCCCTCTTTGATGAGGCTCCCACCTTCCACTAGCAAATCTCTTGAAATGGAAGGGCAAATACCCCTCTTACAACTTTTTAAAAGCGGTTCACTCTCTTACAGATTTTCAGCAAGAAAGAAGGAGGTGAACACTAGCAAATTGAAAACAAGACTAGCAAAGACTTTTCTAAGACCTTTCTCTCAAACAATTGCTGCTCAAAAAGTTGTAATCTCAGCTGAGACTTGAGGGGTATTTATAGGCCTCAAGAGGATTCAAATTTGGGCTCCAAAAATTTGAATTCTTTTATGTTTCCGATGTTGGCGGTGCCATCGCCCAGCCCAGGGTGCCACCGCCCAACGCTCGGGTGTTGGGCGGTGCAACCGCCCAGGCCAGGAGGTGTCACCGCCCAGCCTAGGCGGTGCCATTGCCTAGGCCAATTCAGCTCACTGGTTGGGCTCCAAACTTGGCCCAAACCAGTCCGAACTCGGGCCCAATTGGCCCCTACTTGGGTTATAGGATTAACACCTAATCCTAACCCTAATTAACGTGCTAATTATGAATTTAGAGACATTTTCTAAGCTATTACAAAGTCTGTAAGTCAAGACTTCTTCCGGCGAACTTCCGACGGTCTTCCGATAAACTCTCGGAAACCATTCTGCGGACTCCCGACAAGCTCCTAGACTTCACGATTTGATCTTGGCGAGTTCCAACGAACTTCTTTGGTAAGCTTTGATCTTTCTTGGTGAGCTTCGCGAACTTCCAACGAACCTTCTGGCGAGCTTCCGAAAAATCCTTCGGCAAGCTCCCTACTCATTCTCGGCTAGTTCCGGCAGTATTCCCGACGAACCTTCGGACTTCCGTCGAACTCTCGAACTCCCAATGAATCCTTCGCGCTTGACTCCAGCACTTTGTTTCGCTTTATGTCTTCATCGTTATCGTAGTTAATCCTGCACACACAAACCAAAACTCAACTCCGATCTATACAATTATTACAACGCGAATTGACATTCTGTTGCCCGGCACGTCATTGGTTGACTCTTCGTCTGATTCTTCGGTGCATCGTCCTCTCTTACGGCTTATTGCCCAATCGGTAGTTGACCTCCGCAACCCCGATATCCTTAGCGCAATTTCGCTCTCCTTGGCCCAATGCCCGACATCTGAAGCATTCAGCCATCCAATATCCTGACGTGATCTCTTCCGGCGCAACGTCAATTCCTCCTGCGTCAACTGTCTAAACCTGATCGAGAAGACCTGCATCACTCAAAATGCAGTTTAAATCATAAACACATATCAAGTGGTTTCATCATTAAAATACGAGATTTAACAGAATCTCCTCGCTACGTGTACCTCGCAATCAAGAAGGGACCGACCTTTCTTGCTATCCACATGCCTCAAACAAGAGCTACAGGATGTGGAGGAGAGAGGAAGAAGAGAATAGGAGGTTGTTAGGAATGAGTCAACACTAAGAGGAGGGGTGAATTAGTGCAGCGGATAAAAACGTTAGTTTTGTAAAATATTTGTTTCATACGATAAAACTGATCTTGAAAAGATATTAAACTTCAAAGTGTTCATTAGAGTGTAATGAGAAAGTAAATAAAGTAAGGATGTTTGCAGTAAGGTAAATTGCACAAAAGAAAAGCAAACTAGATTTTTATAGTGGTTCGGTCGTCGTGACCTACATCCACTCCTGATTCCTTTTCCGTCGAGGCCACCGGTATCCACTATCGGTCTTCATTCAATAGGGAAAGATCAACCACCTTTTACAGCTCTTTCTCCTTTTATCGAGTTTAGGAGATAACTCTTACACCCCCACTTACTCCCCTCCCAAACTATTCTAATACTTAGAAGAAGGAGAGGAGTTCACACAAGATTGCAACAACATTTTTTTCTTTTTTTCACTCTCAATACTTGTGTGGTTTAACTAGGGATGAGATGAGTATTTATAGGCCTCAAGTTGATACAAACTTGGAGCCTAAAAATGTCTCATCCTTGGTTTTTGGGGTCCTGGCGGTACCACGGCCTGTGCTGGGCGGTACCACTGCCTGTACTGAGTGGTACCACCGCCTACAGCGTTGACACTAGGTGGTACCATTGCCCAATATGACAGTACCACCGCCTGGAAGACTGTGTCTGGGCGGTACCACCACCCAAACTGGCGATACCATCGCTTGACACTGTCATTGGGCGGTACCACCGCCTAGACTAGCAGTACCACCGTCTGATATAGTCTTGGAGACTGTGCCACGACGGTGCCATCTGTTTGGTCGCTGCTTGGGCCTTCCAATATCCTGACGTGATCTCTTCCGGCGCAACGTCAATTCCTCCTGCGTCAACTATCTAAACCTGATCGAGAAGACCTGCATCACTCAAAATGCAGTTTAAATCATAAACACATATCAAGTGGTTTCATCATTAAAATACGAGATTTAACAGAATCTCCTCGCTACGTGTACCTCGCAATCAAGAAGGGACCGACCTTTCTTGCTATCCACATGCCTCAAACAAGAGCTACAGGATGTGGAGGAGAGAGGAAGAAGAGAATAGGAGGTTGTTAGGAATAAGTCAACACTAAGAGGAGGGGTGAATTAGTGCAGCGGATAAAAACGTTAGTTTTGTAAAATATTTGTTTCATACGATAAAACTGATCTTGAAAAGATATTAAACTTCAAAGTGTTCATTAGAGTGTAATGAGAAAGTAAATAAAGTAAGGATGTTTGCAGTAAGGTAAATTGCACAAAAGAAAAGCAAACTAGATTTTTATAGTGGTTCGGTCGTCGTGACCTACATCCACTCCTGATTCCTTTTCCGTCGAGGCCACCGGTATCCACTATCGGTCTTCATTCAATAGGGAAAGATCAACCACCTTTTACAGCTCTTTCTCCTTTTATCGAGTTTAGGAGATAACTCTTACACCCCCACTTACTCCCCTCCCAAACTATTCTAATACTTAGAAGAAGGAGAGGAGTTCACACAAGATTGCAACAACATTTCTTTCTTTTTTCACTCTCAATACTTGTGTGGTTTAACTAGGGATGAGATGAGTATTTATAGGCCTCAAGTTGATACAAACTTGGAGCCTAAAAATGTCTCATCCTTGGTTTTTGGGGTCCTGGCGGTACCACGACCTGTGCTGGGCGGTACCACTGCCTGTACTGAGTGGTACCACCGCCTACAGCGTTGACACTAGGTGGTACCATTGCCCAATATGACAGTACCACCGCCTGGAAGACTGTGTCTGGGCGGTACCACCACCCAAACTGGCGATACCATCGCTTGACACTGTCATTGGGCGGTACCACCGCCTAGACTAGCAGTACCACCGTCTGATATAGTCTTGGAGACTGTGCCACGACGGTGCCATCTGTTTGGTCGCTGCTTGGGCCTTCCAATATCCTGACGTGATCTCTTCCGACGCAACGTCAATTCCTCCTGCGTCAACTATCTAAACCTGATCGAGAAGACCTGCATCACTCAAAATGCAGTTTAAATCATAAACACATATCAAGTGGTTTCATCATTAAAATACGAGATTTAACAGAATCTCCTCGCTACGTGTACCTCGCAATCAAGAAGGGACCGACCTTTCTTGCTATCCACATGCCTCAAACAAGAGCTACAGGATGTGGAGGAGAGAGGAAGAAGAGAATAGGAGGTTGTTAGGAATGAGTCAACACTAAGAGGAGGGGTGATTTAGTGCAGCGGATAAAAACGTTAGTTTTGTAAAATATTTGTTTCATACGATAAAACTGATCTTGAAAAGATATTAAACTTCAAAGTGTTCATTAGAGTGTAATGAGAAAGTAAATAAAGTAAGGATGTTTGCAGTAAGGTAAATTGCACAAAAGAAAAGCAAACTAGATTTTTATAGTGGTTCGGTCGTCGTGACCTACATCCACTCCTGATTCCTTTTCCGTCGAGGCCACCGGTATCCACTATCGGTCTTCATTCAATAGGGAAAGATCAACCACCTTTTACAGCTCTTTCTCCTTTTATCGAGTTTAGGAGATAACTCTTACACCCCCACTTACTCCCCTCCCAAACTATTCTAATACTTAGAAGAAGGAGAGGAGTTCACACAAGATTGCAACAACATTTCTTTCTTTTTTCACTCTCAATACTTGTGTGGTTTAACTAGGGATGAGATGAGTATTTATAGGCCTCAAGTTGATACAAACTTGGAGCCTAAAAATGTCTCATCCTTGGTTTTTGGGGTCCTGGCGGTACCACGACCTGTGCTGGGCGGTACCACTGCCTGTACTGAGTGGTACCACCGCCTACAGCGTTGACACTAGGTGGTACCATTGCCCAATATGACAGTACCACCGCCTGGAAGACTGTGTCTGGGCGGTACCACCACCCAAACTGGCGATACCATCGCTTGACACTGTCATTGGGCGGTACCACCGCCTAGACTAGCAGTACCACCGTCTGATATAGTCTTGGAGACTGTGCCACGACGGTGCCATCTGTTTGGTCGCTGTTTGGGCCTTCCACTTGGCTCAACATAGCCCAAACTTGTGTCATTGAATGGGCCTTTCTCTTGGCCCAAAATAATCCTATTTTGGGCCCAATTGGCCCCTAATTGAGTTGGTCTAATTATATTCTAAACTGACTCAATTAGACTCTAAACTAACTTAATCTAGACATAATTGATTACAAACGAATCCTATGTTGTCCAGCTGGTTCTTCCAATGCTTCATCCGATCCTTCAGCACATCACCCTCTTTTGTGGCCTTTGCCCAATCGATATGTTGACCTCCACAACTCCGATCTTCTTAGCGCAATATCTGCTCTTTTAGGCCTGATGCCCGAATTTTCGGCCTGAAGCCTTCTACCGACACGTCGACCGTTCCTTCGGCCCGACGTCCAATATTCTGACATGTTCTCTCCGGCCCAACATCTGATTCCTCCTACTTTAATCAATTTTCCTCTCCTGATCGATGTTAGCCCTACGTCACCCAAATGCATATTAGAACAACTCTATAATTGGTTTCATCATTAAAATCCGAGATTCAGCAATCTCCCCCTTTTTTATAATGATAATCAATTGATGACAGTGTTAACCTTAACTCTCCCTATCAATATGCCCTATTGATAGAACTCTTGGATTCAAAAAACCAAGCAACATGTTATCATAAAACTTATTATAAGACTTCATCATATTTCTCTCCCTTTGTCATCAATAAAAAGGAGAAGTTCAACTATCAAGTGTTTAGAACACATTACAGTTCAAATCATTGCATTATAAATATAATCTTCAGTTTTATCATTATACAAGCTAGCAAAAATTTAAGTTTTACAAGTTTATAAATTTTGCTATAAGTTTAGCATGTTTTTCTTTATTGAGATAGGCAAGATTACATTATTGCTTCTCTTGAGATTGCAAGCTAGCAAGTCTTGGTGAAATTTAAGATAGCAAGTTCTACATAATGTAAGTTAACAAATTTTTACATCATTTTTTAGAACAAGCATAACTAGTTCTTTCTCCCTCTTTGTCATTGTAAAAAAGAAGGGAATAAAATAATTTTGTAATTCTTTTTTCCTTTACATCAATTTTTAAATCATGACAAAAAATAAATAACAAAGATGAAAAATCAAGTTATGAATGTGAAAATAATTTTTTATCATGAATATTTCATCATTGCATGTATCATTATCATGAGTTGAAGTATTGCATGCATAATATCATATCATTATTCATAATGACATCTATATTTCAATCATTATTTCAATCATCAAAAATGAAAGATCAAGTCTAAAATTCGAGAAATCACGAGAAACCATAATTCATTTGAATAAATCTCCTCTTAAATAATTAACGAAAAGAATTCTTAGGAGATCATGATATAGATAAAATTCATTTAATCTTGTAGGAGAACAAGATCTCAATTCATGCATATAAAATTTCTCAATTCATTATGAATCATAAAATTTATAATTCCAAAAAATCATAATTCATTTAGATAGTAGATAGCAAAAAAAAAAAAAAAGAGAAATGATATTCATTCACAGAAAGATTTCAAGTATCAAATATTGAGAAATCAAGATCATAAATTGAATTATTTTTCTCTTTAGTAAATGGAAAAGAGAAACATAAGAGATCAAATAAGATCTTAATTCATAAAAGATTTCATGTTATAAATCTCGAAAAATCAAGATAAAGCTCATTCAAATTCAAATCATCACATCAAAATCATTTTCAAGAGATTCATAAAAAAAATATAGATATATTCGTTAATCTCTCCTTTTTGAAAATCGATGAAGTAGAGAAAAGAAATTTTTCAAGGAGAAAGCTTTCCTCTTTTTAGTGTTTCAATTCATAAGATTGATTTCATATAAGCATGCCCCTTGTCACATATGTCAAATCAAAACATGCATCAATATTTAAAACGAAAAGACCAAAAATCACCAAGATCAAAAAGTGTAACACATAATTCAAAAACATATGATTTCAAATCTTTACTTCAAGTCCTCATACATAAAAATCATCAAGCATGATACAAACATTTATTTTCAAAACATTCATCATGATAAGGCATACAAGTCATAAATACAAAAAACTCATTAAACGAAAAGCATATTCATCAATCATGGTTTCATTTAGCATAAGACATTTTCAAACAAAATCGAAAAGCAATACGAAAATCATCCAGATATACATTATTGCTTCTTAAAACATACATAGGATTTATCTTAACTATTAGATTTAAGTCTAACATTTTGTTCATTTATTATAAAACATGTAATTTTCATGATCATTTTTAAAATTACTAAAAACATAAGCATGATCCTAAAACTTTTAACATTTTCATTACATCATTAAACATGCAATTTTTAAGAAAAATTTATATATAATTTTTCTAAACTAAATTAAAAATAACTCATGCTAAAGCATCATGTAATTTTGAAATAAGGCAAAGGGGTTTTGGTTACCTCATTGTCGAAAGCCGTTAAGGCATAGTTTGCTGTCTCGACTTTGTTGGTTTGCTCCTCATTTTCGGATGCAGTCGATTCGTCCCAAAGTGCTTCCTTCTTCTTACGTTCATAGCAAGTAGTTACATTCTTTTTGTTCTTTAATTTTTATTTAATGAACTTTTAAAATTTCATATTAAGGAGTTCAAGTTCACCATCACTTGAGCTTATGCTTGAGTGGTCTTCAATTGTTTTAAGTCTGAAATCCTTCCTGTTCTTTGGAAGGTTGTCCTCAAGTTCATTTTGTGCCACATTGGTCATTTCGTAGGTCATTAAAGACCCAATTAGTTCTTCGAGTAGAAGCTTGTTTAAGTTTTTTGCCTCTTGTATAGTAGTTATTTTTGAATCTTAATTCTTATGAAGAGAACGCAAAATTTTATTTTCAAGTTCAAAATTTGAAAAAATTTTACCAAGTGCTTTTAGACTATTGACGACATCCGTAAAACGGGTGTACATGTCTCCAATAATCTCGCTTGGTTCCATTTGAAATAACTCAAAATCATGCATCAAAATAATAATCTTCGAATCTTTAACTCTACTAGTGCCTTCGTGTGTGATTTCAAGAGTGTGTCATATATCGAAAGTCGTTTCACAAGTAGAAACCGAATTAAACTCAATTTTATCCAAAGCGTAAAATAGAGCGTTCATAGCTCTAGTATTTAAGGAAAAAGTTTTCTTCTCCAAATCATTCCATTTTTTCATTAGAGTGGAAGACTTTTAAAAACCACTTTTGATAATATTTCATAAATTCAAGTCCAACGAAAGTAAGAAAACTCTCATTCGAGTTTTCCAATATGTATAGTTCGTCTCATTGAAAATAGGAGGACGAACGATAGAAAAGCCCTCTTGAAATCTGAAAAGAGCTATTTCTCTTGGGTGTTAAACCAAATGAGAAATAACATGGCTCTGATACCAACTATTAGGAACGAGTCGGCACTAAGAGAAGGGGGGGTGAATTAGTGTAGCAGACAAAAACGTCGGTTTCATAAAATATTTGTTTCGTACGATAAAACCGATCTCGAAAAGATATTAAACTTCAAAGTGTTCGTTAGAGTATAATGAGAAAGTAAAGCAAGTAAGGAGGTTTGCAATAAGGTAAATTGCACAAAAGAAAAGCAAACCAGATTTTTATAGTGGTTCGATCATCGTGACCTACATCCACTCCAGATTCCTCTTCCGTCGAGGCCACCAGTATCCACTTTCGGTCTTCTTTCAATAGGTAAAGACCAACCACCTTTTATAGCTCTTTCTCCTTTTATCGGATTTAGGAGATAACTCTTACACCCCCACTTACTCATCTCTTAAACTATTCTAACACTTAGAAGAATGAGAGGATTTCACACAAGCTTGCAGAAGTGTTTCTTTCATTTTTCACTCTCAATACTTGTGTGGTTTAACCGAGGATGAGAGGGGTATTTATAGGCCTCAAGTTGATTCAAATTTGGAGCCTAAAAATGTCTTATCCCCGGTTCTCGGGGTCCTAGCGGTACCACCGCCTGTATTGGGCGATACCACCGCCTGGAAGACTATGTCTGGGCGATACCATTACCCAGACTAGCGGTACCACCGCCTAATGCTACCATTGGGCGGTACCACCGCCTGACATAGTCTCAGAGACTGTGCCACAACGGTGCCACATGTTTGGTCACTATTTGGGCCTTCCACTTGGCCCAACATAATCCAAACTTGGGTCACTGAATGGGCCTTTCTCTTGACCCAAAACAACCCTATTTTGAGCCCAATTAACCCCTAATTGAGTTGGTCTAATTAATTCTAACCGACTTAATTAGACTCTAAACTAACTCAATCTAGACATTATTGATTACAAGTGAATCTTATATTGTCCGGCATATCATTGGTTCTTCCGACGCTTTGTCTGATCCTTCGATACATCGTCCTATTTTACGGCTTTTGCCTAATCGCCATGTTGACCTCCACAACTCCGATCTCCTTAGCGCAATGTCTGCTCTTCTAGGCCTGATGCTCGAATTCTCGGCCCGAAGCCTTTTGCCGACACATCGATCATTCCTCCGGCCCAACATCCAATATTCTAGCATATTCACTCCGGCTCAACGTTTGATTCCTCCTGCTTTAATCAATTTGCCTCTCCTAATCGACGTTAGCCCTGTGTCACTCAAACGCATATTAGAATAACACTACAATTGGTTTCATCATCAAAATCCGAGATTCAACAGAGGTGACAGCCAAAAAGCTTAGCCTATGGCCTTTTGGTTCCCTCCTATTTATAGAGGTCTCATATCAACTTAACCCTAATGGATCCTGCCCTATTGAGTATTAGATCTCTATTCAATTATCCAAGCCTTTTAGATTAGTGGGTCTCTACCCAATAATCTCTTATTAGCTCTTATTGGATCTCATCTATAGGATCCAATAATTTAGAGGCTTAATGAATATCTTATAAGATAGAGGCTCCGACGGATGTCTCATATCCGAACCTCTACTCGTCATAACACCTACCATATATGTATGACTCTCTAGGCCTAATATATAGCTTGTTATGAGTCATATCTATCAGAACTCCTTCTAGCTCAGTGAATTATTATCTCCATAATAATTCACTTGACTCATCGACTATGAACGTACTAGGCTACTATGCCGGAGTCCCTATACGATATAGGGAAATCCAATCTTTGGACCTATCTATCCTCAATTATCATGTACCTATAATCTCTTATCCATCTAATATCATAGAGATCATACACCGGGCATAGTGTTGTTAAGCTCATATGGTTTCTCCTCGAGTCTCGTTCTAATCGGATTCTCTTAAAGAACTCTTTTTCTCTAAATCTGAATAATCTTGGTCAAGGATTTGTCTGAACAAGAACATATAAGTTATTCCTCTCATGATACTGAGAGTGGATGATCCTTTATCGACACTCAATAGCCTTATAAGATTAACTGTTACTCCCGATGACCGATTGTATTAGATTTAAAATTTTCAACATGAATGTGAGTGGTAAATTAACCTGAAAATTTTATATAACAATAATATAAGCTATAAATTTAATTTAAGAGAAATATATATTATTTTTTAGAAAATAATGATGCTACAATCTCGTGGGTAATTAAGCTATTATTCTGCTTTTTCTTAATTGTTGTCTTACAAAGCAATGAGTCAGCACATTGGAATTATAGTGGCTTGGGACGTTCAGCAGATTCACTAGTATTTTCTCTCCCCTTGGCCATATGTAAAGTTGCAGGAAAAGCTGAATGAGGCTGGACCAGATTGCCTATAGAATTTGCTCTGAAATGGACAACTACATGGCGTCGAAGACTTTTTCCTTCCATGAGGAGCCAATTAATTGATCAGTGACGATTACAGGCCAACCTTTGTGAAAGATGGTAGAGAAAACATAGCTTTCAACATTGGATCAGATCCAAATAAGCTGATGTAGAAGTTTTCTAGCACATGATAAGCGAGGCCTGACCTGCTTTCCTTTATACAGTATGATGATAGTACCAGCAAGGAGTTGCTTGATGATGTTTCTGAGACCGAGCAGCAGAAAGCCAGAGAGCCGGTAGCGATCTGCAGCAGGATCAGAGCATGAGCATGGCCTCTACCCAGTCCACGGCCTCCACGGACACGCATCACAACCCGCACTTCGACGAACTCCGGTGGGTGATCCAGATACGCCACACGCTGGAGGAGGAGCACGACGACGACATGGGCATCCCCGTGTCGGTGTTCAACGTCCCCAAATGCTTGCAGGTGACCAAGCCCGAGGCGTACGTCCCCCAGCTGATCGCCGTGGGGCCGTACCACCACTGGCGCCCCGAGCTGTACGAGATGGAGCGCTACAAGCTCGCCGCCGCGAGGAGGACGCAGAAGCAATTCCACACCATCAAGTTGCAGCACCTCATCGAGCAATTCACCAAGCTCGAGCACAAGATCCGTGCCCATTACCACAGGTCCCCAGTCTTTCCTCTGCTGCCAGCGATGCTAACTCGGATATATCAGACTGAACGAGTCTTGTTTACAGGTACCTTGATTTCAATGGAGATACGTTGGCGTGGATGATGGCAGTGGATGCGTCGTTCTTGCTTGAATTCCTGCAAGTTTATGCTGTCCAAGAAGAAGGAGAAGGAGAAGGTAAGGTGCTCAGAAGGTTGTCTTCTCGGATGTCCCACTTGGTGGATTACACGGGGAGGAAGTCGGCGCACAACGTGATATTGAGAGACATAATGATGCTGGAGAACCAAATCCCGCTCTTCCTGCTGCGCAAGATCCTGGAGCTGCAATGCTCCTCGATCGAAGTCGCTGACGGCACGCTGACCAAGATGCTCACCGGCTTGCTCAAGGAGCTCTCCCCTTTCAAGCTGATGGACAACTTCCCCTGCATCGACGTCGCGCAGCACGCCCACTTGTTGGAGCTACTCTACTATGTCCTCGTCCCTAAATCCGACGACGACGGCGACGACAACGAGATCGAGGAGCAGAACGACGAGGCAGCGCCGAAGGAGCAGAAGTACGGGAACTCCGGCTACGTCAGGCAGCTTCTCGATGCGGTCTGGAAGATTGGATCGAGCCTCAACGGAGCTCCAATCCGCTTCATCAAGGGCGTCATCGTGTCGAGGCCCGTCAAGCTCGTGGTGCAGGTTCCCTGGAAGATCCTCACCAGCCTCCCGGGCTTCTCGATCGTGAAGCAGCCGATCGAGAACTTCTTCTCCTTCCAGGGAGAAGAAAGCTCCCGGGCCCAAGATCCAAGTTCCACCAACAGCATCCACAAACCACCACTGGTGGAAGAGATCATGATTCCTTCGGTGACCGAGCTGATCGACGCCGGCGTAAAGTTCTTGCCGACTCATGGCGACCTGACAACGATCGCGTTCGATGTGAAGACAGTGACGTTCTACCTCCCCACCGTCAGCTTGGACGTGAACACCGAAGTCATTCTGAGAAACCTGGTGGCGTACGAAGCTTCTGCTGCAACGGGGCCGCTGGTGTTCACCAGGTACACCGAGCTGATGAACGGCATCATCGACACCGATGAAGACGTGAAGCTGCTGAGGGAAAGAGGGGTGGTGCTGAACCGGATGAAAAGCGATGGACAAGTGGCGAAGCTTTGGAACGGGATGAGCAGATCGGTGAGGCTGACGAGGGTGGCGTTCTTGGACAAGGTTATTGAGGACGTGAACAAGTACCACAACAGCAGGTGGAGGGTGAAGTTGTGGAGGTTCATGAAGAAGTATGTGTTCAGTTCGTGGCAGGTTCTGACCTTTGTGGGTGCCATTCTGCTGCTGATTCTTACAGGTCTGCAAGCATTTTGCTCGGTGTATACTTGTTCTCGCTGGTTTGGCGACGTGAATGTGCAGAAACAATAAGTACTCATCCAGTTCAGGTATCACCAAAGACGAAGTTTGATGATGAAAGATCGTGGATCGTATTAGGATTGCGTGTACTAATCATGTGTACCTCTAAATTTATGTGATTTGGATTGTTCACCATTAGGTTTGAACTTGTGTCATGTTGGTGGTACCGAAGGAAAGATTTTAGATTCTCGGAGGAGAAGAATGATTTCTGTTGATGTACTCGATGTTGTGGCCTTGTGTCTAACAAAGTTCAATATATTTGTATGATAATGTGGTTTGGAGATCACTTGGAAGTGTGCCTTTCGTATGATAATGGGCATCCTATTGCCAAACATGAGTGATTGAATATTCTCACATGGCTGTAACCAGTAAGTACTCTGTTATTAACATCCAGAAGTGATATATCTCACAGCCTCAAAGTTGTTGAATATTCTTCGTTAATGCTTTCAATAGTTAGCCTTTCGAAACATCCGTGCAATATTAAAATGATTGTGATACTACTGTAAGCAGCAGTGATGAGTAGTGCAACATTCGATGTCCCATCTCTCGGTCTTTTGTCCACTCACATGCTCGAAGATGTTCCAATTCTTAGTTGTTGTCCACTTTCATGTCTACTGCTAGACTGGTTTTATCTGTATCAATGAAGTAATCAATAGCTAGATCCCCTTTTGAGGTGGAAGTGGGGTCAGGTCGAGACTGTCCATATAAGATCTGAATCATTCTTGACAGCCTCCCTGGCTGTTATCATTTATGTTCAGCTTGATGCTGAAATGATTATGAAGTTAATTATAGTCCTTGTTATTAGTTTTAGAGAATAAGAGTTTGTAAGATCTGGCTGTGTTCTTTATGTTATTACTGGAGATACATGCATATAAGCTGAAGCCAGCTGACTTTGTTAGACCTTATTGTATGGTTCCGTGACAACTCCAAGATTTTTCTTTATCGCGCATGATTTGATTGCTTAATTAGTTTTCACTTATTGCTTCTAGTTCCAGCTAGACTCCTGTTTTGCATTCAAGGTATTGGATTGTTGTGGTTCCCATATATTTATTATATTAACAGTACATCATCAGTATCCATAGGTCAAAGTGGATAGACTATTTGATTACTTTTTTTCATCACTTATTTAAAATGTGGATGTATGGAAATATTATTTAGTTATTATGTCGTAATCATAGATAGAAAGCTTGTTCAGAGGATATTATTTATCTGAATCATGGAATAATCAGATTGGATTCCAAGGTCTGTCATACCGAAATGTACCGTCCGTATCGGGCGGTATATACCGACGATATGTACCGGTCCGATAGATTACTGGTATGTAAATCGTCCGATATCATTACAGTGCTACAGTACTATACTGTAGTAAAAAATAAAAAATTATTCGATAATCGATACCATACCGTATCGAGCCCGGATCGAAACGTCGGTACGATACTGTATAGCGAACCTTGTTGGATACATCTAGAATGAATCGAGATTTATTACCATTTTGTTATCAAACACCAGCAGTGACTTCTAATGATACAACACAAACATTATTCACAAAACATTAGTGTAACATGCTAAGTAGGAAACAGAAGCTTATCTCTGTTTAGAACAACAAACAAGTCCAGATGAACAGCACAAATTATATATCAACAGTGGATAACAATGGCAGACGGCAAAACTTAGAGCCGAGAACTACTTGCTCAAAGATGTTTCATTTGACAACCAAAAAGGATAATGATATCCCTCTAACAGCAATATTGTAGTAATCATGGGATTGTTGAGCCCTTGGACCAATAGATATTACAATTTCTAGTAAATCACTGATACTGGATATCTTTTAGATGGATCATTTTTCTGGCTTATGCCTTATCTAAACCTTCTTCCCTACTGTTAGATGTGCTGTTGCCGCTGCTGCTGCTACTATGCTGCGCTTCATGTGCTTCTCTTTGGTTTCTGGAAAGGAGCTCAAATGACCAAGTTTCTGATATTCCAACCTCCGTAAGTGAATTGAGGTAATGTCATAGGGGAGGGGGCCAACAGGCTGTTGCTGCATTGGAATTGTGGTGTTCAAAGGACTGAGGCAGATTTGGAGAAGTATAGTCTAATTTGTCATGAGACTCTGCCATAGGATCACACTTCATCTTCTCATGTAACTCGTTCTGCAATTGCTCAACCTCTGATTTCAGGACATTCTTCTCCCCGTAACCTGCTTCAGTACAGGATTAAAAAAAAAAAAGTTCATATCAAACTTGATCCTTTTGTCCATAAATAATGTGGGCTGTATCCATTTATTTTTATTTTGATTTTTATTAAGTCTCTCTACGTGAAAGAGATGATAAACTGTGTTCTGGATGATACAATTGTTTTCACCATATAAATACCTAATTCATATTTTTTTTTTTAGCTTCCAATTTATCTATTGTTTACTTTTCTATATAGTTCAAAACCATCATTTAAATTGTAAAACTTGCAACTAGTACTTCATACAGTTTTTAAAAATATTGGCATTACGAGGACAGTAGCCTAAGAAATATCAGAAAATGAAGTATTCCAAACTAAACAGAGAAAACAAAGCATTTATTACGCGCAATTCATCTTTCCAACAAGGTTGGAGGGAACCACACTAAACATAAACATGCCCCAAAACCGAAAGAATTAAGATTAAAAGAGAAAATTAAGCTTCAATGCACAATCTGAAGATAATTCTCCTATCCCTGATAAATCAAATAGCACGGAAGATTGACTTTTGGTTTGCACATGCTACAAAAGCTATCTACACAAACTTTAAACTACTTACTAGAATTCGGTTTGGCACAATATATCCTTCTGAAAATAATATTATAACTATAAAATAGAACAGAAGAACTTGAATTATTTTACATGTGTTAGTTTGACAAATCCCATATAGTCCCACATCAGGAAAATCAAGTTTGGTATCTCGTGTTTAAACTATAAATAAGAGCCTGAGCTTTGAAATCAGATGCATCACAAGAAAACCTAATTGTTTGCTTTAGGTTTTTCTTGTTCTGATTTACTTTCCTTCATCCGTGGATGTAGGTCAATTGATCAAACCACATAAATCTAGTGTTCTTGTCATTTTTTATTTTTCTGCTTTATTGTCTTTGTTGGGTTGCCAAAATTACCCTTTGGTAAATTTTCTGGGGCTAGCTCTAACAAACTGGTATCAAAGTTTGGTTTCGGGACTTTTTGGTAACGATGACAATAACAAAGATCGTTGTCAAGAAATTCGATAGAAATGTCAACTTCGGCATGTGGCAACTCAAGATGGAGGCCATTCTAGTTCAAGACGGAGTTGATTTGGCACTATAGGGAGTTGAGAACATTCTAGATGGTACGTCAAAGGATGATCTTACGGGTATGGATAAGAAGGCCCGATCAAGCATTATTCTAAATCTTTCTGACGATGTTTTACGGGAGATAGCTACGGAGACTACGGCTAAGAGCATGTGGGACAAACTTAAAGCCTTATATATGAAGAGGGCAGTAGAGAATCGTCTCTACTTGAGTCTTATATATGAAGAGGACAGTAGAGAATCGTCTTTACTTGAAGCAGAGTTTGTATATGCTTCGGATGATTGAAGGTACATCTATACTCTCACATCTTAGTAAATTTGATTCCTTAGTTATGGATTTGGAGAGTATAGATGCGAAAATTGATGACGAGGATAAGGCCCTGTCACTTTTGTGTTCTCTTCCCCAATCCTTTAAGTATTTCCGTGATACTATGATTTATGGAAAAGAAACAATTTCGTATCAGGAAATTAAATCTGTACTAAAATCTAAGGAGCAGATAGACAGGGATATAATTGGGGAAAGTAGAGGGAATCAAGCTGAAGGTCTGATTATCAGGGATAGAACGGATAAAAGAGAATTTGACAGTAGTAGATCTAAATCTAGATCTAAATCCAAACATAGAAATTTGGAGTGTAGATATTGTCATAAAATGGGGTACATTAAAGTTGATTGCTTTAAATTAAAAAATAAATTAAAGCAAAAGGAAAAAATTGTTGAGAAAACTATTGAGTCCATTGAAGCTAGTGTAGCAACTGATGAGAATGTTGGAAATATTTTCTTTGTTGCTGATGATAGGACGAGGTCTAAAAATGAATGGATTTTAGATTCGGGTTGTTCTTATCACATGTGTCATAATAGAGATTTATTTTTCATATATAAATCTTGTAATGGTGGAATTATTTTAATGGGCAATAATGCCTCGTGTGATGTTATTGGTAGAGGCACAATTCGAATTAAAATGCATGATGGTATTGTGAAGACGCTCACTAAGTTAGACATGTTCCTGATTTAAAAAAATATCTCATCTCTTTAAGCACCTTAGAGGCCCATGGGTGTAAATATGCTGCTGAAGGTGGAATTATTAAAGTTTTTAGAAGTACTCTTGTTGTTATGAAAGCCTATAGGTCTGGTAACTTATATATTTTGCAAGGAACTACTATCATAGGCTCAGTTGCAGTCTCATCATCATCATTGTCTGATTCTGATATTATCAAATTATGGCGTATGCGTTTGCATCATATGAGTGAAAAAGGTTTGAACATATTGAGCAAAAGGGGTCTTCTTTGCGGACAAAGTATTGGGCCACTGGATTTTTGTAAAGGGGTCTTCTTTGAGCAAAAGGGGTCTTCTTCAATTCTCCAACAGTTCACAAAACGAAAGGTACTCTTGACTATATTCATTCAAACCTTTGGGGTCCAACTCGTGTTCAGTCTAACGGTGGTGCCAGGTATATGTTGACTTTCATTGATGATTATTCAAAGAAAGTTTGGGTTTATTTTTTGAAGCATAAAAATTATGTTTTTCTAATCTTTAAACAATAGAAGGCTTTGATTGAGAAGCAAACAAGTAAATATATTAAGTGGCTTCGAACAAATAATGACATAAAATTTTATGAATGTGACTTTTATGAATTCTGCAAAAATGAAGGAATTGTTTAGTATCACACTATTAGAATGACGCATTAGCAAAATGGTGTGGTCAAATGTATGAATAGAATACTCTTGGAGAGAGCAAGG
This sequence comes from Musa acuminata AAA Group, assembly GCF_036884655.1. Classification (NCBI taxonomy): domain Eukaryota; kingdom Viridiplantae; phylum Streptophyta; class Magnoliopsida; order Zingiberales; family Musaceae; genus Musa; species Musa acuminata. The sequence continues at coordinate 34,052,743 of NC_088345.1, read as the reverse complement.
TGTATGATCTCAAATGTAGGGTTGACAAAGGACTTTTGGGCAGAGACGATTAATATGGCCTATTACGTTGTCAACCGCGCTCCTTCTACAGCACTTAACTTTAAAACTCCGAAGGAAGTTTGGTCAGGTACTCCTGCTGATTACTCTGATTTAAAAATTTTTGGGTGTCCAACATACATGCATTTAAACAAAGGAAAATTATAGCCTCGAGCGAAAAAGTATATTTTCCTTGGGTATGCTTCTGGGGTGAAAGGATACAGATTATGGTGTTCTGATCCTAAATCTCTAAAATTTGTAATCAGTAGATATGTTACTTTTAATGAATTGTCTATATTATCTTCCAAAGAGGAATCTACTAGTTGTATAAATGATAGTGTGCAGGTGGAGCTTGAGATTGGTAGTTCAGATTCTTTTAAGTTGAACTCTTCTACTCAAAAAATGCTAGTAGATGGTCCTAAATCTACTGACAAAGATGATATAGAGGAAGAGTAATATTCCATAGCCAATAATAGACCACAGAGAGATATTCGACCACCACAAAGATATGCATATTTAGTTGCATATGCTTTGTCTGTTGCAGAAGAAACAAGTGAAGTTGGTGAGCCTACTACCTACTCAGATGCAATTTCTTGTGATAATTCCGCTTTGTGGTTTATTGCGATGAATGAAGAAATTGAATCTTTCCATCGGAATAGAACTTGGGATCTTGTGAATCCTCCTTCGGGTAAGAAAATTTATACGAAAGACAATCCAACTAATATGCTTACGAAGCCTCTTTTGGTTTACAAGTTCAAGCAGTGCTTGGACTTGGTTGGTGTTCATTGTTGGTGATTGCCTATTGGGGTTTGTATGAATAAGGTGGAGCAAGTTTTGTTGAGACATGCCAAAGTGGAGATTTGTTAGTTTAGCAAGTCCCACATAGTCCCACATCAGGAAAATCAAGTTTGGTATCTCCTGTTTAAACTATAAATAAGGATCTGAGCTTTGAAGTCAGATGCACCACAAGAAAACCTAATTGTTTGCTTTAGGCTTTTCTTGTTCAGTAGTTTCAGGTGTTTTATGGCCTAGGAACATCTTCTTAAAGTATTTGTAATAGTCTATTTTTTATTGTTAGTGATTTGCTCATCCTTCGTCCGTCCGTGGATGTAAATCAATTGATCGAACCATGTAAATTTGGTGTTCTTGTCATTTTTTATTTTTCTGTTTTATTATCTTTGTTGGGTTGTCAAAATTACCCTTTGGTAAATTTTCTACGGTTAACTCTAACAACATGCTTCTAAATTTGGATTAATTTCATAAATCAAAGTAAAGTGATTGCATGAAATAATTATTTTAACTACAAGAGTATAAATTTTGATTTTCAATTAGAAGTACTTACACAGCGAGATTTATTCACCAAAGCAACATTTTACTTTCTAAAGGCTTCTACTTGTGCAAGGAGATGCCGCAATAACCGAGAGATGGAGGCTTTGAATTGAGACAGAAACATATAACAGGTGGTGTGGTCTTTCTTGGTCACCGGGAGTTTGTGGCTGAGTGTGTTTATTACCAGCTTACAGGGAAAGAGAGGAGAAAGAAATATTACATGGAGCTCCACTACAAGGTTATTCGACACTCTTGTACAGTCAGTGTCCTGTTTCTCCGTTTGCTACAACTATGCAAGGAAAAGCAGTTCTCTTTAGCCAAATTACCAGGTACTTTTCTACATTAGTGTTGATTAAATGTCCACACCATGGCAACTTACCAAGTGACAGACCCAACTCCAGAAATAGCTCATTGGTCTCGTTTCATCTTCTCTCTCGTAGCCTCCTTGTCTTTCTTTGGAACTTTCCTTGAACTTTTTGAGCTTGGAAAGACAGCAGAATAAATAGTCCCTTAATATGTAGAAAGTTTTAAAAGAGTTATCATGAAAAGATCAAATAGACAAAAAATGAAGAAAAAACCTCCAATAAATATAATGCAGAGTTAGACTCGTACCGATGGCCAACTATTATCAATGTCGTATAAGAATTGACACATATATATGGGAAGAGAATCTGATTGAGAAGCTTCTTCCTATAAGTTCCTCGTCCGAAGGAAATTGATTTTTGATATTTTGTGGAGATTTTAGCAGCTTCATTTGACATGGTTTTTGGCCCAATATCAAATAGATTCCATAATGTGGAATTTGTTGCATATACATCATAATATTGATACTGCATACATACCATATGCTCGATGGGTGAGGCTAAGGTATGCATTTCACAGGAATAAAATAAGTGACCATGACAAAGAAGATAAACATGGAACTAGTTGTCTTTTGGTCATATCAACTTTTTAGCTCATGGGGCTGGTTGTGATAGATTACAAAACCTTTGTCCAACCTAAGTGAATTTATGTATCAAAATCTGAAAATTTTATATAGGCCAACAAAATCCATTTACATATTTGGGAATGGAATCTAGTAAACGCTAGTATTTGAGTTGGACATTTCATACATATTATTCACCAATTGAATCTGAATCTGTATCAAATTCGCCATACCACACTGTCTCAATCTTTAACTACAAATTGATTAAATTATATCAATGACATTCTTCATTCTTCATACAAGGACAACTGTTAATTGTGCATAAAAGGTTTGGAAACATCCAACTAGCCTAAGCTCCCATCAGATCTCTAAATTTAAGGCAGCAGTTTTCACAAATATCCATGAACATAAAAGAGGGCCTTACCCACAAAGATGATATCGTCAAGGTTTCGTTGATTATTTGACATCTACGGGACAAAAATTGTCAAGGTAGGTTGTACTCAGTTCAGGGGTAAAGATTCAAAATTCTTGATCTTGACAGAAAGGTAGGCAATGGATGTATCAAGTAAGATTCCTTAATCAAAATGTTCTTCAAACACCAAGCCAAAATGTCATACGACAGAATGCATTACAGCGACATACGTTCCCAATCAGAAAACAGAATGCAGCATGATTTCAATCAAAGGTTTCATATAGCAGAACAAGCATGCTTTAGTTCAGATTTAAAAGTCGAATATAATCACAAGCACTACAGGCTCATCTCCTTCAAAAAATATAACCATCTCCATCATCTATCTGCCAGCAGATTGCGCAGCTACAGCATTTGCGCCGTTGGCAATGGAAGAGGGAGGAATCGCTACCATGATGCGGTTAGGTAATCTGCAAAGAACAGAACTCTTCTATCAGAATTTAACTACTTTCTTTCTGAATCTCTGACCGATCAAGCGAAAAGAAATTAACTTTTACTGAAAGAAGAAGAAGAAGGGGATTGCAATTACAAGACCAAACTAGCGACGATCTTTTTGATTCGTCCTGATACTTCCTCAAAATGGAAAATAAAATTAAGAAAACTCGAGATTTACGGAAAAAATAATCTAATCCGAGGATAAAAGATGATGATTAAATTTACTCGTTTCATCTAACTATAACTGACCAATCAAAAGGTTGTCAAGAATCAACAAGAATAGAGGGTAAAACATTAACAAGATTATCAAAATAGATAGAGAAAATAAAGAAAGTCATATATCAGTCTTCACCGGAGCTCTAATCGCAATCCAAAAATGAACATATTTTGTAAGACGATCTACAACCATAAAGATGATGGTTTGAGACGGTAGAAGTCTATCGATAAAATCCATAGATACATCAGTTAAAGAATTATCAAGAATAGAAAGATGCTAAAGCAAACTAGCAGTAGCAATTATCTCACGCGTTAGTAAACATCATATTCTACAACAAACTTTTTGATAGTTTTCTTTATACCCTTCTAATAAAAAAGTTGATAGATGCATTTATATATATGAAAAAAATCCAAAATGACTCATAGTTGGTATGAAACTCTTCCAAAATTATGTTCTAGTAAGAAGAATTTAGTCTAAGATAATTCTGCTCTTATAGTACAAATCTATGAGATCTTAGCTATAATTAGGAATAGAAGTTGGGTCTTCTTCTAGCTTTTTAGTAACATCTTGAATTTTAGGATCATCCAACAATTCACTCCTAATAAGTTCTAGTGTTTTGCAAGTAGAAATAGAAATAGTCACTTGCTCTAGAAGGCAAAAAAGTATATCTCCAAATTCTCACTCCCATTCTTATAAATAATCTCATAGTCAAAACTCAATAGCTTAGTGATCCATTTTTATTGCTCTAAAGAAAAAAATCCTTGCTCAATAAAATATTTTAAACTTTTGTGATCCGTGCATATTTGAAATCGTTGACCAATTAAGGCATCCACTTAGTAACTACATGAACAATGACTACCATATCCTTAGCGGAAACACATAAACTCAAATAAGATAGGGAAAGTAACTTATTAGTATAAGCAATTGGATGACCTTCTTGCATTAGTATAGCTCCAATACTCACTTTAGAAGCATCAGTTTCAATTATAAATAACTTGTTAAAATATGAAAAAAAAAGAATTAACATAGTAGTTATTACATACTTCAGAAAAATAAAAGCTTGAGTAACTTTTCCTATCCACTTGAATGCATCTTTCTTCAAAAGTGATGTCAAAGAAGCATTAATTTTGTCCTAGTTCTTCATAAACTTTCAATAATAGTTAGTGAGTCTCAAGAATTCTCTAAGAGCCTTAATTGAATTTAGAATTAGCTAATCTTTTATTGCCCAAATTTTGGAATAATCAACTATAACACCCTCTTGGAAATAACACGCCAAGATACTCCACCTTTGATTATGCAAAGCTGCATTTTTATTTCTTGACAAAAAGATAATGCTGATGAAGAAGAAGGGTAAAAACAATCCATAAATGTAATAAATGACTTTTTGATGATGGGCTATAAATCAAAATAGCATCAAAGAAAATTAAAACAAACTTACAAAGATGAGTTCAAAAGACATTATTTATTAAACTTTGAAAAGTAGAATGTGCATTGGTTAACCTAAAAGGCATTATCAAAAATTCATAATGATCATCATGCATTTTAAAAGCAGTTTTTTGACTGTCATCTTCATGTACATGAGTTTAGCAATAGCTAAACATAAATCTAGTTTAGCGAAAACTTGTGCACCTCCTAATTCATTAAGTAACTCATCCACTATTGGAATAGGATACTTGTCTTTTCCTATAATATTATTGAGTACTTGATAATCTACACACATCTACCAAAAACCATCCTTCTTCCTTACTAATAAGATTAGAGAGAAATATGGACTAACACTAACCCTTATGACCCTTACTTCAAGCATCTCCTTAATGATTTTCTCTATCTCTATCTTTTAAAAGTGTGAATATTAATAAGGTTGAATCATTAATTGGTGTACTCCCAAGTAAAAAATGAACCTGGTGATCATGTGATCAAAGAGGTGGAAGTCCTCGTGATTCTACAAATACATCCATTAATTTTTCGAGTAATGATTGAATATGTTCATCTTGTTCGAGTATTGTAGCTTCCTCTTTAATACTTTATAATTATACGAAAAATCCATGGTGTGCCTTTTGAAAAACCCTCTTCATTCTATGGCTAGTAATAGTTGTGACCTTACTATCACACTTACTCTTTAGGATCAATTGCTTTCCATTGATAAAAAAATTTATAATTAATTTAATTTTTTTAAAAAATATTGCCTAGAGTTAATAGCCACTTAATTTCAAGCACGACATTATAGTCCTCTAATGGTAGTAAGAAAAAATCCATAAGCAACTCTTAACCCTATGTAACAAGCTTCACTTTAGAATACTTACTATTACAAGTTAAAATTCACTCATCAGTAATCTTACAATGAACTTATCATAACGTTCAATGTGATAGGTCAATTGCATAGCAACTTTACTATTCATAAAATTATTAGTACTACTAGTATCAATCAAAATAGTAACAACCGGAGGATCGATCGACGTATCGACAGAAAGCTTCAGGCCATAGATAGGCCAAGAAGAGCAGATATTGTGCCAAAGATATCGGAGATGCAGAGGTCAATTGACCAATTGGGCAATAGGCCGCAAGAGAGGATGATACACAGAAGAATCAAACGAAATGTCAATGGACCAATGACATGCCGGACAACATGATTCATGCTTAGTAATAATTGTCTAGATCAAAATGTATTTTATATATACAGGATTAACTATGATAGCAAGGCATAAAGCAAAATGAAGTCCCGGAGTCAAGAATGCGATTTCGTTGGGAGTTCGAGAGTTCGTCAAAAGTCCGAACGTTTGTCGGAAGTTCTGCCAAAATTGATCGAGAAGTCCGGGAGCTTGCTAAAGAAGCTCATCGAAACTCGCTAAGAAGATTGTCATGAAGTCCAGGAGCTTATCGGGAGTCCGCTGGAACATTGTCGAGAGATCATCGGAAGTTTGCCGGAAGATCGCTAGAAGCTCACAGGAAAAAACCTAGATTTATGGACTTTATTTAGCTTAGTAAATATCTTAAAAATTTATAGTTAGTATGTAATTAGGATTAGAATTAGGCCAACCCAATTAGGGGATAGTTGGGCTAAGTTTGGGCTGTGTTAGGCCAAGAGAAAGGCCCAAACAGTGACCAAACAAGTAAAACTATTATGGCATAGTCTCCGAGACTGTGCCAAGTGGTGGTACCGCTAGTTTAGACGATGGTACCACTCAGACATAGTCTTCTAGGTGGTGGTACCGCCAGACTAGGCAGTGGTACTACCTAGTGTCAGACTGCAGGTGGTGGTACCGCCTATATCCTGAAATTTCGGGGATTTGAATTTTGGCTCGATTTTTGAAGCCATTTGGGGTCTATAAATACCTTAGCTATTCCTGCATGGAGAAGCAAGAAAAGTAAATAAAAAATCTATGTTTCTAGAGTTGAAAACCCTTGTAAAGTATAGAGTCTATCTTTCTAAAATTTAGAGACCATTCTAAGGGAGAGTGTAAGGGAAGATTTGTAAAAAGGGGGTGTAAAGGTTCTCTCCTGAGCCTAGAAAAGGAGAATAGAGTTGTAAGAAGGAGGTTGATCTTCGTCTATTAAAGAAAGATCATTAGTGGATACCGGTGGCCTCGACGGAAGGGGAATCGACGGAGTGGATGTAGGTCACGGCGACCGAACCACTATAAAAACATGGTTTGTATTTCTATTCGTGCTATTTACCTTTATTACAAACTACTTATTTGCTTTCTAGAGTTTAAAACCCTTGTAGAGTATAGAGTCCCTCCTCCTAAAGTTTAGAGATCATTCTAAGGGAGAGTGTGAGGGAAGCTTTGTAAAAAGGGGGTGTAAAGGTTCTCTCCTAAGCCTCCAAAAGGAGAATAGAGTTGTAAGAAGGAGGTTAATCTTTGCCTATTAAAGGAAGATCATTAGTGGATGCTGGTGGCCTTGACGGAAGGGGAATCGGCAGAGTAGATGTAGCTCACGGCGACCGAACCACTATAAAAACTTGGTTTGCATTTCTATTCTTGCTATTTTTACCTTTACTACAAACTACTTACTTGCTTTACTTCCATTATGCTTACGAATATGATTTCAAAGTTAACATCTCTCCGAAATGATTTACCTCGAAATCAATTTTAATTTAACGATGATTTTTTAAACCGACGTAATCTTTTTGCTGCACTAATTCACCCCCTCTCTTAATGCCGACTCATTCCTAACAAATACAAACCGAGTTTATAGTGGTTTGGTCGTCATGACTTATATCCACTCCCGATTCCTCTTCATTCGAGGCCACCGACTTCCACTACCAATCTTCTTTCAATGGGCAAATATCAACTACCCTTACAACTCTTTCTCTTTTTCACATGCTCAGGAGAGAACCTTTACACCTCTCTCTTTTAAACTTCCACCGTTGTTTCTCCATTTAGAAGAACTTCTAAATACTAGGAAAAGGTGACTCTACACTAAGAGAGATTTATAATTTTTTTTTTACAAGGATTCTTTCTCCCTTTCTCTACTCTATTTCTTATTGGTTCAAGTAGGAATAGTTGGGATATTTATAGACTCCAAATGACTTCAAAAATAGAGCTAAAAATGTCTCATCTTGGGTTTCTGAAGTACTAGTGGTACCACCATCATTACTGGGCGGTACCACACCACCGTCTACCATACTAACAACTGGTGGTACCATCGCCTATCAATCTGACATGGACAGTGAGCAGTACCACCGCTAAGTCTAGTAGTATCATCGCCTGACACAGTTTAGAAGATAGTGTTTGGGCGGTACCACCGCTTGATATAGTTTGGAAGACTATGTTTAGGTGATACCACCGCTCAGTCTAATGGTGCCACCGCTTGGCCCTTTTATGGATGACCGAATGAGCCTTCCACTTAGCCCAAAACAACTTCAACTCAGGCCTAATTGACCCATAATTGAGTTGACATTATTTTACCCTAAAACCGACTCAATTAGACCTAAATTAACTTGATATAGGCACACAATTACAAGTATGAATCCTATATTGTCCGGTATGTCATTAGTTCATCTAGTGCTTCATCCGATCCTTCGGCGCTTCGTCATCTCCTTCGACATATTGCCCAATCGGTATGTTGACTCCAGCAACTTTTGATTTCTTTAGTGCAATGTCTAATCCTTCAGCCCGATGCCCGAGCTCATGGCACGAAGTCCTTCCAGCACATCGACTATTCCTTGAGGTCGACGTCTAATCTTCTAATATGTTTCACTTTGTTCGAACATTTGATTCTTCCTACTTTAATCGAATTATCTTTCCTTGATCAAGGTTAGTCCTACATCACTCAAACGCACATTAGAACTTAACTTCATCAATTAATTTCATCATCAAAATTCGAGATTCAACATCAAATACCCTTCAACTTTTATATTTTAAAGATTAGAATAGCTAGCTAATGCATGAACAACATATGTGATAGATTCTATAATATCATGATAATTACTTTCATGATCGGAGTTTATAACCTCAATCTCTGGTTCTTTAATTGATTTAATCATCAAAAGTTTTTTTAACTTATAATGATACTCCCTACTCCACTTTTCACCACAATACTAGTACAAACCCTCTATTCAATTTTTGAGTTCCTCTTGGGTCAGTCTTCTAGAATAAGGATTTTGATTAGAAATGGTTGGAGTGGTGGACTTGCTAGTCACTTGTTTATTAACACTTTTGGTTGGAGTGGTGGACTTGCTAGTCACTTGATTAGAGGTTGGCGAGCATTAACTTCATAACAAATATCTAAATTAAGACTTTTATTGAATGTTCCCACCAATTACCTTTCAGAATAATCTTTAACCCGATTTGACTATCATTCAAATCGACTTTGATACTCGAATATAATAGAAGTTTGGCAAATTTTGACAAGTTACACATCAACATTCTCATATTTGGATCGTTAAAAATGAATAAGAAATCCTTTCTTAAATTGCACCCATGAGGAAACTCTATGATAGGTTTTATATCAATCATACTATTGAATAGCATCTCCATCTAGTTGGATTAACACTATTTCTATTTTAGAATCGTTTAGAGTTTTATGAAAGTAAAAAAATTTCTTTACTCTAAAAATCCAACTAGTCGGATCTCTATCTTTCTATCTAGAAAATTCTATTTTCATCAAGGGTAGCTATTATCACGCTCTTTGTAACATTTTCCTATGACTTTAGATTGATTTAGTTGTTTACTAGTAGAAGTCAAACTTCTATCTTGTTGATTTTTCCTAAAACTCTTAAGCAAACTTTTTTTTAAATCATTGAGAGTTTCTTACAATGTGCTCTCAATTTTTGCTTCTAAGGTTTCAAATTGGGATTCCATAGAATTATCAATAGTTATTGCATATAATTATAGATATGTAATTCCTAAATTTTATTTTAAATTTTGAGTTAAGGGCATAAGCACTAGTTATTGGGCGTTAAAGGTGAAGTCGTCATTGGAGATGCGGGCATCAAGGCCAGCGGTGATGTCAAAGAGAAGATTATGAGAATACTAACGAAATATTGTAAGAACTATAGGAACCCATTGATAGCACGCCGTCGGGACCTGTGGTGATGTCGAAGAGGAGATTGAGGGAATGTCAAGGAAATACTGTAAGAACTTTAAGAACATTACTCTGATACCAAATAATAAAACCCTAGGGTTTTATCTAAGAAAAGAGATAGGGATTTGATCACTTCGAGAGGATCAACCTGCTTTTAATCACTTCGAGGGGATCAATCTCCAAATTAATCAAAGGCTTTGAGTTATATTTAATCCTTAATTAGGATTAGCATTTCTAAAAAAAATAAATGAATAATCCCTAATTTGCTAGATTAAAAATTTTTACCATAATTAAAAAAAAATTAAATCTCTTACCATAATTAAAAACTAAATAAAAAAATTAATATCAAACTCTCGAATCCTAATATCTTCCTCCTCCCTTGAGGAGAGAGAGAGAGAGAGAGAGAGAGCATGACACAAGTGTGTGGTGAGCACTCGACTCTATGTTTGACTCCAAGTGGCTTTCCTTCTTCGATCGGACCCTACCTTAGCAGTTACATTTTTATTACAGTGCCTATCACATCTTCTCATGCGAACCTTAAGAAGAAAAGAAGGATCACATGCAAGTGCAACCCTTTCTCAAATAGTAGTAATAAGGTACTATTAGCCCAAGATTAAACCAAATAGAAGAAGAAACAAAAGAGAAAAAGAAAAACTTTATTAAACTTCTTAAAGAAACAAATATTTATAGATCTTAAAGAACTCTTAAACTTGACTTCAAAGACTTGAATTAATTTACATGTCGATGCCACATATTTATATATGTAAAATATAATAGTTCATAATCTCTATAACTCTATCTAATCTTATTTGAAATCTTCTAAAATATATTTTAAATTAAGAATCTCTTTCCTTAAAACTCCATCTAATCTTATTTAAAATATAAAATATTAATTTATGATCTTTCAAAATATGCTTTAACTTCTTAACACTCCCCCTTAAAGTATAATTTTGGAGATAAGTCCTAGTTTGATGTGCAAGGTCAAACTCATAACTACCACCAAGTATGGGATCACCTTTAGAAATACAACCCCTGGAATCTACCTAAATCAAGTTGCTACATTCGAAAACTTTTAGGACCATCTGGAATACCTCTTAACCCAAAGCCTAATTCAAGCTAACTCGATGGAAAACCACTGAAATCTCTCACTAGACTTCTGTAAAAGGCACAACATCCATATGATGATTGAATTCAAGAATAGACTTGTGCAAAGTAGAAAAAGTACCAAATTCTTCGTAGAAACTAGTAGGCAATGATCTAAATCTTTCATCTGGCAAAGGCCTAAATCTATCTTTCGGCAATCCATGAGCAAAAGTCGAATCATGCATGGCACCAACTTGAACTTTTCTTGTAATCCTATTAGCCTTAACACCTTTGGCTTCATCAAAACAAGGAAGCTCAAGATCATCAATTGATTCAAAAAATAAACAATGACATATGTTTATATTGTCTCCATCTCTATAACGTGTTGGTCCGATAATTATTCTTTTTTATCATCTTAATATTAGAATTTTCTCTTTATGAACATCATTACTCCCTTTATCACTTTGCTCCAACATTGGTAATAAAGAAATAACAAGAGTAGATACAAATGAGGAAGGAGGTGAGCCAAAATCCATATGAGAATTAGATGATAAAGGAATCTCAACCATATGTTTTGAACATGTATTACTTTCATTATTATGACTGATATTTTCAAAAGAAATTATTTCATCAAATACAACATCTCAAGATATCACATAACTATGTGTGTTTGTGGATCCATGCATCTTTTAACCTTCTTCCTATTATCATAGCCAATAAAGATGTATTTTTTAGCCTTAGCATCAAGCTTACTTCTTTTTGAATCTAGTATGTGAACATAGCATGGAGTGTTAGGATCGGAGCAGCACTAAGAGGGGGGGGGGGGGGTGAATTAGTGCAGCGGATTAAAACATTGGTTTCGATAAATCTTTCGTATGATAAGAACGGAACTTGAAAAGCTTAACTTGAAAGCGTATTCTTAAAGTTGTGCAGCAAAGGTAATAAGGAAATAAAGCATGTAAGAAGGTTTGCAGTAATGTAAATAGCAATAATGAAATGCAAACCAGAGATCACGCCGATTTTAGAGTGGTTTGGTCAAATGACCTACATCCACTTGCGAGACCCCTCTTCGATGAGGCTCCCACCTTCCACTAGCAAATCTCTTGAAATGGAAGAGCAAATACCCCTCTTACAACCTTTTACAAGCAGTTCAACCTCTTACAAATTTTCAGCAAGAAAGAAGGAGGAGAACACTCTAGCAAATTGAAAACAAGACTTGCTAAGACTTTCTAAGACTTTTCTCTCAATCAATTGCTTCTCAAAAAGTTGTAATCTCAGTTGAGATTTGAGAGGTATTTATAGGCCTCAAGAGGATTCAAATTTGGGCTCCAAAATTTGAATTATCTTTGGGTTCCCGATGCTGGCGGTGCCACCGCCTGTCAGTGGCGGTGCCACCGCCTGTCAGTGGCGGTGCCACCGCCTATCACTGTCAGACATTGACAGTGCTGGGCGGTGCCACCGCCAGACCCTTCGGTTCACTTGTTGGGCTTCAAATTTAGCTCAAACCAAGTCTAATTTTGGGCCCAGTTGGCCCATAACCAGGATATAGGATTATCTCTTAATCTTAATCCTAATTACAAGTGAACTACATAACAAAACACATCCTAAGCAAGTTTTCAACCGCGAACGTCGAGTCTTGTTCCGACGAGCTTTCCGACGAACTTCTTCCGACGGACTCCCAACTAGCTCCCGATCTTGTGATGACTTTAACGAGTAGTCGACCCTTCTCGGTGATCTCCATGAACCTCCGACGATCTTTTCGACGAACTTTCAAAAATTCCGACAGGTTCCCGATTTCTTCTCGGTTGGTTCCGGTAGCATCTCCGACGATTCTTCGGACTCTTAAATGTCCATCGAACTTGACTCTGGTATTCTTGCTTTGTGTTTTCTGGTTATCGTAGTTAATCCTACACACTTAACTCAATAATATGGATTAGATCAATTAACCCATCAATTGATTTTATCATCAAAATCTGAGATTCAACAATCTCTCCCTTTTTGATGATGATAATCAATTGATGATGGAGTTAAACATAACTCCCCCTATCTATATGTCATATTATGAGAAGATGAAAACACTTGAATTTCATCCATTGAATTCAAGCATAAACCGATAAGTTCTAACCGTAGAACTTATCGTTATTCTCATTAAGCAATAGTAAATACAAAACTTCGATGAAAATCATTTTCAAGTCTAATGATAAGAGACAATTTTTACTACGACAGGAGATAAAGATTTTCAACATGAATTTCATGATATACATGTTAGACATGCTTTCAATATGATTAATCAATCTTGCGATATTCTCAAAGATTTTGCAAGGCATATAAGACATTCATATCACACAAGCTAAGGCATATAAGATATTCATATCACACAAGCTTTTGCAATTCATATAAGTCATGCTATTAAAATGGTACAAGTCATCACTTTTCTCCCCCTTTGTCATCAACAAAAAGGGAATGAGACTTGAAGTACATAATTTGTGATTATAACATCAGGAATTCAGCATTGATCATACAAAAATTTTATCATTCAAAATTAAGTATGCTAAAATATTTACACAGAGTTCATATTAAAGGAAAATTCAGTATTCATCCATTTTATCAAATCTCTTCTTTCTATAAATAACAAAAATTGTAGATGTACAAGGAAGAGATAGTGAAAAAAAAAAAAAAAATTCAAGTAGTAACTCCAACAAGTCAAGATAATAATTCGAATACAAATCCATTCAAATTCAATTCGTCAACTTGAAACTCATAATCAAGCCATCAAAATCAATTTCGAGATTCACAAAATATCATTAATCTTGATCAGATGGGAGCGGTGTTTGACTCAAGATAGGATAAGATAATTTAACATGTCATTTAGAATCGAAAGAGAAGGATTAGAATCACCGAGGAACGGAGAGAGGATGAAAAACTTTACAGAAAATCCATTCAAACAAGTTTATTCTTAGGGACAATTTAACATACCTAATTCCCTTCTAATGAATTCAAATTGGTCTTCATTCAAAGCTTTTGTAAATATATCTGCTAATTGATGCTTTGTGTCAATGAATTCTAGAACAACATTATTGTTAAGGACATGATCACATATGAAATGATGCCTAACGTCGATGTGCTTAGTTCTAGAGTGCTGAATTAGATTTTTGGTGAGACATATGGCACTAGTATTATCACATTTTATAGGAACATTTTTTAAGTGAATTCCATAGTCTTCTAATATATTTTTCATCCAAACAACTTGTGCATAGCATGCACTTGCAGCAATGTATTCGACTTCCGCCGTAGATAGTGCAACTGAATTTTGTTTCTTGGAAGTCCAAGAAACAAGTGCATGTCCTAAAAATTGGCATGTTCCGGATGTACTTTTTCTATCTATCCTACATCCGCCAAAATCGGCATCTGCATAAGCTATTAAATCGAATTTTTCATATTTTGGATACCACAATCCTAGATTTGGAGTTCCTTTAAGATACCTAAATATTCTTTTAACACTTTTAAGATGAGATAATTTAGGATTTGACTGAAACCTAGCGCAAAGTCCTACACTAAACATAATATCTGATCTAGTCGTGGTGAGGTAGAGTAGACTACCTATCATTCCCCTATATGTTTTTTGATCGAAATTTTCACTATTTTCATCCATATCTAACTTAGTCGAAGTACTCATAGGGGTGTCTATTGCTTTTGAATTATCCATGTTAAATCATTTTAACAATTCTAATGTATATTTAGATTGGTTAAGAAATATACCATCCCTAAGTTGTTTGATTTGTAATCCTAAAAAGAAAGTTAATTCACCCATTAAACTCATTTCAAATTCATGACTCATACATTTGGCAAATGATTCACATAGTGATTCATCCGAAGAGCCAAAAATAATATCGTCAACATAAATTTGCACAATAAGAAAATTATTTTCAAAATATTTAATAAACAATGTAGTATCAACCTTGCCTTTGGTAAAATTATTTAAAATAAGAAAGGAACTAAGCCTTTCATACCAAGCTCTATGAGCTTGTTTCAAGCCATAGAGAGCCTTAGTCAATTTGAATACATGATTAGGAAGAAGAGAATTTTCAAATCCGGGAGGTTGTTCGACATATACTTCTTCGGAAATAAAACCATTCAAGAAGGCGCTTTTGACATCCATTTGAAATAGTTTAAAATTATTACTACTAGCATAGGCAAGGAGCATCCTTATAGCTTCTAATAGAGCCACGGGAGCGAAGGCTTTTTCATAATCGATACCTTCTTCTTGGTTGAAACCTTTGGCCACTAATCTAGCCTTGTTTCTAACCACGATACCATTTTCATCTTGCTTGTTTCTAAAGACCCATTTAGTACCAATGACTAAATGGTCACTAGGTCTAGGAACAAGCTTCCATACCTTATTCCTCTCAAATTGATTCAATTCCTCTTGCATTGCAATAACCCAAAAATCATCTTTTATGGCCTCGTCAATGCATTTAGGTTCGATTTGAGAAAGGAAGGCGGCGTTAGCACAAAAATTCTTGAAAGAGGAATGAGTTTGAACCCCTTTTGATGTATCTCCTATAATTAGCTCCTTTGGATGAGCATCTATATACTTCCATTCCTTGGGTAAGGAAATTTCGGAAGAAGGTGCATCCAAGTTGCTATTTTGAGGAGGAGGTTCATTTAAATTCAAATTATCAAAACCAAGATCATCATCAAAATCATTTTTCTTTAAATTAGAAATTTCGTTAAAAACTACTATTACTAAGGTTCTTTTGTTAAAAACCCGAAAAGCCTTAGAGACGGAAGAGTAACCAAGAAAGATGCCTTCATCGGATTTAGCATCAAATTTTCCTAAGACATCCCTTTCATTCAAAATAAAGCATTTACAACCGAAAACTTTAAAATAGGAAATATTTGGTTTTTTGTTATTCCATAATTCATAGGGAGTTTTTGATAGGGATGGTCTTATTAGGACCCTATTCATGATGTAACAAGCGTATTTACGGCTTCGGCCCAAAAATACTTGGGTAGACTATGTTCATTTAACATCGTTCTTGCCATTTCTTGTAGGTTTCTATTTTTTCTTTCAACTACTACATTTTGTTGGGGATTCCTCGGAGTGGAGAAGTTGTGATTATATCCATTAACTTCACAAAAATTTTGAAAGTCACAGTTTTGAAATTCGCCACCGTGATCACTCTGAATTGATGAAATCATGAAACCTTTTTCGTTTTGAGTGAGTTTACAAAATTTAGAGAAACACTTAAGCAATCACTTTTGTGAGCTAAGAAATAAGTCCAAGTGTATCTAGTATAGTCATCCATAATTATAAACACATATTTGCTTCCTCCTAGACTTGTCGTGTCAATTGGTCCAAATAAGTCCAAATGAATCAATTGTAATGGTCTAGTGGTGCTAATTTGAGTTTTTGGTTTGAAACTAGTTTTTATTTGTTTACCTAGTTGACATGCATCGCATACATTGTCCTTAATAAACTTTATATTTGGAATTCCTCGCACTAATTCTCTAGATGAGATCTTAGATATTAGTTTCATGCTTGCATGGCCTAGTCTCCTATGCCAAAGCCAAGCATCATCATTTAAAGTGGAGAAGCACATTTCATTACTTAGTTCATCAAGGTTGATGGTGTAGACATTATTTTGTTTTAATGCAATCATAGTTATGTTATGGTTTGGTTTTTCAATAATACATACATTTGATTCAAATCTAATAATATAACCTTTATCGCATAATTGACTAACACTCAAAAGATTATGTTTCAATCCATCAACTAATAAGACATCATCAATAGAAAAATTTAATTTGTTACCTATAGTTCCCTTGCCAATGATTTTGCCTTGGTTGTTATCTCCGAAGGTGACGTACCCTTCTTCTTTGCTAGTGAGCATAGAGAAATAAGATGGATCTCCAGTCATATGTCTTGATCATCCACTATCTAGATACCATCTCTTGCTCCTAGCTTGTGATGGTGTATGTTTCTACAAGAAGGGATTATTTTTTGGTACCCATTTTCTTTTGGGTGCCTTAAAAACTGATTTAACTTGTTCATCATATTGTATAGAATTGATCATGGTTCCTTTAGGAACCCAAATTAGTTTATTCGGACTAATCTTCTTGAATGGACATTTATAAGTTTTATGTCCATATTTGCAACAAAAGTTACAATTGCTTTGGTGTTGAACATGTAAGATAGGGTCTTTAATGAAGGTGGTTGGATTTTGGTGAGGACTTCTCACAAATCCGATTCCACTTCTTTTAGGAACGTGACCCTTATTTGTAAGGATCATGTTCAAAGATTCGCTACCAACCTCGAATTTCTTCAAGGTGTCCTTAAGTAGCAAGTTCTCCTTTTGGAGAGATTCTAGATCATGACATTTTATACATGGAGCTAAACTATCATGATATTCAGTTTTTAATTTATCGATATCACAAGTGAGACTATCATGCTCCTTTTTTAGCAATTTGTATTTTCTACTAATTGTCTTACATTCATCAAATAACTCATGGAAAGCATTTAATAATTCATGATATGGTAAATCTGCATTAATTAAATCTGTTACCTCTTCTCCGATGGCCATTAGGGCGTAATGAGCAACTTGCTCGGTGTTGGACTCCTCTTCTTCGGACGCGCTTGAATCATCCCACGTTGCCTTGAGCGCCTTCTTCTTTGATGTTCTCTTTTTTGGCTTGAGGACAATCGTTCTTGTAGTGTCCCGGTTTTTTGTATTCATAGGAAATCACTTGGTCCTTCTTTTGTTCAAATTTATTTTTTGTATTATTTTTAAATTTGTTCTTTCTTAAATATTTTTTAAATTTTTGAGTCAAAAGTGCAATGTCATTGTCACTATCCTCATCACTTGATGTTCCTTTTAAATGGTCTTCTTGTGATTTGAGTGTCATATCCTTCCTATTCTTTGGAAGAGGGTTCTCGAGCTCGTCATGAGCTTGACATGTCATTTCGTAGGTCATTAGAGACCCAATGAGTTCTTCAAGAGGGAATGTTTTAAGGTCTTTGGCCTCTTGAATGGCCGTAACTTTTGGATCCCAACTTTTAGGGAGGGATCTTAAGATTTTAGTTACTAGTTCAAAGTTAGTAAAATCTTTACCAAGAGCTTTGAGTCCATTGATGACATCCGTAAACCGGGTGTACATGTCTCCGATGGACTCACTTGGTTCCATTCGGAAAAGTTCGTAAGAGTGAACAATGATGTTGATTTTGGACTCTTTCACTCGGCTAGTGCCTTCATGAGTGACCTCAAGAGTTCTCCAAATATCAAAAGCCGAATCATAAATTGAAACACGATTAAATTCATTTTTGTCTAGTGCACAAAACAAGGCATTCATAGCCTTTGCATTTAAAGCAAAAACCTTCTTCTCCGATTCATTCCATTCGCTCATCGGAAGAGAAGATTTTTGAAATCCATTTTCAACAATAGTCCAAAGCTCGAAATCCATGGAAATGAGGAAGATCCTCATACGAGTCTTCCAATAAGTATAATCCGACCAATTAAACAAGGGTGGACGTGTGATAGAATGACTCTCATATATGCCGAAGTAAGCCATCTCTCTTGGGTATCAAACCAAATATGAGAGTGAGCCTAGCTCTGATACCAATTGTTAGGATCGGAGCGGCACTAAGAGGGGGGGGGGGTGAATTAGTGTAGCGGATTAAAACGTTGGTTTCGATAAATCTTTCGTACGATAAGAACGAAACTTGAAAAGCTTAACTTGAAAGCGTATTTTTAAAGTTATGCAGCAAAGGTAATAAGGAAATAAAGCATGTAAGAAGGTTTGTAGTAATGTAAATAGAAATAATGAAATGCAAACCAGAGATCACGCCGATTTTAGAGTGGTTTGGTCAAATGACCTACATCCACTTGCGAGGCCCCTCTTCGATGAGGCTCCCACCTTCCACTAGCAAATCTCTTGAAATGGAAGGGCAAATACCTCTCTTACAACCTTTTACAAGCAGTTCAACCTCTTACAAATTTTCAGCAAGAAAAAAGGAGGAGAATGTTGAATCTCGGATTTTGATGATGAAGTCAATTGTCATTTGTTATCTAATCTATGTGTTGAGATAAGTGTGCAGGATTAACTACGATGAGAGTAAGACAAGCAGCAGGAGTTGCGCCGGAGTCAAGATCATGATCACGTTGGGAGTTCGAGAGTTCGACGGAAGTTCGGACGGTCGTCGGAGGTTCAGAGAGAACAGATCCGAGAAGTCCAGAAGCTTGCCAAGCGAAGCTCGTCGGAACTCGCCAAGTGGATCGTCGCAAAGTCCAGGAGTATGCCGGATGTCCGCAGAAGGATCACCGAGGGTTATCGGTTGATCGACGGAAGTTGGCCGGAAACTCGCCGGAAGAAGCGATTGACGCATCGGAGCAAGCTGCAGAAGTTGTCTTAGAGATAATCGTAGTTAGCACGATGATTAAGCATGAAAATGGGAGGTGATCCCATTAGCTTAATCTTGGGGCAATTGGGCCCCTGAAAAGATTCAAAGTGGGTCGAATGGAGTGAACCATTCGGACCCTGATTGCACCAGGAGGTGCAACCGCCCCAGCCAGGAGGTGCAACCGCCAGGGCTGCATGGCTGGGAGGTGCAACCGCCCCAGCCAAGAGGTTGCACCGCCAGAGCTCAAGTTCCGAGCTCTGCCAGGCGATGCAACCACCAAGCTCAGTCTTCGAGCTTTGGTAGAGAGGTGCATCAGCCTGAGATCAGTCTCGAGCTCTGCCAGGTGATGCATTCACCAAGCTCAGTCTTCGAGCTCTGGCAGAGAGGTGGATCAGCCTGAGCTCAGCTTGGAGCTCTGCCAGGTGATGCAACCACCGAGCTCTGTTTCGAGCTCTGCCAGGTGATGCAATCACCAAGCTCAGTCTTCGAGCTCTGCCAGGTGATGCAACCATCGAGCTCAGTCTTCGAGCTCTGGCAGAGAGAAGCAATCGGCAGAGCTCAGTCTTCGAGCTCTGCCAGGCGGTGCCACCTCTCCAGTCGAGAGGTGCAACCGCCTGATCCCAGAAATTCTGGGATTTGATCGATTTGATCGTTTTGAGCTCGAATTTTGAATTGGGTTGGGGCCTATAAATACCCCACCCATTCAGCACTAAAAAGACACAGACTAATACCGAAATTGTGATCTTTTCTGTGATTCTAAAGAGCTCAAAAGTGTTGTAAAGCCTTTAAGTCTCCTCCTTCTGTTCTTCAAGTTTTTGATTGTAAAGTGAGGAGAGAAAGGTTTGTAAAGGTTGTCTCCTAAGCCTGCCAAAAGGAGAGAAACTGTAAGAGGGAAGTTTGGCCTTCGCCCATTGAAGGAAGGCACCTAGTTGACGTCGGCAACCTCATCGGTGGAGGAAGCCAAAAGTGGAGTAGGTCAAGGCTGACCGAACCACTCTAAATCTCTGGTTTGCATTTAATTTCGAGCACTTTATCATTACTGCAAACCTCCCTCATCACTACTGCTCTCTGCGCTTTCACGAACAAGTTCTAAGAGCTGTTCTTCCAAATCTGCATTTAGACGTAACTTCGTATTTTCATACATTACAGTTTACGTTTACGTTTGATTCTGCAGAACTGTTTTCCGCACTTTTACGAACGAGCTTCCTTGCAGTTTACGCTTACATTTTAATCCTATTAATAACTGCAATCTGTCCTCTACGATTTTACGAACGAGTTTCAACATTTAGACGTAAAACTGCATTCAGACGTAAATCGGCTTTCCTCGCTCAATCATCAGATTTCAGTTCACGTTTACGTCTTGATTTCAACTGCATACTGCCTTCTGCGAGTATACAAACCAGTTTCAAAGTTTAGACGTAAATCTGCATCTAGACGTAAAACTGCGTTTAGACGTAAATCTGCGTTTAGACGTAAAACTGCGTTTGGACGTAAAACTGCGTTTAGACGTAAATCTGCGTTTAGACGTAAAACTGCGTTTAGACGTAAAACTGCGTTTAGACGTAAATCTGCGTTTAGACGTAAATCTGCATTTAGACGTAAATCTGAGTTTAGACGCAAAACTGCGCTTAGACGCAAAACTGCGCTTAGACGCAAAACTGCGCTTAAACGTAATCTGCACTTAGACGCAAACTGCACTTAGATACAAACTGAGAATTTGCTTTTGCATCATAATAGTTTTTGAACGAACGCAGCTTTTGGTTTTTAAATTATTATAAGATTTCCGCTGCACTAATTCACCCCCCCCCCTCTTAGTGCTCTTGATCCTAACAATTGGTATCAGAGCGAGGTTAACTCTCTAAAGGATTAAAACCCAAGAGAGATGGCATACGCCGGAAACCAAGAGGGGCATTCAATTACACGTCCACCCATGTTCAGTGGAACGGACTACACTTACTGGAAGACCCGAATGAGGATCTTCCTTATTTCTATGGATTTAGAACTGTGGAACCTTGTTGAAAATGGATTTTCAAAATCTTCTCTTCCAATGATCGATTGGAACGATTTGGAGAAGAAGGCTTTCGCTCTTAATGCAAAGGCTATGAATGCCTTATTTTGCGCTCTTGATAAAAACGAGTTTAATCGTGTTTCAACTTGCGAAACTGCTTTTGATATTTGGCACACACTTGAAGTGACCCACGAGGGCACAAGTAGAGTGAAAGAGTCAAAAATCAATCTGTTGCTGCATTCTTTTGAACTTTTCCGAATGAAACCGAGTGAAACCATTGGCGACATGTTTACCCGTTTCACGGATGTCGTCAACGGTCTAAAAGGACTCGGAAAGAGCTTTTCGGATTTTGAGCTTGTTAATAAGATACTAAGATCCCTTCCTAAGAGTTGGGATCCTAAAGTCACCGCCATTCAAGAGGCAAAAGATCTGTAAAATTTCCCTCTTGAAGAACTAATCGGGTCATTAATGACCTACGAAATGACCTGCAAAGCTCATGAAGAGCAAGAAGACATCCTTCCAAAGAACAGGAAGGATATGGCACTTAAAACTTCTGAATGCCACTTGAGAGAAAACTCAAGTGATGAGGATTGTGACGATGACTTGGCACTTTTGACAAGAAAGTTTAAAAAATTCTTCAAAAGAAACAAGTTTAAAAACGATGTGAAAAATAAACTTGAATCAAAGAAGGACCAAGTAATCTGCTACGAGTGTAAAAAGCCGGGACACTACAAAAGTGATTGTCCCCAAGTCAAGAAAAGAACAACAAAGAAGAAGGCGCTCCAAGCAACATGGGATGATTCGAGCGCATCCGAGGAAGAAGAATCCAACACCGAGCAAGTTGCTCATTACGCCTTTATGGCCATCGAAGAGGAGGTAACGAATTTATTAGATGCTGATTTATCTTTCGATGAATTATTAAATGCCTTCCATGATTTATTTGATGAATGCAAAGTTATAAATAGAAAATACAAGTTGCTAAAAAGAGTACATGATAATCTTACTTGTGAGTTTGATAAGTTAAAAGTCGAACATCATGATAGTTTAAACTCATGTATCAAATGTCATGATTTAGAAACTATACAAAAAGAAAACTTGCTGCTTAAGGACACCTTGAAGAAATTCGAGGTTGGTAGCAAGTCATTAAACATGATCCTTACAAACAAGGGTCATGCTCCCAAAAGAAGTGGGATTGGATTTGTGAGGAGTCCTCACCGAAATCCAACTACCTTTGTAAAAGGCCCCATCTTACATGTTCAAAACCAAACCAAGTGCAACTTTTGTTGCAAATCTGGACACAAGACACATTGTTGTCCATTCAAGAAAATAAGTCCAAACAAATTGATTTGGGTTCCTAAAGGAACCATGATAAACTCTATGCAACATGATAGAAAATGTAGATCTATTTATGAGGCACCCAAAAGCAAATGGGTACCTAAACGTCATCCTTTCTTGTAGAAAACTAAACAATCGCAAGCTAGGAGCAAGAAATGGTACCTTGATAGTGGATGCTCAAGGCATATGACCGGAGATCCATCTCAATTCTCTAAGCTCTCTAGCATAGACGAAGGATATGTCACCTTCGGAGACAACAACAAGGGTAAAATCATTGGCAAAGGAACCATAGGTAACAAATCCAACCTCTCTATTGAAGATGTTTTACTCGTTGATGGTTTAAAACATAACCTCTTGAGCATTAGTCAATTATGTGATAAAGGATATATTATAAGATTTGAATCTAATGCCTGCATCATTGAAAAACCACACAAAAATATATCTATGATTGCAGTAAAACAAAACAACGTATACACTATTGACATCAATGACTTATGTGATGAAATGTGCTTTGCCGTTATGAATGAGGATGCTTGGCTATGGCATAGAAGATTAGGTCATGCTAGCATGAAACTAATCAATCAAGTATCATCTAGAGAACTTGTAAGAGGAATTCCTCATATCAAGTTCATCAAAGATAATGTATGTGATGCTTGCCAATTAGGTAAGCAAATAAGGGGTAGCTTCAAAGCTAAGAATCAAATAAGCACCTCTAGGCCCTTACAATTAATCCATATGGACTTGTTCGGACCGATCTCTACATCGAGTCTAGGAGGTAGCAAATACGCCTTTGTCATTATTGATGACTACAGCAGATATACATGGACCTACTTCTTAAAACAAAAAAATGAATGCTTTAGACATTTTACCAAGTTTTGTAAACTTGTTCAAAATGAGAAGGAATCCATGATTTCGTCAATTAGAAGTGATCACGGTGGAGAATTTCAAAACCATGACTTCCAAGAATTCTGTGAACTCAACGGATACAACCATAACTTCTCTACTCCAAGAAATCCTCAACAAAATGGGGTAGTAGAAAGAAAAAATCGAAATTTGCAAGAAATGGCAAGAACCATGTTGAATGAACATAGCCTACCCAAATATTTTTGGGCCGAAGCTGTAAACACTGCATGTTATATTTTAAATAGAGTCCTAGTAAGACCCTTACTCACCAAAACTCCTTATGAGTTATGGAATAACAAAAAACCCAATGTCTCATATTTTAAAGTCTTTGGGTGTAAGTGTTTTATCTTGAATGAAAAGGATAACTTAGGAAAATTCGATGCTAAATCTGATGAAGGAATCTTTCTTGGTTATTCTTCGGTTTCTAAAGCTTTTCGCATCTTCAATAAAAGAACCTTAATTATTGAAGAATCCATCCATGTTGTTTTCAATGAGATTTCAGAAATTAAGAAAAATGATCTTGATGATGATATTAATTTTGAATCCTTGAATTTAAACGAAACCCCGTCTCCAACTAGCAACTTGGTTGCATCCACTTCCAAAACATCCTTACCCAAGGATTGGAAGTATATAGATGCTCATCCTAAGGAGCTAATCCTAGGAGACACATCAAAGGGGGTTCAAACACGATCTTCTTTTAAAAACTTTTGTGCCAACGCCGCTTTTCTCTCCCAAATTGAACCCAAATGTGTTGATGAAGCCATGAAAGATGATTCATGGATTATCGCAATGCAAGATGAATTAAATCAATTTGAGAGAAATGAGGTGTGGACGCTTGTTCCTAGGCCAAATGACCATTTAGTAATTGGTACTAAATGGGTCTTTAGAAACAAGCAAGATGAAAATGGTATCGTGGTTAGAAACAAGGCTAGATTAGTGGCCAAAGGTTTCAACCAAGAAGAAGGTATCGATTACGAAGAAACCTTCGCACCTGTGGCTCGATTGGAAGCCATAAGGATGCTCCTTGCCTACGCTAGCTGCAATAATTTTAAGTTATTTCAAATGGATGTTAAAAGCGCTTTTCTAAATGGTTTCATTTCCGAAGAAGTTTATGTTGAACAACCTCCTGGATTTGAAAATAATGGCTACCCTAATCATGTGTTTAGATTAACTAAAGCTCTCTATGGTTTAAAACAAGCCCCAAGGGCTTGGTATGAGAGACTTAGCTCTTTTCTTATTGAAAATAATTTCATAAAAGGCAAGGTTGATACTACATTGTTTATCAAGAATTTTGAAAATGATTTTCTCATTGTTCAGATTTATGTTGATGACATTATCTTTGGTTCTACAAATGAATCTCTTTGTAAATCCTTTGCGAAAACTATGAGTCATGAATTCAAAATGAGTCTAATGGGAGAGTTAACATTCTTCTTAGGCCTACAAATCAAACAACTAAGCAATGGCATCTTTATTAGTCAAACCAAATATGCTGTGAGTTTGCTAAAGAAGTTCAAAATGAATAACTCAAAAGCCATTGACACCCCTATGAGCACCTCCACTAAGTTAGAAATTGATGAGAATGGAGAAAGCTTCGATCAAAAAACCTATAGGGGTATGATAGGAAGTTTACTTTACCTCACTGCCACCAGACCAGACATCATGTTCAGTGTAGGACTTTGTGCTAGATTTCAATCAGACCCTAAGATATCCCATCTTAAAGCAGTCAAAAGAATACTCAGATATCTTAATGGAACTACCAATCTAGGATTATGGTACCCAAAATCAGAAAATTTTGAATTAACAGCCTATGCTGATGCGGACTTCGCTGGCTGTAAACTAGACAGAAAAAGCACATCAGGATCATGTCAATTTTTAGGACATGCCCTTGTATCCTGGTCATCTAAGAAACAAAACTCGGTTGCCCTATCAACAACCGAAGCTGAATACATTGCAGCAAGTGCATGCTGTGCACAAGTTGTATGGATGAAAAACACTTTAGAAGATTACAAAGTGAATCTTAAAGATATTCCCATTAAATGTGATAACACGAGTGCAATATGCTTAACTAAAAATCCTATACAACACTCAAGAACAAAACACATTGATATTAGACATCACTTTATACGAGACCATGTCACTAATCATGATGTAACCATAGAGTTTATTGATACCAAACATCAACTAGCTGATATCTTCACAAAACCCCTATGTGAAGAACAATTTGATTACATAAAAAGAGAATTAGGAATGTTGATGTGTCCGAATACTTAAATTTATTTTTCGAATGTTATTACTATTACATGCCTTGACGACGCTTGATCAAATAACATGTTGAAAATTATGTTACAAATATTTTTAACCAAATACATGTAAGAAGTTCATTTTTCGGGTTGTATGCTAAGACTGGGATGTTCCCGTACACTCTTATGAAAACTCCTTGGAAAATGACTTTCCTCCGTCAAGCAAAAACAATAAAGAGATATATGTGTCATGACTTTCTTTATATGCTTGATAATGCTATCATGCTTTTTGTTGATGACAAAGGGGGAGAAACATATGAATTGATAAACATATGAATTGATAGACACTATGTCATAGCTGAACTGCCATAATCATATCTATGTCATAGTTGCAAATACTTGAGTGATGCTATAAACAATGTTATGCCATCCTTGCATCACCAAGAGATATGTGAACATGTGCTATAGTTTGCATCATATCTTGATTTGATATTCTATAGAAAATGCAAACTTGCTAGACAATCTCAAATATAATCATATCTATGTCATAGTTGCAAATACTTGAGTGATGCCATAAACAATGTTATGCCATCCTTGCATCACCAAGAGATATGTGAACATGTACTATAGTTTGCATCATATCTTGTTTTGATATTGTGAAGAAAATGCAAACTTACTAGAAAATCTCAAATGTGAGCATCATGTAAAAAGTCCTTCGTAGCTTTATATGATTACATGATGAATGGTTACAAACACTATCATACAAACTTGATGATGTATGTCATGCTTTGACATAATTCGTGAAGAGATACATCATGATAGGCATCATGATGGGAGCATTGATAAGTTTAACTGATCTAACTTATCAATACGTCACTTGAATTCTTAGGTCTTGAATTCAAGGTTGACTTATCTCAACTATGGCATATAGATAGGGGGAGTTAAGGATAACTCCTTTATCAATTGATTGTCATCATCAAAAAGGGGGAGATTGTTGAATCTCGGATTTTGATGATGAAGTCAATTGTCATTTGTTATCTAATCTATGTGTTGAGATAAGTGTGTAGGATTAACTACGATGAGAGTAAGACAAGCAGCAGGAGTTGCGCCGGAGTCAAGATCATGATCACGTTGGGAGTTCGAGAGTTCGACGGAAGTTCGGACGGTCGTCGGAGGTTCAGAGAGAACAGATCCGAGAAGTCCAGAAGCTTGCCAAGCGAAGCTCGTCGGAACTCGCCAAGTGGATCGTCGCAAAGTCCAGGAGTATGCCGGATGTCCGCAGAAGGATCACCGAGGGTTATCGGTTGATCGACGGAAGTTGGCCGGAAACTCGCCGGAAGAAGCGATTGACGCATCGGAGCAAGCTGTAGAAGTTGTCTTAGAGATAATCGTAGTTAGCACGATGATTAAGCATGAAAATGGGAGGTGATCCCATTAGCTTAATCTTGGGGCAATTGGGCCCCTGAAAAGATTCAAAGTGGGTCGAATGGAGTGAACCATTCGGACCCTGATTGCACCAGGAGGTGCAACCGCCCCAGCCAGGAGGTGCAACCGCCTGGGCTGTGGGGTTGAGAGGTGCAACCGCCCCAGCCAGGAGGTGCAACCGCCTGGGCTGTGGGGCTGGGAGGTGCAACCGCCCCAACCAGGAGGTGCAACCGCCAGGGCTGCACGGCTGGGAGGTGCAACCGCCCCAGCCAAGAGGTTGCACCGCCAGAGCTCAAGTTCCGAGCTCTGCCAGGCGATGCAACCACCAAGCTCAGTCTTCGAGCTTTGGCAGAGAGGTGCATCAGCCTGAGATCAGTCTCGAGCTCTGCCAGGTGATGCATTCACCAAGCTCAGTCTTCGAGCTCTGGCAGAGAGGTGGATCAGCCTGAGCTCAGCTTGGAGCTCTGCCAGGTGATGCAACCACCGAGCTCTGTTTCGAGCTCTGCCAGGTGATGCAATCACCAAGCTCAGTCTTCGAGCTCTGCCAGGTGATGCAACCATCGAGCTCAGTCTTCGAGCTCTGGCAGAGAGAAGCAATCGGCAGAGCTCAGTATTCGAGCTCTGCCAGGCGGTGCCACCTCTCCAGTCGAGAGGTGCAACCGCCTGATCCCAGAAATTCTGGGATTTGATCGATTTGATCGTTTTGAGCTCGAATTTTGAATTGGGTTGGGGCCTATAAATACCCCACCCATTCAGCACTGAAAAGACACAGACTAATACCGAAATTGTGATCTTTTCTGTGATTCTAAAGAGCTCAAAAGTGTTGTAAAGCCTTTAAGTCTCCTCCTTCTGTTCTTCAAGTTTTTGATTGTAAAGTGAGGAGAGAAAGGTCTGTAAAGGTTGTCTCCTAAGCCTGCCAAAAGGAGAGAAACTGTAAGAGGGAAGTTTGGCCTTCGCCCATTGAAGGAAGGCACCTAGTTGACGTCGGCAACCTCATCGGTGGAGGAAGCCAAAAGTGGAGTAGGTCAAGGCTGACCGAACCACTCTAAATCTCTGGTTTGCATTTAATTTCGAGCACTTTATCATTACTGCAAACCTCCCTCATCACTACTGCTCTCTGCGCTTTCACGAACAAGTTCTAAGAGCTGTTCTTCCAAATCTGCATTCAGACGTAACTTCGTATTTTCATACATTACAGTTTACGTTTACGTTTGATTCTGCAGAACTGTTTTCCGCACTTTTACGAACGAGCTTCCTTGCAGTTTACGCTTACATTTTAATCCTATTAATAACTGCAATCTGTCCTCTACGATTTTACGAACGAGTTTCAACATTTAGACGTAAAACTGCATTCAGACGTAAATCGGCTTTCCTCGCTCAATCATCAGATTTCAGTTCACGTTTACGTCTTGATTTTAACTGCATACTGCCTTCTGCGAGTATACAAACCAGTTTCAAAGTTTAGACGTAAATCTGCATCTAGACGTAAAACTGCGTTTAGACGTAAATCTGCGTTTAGACGTAAAACTGCGTTTAGACGTAAATCTGCGTTTAGACGTAAAACTGCGTTTAGACGTAAAACTGCGTTTAGACGTAAATCTGCGTTTAGACGTAAATCTGCATTTAGACGTAAATCTGAGTTTAGACGCAAAACTGTGCTTAGACGCAAAACTGCGCTTAGACGCAAAACTGCGCTTAAACGCAATCTGCACTTAGACGCAAACTGCACTTAGATACAAACTGAGAATTTGCTTTTGCATCATAATAGTTTTTGAACGAACGCAGCTTTTGGTTTTTAAATTATTATAAGATTTCCGCTGCACTAATTCACCCCCCCCCCCCCTCTTAGTGCTCTTGATCCTAACAGAGAACACTCTAGCAAATTGAAAACAAGACTTGCTAAGATTTTCTAAGACTTTTCTCTCAATCAATTGTTTCTCAAAAAGTTGTAATCTCAGCTGAGATTTGAGGGGTATTTATAGGCCTCAAGATGATTCAAATTTGAGCTCCAAAATTTGAATTCTCTTTGGGTTCCCGATGCTGGCGGTGCCACCGCCTATCACTGTTAGACATTGATAGTGCTGGGCGGTGCCACCGCCAGACCCTTCGGTTCACTTGTTGGGCTTCAAATTTAGCCCAAACCAAGTCTAATTTTGGGCCCAGTTGGCCCCTAACCAGGATATAGGATTATCTCTTAATCCTAATCCTAATTACAAGTGAACTACATAACAAAACACATCCTAAGCAAGTTTTCAACCGCGAACGTCGAGTCTTGTTCCGGCGAGCTTTCCGACGAACTTCTTCCGACGGACTCCCAACTAGCTCCCGATCTTGTGATGACTTTAACGAGTAGTCGACCCTTCTCGGTGATCTCCGTGAACCTCCGACGATCTCTTCGGCGAACTTCCGAAAATTCCGACAGGTTCTCGATTTCTTCTCGGTTGGTTCCGGCAGCATCTCCGACGATTCTTCGGACTCTTAAACGTCCATCGAACTTGACTCCGGTATACTTGCTTTATGTTTTTTGGTTATCGTAGTTAATCCTGCACACTTAACTCAATAATATGGATTAGATCAATTAACCCATCAATTGATTTTATCATCAAAATCCGAGATTCAACATGGAGAACTAAATACTTTGAAATATTTAACATTTGGATTCTCACCAAACATGAGCTCATATAGATACTTCAGATTGATTAGACTAAGAGGAGTTCAATTAATAACATAAGTTGACATGCCAAACCTTTTACCTATAAGGCTTTGGATAAATTCTTTACATGAAGCCAACATTTCTAAGTCTCGATGAGATGTCAAATCTTTCATTCAATCACACCATTTTGTTTCAGTGTAATTGCATATATGTTCTTCATACTTTTTACGAAAAAAAGAAGAATCTATTACAAGTGAACTCTCTGTTATTATCAATACACAATCTTTTAATTTTTCTTTTAAGAGCACTTTCAACTATTAACTTGAACTTTTAAAATTTTAAAAAAACTTTTTATTTTTTCTTCACAAAATAGATCCAATTGAACCTTATAAAATCATCAATAAAGAGAAGCTTATAATGAGAATCTGAACAAGAAAGTACTTGCTTATTAGATTGCTTTGAATAAGCTCCCAGGAAAATTTACATCTTCAAAGTGATTTCTCAAAAGATTGCCTATGTGCTTTATTATATTGACACCCTTCACAAACTCCATTACTACTACAAGTAGTAAGTTTGGAAAGACCATTCACTAAACTTCTATGCATCATAATCTTTAATTTAATAAAATTTATATGATCAAGTCTAGCATACTAGATTGATGCAACATCATTTGTACTCATCTTATTAACATAAGAGGTTGATGTTAACAAAATATATAAACTTTTTTACCGGTATGTAATATATCTATATTTAATTCTTTTATATTATAAAAAATGACTTCATTAGGACCAAAAATAATATAATTTCTAGCATTAATTGTATTTGCAAAAAAAAATATTTTGCTTCATACCTGAAACATGGTACACACTCTTAAATGTAATATGATCATTATCTTTATCTAAAATTATAATAGTGTCTTTCTTTTTTACTTAGTGAACAGTATTATCTACTGTGATAATTGCATCATTACCTTCATATTAGTGAAGATCGATGAATTTGGTACCATCACGAGTGAGATGATGACCACATCTTGAATAAAAAATTTAGTTATTTTTAAAATTTATAGATATCATATCCTTAGTAGTTTTTCTTAGGAACGAGTCAGCACTAAGAGGTGGGGGGGTTGAATTAGTGCAGCGGAAAGATTACGTCGGTTTAAAAATCTTCGTTCGATTAAAACTGATTTTGACGAAAATCATTTCGGAGAGATATTAACTTTGAAATCATATTCATAAGCGTAATAGAAGTAAAGCAAGTAAGTAGTTTGCAGTGAAGGTAAATAGCAAGAATAGAAATGCAAACCAAGTTTTTATAGTGGTTCGATCGTTGTGACCTACATCCACTTTGCCGATTCCCCTTCCCTCAAGGCCACCGGCATCTACTAACGATCTTCCTTTATTAGGCAAAGATCAACCTCCTTCTTATAACTCTATTCTCCTTTTGCAGGCTTAGGAGAGAACCTTTACACCCCCTTTTTATAAAGCTTCCCTCACACTCTCCCTTAGAATGGTCTGTAAACTTTAGGAGGACCGACTCTATACTTTACAAGGGTTTTCAACTCTAGAAACATAGATTTTTTGTTCACTTTTCTTACTTCTCCATGTAGGAATAGCTAGGGTATTTATAGACCCCAAATGGCTTCAAAAATGGAGCCAAAATTCAAATCCCCTGAAATTTTATGGTACGGGCGATATCATCGCTTGCACTGGGCTGTACCACTGTTGGCAGCCTAACACTGGGTGGTACCACAGCCCAGTCTGGTGGTACCACTACCTAGAATATTGTGTAGGTGGTACCACTGCCCAGACTGGCAATACCATCACCTGACACAATCTTGGAGACTGTGCCACGATGGTTTCACTTGTTTGGTCACTATTTGGGCCTTTCTCTTGGCCCAACACAGCCCAAACTTGGGCCCAACTATCTCCTAATTGGGTTGGCCCAATTTTAATCTCAATTACATACTAACTATGAATTTTATGATATTTACTAAGCTAAACAAAGTATATAAGTCTAGGTTTCTTCCAGTAATCTTCCGGTGAACTTCCGATGATCTCTCGGCAATATTCCGCAGGACTCCCAGCAAGCTCCGGGACTTCACGATGATCTTCTTGACAAGTTCCGATGAGCTTCTTTGGCAAGCTCTAGGACTTCTCGGTCAATTCCGGTAGAACTTCCAACGAACGCCCGGACTTCCGACGAACTCTCGAACTCCCAATGAAATCACGTTCTTGACTCCGGGACTTCATTTTGCTTTATGCCTTACTATCGTAGTTAATTCTATGCACATAAAAATCAACTTCGATCTAGACAATTATTATAAAGCTTGAATCATATTGTCTGACATGTCATTGGTTCATCGATGCTTCGTCCGATTCTTCGACATATCATCCTCTCTTATAGCATATTGCCCAATCGGCCAGTTGACCTCCACAACTCCAATATCCTCAGCGCAATATCCGCTCTTCTTGGCCTGATGCCTGAATTCATGGCCCGAAGCCTTTTGCCGATACGTCGACTGATCCTCCGGCCCGACGTCCAATCGTTTGACATGTTTGCTCCGGCACAACATGATTCTTCCTACTTCAATTGTCTCTCCTTGATCGAAGCTTCCTACATCACTCAAAACATAGATTAAATTATAAACACTATCAATTGGTTTCATCATCAAAAATCCAAGATTCAATAATCTCTCCCTTTTTAATGATGATAACCAATTGATGACGGAGTTAACCTTTAACTCCCGGAGTTTAAACAAACTCCCCCTATCAATATGTCATATTGATAGAACTCTTGGATTCAAAAATCCAAGCAACATGTTATCTTAAACTTATGCATAACATTATCATACTTCTCCCCCTTTGTCATCAACAAAAAGAAGAAGTACAACTATCAAGTGTTTGATATATTAGTTCAAATCATTGCATAATAAATATAATCTTCAGTTTTATACAAGCTAGCAAAAATTTGGCAAGTGCTACATCATATTAGAACATG
Source organism: Musa acuminata AAA Group (assembly GCF_036884655.1). NCBI lineage: Eukaryota > Viridiplantae > Streptophyta > Magnoliopsida > Zingiberales > Musaceae > Musa > Musa acuminata. Next base: position 34,019,762 of record NC_088345.1, on the reverse strand, counting down.
CAAGCTATCACGTTTTCGATATGTAAGGTAGTAAGATAGCATGTTCTACAACATACAAGCTAGCAAAAAAAATTTTCATTATTTTAGAAAGTGTAAGCTAGCAATATTTCGAAAGCAAATGCAAGATAGCTTTCTTGTTGAAGTGTGCAAGCTAGCGATTCTTGCTTCCTTTTGCAATGTGCAAGTTGCAAGTTTTACTTCTTGAGATAGGCAAGATAGCACTTTTGCAAGATAGCATTTATTGCTTTTGAGATGAGCAAACTAATAAGTTTTTACTTCTTTTTGAAGTATGCAAGCTAGCAAAATTTACTCCCTCTATGTCATTGTCAAAGAGAATGGAAGAGTACAATGTTGTAATTCTTTTCCCTTTTTATCAATCTTCACATCATGACAAAAGTAAAATATCAACCTTATTTCAATATATTTATGCATCATTATAGTTTCAATTTACATTATGCACAGTTTTAAAACTTTACATATCATCCTTACTCTATGCATGATACTAAAAAGAAATCAATCATCATATCATACATGATACTCATAAGCTAGCAAATTTATATCATTTTAGAGCATTAAAACAATATCATGAGTATTTCATGCATTCATATCATTACATGAAAAATATCAAGAAGAATTAGGTGATGAGATATACTTCAAGAATACAAAGAATTATACAAAGACAAAAAATCATATCATGAAAGATAAGATCATGTGAATACCAAAAGACATGATTCATTTTGACAAATTTCCTCTTAAATATTCAAAGAGAAATCTTAGGAGATCAAATAATAAAAGATATTCAAATGAAATTTTAAGTCACGAATTTCGAAAATGATATTCTCTTTAGTAAATCGCAAAAGGAAATGTAGGAGAAAAAGATTTCAATTCATGCATAAGAAATCTTATGATTCATATAGAAAATCTCCTCTTTCGTAAAATACCAAGAAAAATTGTAGGAGTACAAAGAAGAGATCTTGATTAAAAAATCTTAAGTAATTCCAAGAAATCAAGATAAAACTCATTCAAATTCAAATCGTTGAATCAAAATCATTTTCAAGTGATTCTAAAAAAAAATTGATTCATTAGTCTTTCCTTTTTAAAAAGTCAATAAAGTAGAGAAATTTTTTAAGGAGAAAGCTTTCTTTTTTTTTTAATGATTCAATTCATAAGATTGATTTCATAGAAGCATGCCTTTTTCATTTATGCCAAATAAAAACATGCATCAAAGTTTAGGATCAAAAAATAAGTTTCGTTATAAAAACCATCCATCTTGTTTATAACCGAAAAAGCAATTTTCATTGCGATAAAGATCAATAAGCCATGAATCATAAAAATTATCATGCATAATTTCACATTAAGCATGAAATCAAACCTCTTAACATTTTCGTTAAGACATCAAGCATGGTTTCAATCAAAATCAGAAATCATCAAGATACACATTATTTCTTTTTAAAAAACATACATAAGATTATCATTAGATTTAAATCTAACATTTTATTCCTTTAACATACAACATGCAATTTTCATCATCATTTTTAAAATTACTAGCATGATCCCAATTTTTACATTTTTATTACATTATTAAACATATAATTTTTAAGAAAAATAAATTTCCTAAACTAAATTAATAATAACTCATGAAAAGCATTATGTAATTTCAAAGTAAACTAAAGAAGTTTCGTTTGAGTTGTTTACCTCATTGATGAGAGTCACCAAAGCAAAGTTCACCACTTCGTCTTCATCAGTTTGCTCCTCGTCTACGGATGCACTCATTTCATTCCAAGTCACTTTGAGTGCTCTCTTATTCTTTAACAACTTATTTTTAAGTTCATTTTTATTCTTTAATTCTTGTTTAATGAACTTTTTAAATTTCATAGTGAGGAGAGTTAGGATCGGAGCGGCACTAAGAGGGGGGGGGGTGAATTAGTGCAGCGGATTAAAACTTGTAAGTTCGAAAACAAATTCGTAAATATAAGGAGATTTCGTTTTGATAGTAACTTGAGTAAAGTGAAAAATGAAAACTTGCTGCCGAGTAGATAATGATTGCAAAAAGGTAAGTACTCACACATTCAATGAACACGCCAATTTAAAGTGGTTCGGTCAAATGACCTACATCCACTTGCGAAGCCTTCTTCAATAAGGCTCCCAACTTCCACTAACAAATCTTTTTGAAGGGGAAGGACAAATACCCCTCTTATAACATTTTACAAGTGGTTCACACTCTTACAAATTTTTGAAGAGAAAGAAGGAGGTGAACACTCAAGCAATTGAAAACAAGACTTGCTAAAGACTTCTCTAAGACTTTTATCTCAATCTATTGCTTTCTCAAAGGTTGTAATCTCAGCTGAGAATTGAGGGGTATTTATAGGTCCCAAGAGGATTCAAATTTGGGCTCCAAATTTTGAATTCTATTGGGTTCCTGAGGCTAGCGGTGCCACCGCCCGACCTCTCGGGTGTTGGGCAGTGCCACCGCTCAATCCAGCGGTGCCACTGCTCAATTCTCGGGTTCTGGGCAGTGCCACCGCCTACACTATTTTAGCTCATTGGTTGAGCTCCAAACTTGGCCCAAATCAGTCTGAACTCGGGCCCAATTGGCCCCTACTTGGGTTATAGGATTAACACCTAATCCTAACCCTAATTAACGTACTAACTACAAATTTAAAGATATTTCCTAAGCTATTACAAAGTCTGCAAGTCAAGACTTTTTTCAGCGAACTTCCGGCGGTCTTCCGACGAACTCTCGGAAACCATTCTGCGGACTCCCGGCAAGCTCCTAGACTTCACAATTTGATCTTGGCGAGTTCCAACGAGCTTCTTCAGCAAGCTCTGATCTTTCTCGGTGAGCTTCGCGAACTTCCAATGAACCTTCCGGCGAGCTTCCGAAAAACCCTTCGGCAAGCTCCCTACTCATTCTCGGCTAGTTCCGGCAGCATTCCCGACGAACCTTCGAACTTCTGTCGAACTCTCGAACTCACAACAAATCCTTTGCGCTTGACTCCGACACTTTGTTTTGCTTTATGTCTTCATCGTTATCGTAGTTAATCCTACACACACAAGCCAAAACTCTACTCCGATCTAGACAATTATTACAACGCGAATTGACATTCTGTTGCCCGGCACGTTATTGGTTGGCGCTTCATCCGATTCTTCAGCGTATCGTCCTCTCTTGCGGCTTGTTGCCCAATCGGCGGTTGACCTCCGCAACCTTGATATCCTTGGCGCAATTCCGCTCTTGGCCCGATGCCCGACGTCCGAAGACTTCTGCCATCCAATATCCTAATGTGATCTCCTCCGTTGCAACGTCAATTCCTCTTGTGTTAACTGTCTAATCTTGATCGAGTAGACCTGCATCACTCAAAATGTAGTTAAACATCTAAACACAATCAATTAGTTTCATCATCAAAATCCGAGATTCAACAATCTCCCCCTTTTTGATGATGATAACTAATTGATGACTAACGGAGTTAACCTTAACTCCCCGAAGTTTAACCAAACTCCCCCTATCAATATGCCATTGATAGAACACTTGGATTATCCCAAATCCAAGTAACATTCATTACATGTTATGAAAAATATTTAAACCATCATGTAAATATATATAAAATATTCAATTCAATGCATGAAGTCATCAATATACTTCTCCCCCTATGTCATCAACAAAAAGGAGAAGTAGCTCTAGCTATTTGAAAAGATATTCAAGTTTTTGTAACATGAAGCTAGATTTTCATCACAACATATAAGCACAAAAGCATACCAAGATTCTTAAGTTCAATCATGACAATTCAACACTTGAATTTTTGTGCAAGATTGCACTTTGCTTTTCTTTGCAAGTAACAATATTTATGATGTTTGATATAGCAAATATCTTCATTACAATTATCGAGCTAGCAAATTCTTCATTCAAGTGTGCAAGCTAGTAATAACTTTCTCCCCCTTTGTAAATGTCAAAAAGAAGGAGAGGAACCAATGATTTAGACTTTTACATCTGTTAGGATCAAGAGCACTAAGAGGGGGGGGGTGAATTAGTGCAGCGGAAATCTTATAATAATTTAAAAACCAAAAGCTGCGTTCGTTCAAAAACTATTATGATGCAAAAGCAAATTCTCAGTTTGTATCTAAGTGCAGTTTGCGTCTAAGCGCAGATTGCGTTTAAGCGCAGTTTTGCGTCTAAGCGCAGTTTTGCGTCTAAGCGCAGTTTTGCGTCTAAACTCAGATTTACGTCTAAATGCAGATTTACGTCTAAACGCAGATTTACGTCTAAACGCAGTTTTACGTCTAAACGTAGTTTTACGTCTAAACGCAGTTTTACGTCTAAACGCAGTTTTACGTCTAAACGCAGATTTACGTCTAAACGCAGTTTTACGTCTAGACGCAGATTTACGTCTAAACTTTGAAACTCGTTTGTATACTCGCAGAAGGTAGTATGCAGTTGAAATCAAGACGTAAACGTGAACTGAAATCTGATGATTGAGCGAGGAAAGCCGATTTACGTCTGAATGCAGTTTTACGTCTAAATGTTGAAACTCGTTCGTAAAATCGTAGAGGACAGATTGCAGTTATTAATAGGATTAAAATGTAAGCGTAAACTGCAAGGAAGCTCGTTCGTAAAAGCGCGGAAAACAGTTTTGCAGAATCAAACGTAAACGTAAACTGTAATGTATGAAAATACGAATTTACGTCTGAATGCAGATTTGGAAGAACAGCACTTAGAACTTGTTCGTGAAAGCGCAGAGAGCAGTAGTGATGAGGGAGGTTTGCAGTAATGATAAAGTGCTCGAAAATAAACGCAAACCAGAGATTTAGAGTGGTTCGGTCAGCCTTGACCTACTCCACTTTTGGCTTCCTCCACCGATGAGGTTGCCGACGTCAACTAGGTGCCTTCCTTCAATGGGCGAAGGCCAAACTTCCCTCTTACAATTTCTCTCCTTTTGACAGGCTTAGGAGACAACCTTTACAGATCCTTTCTCTCCTCTCTTTACAACTCAAAACTTGAAGAACAGAAGGAGAAGAACTTTAGGACTTTACACAAATTTGAGCTCTTAGAATCACTGAAAAGATCAAGAATTCGGTGTGGATCTGTATCTTTTCAGTGCTGAATGGGTGGGGTATTTATAGGCCCCAACCCAATTCAAAATTCGAGCTCAAAACGATCAAATCGATCAAATCCCAGAATTCTGGGATCAGGCGGTTGCACATCTCGACTGGAGAGGTGGCACCGCCTGGCTGAGCTCGAAGACTGAGCTCTGCCGATTGCTTCTCTCTGCCAGAGCTCGATGGTTGCATCACCTGGCAGAGCTCGAAGACTGAGCTTGGTGATTGCATCACCTGGAAGAGCTCGGAATTGAGCTCGGTGGTTGCATCACCTGGCAGAGCTCCAAGCTGAGCTCAGGCTGATCCACCTCTCTGCCAGAGCTCGAAGACTGAGCTCGGTGATTCCATCACCTGGCAGAGCTCGAGACTGAGCTCAGGCTGATGCACCTCTCTGCCATAGCTTGAAGACTGAGCTCGGTGGTTGCATCGCCTGGCAGAGCTCGGAACTTGAGCTCTGGCGGTGCAACCTCTTGGCTGGGGCGGTTGCACCTCCCAGCCTCGCAGCCCTGGCGGTTGCACCTCCTGGCTGGGGCGGTTGCACCTCCCAACCCCACAGCCCAGGCGGTTGCACCTCCTGGCTGGGGCGGTTGCACCTCCCAACCCCACAGCCCAAGCGGTTGCACCTCCTGGCTGGGGCGGTTGCACCTCCCAACCCCACAGCCCAGGCGGTTGCACCTCCTGGCTGGGGCGGTTGCACCTCCTGGTGCAATCAGGGTCCGAATGGTTCACTCCATTCGGCCCACTTTGAATCTTTTCAGGGGCCCAATTGCCCCAAGATTAAGCTAATGGGATCACCTCCCATTTTCATGCTTAATCATCATGCTAACTACGATTAACTCTAAGACAACTTCTGCAGCTTTGCTCCGATGCGTCAATCGCTTCTTCCGGCGAGTTTCCTGCCAACTTCCGTCGATCAACCGATAACCCTCGGTGATCCTTCTGCGGACATCTGGCATACTCCTGGACTTTGCGACGATCCACTTGGCGAGTTCCGACGAGCTTCGCTTGGCAAGCTTCTGGACTTCTCGGATCTGTTCTCTCTGAACCTCCGACGACCGTCCGAACTTCCGTCGAACTCTCGAACTCCCAACGTGATCATGATCTTGACTCCGGCGCAACTCCTGCTGCTTGTCTTACTCTCATCGTAGTTAATCCTGCACACTTATCTCAACACATAGATTAGATAACAAATGACAATTGACTTCATCATCAAAATCCGAGATTCAACAATCTCCCCCTTTTTGATGATGACAATCAATTGATAAAGGAGTTGTCCTTAACTCCCCCTATCTATATGCCATAGTTGAGATAAGTCAACCTTGAATTCAAGACCTAAGAATTCAAGTGACGTATTGATAAGTTAGATCAGTTAAACTTATCAATGCACCCATCATGATGCCTATCATGATGTATCTCTTCAAGAATTATGTCAAGGCATGACATACATCATCAAGTTTGTATGATAGTGTTTGTAACCATTCATCATGTAATCATATAAAGCTACGAAGGACTTTTTACATGATGCTCACATTTGAGATTTTCTAGTAAGTTTGCATTTTCTTCACAATATCAAATCAAGATATGATGCAAACTATAGTACATGTTCACATATCTCTTGGTGATGCAAGGATAGCATAACATTGTTTATGGCATCACTCAAGTATTTGTAACTATGACATAGATATGATTATGGCAGTTCAGCTATGACATAGTGTTTATCAATTCATATTTTTCTCCCCCTTTGTCATCAACAAAAAGCATGATAGCATTATCAAGCATATAAAGGAAGTCATGACACATATATCTCTTTATTGTTTTTGCTTGACGGAGGAAAGTCATTTTCCAAAGAGTTTTCATAAGAGTGTACGGGAACATCCCATTTTTAGCATACAACCCGAAAAATGAACTTCTTACATGCATTTGGTTAAAAATATTTGTCACATAATTTGCAACATGTTATTTGATCAAGCGTTGTCAAGGCATGTAATAGTAATAACATTTGAAAAATAATTTTAAGTATTCGGACACATCAACATTCCTAATTCTCTTCTTATGTAATCAAATTGTTCTTCACATAGGGGTTTTGTGAAGATATCAGCTAGTTGATGTTTGGTATCAATAAACTCTATGGTTACATCATGATTAGTGACATGATCTCGTATAAAGTGATGTCTAATATCAATGTGTTTTGTTCTTGAGTGTTGTATAGGATTTTTAGTTAAGCATATTGCACTCGTGTTATCACATTTAATGGGAATATCTTTAAGATTCACTTTGTAATCTTCTAAAGTATTTTTCATCCATACAACTTGTGCACAGCATGCACTTGCTGCAATGTATTCAGCTTCGGTTGTTGATAGGGCAACCGAGTTTTGTTTCTTAGATGACCAGGATACAAGGGCATGTCCTAAAAATTGACATGATCCTGATGTGCTTTTTCTGTCTAGTTTACAGCCAGCGAAGTCCGCATCAGCATAGGCTGTTAATTCAAAATTTTCTGATTTTGGGTACCATAATCCTAGATTGGTAGTTCCATTAAGATATCTGAGTATTCTTTTGACTGCTTTGAGATGAGATATCTTAGGGTCTGATTGAAATCTAGCACAAAGTCCTACACTGAACATGATGTCTGGTCTGGTGGCAGTGAGGTAAAGTAAACTTCCTATCATACCCCTATAGGTTTTTTGATCGAAGCTTTCTCCATTCTCATCAATTTCTAACTTAGTGGAGGTGCTCATAGGGGTGTCAATGGCTTTTGAATTATTCATTTTGAACTTCTTTAGCAAACTCACAGCATATTTGGTTTGACTAATAAAGATGCCATTGCTTAGTTGTTTGATTTGTAGGCCTAAGAAGAATGTTAACTCTCCCATTAGACTCATTTCGAATTCATGACTCATAGTTTTCGCAAAGGATTCACAAAGAGATTCATTTGTAGAACCAAAGATAATGTCATCAACATAAATCTGAACAATGAGAAAATCATTTTCAAAATTCTTGATAAACAATGTAGTATCAACCTTGCCTTTTATGAAATTATTTTCAATGAGAAAAGAGCTAAGTCTCTCATACCAAGCCCTTGGGGCTTGTTTTAAACCATAGAGAGCTTTAGTTAATCTAAACACATGATTAGGGTAGCCATTATTTTCAAATCCAGGAGGTTATTCAACATAAACTTCTTCGGAAATGAAACCATTTAGAAAAGCGCTTTTAACATCCATTTGAAATAACTTAAAATTATTGCAACTAGCGTAGGCAAGGAGCATCCTTATGGCTTCCAATCGAGCCACAGGTGCGAAGGTTTCTTCGTAATCGATACCTTCTTCTTGGTTGAAACCTTTGGCCACTAATCTAGCCTTGTTTCTAACCACGATACCATTTTCATCTTGCTTGTTTCTAAAGACCCATTTAGTACCAATTACTAAATGGTCATTTGGCCTAGGAACAAGCGTCCACACCTCATTTCTCTCAAATTGATTTAATTCATCTTGCATTGCGATAATCCATGAATCATCTTTCATGGCTTCATCAACACATTTGGGTTCAATTTGGGAGAGAAAAGCGGCGTTGGCACAAAAGTTTTTAAAAGAAGATCGTGTTTGAACCCCCTTTGATGTGTCTCCTAGGATTAGCTCCTTAGGATGAGCATCTATATACTTCCAATCCTTGGGTAAGGATGTTTTGGAAGTGGATGCAACCAAGTTGCTAGTTGGAGACGGGGTTTCGTTTAAATTCAAGGAATCAAAATTAATATCATCATCAAGATCATTTTTCTTAATTTCTGAAATCTCATTGAAAACAACATGGATGGATTCTTCAATAATTAAGGTTCTTTTATTGAAGATGCGAAAAGCTTTAGAAACCGAAGAATAACCAAGAAAGATTCCTTCATCAGATTTAGCATCGAATTTTCCTAAGTTATCCTTTTCATTCAAGATAAAACATTTACACCCAAAGACTTTAAAATATGAGACATTGGGTTTTTTGTTATTCCATAACTCATAAGGAGTTTTGGTGAGTAAGGGTCTTACTAGGACTCTATTTAAAATATAACATGCAGTGTTTACAGCTTCGGCCCAAAAATATTTGGGTAGGCTATGTTCATTCAACATGGTTCTTGCCATTTCTTGCAAATTTCGATTTTTTCTTTCTACTACCCCATTTTGTTGAGGATTTCTTGGAGTAGAGAAGTTATGGTTGTATCCGTTGAGTTCACAGAATTCTTGGAAGTCATGGTTTTGAAATTCTCCACCGTGATCACTTCTAATTGACGAAATCATAGATTCCTTCTCATTTTGAACAAGTTTACAAAACTTGGTAAAATGTCTAAAGCATTCATTTTTTTGTTTTAAGAAGTAGGTCCATGTATATCTGCTGTAGTCATCAATAATGACAAAGGCGTATTTGCTACCTCCTAGACTCGATGTAGAGATTGGTCCGAACAAGTCCATATGGATCAGTTGTAAGGGCCTAGAGGTGCTTATTTGATTCTTAGCTTTGAAGCTACCCCTAATTTGCTTACCTAATTGGCAAGCATCACATACATTATCTTTGATGAACTTGATATGAGGAATTCCTCTTACAAGTTCTCTAGATGATACTTGATTGATTAGATTCATGCTAGCATGACCTAATCTTCTATGCCATAGCCAAGCATCCTCATTCATAACGGCAAAGCACATTTCATCACATAAGTCATTGATGTCAATAGTGTATACATTGTTTTGTTTTAATGCAATCATAGATACATTTTTGTGTGGTTTTTCAATGATGCAGGCATTAGATTCAAATCTGATAATATATCCTTTATCACATAATTGACTAATGCTCAAGAGGTTATGTTTTAAACCATCAACTAGTAAAACATCTTCAATAGAGAGGTTGGATTTGTTACCTATGGTTCCTTTGCCAATGATTTTACCCTTGTTGTTGTCTCCGAAGGTGACATATCCTTCGTCTATGCTAGAGAGCTTAGAGAATTGAGATGGATCTCCGGTCATATGCCTTGAGCATCCACTATCAAGGTACCATTTCTTGCTCCTAGCTTGCGATTGTTTAGTTTTCTACAAGAAAGGATGACGTTTAGGTATCCATTTGCTTTTGGGTGCCTCATAAATAGATCTACATTTTCTATCATGTTGCATAGAGTTTATCATGGTTCCTTTAGGAACCCAAATTAATTTGTTTGGACTTATTTTCTTAAATGGACAACAATGTGTCTTGTGTCCAGATTTGCAACAAAAGTTGCACTTGGTTTGGTTTTGAACATGTAAGATGGGGCCTTTTACAAAGGTAGTTGGATTTTGGTGAGGACTCCTCACAAATCCAATCCCACTTCTTTTGGGAGCATGACCCTTGTTTGTAAGGATCATGTTTAATGACTTGCTACCAACCTCGAATTTCTTCAAGGTGTCCTTAAGTAGCAAGTTTTCTTTTTGTATAGTTTCTAAATCATGACATTTGATACATGAATTTAAACTATCATGATGTTCGACTTTTAACTTATCAAACTCACAAGTAAGATTATCATGTACCTTTTTTAGCAACTTGTATTTCTTATTTATAACTTTGCATTCATCAAATAAATCATGGAAGGCATTTAATAATTCATCGAAAGATAAATCAGCATCTAATAAATCCGTTACCTCCTCTTCGATGGCCATAAAGGCGTAATGAGCAACTTGCTCGGTGTTGGACTCCTCTTCCTCAGATGCGCTCGAATCATCCCATGTTGCTTGGAGCGCTTTCTTCTTTGTTGTTCTTTTCTTGACTTGGGGACAATCACTTTTGTAGTGTCCCGGCTTTTTACATTCGTAGCAGATCACTTGGTCCTTCTTTGATTCAAGTTTATTTTTCACATCGTTTTTAAACTTGTTTCTTTTGAAGAATTTCTTAAACTTTCTTGTCAAAAGTGCCAAGTCATCGTCACAATCCTCATCACTTGAGTTTTCTCTCAAGTGGCATTCAGAAGTTTTAAGTGCCATATCCTTCCTGTTCTTTGGAAGGATGTCTTCTTGCTCTTCATGAGCTTTGCAGGTCATTTCGTAGGTCATTAATGACCCGATTAGTTCTTCAAGAGGGAAATTTCGCAGATCTTTTGCCTCTTGAATGGCGGTGACTTTAGGATCCCAACTCTTAGGAAGGGATCTTAGTATCTTATTAACAAGCTCAAAATCCGAAAAGCTCTTTCCGAGTCCTTTTAGACCGTTGACGACATCCGTGAAACGGGTAAACATGTCGCCAATGGTTTCACTCGGTTTCATTCGGAAAAGTTCAAAAGAATGCAGCAACAGATTGATTTTTGACTCTTTCACTCTACTTGTGCCCTCGTGGGTCACTTCAAGTGTGTGCCAAATATCAAAAGCAGTTTCGCAAGTTGAAACACGATTAAACTCGTTTTTATCAAGTGCGCAAAATAAGGCATTCATAGCCTTTGCATTAAGAGCGAAAGCCTTCTTCTCCAAATCGTTCCAATCGATCATTGGAAGAGAAGATTTTGAAAATCCATTTTCAACAAGGTTCCACAGTTCAAAATCCATAGAAATAAGAAAGATCCTCATTCGGGTCTTCCAGTAAGTGTAGTCCGTTCCACTGAACATGGGTGGACGTGTAATCGAATGCCCCTCTTGGTTTCCGGCGTATGCCATCTCTCTTGGGTTTTAATCCTTTAGAGAGTTAACCTTGCTCTGATACCAATTGTTAGGATCAAGAGCACTAAGAGGGGGCGGGGTGAATTAGTGCAGCGGAAATCTTATAATAATTTAAAAACCAAAAGCTGCGTTCGTTCAAAAACTATTATGATGCAAAAGCAAATTCTCAGTTTGTATCTAAGTGCAGTTTGCGTCTAAGCGCAGATTGCGTTTAAGCGCAGTTTTGCGTCTAAGCGCAGTTTTGCGTCTAAGCGCAGTTTTGCGTCTAAACTCAGATTTACGTCTAAATGCAGATTTACGTCTAAACGCAGATTTACGTCTAAACGCAGTTTTACGTCTAAACGTAGTTTTACGTCTAAACGCAGATTTACGTCTAAACGCAGTTTTACGTCTAAACGTAGTTTTACGTCTAAACGCAGATTTACGTCTAAACGCAGTTTTACGTCTAGACGCAGATTTACGTCTAAACTTTGAAACTCGTTTGTATACTCGCAGAAGGCAGTATGCAGTTGAAATCAAGACGTAAACGTGAACTGAAATCTGATGATTGAGCAAGGAAAGCCGATTTACGTCTGAATGCAGTTTTACGTCTAAATGTTGAAACTCGTTCGTAAAATCGTAGAGGACAGATTGCAGTTATTAATAGGATTAAAATGTAAGCGTAAACTGCAAGGAAGCTCGTTCGTAAAAGCGCGGAAAACAGTTCTGCAGAATCAAACGTAAACGTAAACTGTAATGTATGAAAATACGAATTTACGTCTGAATGCAGATTTGGAAGAATAGCACTTAGAACTTGTTCGTGAAAGCGCAGAGAGCAGTAGTGATGAGGGAGGTTTGCAGTAATGATAAAGTGCTCGAAAATAAACGCAAACCAGAGATTTAGAGTGGTTCGGTCAGCCTTGACCTACTCCACTTTTGGCTTCCTCCACCGATGAGGTTGCCGACGTCAACTAGGTGCCTTCCTTCAATGGGCGAAGGCCAAACTTCCCTCTTACAATTTCTCTCCTTTTGACAGGCTTAGGAGACAACCTTTACAGATCCTTTCTCTCCTCTCTTTACAACTCAAAACTTGAAGAACAGAAGGAGAAGAACTTTAGGACTTTACACAAATTTGAGCTCTTAGAATCACTGAAAAGATCAAGAATTCGGTGTGGATCTGTATCTTTTCAGTGCTGAATGGGTGGGGTATTTATAGGCCCCAACCCAATTCAAAATTCGAGCTCAAAACGATCAAATCGATCAAATCCCAGAATTCTGGGATCAGGCGGTTGCACCTCTCGACTGGAGAGGTGGCACCGCCTGGCAGAGCTCGAAGACTGAGCTCTGCCGATTGCTTCTCTCTGCCAGAGCTCGATGGTTGCATCACCTGGCAGAGCTCGAAGACTGAGCTTGGTGATTGCATCACCTGGCAGAGCTCGGAATTGAGCTCGGTGGTTGCATCACCTGGCAGAGCTCCAAGCTGAGCTCAGGCTGATCCACCTCTCTGCCAGAGCTCGAAGACTGAGCTCGGTGATTCCATCACCTGGCAGAGCTCGAGACTGAGCTCAGGCTGATGCACCTCTCTGCCATAGCTCGAAGACTGAGCTCGGTGGTTGCATCGCCTGGCAGAGCTCGGAACTTGAGCTCTGGCGGTGCAACCTCTTGGCTGGGGCAGTTGCACCTCCCAGCCTCGCAGCCCTGGCGGTTGCACCTCCTAGCTGGGGCGGTTGCACCTCCCAACCCCACAGCCCAGGCGGTTGCACCTCCTGGCTGGGGCGGTTGCACCTCCCAACCCCACAGCCCAGGCGGTTGCACCTCCTGGCTGGGGCGGTTGCACCTCCCAACCCCACAGCCCAGGCGGTTGCACCTCCTGGCTGGGGCGGTTGCACCTCCTGGTGCAATCAGGGTCCGAATGGTTCACTCCATTCGGCCCACTTTGAATCTTTTCAGGGGCCCAATTGCCCCAAGATTAAGCTAATGGGATCACCTCCCATTTTCATGCTTAATCATCATGCTAACTACGATTAACTCTAAGACAACTTCTGCAGCTTTGCTCCGATGCGTCAATCGCTTCTTCCGGCGAGTTTCCTGCCAACTTCCGTCGATCAACCGATAACCCTCGGTGATCCTTCTGCGGACATCCGGCATACTCCTGGACTTTGCGACGATCCACTTGGCGAGTTCCGACGAGCTTCGCTTGGCAAGCTTCTGGACTTCTCGGATCTGTTCTCTCTGAACCTCCGACGACCGTCCGAACTTCCGTCGAACTCTCGAACTCCCAACGTGATCATGATCTTGACTCCGGCGCAACTCCTGCTGCTTATCTTACTCTCATCGTAGTTAATCCTGCACACTTATCTCAACACATAGATTAGATAACAAATGACAATTGACTTCATCATCAAAATCCGAGATTCAACAACATCATCTTTGCATCAATCAATATTTCAATCATCACACGATGCATACAAGACAATAATGCAAAGAAATCATTTCATGAAGGATATCAATGTGAAAATTCACCAAGGATCACATGATACAATCGCAAATCATGATATCATTATGCGATACATCATGAGATGATAATTTATCATATCAATGAAAGATATCAATTGTTAAACATGATATGATAAAAGTCTCAAAAATTTTAATTTGCGATACATGTGATACATTGCAATACACTAAAAAATTTAATGCGATGCTTTTAAGGATATCAACCTATTTTTGATACAAAGCATGGCAAGAGTAATTATATTGCAAGTTTTCTAAGTTTTGCATTTTTAGCTTCTTTTGAGATAGCAATTCTTTGCTTCTATTTAGATTGTAGGATTTGCAATTCATTGGTAGTGTTCATGATAGCAAGTTCTTTCAATGAAATGATCGAGCTAGCAAATTTTTCTTCCTTTGAAATATGCAGGCTAGTAAACTAACTCCCCCTTTATCATTATCAAAAAGAAGGGAGAAATCAATGGCTAAAAAATTTTAATCATTATACAAGCCATATTACAAAATCATGTCATGATATCAAGAAAATTCAAGAAGGACATGATTCATTCGACAAATCTTTTTAATAGAGCAAAAAATTTATACAACTAAGGATCATGATTAAAAAATATCAATATCATAAATCAAGTCATGATTCGTGATTCATCATAAAGCAAATTAATTTTCAATCATCACATAAGGCATTTAAAGAATTTTTGAAACATAGGAAAATGATTAATTTAAGCATGCAATGTTTCAATCAAATTCAAGTCATGAATACTAATACTTTTATATTGTGAGTATCAATTCATGAATACCAAAAGATATTATTTGTGATTCCAATTTTGCAAGATCAAGATTATGATTTAGATAAAACTCATTCAAATCAAATTGTTAACTTGAAATTCATAATCAAGTCATCAAAATCAATTTCGAGATTCATAAAATATCATGAAATCATTAATCTTGATCAGATGGGAAAAGCATTTTTTAAGTGATTCTTTTTCATCTAAGCATGCCTTAGTCATTATATGCCAAATCAAGATAAGCATGAAAGTTCAAGACGTAAAGGCAAAATCTTATAAAACAACTCATCAAGCAAGATTTTAAACATCTATTTTCAAGCCAGAGTAAGTTAAGGATTCAATTATCTCATGTCATGAATTCCAATAGGCATCTCAAATTATCAACATCACATTAAAAAGATATTTCAAAAAGATATATCGATAAGTGATTCATTTGTATCATTTCATTTTCGGAAGATTCTCCTCTTTAGTAAATAAATCTAGGGGAACAAAATGAATTAAGGAAGATATAACATGGTTGAAGAATTTAACATGATTCATATTTAAATTGTATCTCATGTCATAAGTATGAATCAAGCATTTGTGAAATCCAAAATCATCCTTAAAGTCACATTCAATAAATTCATACATGACAAGCATAGATTTATTGAAAAGTCGATAAGATAGAGGATCACATTTCGTTTTTATAAATTTATATTCATGTGATTTGCTTCTTATAAGCATTCCTTTACCTTTAATAAAACAAGTGTCAACATTTAAGATGGAAAGGTAAATTTCATAAAATAAATCATCATGATTCCATGAAAATATCCTTTTAATATCTTGATATTCATCATCAAGTATGATTTCAAAAGTATGTTTAAGAGAAATCATTAAGACTAAATGCATGAAACACTCATTTATTTTCAAAATATTCTTCATGTTTATTTTCATGAGATTCACAAGATTGGTAAAATAAATTCATTAATCTCAATAGGATAGAAATTTCATTTCCATTTCATACAATTGATTTCATATGAGGGTATTCAAATCTTTTGTGAAAACATATATCATCATTTAAAATCGAAACATAAGTTTCGTCATGAAGCCGTCAAGACCAAACACATCATGATATAACATCTATCATCAAAAGACTATCAAGAAATTCATATATAGATGTACTTGTACTATGTTATCTTAATATGTCATGAGAATGTCATCTTAATTTGTCATAAAAACGATTAGACCAAAAACATGTTAATCTAAAATGAGAGTTTCAAATTAACATTTACTTCAAAAACTCATAAAATCATCAAAACACACATGCATGGATTAATCTTAAGCATTATCACATATCATATAATTATCATCCCTAATGTTGCATACATCATTCAACATTTCAAAACATAACATGCATGAAACCTTAGCAATATACTTTTTATGATCAAATTTTTAGTTTTTCAAAGATGCTAAAAAGAAAAATAATTTTTTATTTCCTATTCCTACTATCTAAATTAAGCACTCATGAAAAACTTCAAGTAATTTCAAAATAATTCAAGAGAGTTGAGTTACTTACGAAGCCCGTCAAAGCCCAATTCATCGTTTCACCTTTGGAAGTTCTTGATTCATCCTTGGTTGCCTTCCTCTTCTTTGGCCTCTTCTTCTGTTCAAGTTCATTGTTTATTTTAGATTTTTGTTTAATGAACTTATTAAGATTTAGTATTCGAAGTTCAAGTTCATCATTGTCCTCATCACTTGAGTCATTGCTCAAGTGGTATTCATTTGTCCAGAGTTCCAAATCCTTCCTATTCTTTGGAAGGTGATTTTGTTCATCATGTTCATCATGTGCATTGTGCACCATTTCATATGTCATCAACGAACCAATTAGTTCTTCAAGTGGAAAAATATATAAATCTTTTGTTTCTTGTATTGCGGTTATTTTAGGATCCCACCTTTTTGGAAGGGATCTTAAGATCTTGCTTACGAGATCAAAATTTGAAAAAGATTTATCAAGAACTCTTAGATTATTGACGACATCCGTGAAACGGGTGTACATATCGCCTATAGTCTCGCTTGGTTGCATTCGAAAAAGCTCAAAATCATGCAATAAAATGTTAACTTTCGAGTCTTTGACTCTACTAGTTCCCTCGTGCATGATTTTAAGTGTTCGCCAAATATCAAAAGCTGTTTCGCACGTAGAAATCCGATTGAACTCATTTTTGTCCAAAGCGCAAAATAAGGCATTCATAGCCTTTGCGTTTAAAGAAAAATACTTCTTCTACAAATCCGATCATTCGTTCATCGGTTTAGAGGGAAGTTGAAAACCGTTTTCAACGATATTCCATAAATCCAAATTCATTGAAATCAAGAAAACTCTCATTCGAGTTTTCCAATAAGTGTAGTCCAATCCGTTAAACAACGGTGGACGAACAACCAATAAGCCCTCTTGAAAGCCATGAAGAGCCATTTCTCTCGGGTGTAAATCCGAAATGAGAAATACCGGGCTCTGATACCAATTGTTAGGATCGGAGCGGCACTAAGAGGGGGGGGGTGAATTAGTGTAGCGGATTAAAACTTGTAAGTTCAAAAACAAATTCATAAATACGAGGAGATTTCGTTTTGATAGTAACTTGAGTAAAGTGAAAAATGAAAACTTGCTGCCGAGTAGATAATGATCGTAGAAAGGTAAGTACTCACACATTCAATGAACACGCCAATTTAAAGTTGTTTGGTTAAATGACCTACTTCCACTTGCGAAGCCTTCTTCACTCCTAACTTCCACTAACAAATCTCTTTGAAGGGGAAGGACAAATGCCCCTCTTATAACATTTTACAAGTTGTTCACACTCTTACAAATTTTTGAAGAGAAATTTTTAAGATAAACATCTATTAGAAACTTTAATTCGAGATTCAACATAAACATCTATCAGAAATTTTTTTTACAATAAAAGATTCTTTAATATGTCATCGAGTAAATAATTATTTATATATAAATTAATGTGTCTAAAATTATTTGTAATAAAAATATATAATAATTATTAATATTCAAAAGATTATTTAGACAATTCCTATAAAGAATTCTATTGAGTTGAAACATCCACAATAAATCTTTTGGATCTTTTACCATTTAATTTATAAAATTAAGCCCACTCTTTTATTACTTGTGGATGATCCTATAAGAATGAAATTGTTTGCTTAAATGGAGTAAGAAAATAAAAAAAAAATCATAAACCTTCTTATATACATAAATTTAGAACATGACAAACACACACCTAATATAAAAAAAAATACCACCTAAAGCATATTGATATACTTCTTGAAATTCCAAAATAGAAGCCATATTTGTCGCTACATAGTCAAAATCAATAAAAAAAATTTTAAAAATTAAATAATATTCTTCTAAAATTATTTTTATGATTCTATAAATATTATCGACAGTGTGCCATTTATCAAAAACTCTAAAAATAATAATTTACTTTTGTATAATTTAATCACTGTTAATCCAATAATAAATTATTCTTATGTTAGAGTATATTTATCAGTGATCACTCCAAATATTAGTACAAATAAAAACACAATCATCAAAAGCTTCAAAAGTTTCTTGTAAATCATTTTTTTTATAAAAATTATGTAAAGTGGGAATATGAGTGATTGGAGGAACTCGTTGAGCAATGAATTCAAAACCTCTTGACAATAATTAACTTAAACTAACTTTTTCATCAAAATCGAAAGATAAGTGTTCTATAAAAGTTAATATAACTAACGCCTCATGAATTTTTCAATAGAAAAATGAAAAATGGGATTAAAATAATTTTCCTTCTTTAAATTTTAAAATATGGTCATAATAGTTACATATCACATAGAATGAGTCATCGATATTTCAAACTTTTTGAAGTAAAACTTAAAAGATGTCCAATTTTACTTTGGCCATCGTATCAATTTCCCTTGGCTCATGTATGACGTTAATATATTGGTTTTTTTGGATTGCCATAATGAGACTTGCGAAAGACATCAAAATTATGGAGCGATCTTAACAATGTTTAACGAGTGCTTATAAATGTGAGAGAAAGAATTAACGATTTGAGGAGGTATTTATAGGATTTTTGAATATATTTCTTTCCTAAAATGCTCCTAAAACTAGTTATTATTTAATTATTGAAAGAGACAAATTTATCTTTTTATTTTTTATAATTTTTATTTATGAAATAATCAAAGTATTTCTAAAAATAACCATTTATATGAATATTGAGAGAGATAAATTGATCATTTGCTTGTTAGGCCAAGAGTGGACCGTTGGACCGATCGTTTGATAAACCCCTACTTCAAGAAAAAAAAAAATATCAAACCGATGATTCGAACCAGAACTGGTTTGACTCTTGAACGACTAATTTTGGAACCGACGGTTTCGGTTTCTCAAACCTAGGAACCAGAATCGTACCGCCCTAACTGATTTCAATTTGATTTGAGACCGATTCAATTATACTTCGAACCGAACCGAACCGAAACGAAACTAAAACGAAACTGGACCCTGGTCAAAGCTACTTTACTTGTCTGTCTAACGGTCCCAGGACAGGCTGCCAGTCTCACCAACCTGTCTTGTTGGGAGGCAGAAGGGAGTGTGACAAGCCACAAATTTGTAACGACCACACATGGATGGGTATCAGAAATTTGTAACGACCACACATGGATGGGTATCAAATTATGGTGTCACTGTATCGAGAGAAAAAAAGTAGTGAACCTGCACTGCTGCTGGAAACATTGTTGCAAGTTGTGATAATAAAGACTTTTACCATTAAAAAAATAGAGAAAGGTGGAAAAATAAATTAGCAAATCAGCAAACACATGGGAGGAATTTTCCAATCAGTCATGCACTAAAAATAAATAATTAAGGGGCCTCACTTTCGCTGGACTTAAGCTTGATCATAGCAAGTTTCGGCAATTTCAGGATCAACATGTAGAATGGACTTCCATGTAGAATGGCATCACACAAAGGACAGATTCGACTAAAGGATTTGCCAAACATATCAAGAGAGCTTGAATAGACTGCTACAAATTACATATCAAGAGAGCTTGAATAGACTGCTACAAATTGCTTTACTACTCGATCTGTGGACTGAACAGTGAACCTCATGATTCTGGGGCTCTTTTTGCTCCCTAACTCTTTTAACTTCTGGGGCATCTGAGACTTTCAAGTACAAGACTTCGATCAATATTTTCCCAGTACATCATCTAAACAACTTTCCCTCTTGTAAGTTGCTGGCAACTTTTTTCACAGATGATCCCCATTAAGATAAGCTTCAAGCCTTAACTGCATCATCCAAATATACCTGTGCAAATATAATAGAGATAAAATAGAAGGAACCGACATACAACAACATGACTTAATTGAGAAGAATGAATCTAGGATAAATTAGAATTCCGAAGATTTTGCAAGACTGAAATATAAGGGCACTATACCAGAAGGCAGAAATAGGAGAAGAGATTTCATGGGGATACATGAGCAGGAACTTGCATACCAATTATATGGAAATCAGAGTAAGACCTCCATCCACAGGAAACGTCATATGACATTCAAGCAAGATAGCGATATAATTTTCTGTCCACTTTATCCCTTTCTAAAAACTCACGTTCAATGAGAGACTCAATTCGCTTTTTTATGACAACAGGGTTTGGCAGGAAGCGAGATTGCAATTGTGATGTGACCTCCGTAACAATGGTGTTATGATCTAATACCCTTCTGGATTTCATAATCCTCACAATTGCAGCTTCAATCTGAGGTTTTCTATCTTCTTCCACTCTTTGGCGAGTCTCCTGCTTCTCCGGCTCTGACTCCTTCTGTGCTGCCACAGTTCCTATCTTCACCTTGATAAACTTGCTTGTAAATTTGTCATTGAAGTAGAAAGCATCATCCTCAGCTATATCCTTGCTCATTGGCTCCTTGCGCAGGACATTCTTACCTTTGACACAAGCAAGAGACTGAAGACAACGCTTCAGATCAGAAGGTGGGATTTCTGTGGCCTGTTCGATTTCTCCGTATGTCAACCGATCCACAGAGTTAAATAGCATAAGAATACACATTTGGTAAGTTGAAACATTCAGCTCATGCCTCTGGCCCTTGCCAAAGGTTGCCTTAATATCAGCTGTACCCATATTTGTTTGCCATGTCAATCTACGCCCAGTACGCGTCCCAAGATAATATGTCCGGAACTTCTCACATATGACAAGAATTTCAGCTGGAAGGTTGCAAGGTGCACTAGGCTGTGTTGGCCATGAACCAGTTGTAAGAACTTGCACAGCAAGGGTGGGGCCATCTCCAATCTCAGAATACTGACTAGTATAGAATCCTTGCATAGTATCTACGGAAGTCTTCATGTCTGTAAACATGCCTTCCAATTTAGAGGTGAACTGATACCCACATTCTGTCTTGAGCTTAACAATCATACTCCTCTCTGTATCATCAGAAACAGATTTTCCTGCAAGAAGCCGCTTTGCCAAGTGTTGTTTGTAATATTTCTCAAATACATCCTTCTCCTGCAAGTACCTAAACAACATCATCACTTTGTCCAGGACTACCTCTACATCCTCTTCACTTACCCCTTTAAGCCCCTTACGAAGCTTATCATCAACATAAAGTGATATGAATTCAGGAGACCTGTTGTTTAGGTTAATAAAGTATTCAAATGAAGAGTTCAAAGCATTCTGGAATGTCTTATCATTGTTGAATGCTTTGGTTATTATCTTATCATACTTATCCTTCTCATCCAAAAGATTTTGTACAAAGTCCACTGGGTCCTTTAATTTCTCAGGGTCACTTACTAACTGCTTTCCAGTGTCTCGAAGGTGGGAAGTCATCACATCTTTAATAGTTGAAAGCCCATCGGGAACTCGGCGGAATAAGTTGTACATTCTGCTTAAGTCTTCATACTTGTCATCTACAAGCATACTCACAAGACCAGAATTCTCCATGTGGACCAGCCTCTGCATGTGGTTGGCAATCATCTCTCCCTCCACGACACTAGTTATTTTCACTTCACTTTTTACATCTAAGTAGTGTGAGACCCTCTCTATCTCTTCACCAAGACGTCTCTCAGCTTTCCTGAGGTACTCACCACAATCACAGCACTCAATTAGTTGTTGAGATTCTACACTGTAAAAGCTAGCTGAGACCTCTAGAAATGGTTTCTCAAAATCTTCTTGATACACAGAAGATCCGAGATCCATTAGCATTTTTGTTATATTCCTCATCAACCCTCTATTTATTACCTCGCCTGTTCTCTCCCTATGTATGAGGTCAAGGAGCATATCCAGTAGCCTAGACTGGATTTTGCTGGAATGGATGATATTATCCCTCCAGAGATTAAGACCAAGCTCATGAACAGGTGTCTTGTGACTACTGTGAACAAATGTCCTATCCATGTACATCAGTATGTCTCGGATCATCTGTAATGCCTTGTTGTGGTCTCCCCATTTTACATTAAGCTCCTCTAAAAAGAAACCTCCCTGAGCAGATTCTATTGATCTTGCAATTTCTTTTAGATGTCCTGTCATAGTGTTCACAAGTCCAGTGTAAAGCTTTTCCCCATACTTGTGCAGAACCATATTGTAAGCATTCCTAACCATAGGAGAAACTAAAATATCAAAGATTTGTGTTTTAACACAAAAATTGCAATCAGAAAGGCAATTTGAAAATGGAATAAGAAAAAACTCTATCGACTTCATATACTTGCAAATGTATAAATCAGAAAATAGCCAAAACAGAATCAAGAAATGATGTCAGAGGGAAAACATGATCTTTTTAGTAAATATGGTTTACCCAAGAAACATAAGTGTTTCACACCCACAGCAGCAAATAAGTCAATGTAAAAATGAGAATTTTCAAGATTTCTTGCCACCAGAAGGAAATGGTAGATGCAATTTTAATCTTAGACCAACAGCATCTTACGTCAAAAATGATTAGAAACGAATAATATTATAAAACTCTCAGCCAGTCTAACAATGAGATGGTTGATGAATAGATGAATGAACTTCAGTCACCTTTAAACAAATTAGCATAGAGACTAATCCATGCCTAGAAATTTAGACCATCATATAAAATCCAAATATTCAAGGCAGATTTATAATCTTCAGTTGGCTCAGTAGCTTGAGGGTGAGCATCCTCTTAACAGCCTAGCTTTACTAGTCATATTGACAGTGATGATTTTCAGTTGTCTCAGCAGCATGATGGTGAGCATCCTCTACTCCCTAGCTTTACAGGTCATATTGACATGTACAAGGGGGAAAACAAATCAAAACAAAAGTTGCAATCCACTTCAATCAGCAACACAACAAACATGTCAAAATGACCACAGATATCATTTAGTAACTTATTTCCACATCATTTTTCATATCCCAAAGTTTGAAGGACAAAGATCAGTTCTAAAATCAGAAAAAATAGAATGATAAGATGTGACTCGAGAAATCAACATTAAGAATAAAGTATAATACCGATCTCAAGAGAAAAAAAGAAAAGAAAAGTGACACCCGACAACCTTACTATTTGAAAGAATCTACGAACCTTGTATATACACACAATTGAAAATAGAAGCTAAAACTTTATGAAATTTATGAGGGCCATGAAACAAAACAAGTTTAAGACTGTTAAACAATAAAACATCTTGTCTATTAAATGATAGTAGAAAAAACAAAAATAGAAAATCCACTGTTACAAAGTCCATAAAACATGTACAATGTATGATTTTGCCCAATAAATGATTATAAGTACAAACAGTAAGCACACATTATCAATAAGTGGCAATACCACAATATCACAAATCAAAATGAAGGATACAAGATCTAAAGCTTATATTTGAAAGTATTTTTTCACCATAAGAAAAAAAAAGAAGAGATTTTCAGGCTTGAGGTCCAGCAATCAAAACTTAAAAGGTATAGTTTGATCCCTGTTGTTAATTATATAACTTAAATTAACCTAGAATGTGGAATGTTCTGGGACAAGATACGGTAAGTATGCCAATTAGTTTGGTCTTGGTTGGAACATTGAGAGAAATAGAGGTGAGGACATAGGTCTAGTTATTTGCCATGTTAGATCATAGATTCATTATAATCAATGAAACACGAAAGTCGCTCATTAGAAACTACAAGAAGTAAGGTATCTTGTGCTTGCTAAATTATTAGCTTCTTTTTTACCTAGATAAAGAAATTTCATATGCAAAGATGTGAGAGCTCTACAATTGATGATATGGTTATGGTTGTCAATGTTGTTGATTTGGGCTTTTCATAAATGGATTGTATTTTCATGAAAGGATTGTAGAATACAAATGTGTGATACAAACTTTGTTTACCAAAGGCTAGGAAGACCTATGCCAGGCAAATGGCACTTTTTGTCATGCAGCTGATTGATGCAATGCTCAAGACCCACTGGTGGAACTCTTCTCACACAATCGGTTCTTGATAGGGGCCCCCTCTTGTAGCTCATTAACCACATGAGACATGGTGAACACACCTCATATGGTGCTCCATAGCACCTTTCCTATGTGTATTCCATTCTTTTTATATATCCATGAAAACGTACAGCATTAACAACCTTAGATCTCCCATTTGACCTAAGACACAATTCTATAAGAAAGTTTGTTCATGAAATCCACAGAGTATAACTATCCATGTAACTATCATATAGTGCTACAGCTGGATCAACGTCTGACTAACAAATTCCAAAATCCAAATCTGTCAAAATCATTCTAGTTTAGAAAATTTAGACTGCAATCACCTAGCACTTACCAATCTGCATCCATGCTACGATCAGCCATCCAATGGACCCCAAACATCAGAATAGAATGTCCTAAGTTTTAAAAAGACTTTGGAAGAAGGTCCAGCAACATGTATTAAGATTGGCCAATTTTCAACCAAACCAAGATATGAACATAGAACTTGAAGACCCTAGTTGAACTTAGCTCTGTTATTTAAGAAACAAAGCCATAAAGATCTTGGACTGCTATAGTGGCTCAAAAAAAAAAAACCAGTTGACAAGAATCAAATAGATTCTTATTATAGTGTGAACTAAGATCCAAATGCATGATACTAATGGCAGCCAACAATAACTTTAGAAGTCTGCATGAATTAGAAAATAAAATTCACCAGAACCTAATACGGCTCAAAACAATACATAAACTATAGCTGCACCTAATATGTGTTAAATACTAGACCAAAACTAGATCGACTCAACTTGACCAAACCTAATCCTCAGCTAAATAGTAAATACTGTGCTACATCAGTGAATCAGAATCAACAGCTAATTGTGGTCAGAGCTAGGATGCATCCAAGTAATAAATTAATTGAGGTGTAAGAAATTCTAGATTGTGCAGTCACCATAAATCTGTTGTCTTACTCAAAAATCTTTTGGACAAATTCAGTCATTTAACATGGACTAGCATATCCAAGTAATAAATTAATTATTCGACACCCTTGCCAATCTCGATCTAAAAGCCATTGACCTAAGTGGGATAAATTTGAGGACAAAGAAATTTTTTATTGTTCTCTATTACGTTAAGTGAACTTTCTAATTTGCGAATGAAAAATAAGACAGAAATATCTATAATGCCTTTAACTCATGAATCTGAGGAACATCCAGTTTAAATATCTCACATCAATGTCATTGACGAGAGAAGAGACAGAAGGGGGTACAGTAACGGAAAGTGAAGTCTTGGGAAGAACAAAATCAAGAAGCGAGGCAATGGGTTGCACCTATAGAGCTCCTCGAAGGAGAGGCCGCTGGCGTTGTGGTTGTAAATCTCGTGGATCGCGTGCTCCAACACCCTCCATGTCCTCTCGGCGTAGTTGGGGTCGAGCTCGACCCGGTGCTTGAACGCCTCGATCTTAAAGTTGCGCTTCTTCTGGGCGCTCATCCTTGCCGCCGCGGCCGGACGGAAGTACCGATCCTTTTCTCCAAATCGGGCGACGGAATCGGCACCTTCAGCAGACTCGATCGATCACCGGCGTAGAAACCAAGCAGAAACGGGAACGGCACCGCTCCGATCGCGAGTTAGGGCTTCACGGGAAAGATGGCGAGGGGTTAGGAGGGGAAGAGAGAGAAGGGGGTGGAGGAAAGCAGAGGGAAATGGACGGAAGGTAATGAAGCGGGTCTATTTACTGGCAAAATTGCTAAAAATTCCTGTAAACCAACTAATTTTCATATTTAATCCGCTAAACTTTGATTTAACACATGCCTCGTGATCCAAAAATTTATCTTATACATACTCCTTATCGTTAATCACATTAATTTTTTTTCTATTAGTTAAAACTATAATTAATACTATTTAAAAATATTAGAAATATTTTGATACTTTTATGTATACGATACGAGTTTATTATTATTTAAATCTTCCTTTCGTCATGGATAAAATTGTAAATGGGGTGTTTGACATAATGCTTATGTATGTCCATGTCTTTTGGTTTGTTCATACTTTGCACAGCATGTAAAGGGCTAGCAGTAGGCTTAGCAGTCCTATTTTCTATTGGTCCATAATGGACCATTTTGGATCCTTTATTGTGCGACCGTTTAGAGTTTGTGAAGTCTGTTTTTAATTTGCATTGGTTATGAAGTGTTTTCTGAAATGTTTGCTTATGGATCTCGAGTGAGGCGTTTTCTCTAACTCGTTTTCTCTTTTGTAGGTCCTAAGGGACCATTGGAGGTTTCAGGGAGGTTGACCTTTGCGGACGGACATGCAAGAGTGCCGCACGACTTAGGCAAAACCAGCTAAGTCCGTGACAAATGGTATCAGAGCAGGAAAAGCACTCATAGAAACATTTTGCATGCAAATGTGGGAGACTTGGCCAGGCTACGTTGAGAACAGCAAGCATGCGTGACCGTTTGGGGGGAAGCGGGCATGGAAATGTAGGGAAAAAGAGTTGCTCAGAGGAGCGGGCATTTGAGATTGACATTCAGAGGAATGGCCAACCCTTCGCACAAGAAGCACCACGAGGACAAGCAAGATGGGAAGAATGCATAGCGCCCAAAGGTTGGGATGGCTAAGTTTGAGCTATGGCTCAATGTTAGCAACCATACTTGATGGTGCTCAAGGCAAGCGAGGCGCTTGGTAAAGAATGAGACCATGTAAGTTGGAATGAGTTGTTTAATGATCGAAAGAGTTATGCCAAGCTCATAGAGGTGAGGGGAATTGCTAACTCGAAGAATTCGGTACTCATGCAAAGGCTTGTATGCCAACGATAGAGTGTTCGTGGCCATCCCAAGGCGACCAAAACTCGGCGCCATGGAGCATTGAAACTTTCTCTTCGGCAAGAGAATGATATGTCCATAGGAGGCTGAAGTGTGAAGCAAATTCAGCATGTTGCTAGGCCTTGAGGGATGCAGCAAGGATTGTATTGATGTTGAGTCACAATCTAGCAAGTGCGTTTGCGGGAGGCAGAACAATGCACAGTTTGTTCAGTAAGGCGGAGTAGTCCAAGGGGATGGTGGTCTCCGAAACTTTCAGAGAGAAGGAAGCGAAGAGAGGAGTTGCTCTAACGGGACAGATATCCATGAGAGATAAGTCTCAGCTCCCTAGAGGGAGAACCATGTGCAATGGACCTCACATGTTGAGGAGAAGTACCTCAAAACAACTCCACAAAGCTCAACATGCGGAGCAAGCGACGAGGAGTCATCGCATGATCTCGCTTGAGATAATATATTGACGGATGCATTACGAGATTAAGTGGGGGAGCGATCCAAGGCAACACTAATGAAGGCACACTTCGAATCAATATAAAAATCAGACTAAATGAAAGGTTGACCCATGGAATGGTGGGCGCGAGAGCCACCATCAACTCAATGCAAAACGAGGAGCGAAGCAACTTAGGTGTAACTTGGCGAAGTACCCAAGCTGCATAAAGTGATTCGACATAGAAGATGGAATATAGAGTGGAGACACAGAGCTTTCCTTGGATAGAGGTCAAGGAGATAAACTCTTGCAGAGGTAAGAGTGGGATCATGTCGTTTCATGGGTCCTTCATTCTGATGGAGTGGGCTCATCCTACATGGTGCCAAAGACAAAGAGAGCTTCGAGGCACATGCACCTTACCTTAGAGAAGCATTTGATAGAGAAACTGAGACGACTCAACATGCGGAGGCGAAGTTGGGTTCAAAAGGCCTTGGCGCAGGGCAAGAGTGTTGAATCTCGCATTTTGATGATGAAACCACTTGATATGTGTTTATGTTTTAATCTGCGTTTTGAGTGACGTAGGATACTCCGATCAGGATGAGACAATTAAAGCAGGAAAAATCATGTTGTGTCGGAGGAACATGTTAGAAGATTGAACGTCGGGCCGGTGGATCGGTCGACGTATCGACAGAAGGCTTCGGGTCGTGGACTCGGGCATCGGGCCAAGAAGAATGTGTATTATGCCAAGGATATCGGAGTTGCGGAGTCAACTGGCCGATTGGGCAATAGGCCGCAGGAGAGGATGATGCACCGAAGAATCAGACGAAGCGTCGAAGGGCCAATGACATGCAGGACAACTTGGTTAATTGCTTAGGATTAATTGTCTCGATCGAAGTTTTGTTTTACATTTGTAGGATTAACTACGATGAAAGTAAGACATGCAGCAAGAGTTGCGCCGGAGTCAAGACTATGATCACGTTGGGAGTTCGAGAGCTCGACGGAAGTCCGGACGGTCGTCGGAGGTTCTACGGGAACAAATCCGAGAAGTCCAGGAGCTTGCCAAAAGAAGCTCGTCGGAACTTGCCAAGTGGATCGTCGCAAGTCCAGGAGTTTGCCGGAAGTTTGTCGGAGCATCGCCGGAGGTTCGTCGGATGTTTGCCGGAAGCTCGTCGAAAGAAGCGATTGATGTACCCGAAGCAAGCTGTAGTAAATGTCTTAAGAAATTCGTAGTTAGAACAATGATTAAGTTAGAAATGGGAGGTGATCTCATTAACTTAACCTTAGGGCAATTGGGCCCTTGACATACCCAAATTGGGCGGAATTGATCAACCCATTCGGACCCAGATTTCTTGGCCAGAGGTGGCACCGCTTGGGTCGGCGGTGGCACCGCCCAGGGCTCAATCTCCGAGATCTGGTTGGGCGGTGCAACTGCCATTGACAGAGGTGCAACCGCCCTAGTCAGGCGATGGCACCGCTTGAGCTCGGTCTCCGAGCTCTAACAGGAGGTGTAACTGCCCTTGACAGGAGGTGGCACCACCTAGAGGCTCAGTCTTCGAGCTCTGCCAGGTGGTGCAACCTCCCCAGTTAGGCGGTGCAACCGCTAGACCCCGGAATTTCGGGAGATGACAATTTTGAGCTCGAAATTCAAATTGGGTTGGGGCCTATAAATACCTCACCCTTTCAGCAATGAAAGGGCAACCCAAAAGGCACCGAAAGCTTGATCTTTCTCTGTGATTTTAGAGCTCAAAAGTGTTGTAAAGTCTAGAAGTTCTCCTCCCTCTTTTCTTCCAAGTTTTGATCTTTCAAGAGGGGAGAGAAAAGTGTATAAGGGCTATCTCCTAAGCCCATCAAAAGGAGTGAAACTGTAAAAGGGTGGTTGGCCTTTGCCTATTGAAGGAAGGCCTCTAGTGGACGTCGATGACCTCGTCGGTGGAGGAAGCCAAAAGTGGATGTAGGACAAGATTGATCGAACCACTCTAAAATTGTGGTGCTCTTTGGTTTGCATTTACTTTGAGCATATTATCTTTACTGCAAACCTCCTTAATAGCTTACTGCCTTCTACTAATTTACGATCACATTTTAAAGTTCAGTATTTTCCGAATCGGTGTTTAGACGTAAATCAATTTTATCATACGAATATCATATTTCAGTTTGCGCTTACATTCTGATTTCCATCATAACTGCAAATTGCCCTTATAGATTCGCTTTAACTGCATCTTGCTTGAATCTCATATTTTGATGATAAAACTACTTGATATATGTTTATGATTTAATCTGTGTTTTGAGTGACGCAGGATGCTACGATCTGGATGAGACAATTAAAGCAAGAAAATCATGTTGTGCCAGAAGAACATGTCAGAAGATTGGACGTCGGGCTGGTGGATCGGTCGACGTATCGACAGAAGGCTTCGGGTCGTGGACTCGGGCATCGGGCCAAGAAGAGCGGGTATTGTGCCAAGGATATCGGAGTTGCGGAGTCAACTGACCGATTGGGCAATAGGCTGCAGGAAAGGACGATGCGCCGAAGAATCAAACGAAGCATCGAGGGACCAATGACATGCCGGACAACTTGGTTAATTGCTTAGGATTAATTATCTCGATCGAAGTTTTTATTTTGAGTGTGCAAGATTAACTACGATGGAAGAAAGACATGCAGCAGGAGTTGCGCCGGAGTCAAGACAATGATCACGTTGGGAGTTCGAGAGTTCTACGGAAGTTCGAACGGTCGTCGGAGGTTCTGCGGGAACAAATCCGAGAAGTCCAGGAGCTTGCCAAAGAAGCTCGTCGGAACTCGCCAAGTGGATCATCGCAAGTCCAGGAGTTTGTCGGAAGTCCGCAGGAGCATCACCGAGGGTTCGTCGGATGATCGACGGAAGTTCGCCGGAAACTCGCCGGAAGAAGCGATTGACGCACCGAAGCAAGCTGCAGAATTTGTCATAGGAAATAATCGTAGTTAGCACAATGATTAAGTTAGAAATGGGAGGTGATCCCATTAGCTTAATCTTGGGGCAATTGGGCCCTTGAAAAACCCAAATTGGGCCGAATGGATCAACCCATTCGGACCCTGGTTGCTGTGGGAGGTGCAACCGCCCAAGCAAGGAGGTAGCACCGCCCAGGCTAAGTCTCCCAGGGAGACTGGGCGGTGCAATCGCTCCAGCCAGGAGGTGCAACCGCCTGGGCTTAGTCTCCGAGCGAGACTGGGCGGTGCAACCTCTCCTGATAAGAGGTAGCACCGCCTGAGCTCGGTCTTCGAGCTCTAGCAGGCGGTGCAACCGCCCCAGTCAGGAGGTGCAACCGCCTGAGCTCAGTTTTCGAGCTCTGGCAGGTGGTGCAATCGCCCCTGACAAGAGGTGGCACCGCCCAGAGGCTCAGTCTTCGAGCTCTTCCAAGCGGTGCAACCACTCCAGTCAGGAGGTGCAACCGCCTGATCCCGGAATTTCGGGAATTGACAGTTTTGAGCTCCAAATTTGAACTGGGTTGGGGCCTATAAATACCCCACCCATTCAGCACAGAAAGCACACAGACATACACTCGAAATCTTGATATCTTTTTATGATTCTTAGAGCTCAAAACTGTTGTAAAGACCAAAAGTTCTCCTCCTTCTGTTCTTCAAAGTTTGAGTTGTAAAGAGAGGAGAGAAAACTTCTGTAAGGGTTGTCTCCTAAGCCCGTCAAAAGGAGTGAATCTGTAAAAGGGTGGTTGGCCTTCGCCTATTGAAGGAAGGCCTATAGTTGACGTCGGTGACCTCATCGGTGGAGGAAGCCAAAAGTGGAGTAGGTCAAGATTGACCGAACAACTCTAAATCTCGGTTTGCATTTCCTTTGAGAATTTTACCTTCACTGCAAACTTCTCAAGAGCTTACTGCCTTCTGCGATTTTACAAACGAATTTCTAAGTTCAGAATTTTCCGAATTTGCGTTTAGACGTAAATCGGCTTTTTTCGTACGATCATCATATTTCAGTTTATGTTTACTTTTTTATTTCAATCATAACTGTTTACTGCCTTCTGCGATCTTACGAATAAGTTTCTAAGTTCAGAACTTTCTAAATCTGCGTTTAGACGTAAATCGGCTTTTATCGAACGAACGTCGCATTTCAGTTTGCGCTTGTATTCTGCTTTCCATCATAAACTGCAAACTGCCTTCGTAGATCTACTTTAACGTCATCTCGCTTAATCTCAAGTTAAAGTAATCTTAGAATCGGCTTTCACATCGAAATCGTTTTTATCGAATGAACGCAGCTTTCGTTTTTAATAGTTGAAAAATTTCCACTACACTAATTCACCCTCCCCCCCTCTTAGTGCTCTCGATCCTAACAATTGGTATCAGAGCGGGGTTAACTCTCAAACGGATTAAAACCCAAGAGAGATGGCTTACGCCGGAAACCAAGAGGGCCATTCTATTACACGTCCACCCATGTTCAATGGGATGGACTACACCTATTGGAAAACCCGAATGAGGATCTTTCTTATTTCTATGGATGTTGAACTTTAGAATCTTGTCGAAAACGGTTTTTCGAAGTCTTCTCTTCCAATGATCGAATGGTCGGATTTAGAGAAGAAGCATTTTTCTTTAAATGCAAAGGCTATGAATGAATGCCTTATTTTGTGGTTTGGACAAAAATGAGTTTAATCGGGTTTCTTTGTGCGAAACGGCTTTCGATATTTGGCGCACTCTTGAGATCACGCATGAGGGAACTAGTAGAGTCAAAGACTCGAAAGTTAATATTTTACTGCATGATTTCGAGCTTTTTCAAATGAAGCCAAGCGAAACCATTGGTGACATGTACACCCGTTTTACGGATGTCGTCAATGGTTTAAGAGCTCTTGGCAAATATTTTTCGAATTCTGAACTTGTGAACAAGATTTTGCATTCTCTTTCTAAGAAGTGGGATTCAAAAGTAACGGCTTTACAAGAAACAAAAGATTTAAATATTTTTCCACTTGAAAAACTAATTGGTTCATTGATCACATATGAAATGACATCCAATGCACATTAAGAACTTGAGAACCACCTTCCAAAGAACAGGAAGGATTTGGGACATAAAACATTTGAAGACCACTCGAGCATAAGCTCAAGTGATGGTGAACTTAAACTACAAATGAAACAAAAATTAAAAAGTAAAAAGAACGGAACTACTTGCTTTGAACGCAAGAAGAAGAACAAAAATTTGGATGAATCGAGCTCCTCCGAAGATGAGAAAATCAACAAAGGCGAGGTGGCAAACTACGCCTTTATGCCTTTCGACGCCGAGGTAATCAAAATGCCTTTAATTTACTTTGAAATTACATGATGCTTTTCATAAAGCATTTTTCTTTTTTATTTAATTTTCTTGAAAATTACATGTTTAATAATTTTATAATGAAAATACAAACAATTAGGAATCATGCTTATCATTCTAGTAATTTTGAAAATAATCATGAAAATTACATGTTTATGATAAACAAAATGATTTTGATTAAAAATACCTTATGAAATCATGCTATATGTGGTTGAGAAGTAATAATGTGTATTATGTTGATTTCCATTGTTATTTCTCGATTTTGAGTATATGAAATCATGTTTAATTTGAAGTTATGATTAATGAGTATATATTTTTGAAATTATGTATGATGATTCTTGATATTTATGGATTATCGGTTTTCATGATAATAACAGTGGCTTTAAAAAAAATTGATGCATGTTTTCATAAATGAAAAGGCATGCTAACATGAAATCGACCACTTAAAATGAAACACTTAAAAAGGGAGAAAATATATTATCAATGAAATCATGAATCTATTTATGTTATAAATTTTGTGAGCCATAAAAATGATTTTGATGATTTAAATTTGAAATGAGTTTTATCAAAATCATGATCTTGATTTATCAAATTGAATGAATTGAAAATGAATGATGATTTTTCTCTTGAATGATTGTGACTTGAATTCCTTGTATTCATGATATGATTTTTATGTAATTCTTTGTATTCGTGAAATATTTATCTCATCACCCAATTATTTCTTTTTAATATTCCTCAAGTGATGATATGAATGCATGAGATATTCATGAATTTATTTTGATGTATGCAAATGAGAAGTTTCGATCATGCATGGTAGGATGCAATGTGACAAATTAATACCATGATGATTTGAAATATTTATGATTTGGAATGATGCATATGCTTTTTATTATGATAATGTATGATGTGTATCATGAATGCTTAAAAAAATTTAAATAAATAAATGTTTATATCATGTTAGATGGTTTTACATATTATGCATGATAAGCTATAGTGATGAGTGAAACAATGATTGAAATAATATGAATGATGATTTGGAATCATGCATATAATAATGAGTTTATATGTTTTGAAAATGTGCATGTTTTAATTTGAAAAATATAATGATGCACAAATGAGATTGATACTAACCTTTGTCATGATTTAAAAATTGATGTAAAGGGTTTTTCCCTTCTTTTTGACAATGACAAAAGGGGGAGATAGCTAGCTTGCACAATTCAAGAAGAAAGCAAAAATTGCACTTCTCAAAAGAGAAGAAATTGCTATCTTGAACATCACCAAGAAGTGCTATCTTGCAAATCTCAAGACACACAAATGCAATCATGCAAAATTTGTAATTTTGCACATCATTAAAATTTATGATGCTTTGGTGATTTTGCATGTTCTAAAATGTTATAAAATTCACTAGCTTACATGATGTAGAACTTAGCTATATTGAACATCACCAAGGAATGCTATCTTGCCTATCTCAAAAAGCAAAAAGTTAACTTGCACATCTAGCAAAACTTATATTTCAAGAAGCAAGAGTTGCTTTCATGAACATCTCAAAATTGCTAGCTTGCGGGCCTTAAAATGTAGAAATTTTTTGCTAGCTTGTATATGGTAAACTTGCTATCATACTACCATGATGATGAGCATGCCTTATCTTCATGATTATATTTGAAGAACTATGGCAAAAATATGTCCGAATGATTAAACTTGTTAAAATTATTTTTCAGACTTTTTTGATTGAATGATCAAATCACTTGATTGCCATAATGATTTTACACAATTGCTTGCCATGATTACATGTTGGAAATTATGTGCTTGAATACAAAAATTTCCATGATAATAAGTATGTTTTACCTTCATGATTGTAATTGAATATCTCTAGTAAAACCTTGTCCGAATGTATGAAAGTGTCAAATTTCATTTTCGGATTTTCTTGATCCTAACAATTGGATTCTCTTGATACATTATCCTCTTCCGAACTTAACAAGCATATGTCATATCAAGTTTTATTCACATCATTGATTTTTGACATATGGAATCATCAAATGCACTTATCATGTGAAAAATATTTTTTGAGAAACATATTTGATGATTCCCTCTTATAAAAGGAAGATATTTTTACATACACGGATTTCACTCACTTACATATCTTAATCCTTGCAAAAATGACGTGTGCTTTAATATCTTATCGATTTGAACTTCACATATGGCTTTCCTCCTTCATGTAAAAAGATAACAAATAAAAAGGAAGAAGCAATAAAAGTTATCTCCATGTCATGTTTTCCTTGAGATGTTTGTATAATTGATATCCTATCACTCACTGTTGCAAAATGACATGAACCTAGTTATGACATAAATAAATACAAGCACTTATGCTTAAAATTTGCTTATATCGTTCTCCTTTTTGTTGATAACAAAGGGGGAGAAATATATGAATTTATGCTATGAACACTGATGCTATGATTGCCAAATTTGCATTATGCCATGTCTGCATCATGTGTTAAGATGTCAAGAACTTGTATCGTAATTTTACGCTTTGATATCATGCCATATGATGAAATGCTACAATTGATAAACACTTGAAATGGTTGCGTTACGATATCAAAAGCTAACACTGCAAAGGAAGCAAAAATTTGCTAGCTTGCAACTTGCATATTTCAAGAAGCAAGAGTTGCCTTCTTGAACATATCTAAACTGCTAGCTTGCAAGTTCTAAAATGTTGTAACATTGCTAGCTTGCATGTGCTATCTTGTATGCTGTAAAACTTGTATATCTAAAACTTGATAGCTTGAATGTTCTAAGCATGATGTAACATTGCTAAATTTTTTGGCTTCAAAACTGCATGATGATAAAACTTGATATTATGTTTTTCATGCAATGAGGTAAACTTACATCACAAACACTTGATTGTGGTACTTCTCCTTTTTGTTGATGACAAAGGGGGAGAAGTATGTTGATGACATGACATGTTATGCATAAGTTTATGATGACATGTTGCTTGGATTTTTGAATCCAAGAGTTTCTATCAATATGGCATATTGATAGGGGGAGTTTGTTTAAACTCTAAGAGTTAAGGTTAACTCCGATTATGATGACATGTTGCTTAGATTTTTGAATCTAAGAGTTTCTATCAATATGGCATATTGATAGGGGGAGTTTGTTTTAAACTCTGGGAGTTAAGGTTAACTCCGTCATCAAGTAGTTGTCATCATCAAAAAGGGGGAGATTATTGAATCTTGTATTTTGATGATGAAACTACTTGATATATGTTTATGATTTAATCTGCGTTTTGAGTGACGCAGGATGTTTCGATCTGGATGAGACAATTAAAGCAGGAAAATCATGTTGTGCCGGAAGAACATGTCAGAAGATTGGACGTCGGGCCGGTGGATCGGTCGACGTATCGACAGAAGGCTTCGGGTCGTGGACTCGGGCATCAGACCAAGAAGAGCGGGTATTGTGCCAAGGATATCGGAGTTGCGGAGTCAACTGGCCGATTGGGCAATAGGCTGCAGGAAAGGACGATGCGCCAAAGAATCGGACGAAGCATCGAGGGACCAATGACATGCCGGACAACTTGGTTAGTTGCTTAGGATTAATTGTCTCGATCGAAGTTTTTGTTTTGAGTGTGCAGGATTAACTACGATGGAAGAAAGACATGCAGCAGGAGTTGCGCCGGAGTCAAGACAATGATCACGTTGGGAGTTCGAGAGTTATATGGAAGTTCGGACGGTCGTTGGAGGTTCTGCGGGAACAAATCCGAGAAGTCCAAGAGCTTGCCAAAGAAGCTCGTCGGAACTCGCCAAGTGGATCGTCGCAAGTCCAGGAGTTTGTCGGAAGTCCGCAGGAGCATCACCGAGGGTTCGTCGGATGATCGACGGAAGTTCACCGGAAACTCGCCGAAAGAAGCGATTGATGCACTAGAGCAAGCTGCAGAATTTGTCTTAGGAAATAATCATAGTTAGCACAATGATTAAGTTAGAAATGGGAGGTGATCCCATTAGCTTAATCTTGGGGCAATTGGGCCCCTGAAAAACCCAAATTGGGCCGAATGGATCAACCCATTCGGACCCTGGTTGCTGTGGGAGGTGCAACCGCCCAAGCAAGGAGGTAGCACCGCCCAGGCTAAGTCTCCCAGGGAGACTGGGCGGTGCAACCGCTCCGGCCAGGAGGTGCAACCGCTTGGGCTCAGTCTCCGAGCGAGACTGGGCGGTGCTGTCACGCCCCTCAAAATATCCATGATATTAAAATTTTTAACACAAACCAATCCAGGATCCAAACTAACATTTGAGGACACTGAAAAATATTCTATCAAATTCATATCTATGAAACCTGCACAGTTTATAAACATACAACACATTGCTCGATGATTCAGAAAATCGTCATTGGAGCATATACGAATTCATAGACGTAATATCATTAGGTGCAGAATCACAATTGTCATTTCAATCATACATATTTGGTTCATAACAGATGGGGCATAGAGTAATTGGAGCATATCAGCAACAAATGAAACATTGTGGAGCATATCAATAACAAATGAAATATATCGGAGCTTATCAATGGCATATGAAATGTTCCGGAGCATATCAATGGCGTATGGAACATTTCGAAGTATATCAATAACAAATGAAACATATCGGAGCTTATCAATGGCATATGAAATGTTCCGGAGCATATCGACGACATATGGAACATTTCGGAGCATATCAATATCAAATACCAAACAGAAGCTCAAACGTCATCTTTGACGTTGCATTCATATCATTCTTATCCAAAGCATGTACAGAAACACATAACCAAAGCTCTGGATATCATATCAAACATACAGAAGGTGCAGTGGGACCGCAGACAGAATGTGAAGCATCAATTTCTGAATGACCACCAGACAGAAGTCTCCCACGTCTGGGAGCTCCATCCACCCATGTCTTGGTGAAGTCAGAGGGGGGCCGGTAGAGCATCTCAGGCTCTATGCACATACCCTTTACCATTTCTGGCAAAGGTCCAGATAATCCCGCAAACACCAGAGTACAAAAGGCGGTATGAACAATAAATAGCACATATCGGAAGTACACGCGGAACAACAAACGTACATGTGCCTTTTCGAATAAGTATGATGCAAGCAACAATCTCTCACAAATATGTTCAGATTTGGAATGAAATGAAAGCAAGAGTATATACGGATTCCAAGCAATCATATATAGCTCAATTCAAAGAAGAAGGTTAGATGAATTCAATATCCAAAGGAATGAAACTAAAATAGGCATATATCGAAAGCAAATGCGGAACAATGGGATATATATGTGCCTATATGTAGCAATGTGATACAGCATAAACATTACACAAAAGGATTCAAGAATGTAAATAATTTATAGACAAGATCAAACTAGAATTCAAGCACCAACATAAGCCTCAATTGAGCGAAAGGGACTGAATGGAATCTATTTCCAAACGAATGAAACAGAATACGCGAAATCGACCAAAGCTCGATTTCTGACAGAATTCAAGAGGCACATTGAACAAATACTTCAGATTATCAATTATGCTCCAATACCCTCAAGAAGGCTATTGACGAAAGATATATCAATCTATTTTCTATTGAAACAAGTTTCGTACGAATCATGATTTCCAACAAGGAGTTACCTTTGATTTGGTAACACAAGGTCAAAAACACAATCACTGTTTTGCATAATTCATAGGGTCGGATTCAACAGATAATAGAGTAGGCATTTGAATTCCAAAATTTTCAAACTATATGTCAAAAGAAAGGTCTATAAGTCTAGTTTCGGACAAAGTCAGTTTGGTATAAATCAGAATTTCCAACAGGGACTTATAGATATTTTAGTATCGAAAGGTCAGAAATTTTGATCACTGTTCTGCAGCATCTATAGGCTCATTTGAAACAGATGTTTGGGTAAGTATTCGGTGTCCAAAATCTACAAAATCAGTGTCAAAAGAAAGATATAAGAGTCTAATTTCAAACAAACTAGGTAATGCCTGAATCCACCTTTGGTGCTAAATATTATAGCTGAAATAGTGTATAGGGGTCAGTTTACCGAAAAAATTTCAGATCCTTGGTTTTTTGTCCAAAGAGAGAAATATTAGGTTCTAAGCATAAATATTTCAGAATCAATA
Source organism: Musa acuminata AAA Group (assembly GCF_036884655.1). Taxonomy (NCBI): domain Eukaryota; kingdom Viridiplantae; phylum Streptophyta; class Magnoliopsida; order Zingiberales; family Musaceae; genus Musa; species Musa acuminata. The sequence goes on along the minus strand of NC_088345.1, from coordinate 33,980,718 downwards.
TAGGAACATAGACTAATACTTCTGTAAGATGGGGTTAGAACACTTGCCTTTGAGAATTTTTGACCCTAAATGAAAAGATTTGAGCAAGAAACCTTAAAGCCCCAATTTTTTCTTCTTCTTCTTTTCTTCTTCTTCTTCTTCTTCTTTCTTTCTTTCTTTCCCTGATCATCCACGCAGCTGCCTTCTCTGCCTCCTTAAGAACGAAGGCAGAGAGACTTAAATGGTGGGATTTGTCATTTTGTACATTTTATAGTTTAGTCCTTGTATTTATTATATTTATGATTAGGTCCTCAGGGTTTACATATAGTTCCTCAGATTTTTTTTTTAACAAATCCTCCAACTCTTGTGAATAAGTTCTTAGATTCATACTTTGACTTTCTATCAAATTTAAAATAGATACTTAAATTATAATTAGAAACTTATACGAAAATACAGAAATGAGGGATGTTTCACTCTCCCCCCCTTAAAAGAAAAATTTAGTCCTCTAAATTTATTATAGCTCTTTCGATGAAGAGATGGGGATAAACATTTTTCATTTCCTCCTCTAGCTCCCAGGTTGTTTCCTCTCCAGAATGATGTCTCCAAATTACTTGAACCAAAGGGATAACCCGATTCCTTAAGATCTTTTCCTTCTTATCAACAATTTGATTGGGCTCTTCCACATAAGATAAATCTTTATCCCATTCATCTTTCCTTTCCATAACATAGGCTCTAAGCAAATCCTCAAGTGTTTGAATTGTTCTTTCTGACTGACCATCAATTTGAGGATGATATGCAGTACTAAACTTGACTTTAGTGCCCATAGATTCCTGTAATCTTCTCCAAAATCTAGAGAGAAATCTGGAGTCTCTATCAGAGATAATCTCCTTTGGAATACTATAAAGTCTTACTATTTCATTGACATATAAATCTGCAAGTCTATCAAGCGAATAAGTCATATTAATCGGTAGGAAATGTGCAGATTTTGTTAACCTATCAATGATAACCCAAATAGCATCATGCTTTTTAGAGGTTCTGGGTAGTCCTGAAACAAAATCCATAGTAATACATTCCCATTTCCATTCAGGAATATCTAAAGGTTGCAACAACCCTCCAGGTCTTTGGTGTTTTACTTTGATTTGCTGATAAGTCAAACATTTTGAAACATACATTGCAATTTCCTTCTTCATGCCTTCCCACCAATAATGACTTTGAAGATCTCTATACATCTTAGTGCTCCCAGGATGCATAGTGTACTTTGAAGTATGACTTTCCTTTAGGATCTGATTCTTGATATCTGGTTCATTTGGTACATATACTCTCTCCCCAAATCTCAATAGGCCATCCTTTGAAACTTGAAATTTTGGCTTCAATTCCTTTTCTACTTCATTCCTCAAGTAGATTAAATGTAGATCTCGTAATTGTCCTTCCTTAATTTGTTGAATAAGATCAGATTGCACTTAAATGGAGGCCATCAATATCATCGAGTCTTGCTCTTTCCTCAAAGCTTTCAAATCAAAATTTTCTTCTAATAACTTCCATTGCTTCACGACCAGACTAGCCATAAAACTTGTAGATTTTCTACTAAGTGCATCAGCTACAACATTGGCTTTGCCCGGGTGATAACGGATGGCACAATCATAATCCTTTAGAAGTTCTATCCATCTTCGCTACCTCATGTTTAACTCTTTCTGAGTGAAAATATATTTTAAACTCTTGTGATCAGTAAAGATTTCAAATTGTTGACCATACAAATAATGTCTCCAAATCTTTAGAGCAAAAACAATTGCTGCCAATTCCAAATCATGAGTTGGATAATTCACTTCATAAGTTTTTAGTTGCCTAGAAGCATAAGCAATCACTCTCCCTTCTTGCATCAAAACACATCCAAGGCCCTTTCTTGAAGCATTAGTATAAACTACAAATCCCTCACTACCACTTGGAATAGTGAGAATAGGGGCACTAGTCAATCTTCTTTTTAACTCTTGAAAACTTTGCTCACAATCATCACCCCATACAAATTTCACATTTGCTGAACTTTGCATATAACTTCTTTTCTCTTAGTATGGACAATACATTTCTCAAGTGTTTCTCATGCTCCTGATTACTCCTTGAATACACCAATATGTCGTCAATAAATACAATTACATAGCCATCCAAGAGCGGTTGAAATATCCTATTCATTAGTTTCATAAAAGCTGTAGGGGCATACAATTACATAGCATTAGTCAAACCAAAAGGCAACACCAAGAATTCATAGTGACCATATCGAGTTCTAAAAGCTGTTTTTGGAATATCCTCCTCCTTGATCTTCAACTGATAGTAACCTGACCTGAGATCAATCTTAGAGAATACTTGTGCTCCCTATAGTTGGTCAAACAAATCATCAATTCTGGGTATGGGATACTTGTTTTTTTTTTTTTTTTATGGTCACTTGATTCAACTGTCTATAATCAATATAAAGCCTTAATGTTCCATCCTTCTTCTTCACTAATAATACCGGAGCATCCCATGATGAAATATTAAACCAAATAAAATCCTTATTTAGTAGTCCTTGTAGTTGCTTTTCTAATTCCACTTACTCAAATGATATCATTGTGTAGAGAGGCTTAGATATTGGGATTGTCCCAAGGACCAAATCAAAAGCAAAGTCACGTTTTGGAGGTAATTCGGGCAAATCATCCTAGGATACATTAGGCAATAAGATAAATCAAGTCCAATACTCTGAAAATAAAAGATCGGCTGATCAAATATGTAAAAAGTAATCATTTGTTATATACCAATCCATACTGGTATGATAAGAAGATAGCCAATCCATACCAAGTATAATATCAAAACTCCAAATCTCTAGGAGAACCTAAATCAGCAAAAAGTTCAAGTTCTCCAATAAAATCAGACAAGGGGATCATATTCAAGTTCGTTATCAAAGAATCTCCAATGATCATATTTTATATATATCACATAATGCAGTGGTCTAGGTTGAATGCCCAAGTGATAAGCAACATGTTACGAATCAAATCGTAGGTAGGACCCATGGTCAAACAAATATTTGCATTCTTTCATAAACATACATAATACCTTTGACCACTGATTCAGAAGTTTTAGAATCATATTCAGTGATAGCATACACTCTGACATGGGCTGATGATTTATGAGGCAGTGACTCTTTCTTCTTGTTCAATGGGCAATCTTTTATTTCATGATCCAACTTTCCACAAGCAAAATAGACTCTAATCACCCGAAAACACAAACTTATTTCATAATTTAACTTGCAATTCACACGTGATTGGGTCTTTTGTGGTGACTTCCCATTTCAAATCCAAATATCTTGATCCTCTTGTTATTACTTTCTGATTCATTTCCAATCATATTTTTATTGGTAAACTTGTCCTTATCATTCTTGCCACTGATCTTCAAAATTTGTTTTTTTTTTTTCATTGTTCCCATTAATGATCAGCCTCTACTTCCAATATAAGGTGGCAAAAGAAATCTTTCGATCATCAAAACAATTTTGTACATCAAATATCTTCTCCGTTTGCATCATCCCTTTTTCTACCACCAATGAAATTAGGTCCACCAAGCTTTCATTGCGCTACTCTGATTTAGTATCCTCGATCAACCCTTTCATTCTCCTAAATTAATCAAAACTAGATGAAGTAGGAGGACTAAATGTCCTCGTCATCCTAGACTCCAAAAATGCATCAAAGAAAATTTTCACCGATCACTATAGTTCATTAGACCTCAATATATTTTGCATGTCAACATATCAAATATTTCAGTGATCCTCAAACAATGCTCTGATACCACCTCTATCACGCCCCTCAAAATATCCATGATATTAAAATTTTCAACACAAACCAATCTAGGATCCAAACTAACATTTGAGGACACTGAAAAACATTCTATCAAATTCATATCTATAAAACCTGCGCAGTTTATAAACATACAACACATTGCTCGATGATTCATAAAATCTGAACCCAACTCATCAAAATTAATAACCACAACATAAATTCACAAGTGTGGGAGTCTATACAGTCACAAAACCAACGTTTACCATAAGTTCATATCGTTACACAAATTAAACTTAACATTCCAGAATCTTAAACATGAGAGGTCCTTTAAACTTTTACAAAATCCATAAGTTTAGATTCATTGTCAATATTTCATTAGATGCAGCGTGTGCTTATACAACAAAAACATATATACTAATAAAGATCTGCCCAAAATCTTTTAGCTTTCCACTGCCTCAGCCCGATCTTAACATTTAAGCAAGTGATACGCTATCCTGAAAAATTTATACAACAACGGGGTGAGCATAAAGAGCTCAGCAAGTGACTAACATATCCATTTCAAAAGAGGACAACTTCCAAAGAGATAAAGTTTCAAAATGCAAGGCAGAATATACGAATTCATAGACGTAATATCATTAGGTGCAGAATCATAATTGTCATTTCAATCATACATATTTGGTTCATTATAGATGGGGCATAGAGTAATTGGAGCATATCAGCAACGAATGAAACGTTTTGGAGCATATCAATAACAAATGAAACATATCGGAGCTTATCAATGGCATATGAAATGTTCCGGAGCATATCAATGGCGTAGGGAACATTTCGAAGTATATCAATAACAAATGAAATATATCGGAGCTTATCAATGGCATATGAAATGTTCCGGAGTATATCAATGGCGTATGGAACATTTCGAAGTATATCAATAACAAATGAAACATATCGGAGCTTATCAATGGCATATGAAATGTTCCGGAGCATATCGATGACATATGGAACATTTCGGAGCATATCAATATCAAATACCAAACAGAAGCTCAAACGTCGTCTTTGACGTTGCATTCATATCATTCTTATCCAAAGCATGTACAGAAACACATAACCAAAGCTCTGGATATCATATCAAACATACAGAAGGTGCAGTGGGACCGCAGACAGAATGTGAATCATCCATTTCTGAATGACCACCAGACAGAAGTCTCCCACGTTTGGGAGCTCCATCCACCCACGTCTAGGTGAAGTCAGAGGGGGGCCGGTAGAGCATCTCAGGCTCTATGCACATACCCTTTACCATTTCTAGCAAAGGTCCAGATAATCCCACAAACACTAGAGTACAAAAGGTGGTATGAACAATAAATAGCACATATCGGAAGCACACGCGGAACAACAAACGTACATGTGCCTTTTCGAATCAGTACGATGCAAGCAACAATCTCTCACAAATGTGTTCAGATTTGGAATGAAATGAAAGCAATAGTATATATGGATTCCAAGCAATCATATATAGCTCAATTCAAAGAAGAAGGTTAGATGAATTCAATATCCAAAGGAATGAAACTAAAATAGGCACATATCGAAAGCAAATGCGGAACAATGGGATATATATGTGCCTATATGTAGCAATGTGATACAGCATAAACATTACACAAAAGGATTCAAGAATGTAAATAATTTATAGACAAGATCAAACTATAATTCAAGCACCAACATAAGCCTCAATTGAGCGAAAGGGACTGAATGGAATCTATTTCCAAACGAATGAAACAGAATACGCGAAATCGACCAAAGCTCGATTTCTGACAGAATTCAAGAGGCACATTGAACAAATACTTCAGATTATCAATTATGTTCCAATACCCTCAAGAAGGCTATTGTCTAAAGATATATCAATCTATTTTCTATTGAAACAAGTTTCGTACGAATCATGGTTTCCAACAAGGAGTTACCTTTGATTTGGTAACACAAGGTCAAAAACACAATCACTATTTTGCAGAATTCATAGGGTCGGATTCAACAGATAATAGAGTAGGCATTTGAATTCCAAAATTTTCAAACTATATGTCAAAAGAAAGGTCTATAAGTCTAGTTTCGAAAAAAATCAGTTTGGTACAAATCAGAATTTCCAACAGGGACTTATAGATATTTTAGTATCGAAATGTCAGAAATTTTGATCACTGTTCTGCAGCATCTATAGGCTCATTTGAAACAGATCTTTGGGTAAGTATTCGGTGTCCAAAATCTACAAAATCAGTGTCAAAAGAAAGATATAAGAGTCTAATTTCAAACAAACTAGGTAATGCCTGAATCGACCTTTGGTGCTAAAAATTATAGCTGAAACAGTATATAGGGGTCAGTTTACCGAAAAAATTTCAGATCCTTGGTTTTTTGTCCAAAGAGGGAAATATTAGGTTCTAAGCATAAATATTTCAGAATCAATATAGGAACATAGACTAATACTTCTGTAGGATGGGGTTAGAACACTTGCCTTTGAGAATTTTTGACTCTAAATGAAAAGATTTGAGCAAGAAACCTTAAAGCCCCAATTTTTTCTTCTTCTTCTTTTCTTCTTCTTCTTCTTCTTCTTCTTCTTCTTCTTCTTCTTCTTCTTCTTCTTTCTTTCTTTCTTTCCCTGATCATCCACGCAGCTGCCTTCTCTGCTTCCTTAAGAACGAAGGCAGAGAGGCTTAAACGGTGGGATTTGTCATTTTGTGCATTTTATAGTTTAGTCCTTGTATTTATTATATTTACGATTAGGTCCTCAGGGTTTACATATAGGTCCTCAGATTTTTTTTTAAACAAATCCTCCAACTCTTATGAATAAGTTCTCAGATTCATACTTTGACTTTTTATCAAATTTAAAATAGATACTTACATTATAATTAGAAACTTATACGAAAATACAGAAATGAGGGATGTTACAGGTGCAACCTCTCCTGACAGGAGGTAGCACCACCTGAGCTCGGTCTTCGAGCTCTGACAGGCGGTGCAACCGCCCCAGTCAAGAGGTGCAACCGCCTGAGCTCAGTCTTCGAGCTCTGGTAGGCGGTGCAACCGCCCCTGACAAGAGGTGGCACCGCCTAGAGGCTCAATCTTCGAGCTCTGCCAGGAGGTGCAACCTCTCCAGTCAGGAGGTGCAACCGCCTGATCCCGGAATTTCGGGAATTGATAATTTTGAGCTCCAAATTTGAACTGGGTTGGGGCCTATAAATACCCCACCCATTCAGCACAGAAAGCACACAGACATACACTCGAAATCTTGATATCTTTCTGTGATTCTTATAGTTCAAAACTGTTGTAATGACCAAAAGTTCTCCTCCTTCTATTCTTCAAAGTTTGAGTTGTAAAGAGAGGAGAGAAAACTTCTGTAAGGGTTGTCTCCTAAGCCCGTCAACTCTGTAAAAGGGTGGTTGGCCTTCGCCTATTGAAGGAAGGCCTCTAGTTGACGTCGGTGACCTCGTCGGTGGAGGGAGCCAAAAGTGGAGTAGGTCAAGATTGACCGAACCACTCTAAATCTTGGTTTGCATTTCCTTTGAGCATTTTACCTTCACTGCAAACTTCTCAATAGCTTACTGCCTTCTGCGATTTTACGAACGAGTTTCTAAGTTCAGAATTTTTTGAATATGCGTTTAGACGTAAATTGGATTTTTTCGTACGATCATCATATTTCAGTTTACGTTTACGTTTTGATTTCAATCATAACTGTTTACTGCCTTCTGCGATCTTATGAATAAGTTTCTAAGTTCAGAACTTTCTAAATCTGCGTTTAGACGTAAATCGGCTTTTATCATACGAACGTCTTATTTCAGTTTGCGCTTGTATTCTGCTTTCCATCATAAACTGCAAACTGCCTTCGTAGATCTACTTTAATGTCATCTCGCTTAATCTCAAGTTAAAGTAATCTTAGAATCGACTTTCACATCGAAATCGTTTTTATCGAACGAACGCAGCTTTCGTTTTTAATAGTTGAAAAATTTTCGCTGCACTAATTCACCCCCCCCCCCTCTTAGTGCTCTCGATCCTAACATTATCTTCATGATTGAACTTGAAAATCTATAGCAAAACCTTGTCCGAATGCATGAAAGTGTTAAATTTCATTTTTGGATTTTCTTGATCATAACAATTCATTTTTGAGAATCTATTGATCTTGATGGTTTTATGACGAAATTCATTTTTTGATCCTAAACATTGATGCATGTTTTTATTTAACATAAATGAAAAAGCATGCTAACATGAAATCCATCACTTAAAATGAAATACTTAAAAAAAGGGGAGGAAAATATATTATTAATGAAATCATGAATCTACCTATATTATGAATTTTGTGAACCATAAAAGTGATTTTGATGATTTGAATTTGAAATGAGTTTTATCAAAATCATGATATTAATTTCTTGGAATAACATGAGATTACCTTTCATGATCATTTTGATTTATGGAATTTTAGATTCATGACTTGGTCTTACATTTGTTTATGAGATGGTTGAAATATTTGTACCTTTGAATTATTCCCTTCTCCTTTTAATTTTTGAATTTATGCATGTTATATGTCAAATATTTGAAACCATGTTTTGGTATCATGCATATCTAAGAAATGTTGATTTGATAAATTGAATGAGTTGAAAATGAATGATGATTTTTCTCTTGAATATAACTTGTGATATTTTTTATATAAATCATCATTTTGATTTCTCGACATTTGATACATGAGATTTTATTATGAATCAAAATTTCTCATTAATCGAACTCCTACTATTCTACTTGATATTTTCATAAGAGGAGATTTTCTAAATGAATCATGATTTTTCCTTGTGAGTTCTTGGATTTATTACTTGATTTTCTTTTAAAACAAGATCTTCTTTGTACTCCTATGATTTTTCTTGATATTTATTTAAAGAATATATTTACTATATGAATAATGTCTTTTGGTATTCAAATGATTTTATCCTTTATGACATGATTTCTTTGTATTTATGGCTTGCATGGCTTGAAATGTTTTGTAATGATGCATGCAACACTATGATTTTTCCCTTAGATAAAAAGGCATGCAACACTTTGATTTTTTTTTGAAATAATGTGAAAATCAATAATAGAATGATGATTTGGAATCATGCATGTAATGATGATGTTATATTTTATATACATGATGATTTGGCATTATGTATGCAATACTTATGCCTTTTATTATGATGTATATGATGTATTACATATGATGTGAATCATGATTAAAATTGCCTTAATTTGAATTCAAGGTTTATCTCAAATATAAAATTTTGAAATAAGAATGATTACTTACCTTTGTCATGATTTAGAAATTGACGCAAAGGGTCTTCCATTCTTTTTGACATTGACAAAGGGGGAGAAATATCGCTAGCTCATCTTGCAAAATTTAGAAACATGCACTTTGGAAAGGAAGCAAATATTTGCTAGCTTACATATTGCAAGGAAAAGAAATTGACATCTTGAACATCACAAAAATTTGCTACTTTGCATGATGTAAAATTTGCTAGAATTGCTAGCTTGTGATCTAAAGAGAAGCAAAAAGTTGCTATCTCAAAAGAGCCAAACTAGTTAGCTTGCACAATTCAAGACGAAAGCAAAAATTGCACTTCTCAAAAGAGAAGAAATTGCTATCTTGAACATCACCGATAATTGCTAGCTTGAAATCTCAAGAAAATGTAAAAATGTTCTATCTTGCCTATCTCAAGATGCTAAACATGCTAAACTTGCACTTTGCAACGGAAACAAAATTGCGAGCTTAAACATTGCAAAGGAAGCAAAATTTGCTAGCTTGCAAACTTGCATATTTCAAGAAGCAAGAGTTGCTTTCTTGATCATCTCTAAATTGCTAGCTTGCTAGATTGCATGATGATAAAAAAATTTAATATTATGTTTTTTATGCAATGAGTTGAACTTATATCACAAACACAAGAATAGTTGTACTTCTCCTTTTTGTTGATGACAAAGGGGGAGAAGTATGTTGATGACTTGACATGTTATGCATAAGTTTATGATGACATGTTGCTTGGATTTTTGAATCCAAGAATTTATATCAATATGGCATATTGATAAGGAGAGTTTTTTTAAACTCCAGGAGTTAAGGTTAACTCCGTCATCAAGTGGTTGTCATCATCAAAAAGGGGGAGATTGTTGAATCTCGTATTTTGATGATGAAACCACTTGATATGTATTTATGTTTTAATCTACGTTTTGAGTGACGCAGGATACTCCAATCAGGATGAGACAATTAAAGCAGGAAAAATCATGTTGTGTCGAAGGAACATGTCAGAAGATTGGATGTCGGGCTAGTGGATCAATCGACGTATCGACAGAAGGCTTCGGGTCGTGGACTCGGGCATCGGGCCAAGAAGAGCGGATATTGTGCTAAGGATATCGGAGTTGCAGAGTCAACTGGTCGATTAGGCAATAGGCCGTAGGAGAGGACGATGCGCCGAAGAATCAGACGAAGCGTCGAGGGACCAATGACATACCGAACAACTTGGTTAATTACATAGGATTAATTGTCTCGATCGAAGTTTTGTTTTATATGTACAGGATTAACTACGATGAAAGTAAGACATGCAGTAGGAGTTGCACCGGAGTCAAAACTATGATCACGTTGGGAGTTCGAGAGCTCGACGGAAGTCCGGACGGTCGTCGGAGGTTCTACGAGAACAAATCCGAGAAGTCCAGGAGCTTGCCAAAAGAAGCTCGTCGGAACTCGCCAAGTGAATCGTCGCAAGTCCAGGAGTTTGTCGGAAGTCCGTCAGAGCATCGCCGGAGGTTCGTCGGATGTTTGCTGGAAGTTCGCTGGAAGCTCGCCGGAAGAAGCAATTGACGCACCGGAAGCAAGCTGTAGTAAATGTCTTAAGAAATTCGTAGTTAGCACGATGATTAAGTTAGAAATAGGAGGTGATCCCATTAACTTAACCTTAGGGCAATTGGGCCCTTAATAGACCCAAATTGGGCCGAATGGATCAGCCTATTCGGACCCAGATTTCTTGGCTAGAGGTGGCACCGCCTGGGTCGGCGGTGGCACCACCCAGAGCTCAGTCTCCGAGCTCTAGCTGGGTGGTGCAACCGCCTCTGATAGAGGTGCAACCGCCTGAGCTCGGTCTCTGAGCTTTGGCTGGGCGGTGCAACCGCCCCAGTTAAGCGGTGCCGCCGCCTGAGCTCGGTCTTCGAGCTCTGGCAGGAGGTGCAACCGCCCCTGACAGAAGGTAGCACCGCCTAGAGGCTCAGTCTTCGAGCTCTGCCAGGCGGTGCAACCGCCCCAGTCAGGCGGTGCAACCGCCAGACCCCGAAATTCCGGGAGATGACAATTTTGAGCTCGAAATTCAAATTGGGTTGGGACCTATAAATACCCCACCCTTTCAGCAATGAAAGGGCATCCCAAAAGGCACCGAAAGCTTGATCTTTCTCTGTGATTTTAGAGCTCAAAAGTGTTGTAAAGCCTAGAAGTTCTCCTCCCTCTTTTCTTCCATGTTTTGATCTTTCAAGAGAGGAGAGAATAGTTTGTAAGGGTTGTCTGTCACGCCCTTCAAAATATCCATGATATTAAAAATTTTCATCGCAAATCCATCCAGGATCCAAACACACATTTGAGGGTACTGAAAAACATTATATCAAATTTACATCTATAAAACTTGTGTAGTTTATAATCATATATCACATCACTCGATAATTCACATTTATGGCAACCCAAGCCAACTTGACAAACATGAACAACATTTATAAATCCACAAGCTAAATAAATTATACAATCAGAACTCCATCTATTCATCACAAGTTCATATCATCATAAATTAGACTTAACATTTCGAAATTCCAAATAAGAGAGATCGTCTAACACTTTTACAAGATATATCCATTTCGATTCATCGACAACATTTTATTAGATACAAAATATGCTTATACAACAATAACATAATAACCAACAAGACTTGCCCATAATTCTGAATAGCTCTCCACTGCCTCAACCTAATTCAAACATCTCAAAGAGTAACAAGCTGACCTGAAAGATTTTATATAACGAAGTGAGCTAAAAACAGCTCAGCAAGTGACAAAGCATATTCAGAACAAAAAGAATGATTTCAAACAAGGTATCATAATGTAAGGCAGAATACAAGAATTTTCAAGATACCATATCATTAGATACAAAATCATATGTGTCATGTCATTCAAAACCTATTTGGTTCATAACAAATGGAGCATAGAGTAATTGGAGCATATCAATAGCGTATGAAATGTTCCGGAGCATATCAACTACATAAGGAACATTTCAAAGTATAACAATAGAAAATGAAACATTTCGGAGCATATCAAAAGTGTATGAAATGTTTCGGAGCATATCAATAATAAATGAAACATTTCAGAACATATCATTGGCGTATGGACCATTTCGGAGCATTTTAAAGAACAAATACGAAACAGAAGCTCAAACGTCGAATCGAAGTTGCATTCATTTCATTTTTATCCAAAGCATGTATAGAAACACATAACCAAAGCTCTGGATATCATATCAAACATATAGAAGGTGAAGTGGGACCATAACATAATATGGTACATCCATTTCTGAATGACCACCAAACATAAGTCTCCCACGTCTAGGAGGTCTCCCACGTCTGGGAACTCCATCCATCCACATCTGAGTGAAGTCATAGGGGCCGGGAGAGCATCACAGGCTCTATGCATAACTCCCTTCACCATTTCTGGCAAAGGTTCACAATATCCCACAAACACCAGAGTACAAAGGGATAGTATGAACAATAAATAGCACATATCGGAAGCACACGCGGAACAACAAAACGTACATGTGCCTTTACGAGTCAATACGAAGTAAGCAATAATCTTTCACAATTGTATTCAGATTTGAAAGGAAATGAAAGCAAGAGCATTTAAGGATTCCAAGCAATCACATATAACTCAATTCAAATAAGAAGGTTAGATAAATTCAATGTCCAAAGGAATAAAACTGGAATAGGCACATATCGAAAGCAAATGTGGAACAATGGGATATACATATGCCTATATGAGTCAATACGATATAGCATAAACGTTACACAATAGTTTTCAAGAATGAAAATAACTTTAAGGATAGTAGCATACAAGAATTCAAAACAGTAATATAAAGCTCAATTGAATAAGAAAGCTAAAGGATATCAATTTCCAAAGGAATGAAACCAGAATATGCGAAATCGACCAAAGCTCGATTTCTGGTAGAATTCAAGAGGCACATTGAACAAATGATTCAAACTATCAATTGTGCTCCATTATACTCAAGAAAGCTATTTAGGAAAGATATTTCAATCTAGTTTCTGATGAAACAAGTTTCATATGAATTGAACTATCCAACAGAGAGAGTTACAAATAATTTGGTAAACAAGGGTCGCAGAACAAAATCTCTGTTTGGCAGAATTCATAAGGTCAGATTCAACAGATAACTGGGCAGGTGTTTGGATTCCAAATCTTTCAATCCATATATCAAAAGAAAGATCTACGAGTCTAGTTTCCAATGAAATCAGGTTTGAACAAATCGGAGTTTCCAACAGACTTATAGGCAGCTCGGTATCAAAAGGTCAGAATCTCAGAAGTTGCACAGATTCGAATCGTTACGTCTAAACAGGAGATATATCAAATGCAAGGCTAGAACAATTCAAAGTTCCTCATATTCAAAGCAAATGTAGAGATAAAATTGCAGTAAGGAAAGATCAGGACACTTGCAATAGGAAAGATTAGAAAGCTTGCAATAGAAAGGATCCGAACACTTGCAATAGAAAAGATCGAAACACTTGCACTAGGAAGATTATAATACTTGCAATAAGAAAAATTAGAGTAATTATAGGAGAAACGATCGGGAAACTTGCCTTTTGAAGGTTTTGATCTAAAGATTCGAAGAAGGTGTCAGCCCAAATCCTTCTACTTTTCCTCCGTGTCCTCTCCTTGTTTCGTGTTCTACATATGTCTTCTCTTTTTCCTCCATAACTGCAGCTCATGCAGAACATAGAGGCATAGTCACTTGCTCTCTCTTACTCTCATTCTTTCGTTTTCTTTTTTTCAAACGCAGCTATCGCAGCCATCACCGTTGCCACTACCACAGTCGTAGCCATGACCGCCCCTTCCGTCACAACCGCAGCCCCTTCCACTGTACTACTTCCTTCCTCTCTTCTCTCGTTCCTACTTTTTTCTTTCCCAAACACAACTGCCACAGACGCAGCCGCCACCATCGCAACCGCAACCTCTTCTTCTTTCCCTTTCCTTTCTTTCTCTTTTCCAAAAGCAGCTACTGCAGCCACCACCGCTGCCGCAGCTACCACAGCCAACATTGCAGCCGCAGCTGCAGTCGCAGCCACGGCCATAGCCACCACAGCAGCAGCCTCTTCTTCCTCCCCTGGTCTGTTTCCTCTCCTTCTCTTCCAACTACAGCTGCCACTGCCGCAGCTGCCTCCCCTTCTCCTCTTCCTCTCTTCTTCCCTTTTCCTTTCTCTTCTTCTTCCTTTCCTTCGCTTCTTTCCCAACTGCACTGCTACAGTCGTAGCCTCAGCCACGACCGTAGCCTCTTCTTCCTCCCCTGCTCATCTTCCTCTCCTTCTCTTCCAGCTGCAACTGCCATCGTCGTAGCCGCAGCCCCTTCTTCTCCTTCTCTTCTTCCTCTCCTTCCCTTCTTCCTTCCTCTTCCTCTTTCCCTGCCACAACTGCAGCCACAGCTGCTTCTTTCCCTTCTCCTTCCTTTCTTCTTCTTCTCTTCTTCCTCACCTTCTCTTCCTCTCCTTCTCTTCCAGCTGCAGCTGACACAACCGCACCCGCAGCTCCTCCTTTCCCTTCTCTTCTTCTTCTCCTCTTCTTCTTCCCTCCTCCTCGCCGGCGTCACACACACCCTCTCCTTTGTTTCCTATGCAGGAAACAGAGGTATCACAACCTCTTCTCCTGCTTCCTCTTCTTCTTCTCTTCCTCTTCTTCTTCTTCTTCTCCTCTTCGAACGCCCCACACCTCTCCTCTGTTTCCACCTACAGGAAACAGAGGTGCTGCAGCCCTAGCTGCTGCCACCTCTCGCTCCTCTCCCTCTTCCCTCTCTTCTCCCTCTTCTTCTCCTTCTCTTCTTCTCCTCTTCCCTTTTCCTCCCCAACGTCACACACCTCCTCGCTGCAGCCTTACCGCAGCCATCCTCCTCTCTTCTTTTCTTCTTATTCTTCTTCTTCTCCCCACGCCCCACCGCTCAACAGAGAGAGCGTGGGAGGCGGTGGGATAAAACCGAAATTTTCAGTTTTCTTTATTTTTTTTCTCTTTGCAACTTAACAGTTTAGTCCTTGAAATTTCTATATTTACATATAGGTCCTTCAATTTACATATAAAAACTTATTAATAAATTTTCAAAAGTGAGGGATATTACATTGTCTCCTAAGCCCGTCAAAAGGAGTGAAACTATAAAAGGGTGGTTGGCCTTCGCCTATTGAAGGAAGGCCTTTAGTGGACGTCGGTGACCTCGTTGGTGGAGGAAGCCAGAAGTGGATGTAGATCAAGATTGACCGAACCACTCTAAAATCGCGGTGCTCTCTGGTTTGCATTTACTTTGAGCATATTATCTTTACTGCAAACCTCCTCAATAGCTTACTGCCTTCTGGGAATTTACGACCGTGTTTCAAAGTTCAGTATTTTCCGAATCGATGTTTAGACATAAATCAGTTTTATCGTACGAACATCATATTTTTGTTTGCGTTACATTCTGATTTCCATCATAACTGCAAACTGCCCTTATAGATTCGTTTTAACTGCATCTTGCTTGATCACAGTTAAAGTGATTTATAAATCAGCTTTTCTACCGAAATCGCTCGTATCGTACGAACGCAGTTTTAATCGTCGAAAGTTTTCCGCTGCACTAATTAACCCCCCCCCCCGCCTTCTTAGTGCTTTTGATCCTAACAAAGAGGATGCGGAGGCGGGTACTCTTAAAGAATATGTCACAGTGCTGCCATTCAAGTTGCCATAAAGGGAGCAGTACGTAGCGGAGATTATGCTGGTAGGGGTAGAGGCCTAGTATCTAAACAATGGTGCACTAATTTCAGCAAAGTCAGTGGACTTCAGGAGCTACTAGGTGATGGACTATCCTAGACCGGTGCTTCGTCTAGGTGTGACCCAAGAGCGGGTGGATGAAGGTCGATTGTCAAAAGGAGCAAACACAATCGAAGGTGAAAGAGGCCCTGCGATGTGTTAATAGAGGATATATATGGAGGAATCATAATCTGATTTCATCCCACAAGGATCAAAATACAATAGAGATGTCACTAGGAGACGACATGGTGCAGCAGATCATGGTGGAATAGTTCAAGGCGATGCGATACACACGAATCTAGTCTCATGAGGGACTATTTCATACGGAGATATAATCAGGTTCTACTGGGAGCTCCACTTTAGTGAACAACACGATGACAAGATGGGCTATGGATTCAAGAAGTGAAAGCCACGGTCCCGTAGAGGCAGATCTTCCGTGCGTGCATCGAATTTTACATCAGATGAAAGCCTTGGTCATCAGCATATGGGGGCTATGTACCACCAAGAGAAAAGTTCGAATGCAAGTACTAGCGAGTCCTAAGAGAGGGACTTGATCATGCAAAGGTATGATCAGAGCGGCTGGAGAGTTGGACTACTCGAGAGCCCATATTCGCTTAAGGGAGCCTGACAAGTCAGAGGACAAGGTCGAGTAAGCGAACATTGCTACCAAGGAAGCTAAGGAGAATATAATCAGTGCGAACCTTGCAACATGATGGTAGAGGCCATGCATGAAAATTATAATTTATCTTTCCATCGACCAAAGGGGAACTGCTTGGAGAACACAAAGGTGTTGAAGCAGGGGGTCAAAAGGGGCGAGGAAGTGACGATGAGTCCAAAGGGACTTAGCTACCCAAAATCAAGCATTTGTTAAAAAGGAGGTAGACTCGGAGGAGTGCCACAATGCTACAAAGGCAGATCTACCAACCATGAAGAAAGGGATGTAGATGTGAGGCGATAGATAGTAGAGCCACGGGCATGGTAGCACCATGGTACTGTAGAGGCGGGACTTCCATGAAGTCATCGATCCCTTGCTCTCATGGAGGGAGAGCGCTTGGACATGAAAGGGGCCGAGGAGGTGGAGTATGCAGAGGCAAACTCCAAGTACCAAGACAAGGCTGAAAGGCAAAGGCCAAGGAACTTCGTAAGACCAGTGTCAACGAGCTTCTCATCAAGATAGCCAAAAGTGAAGGACTTCGGGTCGTACAAGAGTGCACAACCAAGGAATGAAGCTGGCAGTATGCGATGCTGTACCTTTACTACTCTATGGAGTAGGCGGTAGAGTTGATGGAGAAGACGGTACAATCCCAGAGGTGACTAAAACTATTAAAGACTTACTCTAAGTTAAGGTGAAAACTTCCTGCATTCTAGAAGTTTGATGGTATTAAGAATGTGAATCACAATAGCTAACTTAACATAAGGAGTGCAAACACTTCAAGTGCTTCAGAAGTGTGAGCAAAGAGTAGGCGAAGGCTAATAACCAGTTTGATGCATAAAGTACAACCCTCGAGGAGGCGGGCAAAATCAAGTAACCTTTACCTTCTCAACTCTTAAGAGAATAGGTGAAACTGAATACCCCAATTCTTTTATCTATCCAGCAGAGGAGCTCTGCACATATTCAAAGACCCTTTGAAGAAATCAAATGGAAGACAATAGTTGTCAAATCCTCACCAATGGTGATCAGTGATACTGAGAGTATATTATCTGCTTCATTTCCCAACAGAATGTTAATTGAAAGCGGAAGTGATGCGAATCTACTTGGAAGTAATAACTAGGTGAAAGAAGAGTCGATGGGTAAATTTTGTAGAGGAAGGACCCAAAAACTTTAAAAGTTTGCGAGGCGATGCTCATTAAAAGTCCAACAAGCATCTACCTAGTTCAAGCAGTATAAGGCATTTGAGAGACTGAAGCATATTAAGGATGATCTTTTCCTTTATATAAAGGATCCACAGGAACTAACAGGGATCAACATAACTTAGCCAACCCCACATAAGAGTCAAAAGTCATTGATGAGTTAAAACAGCATGACAGATCAAAAGTTTGACTACTCAAAATTTTACTAAATATAACTCATTGATTATCAATTATACTGTTATTTTTTGTAACCCATCAATTATCATATTCTATGACATTTTTTTAGTTGATGCTGATTGACCCAGAAGATAACATCTTTCGAGTTGTTGCAAACAAATCTAAAATATCATCTTTCGAGTTTGTAACTTGACATATTAAATCTTAAAAATGTTAAATCGATCTAACAAATATAAATTTTTTTTTTTACCTCATTATCTTTAATCTTTATATCGTTCCATTTGATTTTTTAATTGATTATTAATGGTAAGATTGCTCTTCTAAAGCGAACTTTGATATAATCATAAAATTATTTCTTTACGACATGAGAGATCAAAGTTTGAGTCATAATTTTTTTATAAAAATATTAAAGGTAAGGCTATGTATATTAACTTCATATTGGCGATATTTAGTAGGAGAAGAAGAATAGTAAGAATGGGAACAAAAAAAGATTACGTGAAAAAAGCTAAAAGAATTTATTAAAATTAAGTGATAGATTGAAGGTATTTATATCTATTGGTTAAGGGGTTTATTAGGAATATTATAGGGTTGTAAACAAGATTATTATTATTTTTTATTATTTATAATCCAATGTTGAGAACTTTGAATATTCTTAAGTTATCCTTTTGTAAACTGGATGTTTGATGCAATACTTATATATGTCTATGTCTTTTGGTTTATTCATGTTTTACATAGCATATAGAGGGACGGTCGAAGGCTTAAAAGCCTCATTTTAGTTGGGTTTGGTAGCCTTCTTAGGCTTATAAATAAAGGTTGTATCATGTGGATACTTGTGAGAGATATTCGGTCTGTAGTGGATCATTTTGGCCCTTTGTTATGCAATCGTTCAGAGCTTGTAAAGTCTGTTTGTAATTTGCATTGTCTATGAAGTGTTTTCGGAAATGTTTACTTGTGGATCCCGAGTGAGGTATTTTCTCTAACCCATTTTCTCTTTTGTAGGTCCTAAAGGACCATGGGAGGTTTCGGGGAGGCTGACCTTTACGGACGGACACACAAGGGTACCGCACGACTTAGGCAAAACTAGCTAAGTCCGTGATAGTTTGTCAGAAGTTCTACCGGAATTGACCGAGAAGTCTAGGAGCTTGCCAAAGAAGCTCATTGGATCTCGCTAAGAATATCATTATAAAGTCCAGAAGCTTAGCGGGAGTCCGCTAAAACATTACTGAGAGATCGTTGGAAGTTCGTTGGAAGAATCGCCGGAAGCTCGCCAAAAGAAACTAGACTTATGGACTTGTTTAGCTTAGTAAATATCTTAGAATTCGTAGTTAGTACATAATTGGGATTGAAATTGGGCCAACCCAATTAGGGGCCAGTTGGGACCATGCATGAATTATGTTGGGCCCAATGAAAAGGCCCAAATAGTGACCTAAGAGGTGACATTATCGTGGCACAGTCTTCGAGACTATGTCAAGCGGTGGTACCGTCTAGTGGCAGGGTGCCAGGCGGTGGCACCACCCCTGTCAGGCGGTGGTACCGCCCAACACAAGCGATGGTACCGCCCATATCCAGGAAACCTAGGATGAGATATTTTTAGGCTCCAAGTTTGAATAAACTTGATGCCTATAAATATCCCTCACATCCCTAGTCAAGATACATAAGTATTGAGAGTAAAAAAGGAAAGAAATGCTACTGTAATCTTGTGTGAACTCCTCTCCTTCTTCTAAGTATTAGAATAGTTTGAGAGAGGAGTAAGTGAGGGTGTAAGGGTTATCTCCTAAACCTGGTAAAAAGAGAATCGAGTTGTAAAAGGTGGTTGGTTTTCGCCTATTAAAGGAAGACCAATAGTGGATACCGGTGGCCTCGATGGAAGAGGAATCGACGGAGTGGATGTAAGTCATGACGATCGACCCACTATAAAATCTGGTTTTCATTTTGTCTTGAGTAATTTATTTTAATTGCAAACCACTTTACTTGCTTACTGCTTTCAATATATTTACGAACGTGTTCAAGTTAATATATTTATAAAACGGTTTTAGTCGGAATCGATTTTAATCAAAATGAAACGATTTGAATCCGTGATTTTACCGCTGCACTAATTCAACCCCCCCTCTTAATGCCGACTCGTTCCTAACAAAGAGAATATTTATGAATTATGATTTTTCTCTTAATTTCTTAAAATTCATGACTTAAAATTTTCTTTAAAATCGCCTATTATTTGATCTCCTAAGATTTTTTTTACTATTTATAAAAGAAGAGATTTGCCAAAATAAATGATGACTTGATCCTTGATGATCTTTAATATTAATATATTTTATGTCATGATTTTCATATGTATAATTCTTTTGTATTTATGGTTGTATGTCTTATGTCATGTTTGAAAATTGATATAAAAGAAAAATATTTATAATATTGTATTATTCCCTTCCTTTTGATAATAAAAAAGGGGGAGAAAGTCTTGCTTGCACACCATAAAGAAAAGAAAACTTGCTAGCTTACATATTTCAAAAGAGAAGTAAAGATTGCTAGCTTATATATTTTAAAGAGGAGAAAAACTTGCTAGCTTGTATATCTTAAATGAGAAGCAAAGTTTGTTAGCTTGCACATCTCAAAAGAGAAGCAAGAATTGCTAGCTTGCACATCTCAAGAGAAGCAAAATTGCTAGCTTACACATCTCCAAAATTGCTAAACTTGCACATCTTTAAAATATTACTAAACTTGCATATTTCAATAACTTGTTAGATGTACTTTTCTCCTTTTTATTGATGATAAAGGGAGAGAAGTAATGATGATTTGAAACGTTTCATATTTTGATATCATGCATTCCCAAGTAATGATGATTTCAAAATTAATCATTTTGGTATTATGCCCAAAGTGATGATGATTTGTAATGTTTTGGAATTGTGCATGTCATACCTTGATGACTTGAAACTATGTTTAAATGATGATGCATAATGTATGAAATTTTGATATAATATGTTACATATGATCAAAATTCTTTCACTTGAATTCAAAGGTTATTATTTCTTTTGAATTTAAGTTTGCTTTATTTTCATATGGCATATAGATAGGGGGAGTTAAGGTTAACTCCGTCATCAATTGATTGCCTTCATCAAAAGGGAGAGATTGTTGAATCTTAGATTTTAATGATAAAATCAATTGATGAATTTACGATCTAATCCTTATTTTGAGAAAAATAATGTAGGACTATCTTCGATCATGTAAAGATAAATTAATTGAAGAAGGAAGAATCAAAAGTTAGGCTAGAGTAAAACATGTTAGAAGATTGGATGTCGGAACGGAGGATTGATCAACGTGCCGACAGAACGACTTCGTGCCATGAGTTCGAGCATCGGGTTGAAGGATCAGACATTACGCCAAGGAAATCGAAAATTGTAGAAGGTCAACATGCCGATTGTATGAGTTCAGGCATCGAGCCAAAGGATAAGACATTGTGCCAAGGAAATAAAAAATTACGGAATGTCAACATGCCGATGGAGTAATACGCTGAAAGAGATGATGCGTTGAAGGATCGGATGAAGCATCAGTTGAACTAATTACATGCCAGATAAAAGATTTATGGTTTGTAATCATTTGTCTAGATCGATGTAGTCTAGGGGGCTAACTGAGTTAGCTTTTAGTGTAACTATGTTAACTCAATTAAGGGCCAATTAAGCCTAAATTGGGATTGATTTGAGCTAATTAGGAGACCCATTCAATGACCCAAAAGTTGGGTCAGGCGGTGGCACCGCCAAACTAGCGGTGGAATTGTCTATGAGTTGGAAAAGTCAAGAATACACTTTTTCAGTCTATCAAACAATGTTATTGCCAGATTGGGCGGTGGTACCACCGAATGTCAATGTGTCAAGCGGTGGTATTACCAAGACTAGATGATGGTACCACCCAATGTTAGTGTATCAAGCGGTGGTATCACTAGACTGGGCGGTGGTACCGCTTAGTGTTAGACTGACAAGCTATGGTACCCACCCAGCATTAGTGGTCGTACCGCCAGTACCATAAAAACCTAGGATGAGACTATTTTGGCTTTAAATTTGAATTCATTTGAGGTCTATAAATATCTCACTCATCCCTGCTCAGTTTACATATAATTGAGAACAAAAACTTAAGAAAATGCTATTGTAATCCTTTAAGAGTTCCTCTTTTCTTATTCTAAGTTTAGATTTCTATTCAAGAAAGGGGTGAGTGACTCGACGGAAGAGAAATCAGGAGTGGATGTATGTCGCAATGACCAAACCACTATAAACTAGATTTGCATTTTTGTTTTACTTTTCATTCTCATATTGCAAACTGATTTAATGGTCTACTACTCTTATTTGTACTCTAAATTTAAACACGACTTCATCAAATGAAAGTTTACAAACCATTGAAGTTTTATGAAAGCACTAATTCACCCTCGCCCTCTTAGTGCCGAAATGGTCTTAACACAAAAAACACATTGCCTCTCTATCAAGTCTCCCCTTTTGTTAGGACTCTAACTAGGAGAGTTCTAATTGAATTTTATTAAAAGGGGCATTCATGTAAAACCTACCTAGCCGACCCCTATTAAAGAGGTGAAGAGATCGATTAGGGTTTAGGTTAGTTCGGAGGTTGCTTCTTAGAGTAGGAGTCTTATTAGGAGTTGGTTAGAAGTAGGAGTCTTGAGTAGGAGTCCTATTAGGAGTTAGGGTTTAGAAGCTTTATAAATAGTCATGTATTCATTATCTTTTCATAAGGAATAGATGAATCTTTTTAGTAGCCTTTGAGCAGCAAGGAGGAGGGAACCCCTATAGAGTTCTAAGGAGGCTGATCTCCTAAAGAGATCAACCCCAAGCTTAGAATCCGCTAGGGTTCTATCACTTGGTATTAAAGCAGCATTTTTGACATCTTACTGCCCTTCCACAGCCCTCCATAGCCACCCAAAGAAATTCCCACAATTGCTTAAAAGATCGTCATTGAATTCCGCCGTTATCTCCACCACCACGGATCATCCTTTGATCTCCTCATGAATTGCAACAGGTTCTGGTTTCATACCTTACTATTGTTGTAATTTAGTTATCCTTATTCAAAAATCCAACCATCTGTCAGCCCTTCACAACCGCCCAAAGCAATTCCTATAATTGCTTAAAAGATCATCGTTGAATTCCCCCATCATCTCCACCATCGCGGATCATCCTTTGATCTCCCTATGAATTACAACAAGTTCTGGTTTTCTACCCTACTACTTCTGCATTTTAGTTATCCTTATTCAAAAATCTAAAAAAATCATTCCTATATTGCTGCATAAACATTTCGTCGTAAAATTTTTATCTCTACGATAAAAGATGCACTACAGAATTCCAACCACATAGCACAATTTGTTTGATCTTGCTACTACATTTTTTTTGTCCAAATCTCTACAAAATTTTTATGACAACTTTGACACTCCCTAACATTATATTTTCCTTTGGTTTTGTTAAAAAAATCTTTATATAAACCACTAACAGTTTATATCCAATCTGCTACACTTTAGATGTAAAAATCTACTGCTTTTTGTGATCCTCAATTTTTCCGAACTTTCCACCACCCCATGCCTTTAACCTATCAACAAAAAAGAGACAGAGACATCTATGATCTATAGGCACATGCTATGGCTTCTCAAGATCCAATTGATGCCAAATTTGAAGCATGAGAATCTCAGATTGAATCGCGGCTTGAATCACGCTTGGAGGACAAATTGCGTGCATTATTTGTAGAATTCAGAATTGGACAACCGTCGAGTCCAACCAAATTTTAGCAAGGAGAGAGTTCAGAGAGGCCTCCAAAGAAGGAGGGATGGCCCTCAGACATGCTTCAGCCATGCACGAGGGTGGACTTCCCGCGATGGGAAGAAGGAGACCCGATGGGGTAGATTTCTCATGTCGAACATTATTTTTGTTACTACCGAACGTCGGATGATACTATGGTGGAAATTGCTATCATCTACCTTGAAGGCGATGCTATTCAATGGTACAATTGGCTAGAATATAATCATGAGGCTCCAACATGGAATCAATTTAAGAACGCACTGCTAAATCATTTTAGACCTACGGAGTATGAAAACATCGATGGCCAACTCGCAAAGATTCGACAAACCTCTACGATTCAAGAGTAGTAAACTAGGTTTAGAAAGCTATCTTACCTTACTCATGATTGGACTGACCATCAATTGTTAGGAACATTCATCGAAGGACTCAAACCAGAAATAAAAGGGGAGGTTAAGGCGCGACAACCCCGTACTGTAATACTTACGATTCCTTTTGCTCAAATACAAGAAGAATGGCTCAACCAAGATGCTTGGAGGATAAGAACCTCTCCTAGGCCTGCAGTGTATAAACCTCTTTCTACTCCCAGCTGTCCTTTTCTGCCAAAAAAATTGACAAGAGAAGAACTACGTGACCGATTAGCAAAGGGTCTTTGTTGGTATTGCGACGAGCCATTTAACCGCGATCATCGCTACAAAAGGGGCCACCTCCTACTAACTGAACCTCTTGAAGACATGGAGGAGGAGGTCCAAGAGCATGAGGAAGAGGGTACGGATGAAGAACAACTGTCGGTCGATATTACGATGCATGCTGTTGCCGGTTATGCGAACCCGCAAACGATAAAAGTGGGAGGACTTCTGAAGCAACAACCTATCACTGTTCTTATTGACACTGGGAGTGCTAATAATTTTATAAACAACAAGGTTGCTGTCCGGATGGCCTTACCTATTGAGAACTGCATCAGGTTTGATGTTAAGGTCACCGATGGACGAATTTTGAAGTGTGATCATAGGTACTCGTCAATGAAACTATTGCTGCAAGATCAAGAGATAATTGCATATTTCTTCCTCCTCCCTCTTGATGATTATGAGGCCATGCTCAGCATCGAATGGCTAACAACATTAGGTGATATTTTATGAAATTTTATGAAACTAATTATGAAATTTTATAATAAGGGGAAATAGGTGATACTGCACGGGAAACATGGGGGCGATGTAACGATGGTTTGCACACAACGAATAGAAAAGATTTTGCACAAAGCATGCAGCAGCTTTTTGCTACAACTTAAGCAGCAAACTAAGGGAGAGGCAACAAAATTTGAAGATCCAAATCTACTTCTTTTGCTTGCTGAATTTTCAGATATATTTGACGAACCATGCAACCTATCTCCTACCCGTCAGCATGATCATTATATACCAATTCTTCAGGGCAAATCTCTAGTAAATACTCAGCTATATCAATATCTATATTTTCAAAAGAATGAAATAGAAAGGATTATAAAAGAGATACTCGAAACAGGAGTTATTCGGTTAAGTTGCAGCCCCTACTCTTCATCGGCGCTCCTTGTATGAAAGAAGGATGGAACATGGTGAATGTGCGTTGATTACCAAGTTCTCAATGACATAACCGTCAAGGACAAATACCCTATTCTAGTAGTAGATGAATTGCTTGATGAATTAAAGGGAGCACGAGTCTTCACAAAGTTGGACCTTCGATCTGGATATCATCAAATACGAGTGTGCGAAGAAGACATCCCGAAAATCGCCTTTCAAACACACAATAACCACTACAAATTTTTGGTAATACCCTTTGGTCTCATCAATGCTCCCTCCACCTTCCAAAGCCTTATGAATGATATTTTCTGAAATTATCTTTGTAAGTTTGTGTTGGTTTTCTTGGACGATATTCTTATTTATAGCCCTTCTCTTGAAAGTTATTTTCAACACTTACGACTTGTTCTAACGATTTTATGAGAATATATTTTTTTTGTCAAAAAATCGAAATACAGCTTTCTTCAATAGAAGGTGGAATATCTTGGGCATATCATATCAAAGAAAGTTATGGTGGTGGACCCCTCCAAAATTAAAGCAATGTAGAACTGGCCAACCCTGAGGAACATAAAATCACTACGCGGCTTTCTCGGTTTAACAGGTTACTACTGCAAGTTCGTGAAAAACTATGAAAAGATTAGTGTACCCCTTACTTTCTTACTAAAAAAAGATGCTTTTCAATAGTCAGACAAAGCCACCACTACATTCGATGAACTTAAAGCCGTAATGATGACAACACCCATACTAGCACTACCCGACTTCGGTAAGACTTTTGTTATTGAAGTCAATGCCTCCGGAGTCGAAATTGGTCTTGTACTAATGCAAGATGGTCACCCCATCGCTTATACCAGTAAGGCATTATCTCCTTCCCATCTCAAGATGACTATTTACAACAAGGAGATGCTTGCGATTATGCATACGGTGACCAAATGGAGACTGTACTTGATCAGGCGACACTTTCAAATCAAGATTGACCATAAAAGCCTAAAATATATCTTGGAGTAGAAGATATCTTCCCCCAAGCTGCAAAAATGGGTAACAAAGCTTCTTAAATATGATTGTGAAATAACTTATAAAAAAGGGAAAGAGAATGTTATCGTAGATGTACTTTTAGAGCTACCCGAGCAACCTAAATTTTTGGCTATTTCACTTCCAACCAGCAACTTCCTTAAGGATATTAAGAGGAAATGGCAGGAAGATTCAGAGACCAATAAGATCATAAAAAAATTAGAGGAAGCACCAAGCTCTGTAGCTCATTACAGTTGGGACTTAAAAGAATTACATTATAAGGGACGCATTATGCTTGTGTCAAATTCTACTTGCATAAAGACCAGACATCAAAAGATGCATTCCACACCTGCGGTCAGGCACTCTGGGTTCCTTAGAACCTATAAGAGACTTAAGCAAAATTTTTATTGGGTAGGGATGAAAAATATTATTACTAAATTTATGGTACAATGTGATGTATGTCAATGACATAAAGGCGAGACAATGGCAAGCCCCGGAAAGCTGCAACTATTGAATCTCAGATTTTGATGATGAAGTCAATTGTCATTTATTGATCTAATCTATATATTGAGAAAAGTATGCAGGATTAACTACGATGGCAGTAAGATATGCAATAGGTGTTATGCCAGAGTCAAGATCAAGATCACGTTGGGAGTTCGAGAGTTCATTGGAAGTCCAAACGTTCGTCGGAAGTTCTGCGGGAACTAACCGAGAAGTCCAGGAGCTTACCATAGAAGCTTATCGAAACTCGCCAAGAAGATCGTCACAAAGTCCAGAAGCTTGCCGGGAGTCCATCGGAGTATTACCGAGAGTTCGTCGGATGTTCACCGGAAGTATGCCGGAAGCTTGCCGGAAGAAGCGATTGATGCACCGGAACACGAATTACAGTAATAATGTCTTAATTATCATAGTTAGAGTATAGATTAAGCTAGGATTGGGAGATAATCCTACTAACTTAATTACAGGCCAATTGGGCCATTAACATACCTTAATTGGGCCGAATGGAGCAACCCATTCGGCCCTTGAATTCTTGGCTGACAGTGGCACCGCTTGGGAGGCTCGGTCTCCCAAGAATTCTGGGTGGTCGTATCGCCCCTGTCAGGCGGTGGTACCTCCCAAACTGAGCGGTTGTACCACCCAATATCAGATGATAGGCAATAGTCCCGCCCAATAATGGCGGTGGTACCGCCAAGACCACAGAAATCCAGGATTGGACAGTTTTAGGCTCCATCTTTGAACTCATTGGGGCCTATAAAAACCCCACCCTTTCCTACATGAAAGGAAACGAAATCTTGAAATACTCTTGAGTCTTTGAGGCCTTAAAGTGTTATAAAAGCTAGAGTTCTTCTCCTTCTTTCTAAGTGTTGAGATCATTCAAGAGAGGAATGAAACTTGTAAGGGTTGTCTCCTAAGCCTGGCAAAAGGAGAAAAGCTATAAAAGGGAGGTTAGCCTTCGCCTATTGAAGGAAGGCCTCTAGTGGATGCCGGTGACCTCCTCGGAGGGGGAAACTGAAAGTGGATGTAGGTTACGTTTGACCAAACCACTCTAAAACTCGGTTTACATTTACTCTGAGCAACTTTCTTTTATAGCAAAGTGTCTCTCCTCCTTACTATGTTTTAACTACGTCTACATACGCTTTGACATAAACATCTTCCGAGATTGACTTTAATTGTATGAAGACTTTACGAAACCGACGTTGTTCATTTGTGCAACTTACATTGCTACAAATCACCTTAGTCTTCTCTTGCATTTTTACTTAAGGTTTCAAGTTCAAATTTCTTCCGAAAATTGAGTTGAAATTATTCTCGTTGAATCAACTTTAATCGAAATAAGGTTTTTGAATTAGCAAAAGTTTTTTATTGTACTAATTCACCCCCCCCTCTTAGTGCGCTATTGATCCTAATAATTGGTATCAGAGCAAGGTTCACTCTCAATTAGTTTTGAACCCAAGAGAGATGACATTTGTCGGGAACCAAGAGGGTCATTCAATTACACGTCTGCCCATGTTCAATAGGACGGATTACA
Organism: Musa acuminata AAA Group; assembly: GCF_036884655.1. Classification (NCBI taxonomy): domain Eukaryota; kingdom Viridiplantae; phylum Streptophyta; class Magnoliopsida; order Zingiberales; family Musaceae; genus Musa; species Musa acuminata. The sequence goes on along the minus strand of NC_088345.1, from coordinate 33,952,508 downwards.
CATATTGGAAGACAAGAATAAGGATCTTCCTGATTTCAATGGATTTTGAGCTTTGAAATATTGTAGAAAATGGATTTCAAAAGTCTTCTCTTCCAATGAACAATTGGAATGAGTTGGAGAAGAAGACTTTTGCTTTAAATGCAAAGGCTATAAATGCCTTGTTTTATACATTTGATAAAAACGAATTTAATTGAGTGTCGATTTGTGAAATGATTTTTTATATTTGGCACACACTCGAAGTGATTCATGAAGGCACTAGTAGAGTGAAAGAGTAAAAAATCAACCTTTTAGTACATTCTTATAAATTATTTTGAATGAAACCGAGTGACACCATTGGAGACATGTACACGATGTTGTCAATGGTCTAAAAGGACTTGGTAAAGGTTTTTTAGATTTTGAGCTCATTAATAAAGTTTTAAGATCCCTTCCAAAGAGTTGGAACCCTAAAGTCACAGCCATTGAAGAGGCCAAAGATTTAAATAACTTTCCTCTTGAAGAATTAATTGGGTCACTAATGACCTATGAAATAACATACAAAGCTTATAAAGAGCTTGATGACACCCTTCAAAAGACAGGAAAGATATGACACTAAGAACACAAGAAGACCACTCAAGAGAAAACTCAAGTGATGAGGACTTTGATGACGACTTGTCACTTTTAACAAGGAAATTCAAAAAATTTATTAAAAGAAATAAATTTAAAAATGATACTAAAAATAAACTTGAACCCAAGGAAGATCAAGTAATTTGCTACGAATGCAAGAAACCAAGACACTACAAGAATGAATGTCCCCAAGCCAAGAAGAGGACACCAAAGAAGAAGACACTCAAAGCAACATGGGACGACTCAAGCACATCCGAAGAAGAGGAGCCAACCAACACCGAGCAAATTGCTCAAGTTCAATTGATGCAAATTTATCATTTAATGAATTATTAAATACTTTTTATGATTTATTTGATGAATGCAAAATAATTAGTAAAAAATATAAATGGTTAAAAAAGGAGCATGATTCTCTTATTAGTAATTTTGATAATTTAAAAATTCAGCATAATGATAGTTTAGCTCCATGTACGAAATGTCATAATTTAGAAATACTTCAAAAGGAAAACTTGCTGCTCAAGGATACTTTGAAGAAATTTGAGGTTGGTAGCAAGTCCTTGAACATGATCCTTACCAATAAGGGTCACATTTATAAAAGAAGTGGAATCAGATTTGTGAGTAGCTCTCTCCAAAATCTAACCACCTTCGTTAAAGGCCCTATCTTGCATATTTCACCCCAAAACAAATGTAACTTTTGTTACAAATGTGGACATAAAGCTTATCATTGTCTATTTAAAAAGTGTAGTCCAAACAAATTGATTTGAGTTTCTAAAGGAACTGTAAAGAATTCGATGCAACATGATAAGCAATTTAGATTGATTTTTGAGGCACCCAAGGTCAAATGGGTACCTAAAAATCATCCTTTTTTATAGAAATGTATACCATCATAAGCTAGGAGCAAGAGATGATACCTTGATAGTGGATGCTCAAGGCATATGACGGAAGATCCATCTTAATTCTCTAAGCTCACTAGCATAGACGAAGGATATGTCATCTTCGGAGACAACAACAAGGGTAAAATCATTGGCAAAGGAACCATAGGTAACAAATCAAACTTCTTTATTGAAGATATTTTATTAGTTGATAGTTTAAAACATAACCTCTTGAGCATTAGTCAATTGTGTGATAAATGACATATTGTTAAATTTGAATCTAATGCTTGCATTATTGAAAAACTACATAAAAACACATATATGATTGCATTAAAACAAAATAACGTATACACCATTGACATTAATGATCTTTGCAATAAAATATATTTTTGGATTTTGAATGATGATGCTTGGCTGTGACATAGGAGATTAGGTCATGCTAGCATGAAGCTAATCACCCAAATTTTATCTAAAGAACTTGTAAGAGGAATTCCTCATATCAAGTTCGGCAAAGATAATGTGTGTGATGCTTGTCAATTAGGAAAACAAATAAAAGGTAGCTTCAAACCTAAGAACCAAATAAGCACCTCTAGACCTTTGCAATTGATCCATATGGACTTGTTCGGACCAATTTCTACATCAAGCCTAGGAGGTAGCAAATACGCTTTTATTATTGTAGATGATTATAGTCGATACACATGTACTTATTTTTTGACACACAAAAGTGAATGCTTTAGATATTTCATCAAGTTTTGTAAAGTTGTTCAAAATGAAAAGGGTTCTATGATTTCATTAATTCGAAGTGATCACGGTAGTGAATTTCAAAAACATATTTTTCAAGAATTTTGTGAATCTAATGGATACAACTACAACTTCTCTACTCCAAGAAATCCTCAACAAAATGGAGTAGTAGAAAGAAAGAATATAAATTTATAAGAAATGACAAGAACCATGTTGAATTCTACCTAAATATTTTTGGGCTGAAGCCGTAAACATGGTATGCTATATCATGAATTGAGTTATAGTAAGACCCTTACTCGCCAAAACTCATGAGTTATGGAACAACAAAAAACCCAATGTTTCATATTTTAAAGTTTTTGGGTGTATGTGTTTTATCTTGAATGAAAAAGATGCCTTAGGAAAATTTGATGCTAAATCCGATGAAGAAATTTTTCTTGGCTATTCTTCTATTTCTAAAGCATTTCGTATATTTAATAAAACTTTGATTATAGAAGAATCCATTCATGTTGTTTTCAATGAGGTTTTCGAAATTAAGAAAAATGATTTTGATGATGATGTTAATTTTGATGCTTTGAATTTAAATGAAACCCTTTCTCCATCTAGCAACTTGAATGCACCTACTTTCTAAACATCCTTACCCAAGGATTTGAAGTAGGTAGATGCTCATCCTAAGGAGCTAATCATAGGAGATATCTAAAGGGGTTCAAACTCGTTCTTCTCTTAAGAATTTTTGTGCCAACGCCACTTTTCTCTCCCAAATTGAACCTAAATGTATTGACGAAGCCATGAAAGATAATTCATGGATTATCGCTATGCAAGATGAGTTAAATCAATTTGAGAGAAATGAGGTGTGGAAGCTTGTTCCTTGGCCAAATGACCATTTAATTATTGGTACTAAATGGGTCTTTAGAAACAAGTAAGATAAATCTGGTATCGTGGTTAGAAACAAGGCTAGATTGTGCTAGTCATAGGTGCCCAGCAAGCCAATCACATGAGTGATGGCATGTGTGACTTGATACAAAATCTTTTTACTTATTATATTTTACCATATATCACTTTATAACTATTGCATATATGTATATATATATTGTGATGTCCTTGGATTTGTGCAATGGGAATCAGATCGTGATGAGATCAAGAAAATGAGATCGATTCACCTTTAAACACATATCCTAAATAATTCTGGTCATAGGTTACTCGAGAGGGACATCGTGATAACCGGACAGACTAGTTTGCTGTATGCTAGTCATAGGTGCCCAGCAAGCCAATCACGTGAGTGATGGCACGTGTGACTTGATACATAATCTTTTTGCTTATTATATTTTAACGTATATCACTTTATAACTATTGCATAAATGCATACATATATTGTGATGTCCTTGGATTTGTGCAATGGGAATCGGATCGTGATAAGATCACGATAATGAGATCGATTCACCTTTAAACACATATCCTAAATGATCCCGGTCATAGGTTACTCGAGAGGGACATCGTGATAACCGGATAGACTGGTGTGCTGTATACCCGTCCATATGATGGATGCAGTTGGTCTCATAGCTGCTCGTGTAGGGACACTAGGGATACAGTACAGGTGCTCATTGGAGAATGAGTTCACTGATTGATCCGCTTACGGAATGCTGGATGGTTAATGATGCCTTATTGTCAGACAGTGATTCCATAGTCCTAGTGGTGTATCTGGTCCTTAGACTTGAGACACCAAGGATGTCCTGTATGAGTGCTCCACTCTTTGATACCAGACTTATAGGTTTGGTTGTCCCAGATCTAGTACAACTGGTCATTGGGAGTGGTAGTCGACCTAACGAGGGCTATTGAGTGTCGATAAAGGATCATCCACTCTTGGCGTCATGAGAGGAATATCCCATGTGTTTTTGCTCAGACAAATCCCTAGCGAGGGTCATTCGGGTTGAGAGAGAAAGAGTTCTCCGGGAGAATCCGATTAGAGCGAGACTCGAGTAGAAACCGTATGGGTCTGACAACAACATGCTCGATATACAGTCTCTGGGATATTAGATGGATGAGGGATTATAGGTACACGGTAACTGAGGACAGACAGGTCCAATGGATTGGATTCCCCTATATCGTCTGGGGACTATGGCGTAGTGGCATAGTACTTCCGTAGTCGATGAGTCAAGTGAATTATTATAGATATCATAATTCACTGAGTTAGAAGGAGTTCTGACAGGTATGACTCACGGCCAGCTCGATATTGGGCCTAGAGGGTCACACACATATGGTAGGCATTGCGATGAGTAGAGGTTCGGATATGAGATATCCGACGGAGGCCTTGTCTTATTGGATGCAGATCCAATACCCACTAGGGGAGGACCCATTAGGGTTTGACAGGGGACCTCTATAAATAGGAGGGATTCAGAGCCTCATAGGCTAGAGCCTTTGCTTGCTTTTCCTATTCTCTTCTTCCTCTCCACCTCAGAGCAGGCCTGGAGTTTTGAGGAGCGTCGTCGCAACCCTGCTGTGTGGATCACCGCTAGAGAGGAGGACGCTTGACCTCCTTTACCCTCGCCTAAAGATATGCAAGGAAACAGGGATATACGATCTCCCTAGGTAACACAATCTATTCTATATGCAGTTTCATGTTTCGCGGATTTTTGCGCACCAATCTTCGCACGACGACGAACATCTTTTTAGGAATCGGGAATTTTATTTTCTTGTTCTTCCGCTGCGCATGTGATGTCGCCCCCATGATTTCCCAACAGTGGTATCAAAGCCAGGTTGTTCGTGCGAATGATTGGTTTTGAACTGCGTGTGTTGTGTTTAGGAAGAATTTTGACGTCAAAATCGTTGACGCAAAAACAAGGAAGGGCAGCAATAGTTGCTGCCCTCGATCTGCGTGCGTGCAGCGCAGCCGAAGGCAGGCAGCACAGTGCCGGCGCATGCGCAAGCGCTGTGCTTGCAGCAGCCGGCCGGCGGCCTACTTGCAGCGGGCTTGCGTCCGGCAGGGCTAGCAGCCCGCGGGTAGAGGCGCCTGTGGCCGCTTCTCCCGCTGGGTGAGGCGCCACAGGGCAGCGGCGCTTGCCGCCGCTGCTCCCGCAGGCAAAACCCTCCCCCGCACAAGGGCGGCCGCCCGGCGGGACAGCATCGCCTGCGGGCGTTGCCCCGCTGGCAGAACCGCACGCGGAGGCGGCGGCGCCCGCGTGGGAGCCCACCTGCAGCGGCAACACCGCTAGTGGGCGTGCCACCTGCAAGCGAGGGTAACGCCCTTGCCCCGCCGCACAGGCCGCCAGTAGGGTGGCGGCGGCGGCGGCAGCAGCAAAGGATAATAGGGAATTAGGGTTTTCTGGGAAAAAGATAGTTTTACCCCTCGGAATTTGAGAAATTCCAGTTTCTATCTTTTGTCCAAATTATGAAAATACCCCTATAAATTCAGAAATTCCCTACATGTCCCTGATTTCAGAAAATATTAATTAATTAAAAGGTTTAGTTGATTATTATTTTTATTATTATCTAGTAGTCCTACATGATGATGATTATTTATACATGTGATGTATGATGTGTGGACGGATGATCATGGACCGTGTGATGTGTGTACTTGTGATTATTATTATTGAGGTCTGCGAGCCTCCATTATATTTCTCGTTTATTGTCGGGTCTGCATGCCTATGATTAAGTTGTAATCACATGAGGAGGCGCAGCGGGAGCGTGGATACGATAGCGGGACCCACGAGACGGACGATCGCGATGCATGAAGATGCATCAAGATGTCGACGGAACCGACGAGGACGAGATGGACGATCACAGGGCATGGAGATGCACCGTTGCACACATAGATCTTGATATGAGTGATTAGGCCTACTGGCTCGGGCCTAATCACATTAGGTTGTGGTCCATGATCATCTGGTGTAATTGATTATACACATACTAGATAAGTATATATATTTGCAAGCGATGTAGATATATATTAAATATGTATATGTGTGACATGTCATATTAGGAGACCAAATCTTAGAAACATCTCTCGATAATATTAAGTCGGTAAACGTGAGGCAATTAGATTGACCCACGTGGCCTTCCATCGTTATAAGTAGGGACCGATTCCCGGTGTAGGTTGAGTTGGTCGAGTCCCTCGAGACTCACCTATATCGCGATTCGCTATCTTGCTTACGACATAGAGATGTCACCGGTGACCTGAGGGGATGGTATACTTGGTCGAGTCCCTCGAGGGTATATCATCAAATCAGACTCATCTTGTAACGAAGGTGTTGACTTAACCGAGCATCATGGTTGGTCGAGTCCCTCGAGGCCATGGTGATTCGGAGGCCGAACAGGACGGGAATCACAAGGAATTGTGATCGGCAAGAGTTGCCTACCTTTTAGGCTTAGTATGATTGGTCGAGTCCCTCGAGGTTACACTAAGACGCTGATTGGATCCTGATCCCCACTAGAAGTTTGCCGGAGACTTCCGTTTCACGTGCTGAGCGTGTCGCGTGACTCGTTAGTAAAATAGTGGGAGCATATTGAGATAGAAGTCCATATCTTGATAGTTTATTTCTTGCAAAATCTGCATGTTATTCATTTCTACTGCATATTTTTTTCAGAAAATATCGCTTTCAAATCCCTTACATGGCATACTTAATGTCAACCGCCTCACTGGTCCAAATTATACGGATTGGCTCCGTAACTTTAGAATTGTTCTCATAGCGGAGAAAATTGTGTACGTCCTTGATACAGTGATGCCTGCGCCCGAAGAAGGGGTAAGCGAGGATGAGATCGCTCGCTACGTGAAGTACATTGATGACTCCACTCTTGCTCAGTGCTATATATTGAGCTCTATGACTCCTGAGTTACAGAGACAACATGAAAAGATGGATGCCAGATCCATTCTCCTATATGTCCTCAAATTGTTTGAGGAACACGGAAGAACTCATCGATATGAGATATCTAAGAGCCTCTTCCGCGCTAGGATGACTAAGGGGACACCGGTTCAGAACCATCTCCTAAAGATGATTGAGTGGATAGAGAAACTCATAGGTCTAGGAATGGTCCTAGAGGATAACTTGTGTGTGAACAATGTACTTTAGTCCCTACTAGATTCCTTTTCATAGTTCATAATGAATTTTAATATGAACAAGCTTGAGGTGACTCTCCCAAAGCTCCTCAATATGTTGAGGGAAGCAGAGAGTACTATTAAGAAAGAGAAGCCAGTTCTCTATACTAGTGAGACCAGAAAGAAAAGGAAAGCAGAAAGGTCCCTTAAGAAGAGAAAGGGCAAGGGCAAACTAGGTAAAGCAAAGGTTGCTAAAAAAGACCCAGTAAAGGACAAAGGCGAATGCTTCCACTGTGGTAAAGATGGGCACTGGAAGAGGAATTACAAAGAGTACCTTGTAGAAGGGCGAAATAGAAGCTCGGAGAAGCTTCAGGTATATTCATGATCAATCTCCAATTGGCAGATTTTTGTGATAATGCATTGGTATTGGATACCAATATTGCTTATCACATCTACAATTTATTGTAAATTCTAGCAAAGCCGAGGGGAGATTGACGAGAGGAATATTGCATAAAGGTTTGTTTATGGAAGACACTACTCCACATATCATGAATGTAAGTGTCTAAGAGGAAACGAGATGAGGTGAACAGTGCATACCTATGGCATTGTAGGCTAGGTCACATCCATGAAAGAAGGATTCAAAAGTTGCTAAATAATGGATATCTAGATCCATTTGACTATGTGTCATATGCAACTTGCGAGTCTTGCTATCGTGAAAAACTGACCAACTCTCTATTTAATGGAATTGGAGAGAGAGCCACTGAGTTGTTGGAACTCATACATAGTGATGTATGTGGACCCATGTCAACTCATGCCATTGGAGGTTACTCCTACTTCATTACATTTACTGATGATTTCTCAAGGTATAGATATGTGTACTTAATGAAGTACAAATCCGAGGCCTTTGAGAAATTCAGAGAGTATAAGAATGAGGTGGAGAACCAGACTGGAAAGAGTATCAAAACTCTTCGATCAGATCGAGGAGGTGAGTACTTAAGTACAGAGTTTACTCAGTTCCTCAAGGACCATGGGATATTATCCCAATGGACACCTCCTTACACACCTCAGCTCAATGGTGTCTCTGAAAGGAGAAATCGTGCGTTATTAGATATGGTACGGTCCATGATGAGTTTCGCTGACCTACCCATCTCATTCTGGGGATATGCCCTAGAAACCGCAGCTTACCTTCTGAACAGAATTCGAACTAAGTCGGTAGTGTCTACACCATATGAGATATGGAAAGGGAAGAAGCCTGATCTTAAGGTTGTTAAGATTTGGGGCTGCCCTGCCCATGTTAAAAGACACAACCCCGATAAGTTAGAATCAAGGACAGAGCGATGCAAATTTGTGGGATACCCCAAGGAAACTTGTGGGTATTATTTCTATCATCTCGAGGACCAAAAGGTCTTTGTAGCTAAGAGAGCAGTGTTCCTTGAGAAGGAACACATTCTTGGCGGAGACTGTGGGAGAATGATAGAGTTGAGCGAGGTTGGAGAACCAAGCTCAAGCACCACTCTACAGCCCGAGTCTGTTCAGGTACCTAATACACAATTTTTAACTTTACGTAGGTCTGATAGAGTATCTCATCCTCCTGAGAGATATGTGGGACATATTAGAGGAGAGGATGTTGAGGATGTTGAGGATATTGATCCTCAGACCTACAAGGAGGCTATTATGAGTATAGACTCCGGGAAGTGGCAAGAAGCCATGAATTCTGAGATGGATTCTATGTACTCCAACAAGGTTTGGAACCTAGTTGATGCGCCCGAAGGTATTGTACCCATCGGTTGCAAGTGGATCTTTAAGAAAAAGATCGGAGTAGATGGAAAGATAGAGACTTATAAAGCAAGGCTAGTGGCTAAGGGGTATCGTCAAAGGCAAGGTGTTGACTACGACGAAACCTTCTCACCCATAGCAATGCTAAAATCCATCAGAATTCTATTGGCTATTGCAGCACACTATGATTATGAGATTTGACAGATTGATGTGAAAGCCGCATTCCTCATTGGGAACCTTGAGGAGGAGGTGTATATAATGCAACCGGAGGGATTCGTGTCCAAGAACTACCCAGATAAGATGTGTAGGTTTCTTAGATCCATTTATGGACTAAAGCAAGCTTCCCGAAGTTGGAGCATAAGATTTGATGAGGCAATTAGATCTTATGAATTCGTTAAGAACGAAGATGAGCCTTGTGTGTACAGGAAGGTAAGTCGGAGCGCTATCACCTTTTTGGTGTTATATGTGGATGACATCCTCATCATTGGGAATGACGTAGTAATGCTATCTACAGTAAAGACTTGGTTATCTAGATACTTCTCCATAAAGGACTTAGGGGAAGCATCATATATCTTGGGGATTAGAATCTATAGAGATAGATCCAAGAGAATGCTTGGCTTGTCCCAGTCCAGGTACATAGAAATCATTGTCAAAAGGTTTGGCATGGAAAATTCCAAGAGAGGTCTCATACCGATGAGACATGGGATATCGCTTTCTACGAGTATGTCCCCAAAGACTCCAGAAGAAAGGGCAAACATGAATATGATACCTTATGCCTCAATAATAGGGTCTATCATGTATGCCATGCTATGTACTAGGCCAGATATAGCGCATGCTCTAAGTGTCACGAGCAGGTATCAGGCGGATCCAGGCTTGGAGCACTGGAAAGCAGTAAAGTGTATCCTTAAGTACTTGAGAAGGACTAATGATCTTTTACTAATATATGGAGGTAATAGCCTTAAGATTGAAGGCTACACTGACTCAAGTTTTCAGTCTGATGTCGATGATAGCAAGTCAAATTCAGGGTATGTGTACACCTTGAATGGAGGAGTAGTGTGCTGGAGGAGTTCCAAGCAAGATACCACTGCTGACTCGACCACAGAGGCGGAGTACATTGTTGCATCAGATGCAGCAAAGGATGGAGTCTGGTTGAAGAAGTTCATTACAGATTTGGGAGTCGTGCCGGGTAGCGAGGAGCCGATTTCCTTATATTGCGACAACTATGGGACGATTACTCAAATAAGGGGACCCGGGTCTCATTAGAAGTGTTCTGAGGAGGTTCCAGCTTATCAGAGAGATCGTAACCCGAGGAGATGTAGCAGTGGAAAGAGTTCCATTCGAATATAACATTGTAGATCCACTGACAAAGCCGTTGTCTCATTTTGTCTTTGAGCATTACAGGGGTCTGATAGGGATCAGACACAAAGGTGATTGGCTTTAGGTCAAGTGGGAGATTGCTAGTCAAAGGTGCCCAGCAAGCCAATCACATGTGTGATGGCACGTGTGACTTGATACTGAATCATTTTGCTTATTTTATTTTGGCGTATATCACTTTATAACTATTGCATAAATGCATACATATATTGTGATATCCTTGGATTTGTGCAATGGGAATCGGATCGTGATGAGATCACGATAATGAGATCGATTCACTTTTAAACACATATCCTAAATGATCCCGGTCATAGGTTACTAGAGAGGGATATCGTGATAACCGGATAGACTGGTGTGCTGTATACCCGTCCATATGATAGATGCAGCTGGTCTCATAACTGCTCGTGTAGGGACACCAGGGATACAGTACAGGTGCTCATTGGAGAATGAGTTCACTGATTGATCCGCTTACGGAATGCTGGATGGTTAATGATGCCTTATTATCAGACAGCGATTCCGTAGTCCTAGTGGTGTATCTGGTCCTTAGACTTGAGACACCAAGGATGTCCTGTATGAGTGCTCCACTCTTTGATACTAGACTTATAGGTTTGGCTGTCCCTGATCTAGTACAACTGGTCATTGGGAGTGGTAGTCGACCTTACGAGGGCTATTGAGTGTCGATAGAGGATCATCGACTCTCGGCGTCATGAGAGGAATATCCCATGTGTTCTTGCTCAGACAAATCCCTGGCCAGGGTCATTCGGGTTGAGAGAGAAAGAGTTCTCCGGGAGAATCCGATTAGAGCGAGACTCGAGTAGAAACCGTATGGGTCTGACAACACCTCGATATACAGTCTCTGGGATATTAGATGGATGAGGGATTATAGGTACACGGTAACTGAGGACAGACATGTCCAATAGATTGGATTCCCCTGTATCGTCTGGTGACTACGGCGTAGTGGCCTAGTACTTCTGTAGTCGATGAGTCAAGTGAATTATTATAGATATAATAATTCACTGAGTTAGAAGGAGTTCTGACAGGTATGACTCAGGGCCAGCTCGATATTGGGCCTAGAGGGTCACACACATATGGTAGGCATTACGATGAGTAAAGGTTCGGATATGAGATATCCGACGGAGCTCTTGTCTTATTGGATGCAGATCCAATACCCACTAAGGGAGGACCCATTAGGGTTTGACAGGGTACCTCTATAAATAGGAGGGATTCAGAGCCTCATAGGCTATAGCCTTTGCTTGCATTTCCTATTCTCCTCTTCCTCTCCACCTCAGAGCAGGCCTGGAGTTTTGAGGAGCGTTGTTGCAACCCTACTGCGTGGATCACCGCTAGAGAGGAGGACGCTTGACCTCCTTTACCCTCTCCTAAAGATCTGTAAGGAAACAGGGATATACGATCTCCCTAGGTAACACAATCTATTCTATACGTAGTTTCATGTTTCGCGGATTTTTACGCACCAATCTTCGCATGACGACGAACATCTTTTTGGGAATCGGGGATTTTGTTTTCTTGTTCTTCCGCTGCACATGTGATGTCGCCCCCATGATTTCCCAACACTGTATACCCGTCCATATGATGGATGCAGCTAGTCTCATAGCTGCTCGTGTAGGGACACTAGGGATATAGTACAGGTGCTCATTGAAGAATGAGTTCACTGATCGATCCGCTTATGGAATGCTGGATGGTTGATGATGCCTTATTGTCAGACAGCGATTCCGTAGTCTTAGTGGTATATCTAGTCCTTAAACTTGAGACATCAAGGATGTCCTATATGAGTGCTCCACTCTTTGATACCAGACTTATAGGTTTTGCTGTCCCAGATCTAGTACAGCTAGTCATTGGGAGTGGTAGTCGACCTTATGAGGGCTATTGAGTGTCGATAGAGGATCATACGCTCTTGGCGTCATGAGAGGAATATCCCATGTGTTCTTGCTCAGACAAATCCCAGGTCAAGGTCATTCGGGTTGAGAGAAAAAAAGTTCTCCGGGAGAATCCGATTAGAGCGAGACTCGAGTAGAAACCATATGGGTATGAGAGCACCATACTCGATATACGGTCTTTGGGATATTAGATGGATGCGGGAATATAGGTACAAGGTAACTGAGGACAGACATGTCCAATGGATTGGATTCCCCTGTATCGTCTGAGGACTACGACATAGTGGCCTAGTACGTTCGTAGTCGATGAATCGAGTGAATTATTACAGAGATAATAATTCACTGAGTTAGAAGGAGTTCTAATAGATTTGACTCACGGCCAGCTTGATATTGGGCCTAGAGGGTCACACACATATGGTAGGCATTGCGATGAGTAGAGATTTAGATATAAGATATCCGACGGAGCCCTTGTCTTATTGGATATCCAATAAGCCCCTGAATTATTGGATCCCATAGACGAGATCCAATAAGAGACCATGAGAGATTATTAGATAAAGATCCACTAATCTAAAAGGCTTGGGTTATTGGATTTAGATCCAATACCCACTAGGGGAGGATCCATTAGGGTTTGACAGGGACCTTTATAAATAGGAGGGATTCAGAGCTTCATAGGCTAGAGCCTTTGCTTGCCTCTACTATTCTCCTTCCCCAATCCACCTCAGAGCAGACTTGAAGTTTTGAGGAGTGTTGTCGCAGCCCTACTATGTGGATCACCGCTAGAGAGGAGGACGCTTGACCTCTCCTAAAGATCTGCAAGGAAACAGGGATATACGATCTCCCTAGGTAATACAATCTACTCTATACGTAGTTTTTCAGGTTCACGAATTTTGCGTACCAATCTTCGCACAACGACGAACATCTCTTTGGGAATCGGGGATTTTGTTTTCTTGTTCTTTCGCTGCGCATGTGATGTCACACCCAAGATTTCCTAACAGTGGTATTCGAGCTAGGTTGTTCGTGCGAATGGTTGGTTTTGAACTATATGTGTTGTGTTTAGGAAGAATTTTGACGTCAAAATCGTTGACGCAAAAACAAGGAAGGGTAGCAATAGTTGTTGCCCTTGATCTGCATGCCTACAGTGGCAGCCGCAGCTAGGCAGCATAGCGCCGGTGCATGCGCAAGCGTTGTGCTTGCAGCAGGCTTGCGACCAATGAGGCTGGCAGCCAACGGGCAGAGGTACCGCAGGGCAACGGCGCCTACGGCCGCTGCTCACACGGGGTGATGCACCGCAAGGTTGCAGCTCTTGTGGCTGCTGCTCCCACGGGCAAAACCCCGGGCGAGGCAGCACCGCCTGCGGGCACTACCTCGGGGGCAGAACCGCCCGTGGAAGGGGCAACGCCCAAAGGGGCACCCGTTTGCGGGGATAGTGTCGCCCATAGGGGTGCCCGCTCGCGCGAACAGCGCCGCCCACAGGGGCACCCGCCCGCGGGGGCAGTGCTACCCACGGGGGTGCCCACCTGTAGGGGCGGCGCCCTGGCCCCGTTGCACCTGCCGCTGCCGGTACGGTGGCGGTGGCAGCAACAACAGCGAAGAGGGAGAGGGGCTTAGGGTTTTTGGGCAAAAAGATAGTTTTGCCCTTATGAATTTGAGAAATTCCAATTTCTATCTTTTGTCTAAATTATGAAAATACCCCTATGAATTCAAAAATTCCCTATATGTCCTTGATTTCATAAAATACTAATTAATTAAAAAGTTTAGTTGATTATTATTTTTATCATTATCTAGTAATCCTACATAATGATGATTATTTATACATGTGATATATGATGTGTGGACAGATGATCATGGATCATGTGATGTGTGTACTTGTGATTATTATTATTGGGGTCTGCAAGCCTCCATTATATTTCTCGTTTATTGTCGGGCCTGCGTGCCTATGATTAAGTTGTAATCATATGAGGAGGCGCAGCGGGAGCGTGGATGTGATAGCGGGACCCACGAGACGGATGATCGCGATGCATGAAGATGCATCGAGATGTTGACAGAACCGATGAGGACGAGATGGATGATCACAGGGCATGGAGATGCACCGTTGCACACATAGATCTTGATGTGAGTGATTAGGCCTACTGGCTCGGGCCTAATCACATTAGGTTGTGGTCCATGATCATCTGGTGTGATTGCTTATACACATACTAGATATGTATATATATTTGCATGCGATGTAGATATATATTAAATATGTATATGTGTGACATCTTATATTAGGAGACCAAATCATAGAAACATCTCTCTTGATAATATTAAATCGGTAAATGTGAGGCAATTATATTTACTCACATGGCCTTCCATCGTTATAAGTAGGAACCGATTCCCGATGTAGGTTCAGTTGGTCGAGTCCCTCGAGACTCACCTATATTGTGATTCGCTATCTTGCTTACGACATAGAGATGTCACCGGTGACTTGAGGACATGGTATGCTTGGTCGAGTCCCTTGAGGGTATATCATCAAATCAGACTCATCTTGTAACGAAGGTGTTGACTTAACCGAGTATCATGGTTGGTCGAGTCCCTCGAGACCATGGTAATTCGGAGGCCGAACAGGATGGGAATCATAAGGAGTTGTGATCGGCTAGAGTTGCCTATCTTTTAGGCTTAGTGTGATTGGTCGAGTCCCTCGAGGTTACACTAAGACGCTGATTGGATCCTAATCCCCACTAGAAGTCTGCCAGAGACTTCTGTTTCACGTGCTGAGGGTGTCGCGTGACTCGTTAGTAAAATAATGGGAGCATATTAAGATAGAAGTCCATATCTTGATAGTTTATTTCTTGCAAAATCTGCATGTTATTCATTTCTGCTGCATCTTTATTTTTAGAAAATATCGCTTTCAAATCCCTTACGTGGCATACTTGATGTTAACCGCCTCACTAGTCCAAATTATACAGATTGGCTCCATAACTTGAGAATTGTTCTCATGGTGGAGAAAATTGTATACGTCCTTGATACAGTGATGCCTACGCCCGAAGAAGGGGCAAGTGAGGATGAGATCACTTGCTACGCGAAGTACATTGATGACTCCACTCTTGCTCAGTACTATATGTTGGGCTCTATGACTCCTGAGTTACAGAGACAACATGAAAAGATGGATGCCAGATCCATTCTTCTACATGCCCGTAAATTGTTTGAGGAACAGGGAAGGACTCAGCGATATGAGATATCCAAGAGCCTCTTCTGCGCTAGGATGACTGAGGGGACACCGGTTCAAAACCATATCCTAAAGATGATTGAGTGGATAGAGAAACTCACAGGTCTAGGAATGGTCCTAGAGGATAACTTGTGTGTGGACATTGTGCTTCAGTCCCTACCAGATTCCTTTTTACAATTCATAATGAATTTTAATATGAACAAGCTTGAGGTGACTCTCCTAGAGCTCCTCAATATGTTGAGGGAGGTAGAGAGTACTATTAAGAAAGAGAAGCCGTTCTCTACACTGGTGAGACCAGAAAGAAAAGAAAAGCAGAAAGGTCCCTTAAGAAGGGAAGGGGCAAGGGCAGACCAGGTAAAGCAAAGGTTGCTAAGAAAGACCTAGCAAAGGACAAAGGCCAGTGCTTCTACTGTGGCAAAGATGGGCACTAGAAGAGGAACTGCAAAGAGTACCTTGCAGAAAGGGCAAAACAAAAGCTTGAGGAAGCTTCAGGTACATTCATGATCAGTCTTCATTTGTCAGACTCTTATGATAACACATAGGTATTGGATACCGATAGTGCTTATCATATATGCAATTCGTTGCAGGTTCTAGCAAGGCCTAGGAGACTAGAGAGAGGCGAGATGGACCTCAAGATGGGTATTAGATATATGTTATTTTGTTCCTTCTATTATCAAAAACATTATCTCCATTTCATGTTTGACAGTTAGTGGATATAAATTAGTTTTGAGAACAATGGTTGTTCGATATTATTAGATGATAAGATCATCACGAAAGGAACATTGCATAATGGTTTATTTATATTAGACACTACTCCATATATCATGAATGTAAATGTGTCCAAGAGGAAACGAGATGAGATGAACTGTGCATACCTGTGGCATTGTAGGCTAGGTCACATCCATGAAAGAAAGATTCAAAAGTTGTTAAATGATGGATATCTAGATCCATTCGACTATGTATTATATACAACTTGCGAGCCTTGCCTTCGTGGAAAACTGACCAACTCTCCATTTAGTGGAACTGGAGAGAGAGCCACTAAGCTGTTGGAACTCAGACATAGTGATGTATGTGGACCCATGTCAACTCATGCCATTGGTGGTTACTCCTACTTCATTACCTTTACTGATGATTTCTCAAGGTATGGATATGTGTACTTAATGAAGTACAAGTCTGAGGCATTTGAGAAATTCAGAGAGTATAAGAATGAGATAGAGAATCAGACCGGAAAGAGTATCAAAACTCTTCGATCAGATCGAGGAGGTGAGTACTTAAGTACAGAGTTTACTCAGTTCCTCAAAGACCATGAGATATTATCCCATGGACACCTCCTTATACACCTCAGCTCAATGGTGTCTCTGAAAGGAGAAATCATATGCTATTAGACATGGTACGGTCCATGATGAATTTCGCTGACCTACCCATTTCATTCTGGGGATATGCCCTAGAAACCGTAGCTTACCTTCTGAACAGAGTTCCAACTAAGTCGGTAGTGTCTACACCATATGAGATATGGAAAGGGAAGAAGCCTGATCTTAATGTTGTTAAGATTTGGGGCTACCCTGCCCACGTTAAAAGACACAACCTCGATAAGTTAGAATCAAGGATAGAGCGATGCAAATTTGTGGGATACCCCAAGAAAACTTGTGGGTATTATTTCTATCATCTCGAGGACCAAAAGGTCTTTGTAAGCTAAGAGAGCAGTGTTCCTTGAGAAGGAACACATTCTTGGCGGAGATAGTGAGAGAATGATAGAGTTGAGCGAGCTTGTAGAACCAAGCTCAAGCACTACTCTACAGCTCGAGTCTGTTCAGATACCTAATACACAAGTTTCAACTTTACGTAGGTTTGATAGAGTATCTCATCCTCATGAGAGATATGTGGGACATATTAGAGGAGAGGATATTGAGGATATTGATCCTCAGACCTACAAGGAGGCTATTATGAGTATAGACTCCGGGAAGTGGCAAGAAGCCATGAATTCTGAGATGGATTCTATGTACTCTAACAAGGTTTGGAACCTAGTTGATGCGCCCGAATGTATTATACCCATCGGTTGCAAGTGGATCTTTAAAAAAAAGATCGGAGTAGATGGAAAGGTAGAGACCTATAAAGCAAGGCTAGTGGCTTAGGGGTATCATCAAAGGCAAGGTGTTGACTATGATGAAACCTTCTCACTCGTAGTAATGCTGATATCTATCAGAATTCTATTGGCTATTGTAGCACACTTTGATTATGAGATTTGGCATATGGATGTGAAAACCGCATTCCTCAATGGGAACCTCGAGGAGGAGGTGTATATGATGCAACCTGAGGGATTTATGTCCAAGAACTTCCCAAATAAGGTGTGTAGGTTGCTTAGATCCATTTATGGACTAAAGCAAGCTTCCCGAAGTTGGAACATAAGATTTGATGAGGCAATCAGTTCTTATGACTTCATTAAGAACGAAGATGAGCCTTGTGTATACAGGAAGGTAAGTAGGAGTGCTATCACCTTTTTGGTGTTATATGTGGATGATATCCTGATCATTGGGAATGATGTAGGAATGCTATCCAAAGAAAAGGCTTAGTTTTCTAGACACTTCTTTATGAAGGACTTAGGGGAAGCATCCTAAATCTTGGGGATTAGAATATATAGAGATAGATCCAAGAGGATGCTTGGCTTATCCCAATCCAGGTATATAGAAACCATCGTCAAAAGATTTGACATGAAAAATTTCAAGAGAGGTCTCATACCGATGAGACATGGGATATCGCTTTCTACGAGTATGTCCCCAAATACTCCAGAAGAAAGGGCGAACATGGATATGATACCTTATACCTTAGCAATAGGGTCTATCATGTATGCCATGCTATGTACTAGGCCTGATATAGCGCATGTGCTGAGTGTCACGAGCAGGTATTAGGTGGATCCAGGCTTGGAGCACTGGAAAGCAGTAAAGTATATCCTTAAATACTTGAGAAGGACTAAGGATCTTTTACTAGTATATGGAGGTAATAGCCTTAAGGTTGAAGGCTACACAGACTCAAGTTTTCAATCTGATGTCGATGATAGCAAGTCAAATTCAGGGTATGTGTACACCTTGAATGGAGGAGTAGTGTGCTGGAAGAGTTCCAAGCAACATACTACTACTGACTCGACCACAAAGGCGGAGTACATTGCTGCATTATATGCAGCAAAGGAGGGAGTCTGGTTGAAGAAGTTCATCACAGATTTGGGAGTCGTGCCGGATAGCGAGGAGTCGATCTCCTTATATTGCGACAACAACGGGGCCATTGCTCAAGCGAAGGAACCTAGGTCTCATTAGAAATCTAAGCATGTTTTAAGGAGGTTCCACATTATCAGAGAGATCGTAATCCGAGGAGATGTAGTAGTGAAAAAGAGTTCCATCCAAAGATAACATTGCAAATCCACTAACAAAGCCGTTGTCTTAGATTGTCTTTGAGCGTCGCAGGGGTTTGATAGGGATCAGACATATAGGTGATTGGCTTTAGGTCAAGTAGGAGATTGCTAGTCATAGGTGCCCAACAAGCCAATCATATGAGTGATGGCACATGTGACTTGATACAGAATCTTTTTGCTTATTATATTTTGGCATATATCACTTTATAACTATTGCATATATGCATATATATATATTGTGATATCCTTGGATTTGTGCAATGGGAATCGGATCGTGATGAGATCACGAAAATGAGATCGATTCACCTTTAAACACATATCCTAAATAATCTCGGTCATAGGTTACTCGAGAGGGACATCGTGATAACCGGACAGACAGGTGTGCTATATACCCGTACATATGATGGATGCAGCTGGTCTCATAGCTGGTCGTGTAGAGACACTAGGGATATAGTACAGGTGCTCATTAGATAATGAATTCACTAATTGATCCACTTATGAAATGCTGGATGGTTAATGATGTCTTATTGTCAGATAGCGATTCCGTAGTCCTAGTGGTATATCTGATCCTTGAGACACCAAGGATGTCCTGTATGAGTGCTCCACTCTTTAATACCAGACTTATAGGTTTGGCTGTCCTAGATCTAGTACAACTGGTCATTGGGAGTGGTAGTCGACCTTATGAGGGCTATTGAGTGTCGATAGAGGAACATTCACTCTCGGCGTCATGAGAGAAATATCCCATGTGTTCTTGCTCAGACAAATCCCTGGCCAGGGTCATTCAGGTTAAGAGAAAAAGAGTTTTCCGGGAGAATCCGATTAGAGCGAGACTCGAGTAGAAACCGTATGGGTCTGACAACACCATGCTCGATATACGGTCTTTGGGATATTTGATGGATGAGGGACTATAGGTACACGGTAACTGAGGATAGATAGGTCCAATGGATTGGATTCCCCTGTATCGTATGAGGACTTCGGCGTAGTGGCCTAGTACGTCCGTAGTCAATGAGTCGAGTGAATTATTACAGAGATAATAATTCACTGAGTTAGAAGGAGTTCTGATAGGTTTGACTCACGGCCAGCTCGATATTGGGCCTAGAGGGTTACACACATATGGTCGGTATTGCGATGAGTAGAGGTTCGGATATGAGATATCCGACGGAGCCCTTGTCTTATTGGATATCTAATAAGCCCCTGAATTATTGGATCCCATGGACAAGATCCAATAAGAGCCCATGAGAGATTATTGGATAGAGATCCACTAATCTAAAAGGCTTGGGTTATTGGATGTAGATCCAATACCAACTAGGGGAGGATCCATTAGGGTTTGACAGGGGACCTCTATTAATAGGAGGGATTCAGAGCCTCATAGGCTAGAGCCTTTGCTTGCCTCTCCTATTCTCCTTCCCCTCTCCACCTCAGAGCAGACTTGGAGTTTTGTGGAGCGTCGTCGCAGCCCTGCTATGTGGATCACCGCTAGAGAGGAGGACGCTTGACCTCCTTCACTCTCTCTTAAAGATCTATAAGGAAATAAGGATATATAATCTACCTAGGTAACACAATCTATTCTGTACGCAGTTTTTCAATTTCGCGGATTTTGTGCACCAATCTTCGCACGACGACGAACATCTCTTTGGGAATCGAGGATTTTGTTTTCTTGTTCTTCCGCTGCGCATGTGATGTCGCCCCCAAGATTTCCCAACAGATTGGTGGCCAAAGGTTTCAACCAAGAAGAATGTATTGATTACGAAGAAACCTTCACTTCTATGGCTCGATTAGAAGCCATAAGGATGCTCCTTGCCTATGCTAGTAGTAATAATTTTAAGTTGTTTCAAATGGATATTAAAAGTGCTTTTCTTAATGGCTTCAATAAGATGTTTACTTTGAAGTTGAAAATTTTGTGCCTTCATGCTATTGCATCATTGTATGATAACATGCTCATAATCATGTTTACTTTGAAGTTGGAAAATTTGTGCCTTGATGCTAAAAGTTTTCATGATTATGAGCATGTTATCATACAATGATGCAATAGCATGAAGTTTACTTTGTTGATTATGATTTCTATTGAATATTGAGAAGTTTTAATCATACATCAGATTCTTAATCTTTGAGTACTACAAAGCACTAATGATTTTGCCTCATGCAAGTAGTGATGAAAAGTTATGACAAAACACTTTACAAATGCATGAATTTGATGCATATTTTCTTTCCGAACTATCTTTCACTTAATGTATTTCTTGAATAGAGCTTTCTTGAGTCTATGCCATATCAAGTTTATTTCATATCCATGCTCCATCACTTAATGACTTTTGATACATGAAATTAATTGACAAATACATCTCTCATAGATTTATCTCTTGTGAATTTTTAAATTGAGAAATGAATTTTATATGATGATTCTTTCATATGAATTCCTTCTTGATGAAGGAAGAATTTTTTATTGAGATGAACACTTGCTAGGATTTAATTTCACATGAATATTTTGATCCTTATGAAAAATGAAGCATGATTTAATGAAACTCTCTTATCATTTTTAACTTCATTCAAAGTTGGTTCTCAATGGTTTTTCCTTCTTACTTTCCTCCATCATGCAAAGCTTTGATGCTAAGTAAAAGGAAAGAAAATGAATGCTATATCCTTAATGTTAAGAACTTTTGAATGATACAATGTCATGAATGCTTGAAATATGATTGATATAAATTTCTTTACAAAATTGAAATATGACATGAATATTTACTACACTTGCATATATTGTTGAATTGTTCTCCTTTTTGTTGGTGACAACGGGGGAGAAATAATACCAAAATGTGGTAAATTGATGAAATAATGATAAATGTATGCAATTTTACACTTGAAAATATTACCTGTTAACTTTTCTTCATTATAAAAAGATATCTAGAGCTTAACTTATAATTTTACAAATTGATATCTTAGAATGATGAATTGCTATGTTTGTCATCCTTCATAATTTGAAATATAAAACTTGAAAATGGATGCCATTCCTTGACATCATGTTAGATCATGATAGGAATCATGATGTGAGTATTGATAAGTTTAAATGAACTTAACTTATCAATATATCTCTTGAATTCAAAGGTCTTGAATTCAAGAATGACTTTTCTCAAGTATGGCATATAGATAGGGGGAGTTAAGGTTAACTCCGTCATCAATTGATTGTCATCATCAAAATGGGGGAGATTATTGAATCTCAGATTTTGATGATGAAGTCAATTGTCATTTGATGATCTAATCTATATATTGAGAAAAGTTTACAGGATTAACTACGATGACATTAAGACATGCAGCAGGTGTTGTAACATCCCTCATTTCTGAATTTTCGTATAAGTTCCTAGTTATAATATAAGTATCTATTTTAAATTTGATAAAAAGTCAAAGTATGAATCTGAGAACTTATTCATAAGATTTGGAGGATTTGTTCAAAAAAAAATCTGAGGACCTATATGTAAACCCTGAGGACCTAATCGTAAATATAATAATACAAAAAAATAAACTGTAAAATACACAAAAATACAAATCCCACCATTTAAGCCTCTCTACCTTCGTTCTTAAGGAAGCAGAGAAGGCAGCTGCCTGGATGATCAGGGAAAGAAAGAAAGAAGAAGAAGAAGAAGAAGAAAAATTGGGGCTTTAAGGTTTCTTGCTCAAATCTTCTCATTTAGGGCTATAATTCTCAAAGGCAAGTGTTCTAACCCCATCCTACAAAAGTATTAGTCTATATTCCTATATTGATTCTGAATGATTTATGCTTAGAACCTGATATTTCTCTCTTTGGACATAAAACCAATGATCTGAAATTTTTTCGGTAAACTGACCCCTATACACTGTTTTAGCTATAATTTTTAGCACCAAATGTGGATTCAGTCAGGACCTAGCTCGATTGAAATTAGACTCTTATATCTTTCTTTTGACATGGATTTTATAGATTTTGGACATCGAATACTTACCCAAACGTCTGTTTCAAATGAGCCTATAGATGTTGCAGAACAGGGATCAACATTTCTAACCTTTCGATACTAAACTACCTATAAGTCCCTATTGGAAATTCTGATTTGTACCAAACTGATTTCATTCGAAACTAAACTTGTAGAACTTTCTTTTGACATATAGATTGAAAATTTGGAATTCAAATGCCTACCCTATTATCTGTTGAATTCGATCCTATGAATTCTGCAAGACAATGATTTTGTTTTTGACCGTGTGTTACCAAATCAAAGGTAACTCCTTGTTGGAAACCATGATTCATACGAAACTTGTTTCAATAGAAAATAGATTAATATATCTTTTGACAATAGCCTTCTTGAGGGTATTAGAGCATAATTAACAATCTGAATCATTTGTTCAATGTGCCTCTTGAATTCTGTTAGAAATCGAGCTTTGATCGATTTCGTATCTTCTGTTTTCGTTCGTTTGGAAATAGATTTTGTTCAGTTCCCTTCACTCAATTGTAGCTTATATTAATGTTTGAATTCTCATTTGCTCTTGTCTATAAATTATTACCATTCCTGAACATATTGTGTAACGTTTATGCTATATCACATTGACTTATATAGGCACATGTATAACCCATTGTTTCGCATTTGCTTTCGATGTGTGCCTATTCTAGTTTCTTTCCTTTGGATATCGAATTCATCTAACCTTCTTATCTGAATTGAGTTGTATGTGATTGCTTGGATTCCATATGTGCCCTTGCTTTCAATTCCTTTCAAACCTAAATATAATTGTGAAAGATTATTGCTTACTTCGGATTGACTCGTAAAGGCACATGTACGTTTTATTTTTCCGCGTGTGCTTCCGATATGTGCTATTCATTGTACTATGGTGTTTGTGGAATATTGTGAACCTTCGCCAGAAATGGTGAAGGGAGTTATGCATAGAGCTTTAGATGCTCTGCCGGCCCCCTATGACTTCACTCAAACGTGGGTGGATAGAGCTCCCAGACATGGGAGACCTCTCAGACGTGGGAGACTTATGTTTAGTGGTCATTCAGAAATGGATGTACCATATTATGTTATGGTCCCACTTCACCTTCTGTATGTTTGATATGATATCCAGAGCTTTGGTTATGTGTTTCTATACATGCTTTGGATAAGAATGATATGAATGCAACGTCAAAGACGACGTTTGAGCTTATGTTTGGTATTTGTTATTGATATGCTTCGAAATGTTCCATATGCCGTTGATATGCTCCGGAACATTTCATACGCCATTGATAAGCTCCGAAATGTTTCATTCATTGTTGATATGCTTCGAAATGTTCCATATGCCGTTGATATGCTCCGGAACATTTCATACGCCACTGATAAGCTCCGAAATGTTTCATTCATTTTCGATATGCTTCGAAATGTTCCATATGCCGTTGATATGCTCCGAAACATTTCATACGCCATTGATAAGCTCCGAAATGTTTCATTCATTATTGATATGCTTCGAAATGTTCCATATGCCGTTGATATGCTCCGGAACATTTCATACGCCATTGATAAGGTCTGAAATGTTTCCTTCATTGTTAATATGCTTCGAAATGTTCCATATGCCGTTTATATTCTCCGGAACATTTCATACGCCATTGATAAGCTCCAAAATGTTTCATTTGTTATTGATATGCTCCGAAACGTTTCATTCGTGGTTGATATGCTCCAATTACTCTATGCCCCATCTGTTATGAACCAAATATATTTGATTGAAATGACAATTATGATTCTGCACCTAATGATATTACGTCTATGAATTCTTATATTCTACCTTGTATTTTGAAACTTTATCTCTTTGGAAATTGTCCTCCTTTGACATGGATATGTTTGTCACTTGCTGAGCCCTATATGCTCACCCCGTTGTTGTATAAAATTTTCAAGATAGCTTATCGCTTGCTTAAATGTTAAGATTGGGTTGAGGCGGTGGAAAGCTAAAAGATTTTGGGCAGATCTTTATTAGTATATATGTTTTTATTGTATAAGCACACGCTGCTTCTAATGAAATGTTGACGATGAATCTAAACTTGTGGATTTTGTATAAGTTTAAAGGACCTCTCATGTTTAAGATTCTGGAATTTTAAGTTTAATGTATGATGATATGGACTTGTGGTGAATAGTTGGAGTTCTGATTGTATAATTTATTTAGCTTGTGGATTTATAAATGTTGTTCATGTTTGACAAGTTGGCTTAGGTTGTCATAAATGTGAATTATCGAGTGATGTGATATATGATTATAAACTGCACAGGTTTTATAGATGTAAATTTGATAGAATGTTTTTCAGTGTCCTGAAATGTGTGTTTGGATCCTGGATGGATTTGTGTTGTTTTCTTGAATTTTAAATATCATGGATATTTTTGAGGGGCGTGACAGAGGTGGTATCAGAGCATAGTTTGAGGATTACTGAAATATTTGATATGTTGACATGCAAAATATATTGAGGTCTAGTGAACTATAGTGATTGGTGAAAATTTTCTTTGATTTATTTTAGGAATCTAGGACGACGAGGACATTTGGTCCTCCTATTTCATTTGTTTCTGATTAATTAAGGGGAATGAAAGGATTGATCGGGGATATTGAATAAGAGTGGCGTAGTAGAAGCATGATGAACCTAATTTCATTGGTGGTAGAAAAATGGATGATGCGAACAGAGAAGATATTTGATGTTCCAAATTGTTCCGATGATCAAACGATTTCTTTTGCCACCTTATAGTGGAAGCAGAGGCTGATTATTAATGACAACAATGAAAAGAATTTCTGGAGATCAAGGACGAGAATAGCTAGGATAAGTTTACAAATAAAAATATGATTGGAAATGAATCAGAAAGTAATAACAAGAGGGTCAAGACATTTGGATTTGAAATGGGAAGTCACCACAAAAGACTCAATCACGTGTGGATTGCAAGTTAAATTATGAAACAAGCTTGTGTTTTCGGGTGACTGGACTCTATTTTGCTTGTGGAAAGTTGGATCATAAAATAAAAGACTGCCCTTTGAACAAGAAGAAAGAGTCACTGCCTCATAAATCATTTGCCCATATCAGAGTGTATGCTATCACTGAATATGATTCTAAAACTTCTGAATTAGTGATCGAAGGTATTATGCATGCTTATGAAAGAATGTAAATATTTGTTTGATCATGGGTCCTATCAATGATTTGATTCGTAATATTTTGCTTATCACTTGGGTATGCAACCTAGACCATTGCATTGTGTTATATGTAAATATGATCATTGGAGATTCTTTGATAACGAACTTGAATCTGGTCCTCTTGTCTGATTTTATTGGAGGACTTGAACTTTTTGCTGATTTAGTTCTCCTAAAGATTTGGAGTTTGATATTATACTTGGCATGGATTGGTTATCTTCTCATCACGCTAGTATTGATTGTTACAAAAAAATAATTACTTTCTGTATACCAGATCAGCCTATATTTTACTTTGAGGGCATTAGGCATGATTTGCCTCCTTGCTTGATATCGGTACTTCAAGCTTATCGTCTTATGCAGAAGGGTTGTTTCTGTTATATGGTGTGTGTAAAGGAGCATTCAAATCAGGAAACCCATCTAGATGAAATTTCAGTGGTCAAAGAGTTCCCTAATGTATTCCTAGATGACTTGCCTGGTTTACCTCTAGATAGAGAGGGTGAAATTGCTATTGATCTGGTCCCTAGTACACCCCAATATCTAAGCCTCCCTACGGAATGGCACCACTCGAGCTAGAGGAATTAAAGAAGCAACTACAAGAATTATTAGATAAGGGTCTCATACGACCCAACGTATCTCCATGGGGTGCTCCGGTACTATTAGTGTAGAAGAAGGATGGAACATTGAGGCTTTGTATTGATTATAGATAGTTGAATCAGGTGACCATCAAAAACAAGTATCCCATACCCAGAATTGATGATTTGTTTGATCAACTGCAGTGTGCACAAGTATTCTCTAAGATTGACCTGAGGTAAGGTTACTATGAGTTGAAGATTAAGGAGGAGGATATTCCAAAAATAGTTTTCAAAACTCGATATGGTCACTATGAATTCTTGGTGATGCCTTTTGGTTTGACTAATGCCCCTGCAGCTTTTATGGAACTAATGAATAGGATATTTCAACCGCTCTTTGATGACTGTGTAATTATATTCATTGATGACATATTGGTGTATTCAAGGAGTAATCGGGAGCATGAGGAACACTTGAGAAATGAATTGTCCATACTAAGAGAAAAGAAGTTGTATGCAAAGTTCAGCAAATGTGAATTGTGGGTGAATGGAGTTGCCTTCTTAGGCCATGTGATTTCAGGGAAGGGTATATCTGTTGATCCAAAGAAAGTAGAAGCTGTAGTTGAATGAGAAGTACCAACAAATGTAATAGAAATTAGAAGCTTTTTGGGCATGGCATGTTATTACAGGAGATTTGTGGAGGGATTTTCTTGAATCGCTAAAAAGAATGTGAAATTTGTATGGGGTGATGATTGTGAGCAAAGTTTTCAAGAGTTAAAAAGAAGATTGACTAGTGCTCCTATTCTCACTATTCCAAGTGGTAGTGAGGGATTTGTAGTTTATATTGATGCTTCAAGAAAGGGCCTTGGATGTGTTCTGATGCAGGAAGGGAGAGTGATTGCTTATGCTTCTAGGCAACTAAAAGGTTATGAATTGAATTATCCAACTCATGATTTGGAATTGACAGCAATTATTTTTGCTCTAAAGATTTGGAGACATTATTGTATGGTCGACAATTTGAAATCTTTACTGATCACAAGAGTTTAAAATATATTTTCACTCAGAAAGAGTTAAACATGAGGCAACGAAGATGGATAGAACTTCTGAAGGATTATGATTGTGCCATCCGTTATCACCCGGGCAAAGCCAATGTTGTAGCTGATGTACTTAGTAGAAAATCGACAAGTTTTATGGCTAGTTTGGTCGTGAAGCAATGGAAGTTATTAGAAGAAAATTTTGATTTGAATGCTATGAGGAAAGAGCAAGACTCAATGATATTGATGGCCTCCATTCAGGTGCAATCTGATCTTATTCAACAAATTAAGGAAGGACAATTACGAGATCCACGTTTAATCTACTTGAGGAATGAAGTAGAAAAGGAATTGAAGCCAAAATTTCAAGTTTCAAAGGATGGCCTATTGAGATTTGGGGATAGAGTATGTGTACCTAATGAACCAGATATCAAGAACCAAATCCTAAAGGAAAGTTAAGCCCAAGAATGGGTTGGTTCTGTCGCTTACAAGATTGCCTTGCCACCATCGTTGAGTCATACCCATAATATATTCTATGTTTCGATGATTAGAAAGTATATATCTGATCCTTCTCATATCATTAAGTATGAGTTGATGGAAATCGATAAAGATTTATCTTATGAGGAAGAGCCCATTCAGATTGTTGATAAGAAAGAAAAGATCCTAAGGAATCGGGTCATCCCTTTGGTTCAAGTAATTTGGAAACATCATTCTGGAGAAGAAACAACCTGGGAGCTAGAGGAGGAAATGAAAAAGGTCTATCCCCATCTTTTCATCGATAGAGGTATGATAAATTTAGAGGACTAAATTTTTCTTTTAAAGGGGGGAGAGTGTAACATCCCTCATTTATGAATTTTCGTATAAGTTCCTAGTTATAATATAAGTATCTATTTTAAATTTGATAAAAAGTCAAAGTATGAATCTGAGAACTTATCCATAAGATTTGGAGGATTTGTTCAAAAAAAAATCTGAGGACCTATATGTAAACCTTGAGGACCTAATCGTAAATATAATAATACAAGGACTAAACTACAAAATACACAAAAATACAAATCCCACCGTTTAAGCCTCTCTGCCTTCGTTCTTAAGGAAGTAGAGTAGGCAGCTGCGTGGATGATCAGGGAAAGAAAGAAAGAAGAAGAAGAAGAAAAAAAAAATTTGGGCTTTAAGGTTTCTTGCTCAAATCTTCTCATTTAGCGCTATAATTCTCAAAGGCAAGAGTTCTAACCCCATCCTACAGAAGTATTAGTCTATATTCCTATATTGATTCTGAAAGATTTATGCTTAGAACCTGATATTTCTCTCTTTGGACATAAAACCAATGATCTGAAATTTTTTCGGTAAACTGACCCCTATACACTATTTCAGCTATAATTTTTAGCACCAAATGTGGATTCAGGTAGGACCTAGCTCGATTGAAATTAGACTCTTATATCATTCTTTTGACACTGATTTTATAGATTTTGGACACCGAATACTTACCCAAACGTCTGTTTCAAATGAGCCTATGGATGCTGCAGAACAGGGATCAACATTTCTAACCTTTCGATACTAAACTACCTATAAGTCCCTGTTGGAAATTCTAATTTGTACCAAACTGATTTTGTTCAAAATTAAACTTGTAGACCTTTCTTTTGACATATAGATTGAAAATTTTGGAATTCAAATGCCTACCCGTTTATCTGTTGAATCCGATCCTATGAATTCTGCAAGACAATGATTTTGTTTTTGACCGTGTGTTACCAAATCAAAGGTAACTCCTTGTTGGAAACCATGATTCATACGAAACTTGTTTCAACAGAAAATAGATTGATATATCTTTTGACAATAGCCTTCTTGAGGGTATTGGAGCATAATTGACAATCTGAATCATTTGTTCAATGTGCCTCTTGAATTCTGTTAGAAATCGAGCTTTGATCGATTTCGTATCTTCTATTTTCGTTCGTTTGGAAATAGATTTTATTCAGTTCCCTTCACTCAATTGTAGCTTATATTAATATTTGAATTCTCGTTTGCTCTTGTCTATAAATTATTACCATTCCTGAACATATTGTGTAACGTTTATGCTATATCACATTAACTTATATAGGCACATGTATAACCCATTGTTTCGCATTTGCTTTCGATGTGTGCCTATTCTAGTTTCTTTCCTTTGGATATAGAATTCATCTAACCTTCTTATCTGAATTGAGTTGTATGTGATTGCTTGGATTCCATATGTGCCCTTGCTTTCAATTCCTTTCAAACCTAAATATAATTGTGAAAGATTATTGCTTACTTCGGATTGACTCGTAAAGGCACATGTACATTTTGTTGTTCCGCGTGTGCTTCCGATATGTGTTATTCATTGTTCATACTATCCTTTTGTACTATGGTGTTTGTGGAAGATTGTGAACCTTCGCCAGAAATGGTGAAGGGAGTTATGCATAGAGCCTGAGATGCTCTGCCGGCCCCCTATGACTTCACTCAGACGTGGGTGGATAGAGCTCCCAGACATGGGAGACCTCCCAGACGTGGGAAACTTATGTTTGGTGGTCATTCAGAAATGGATGTACCATATTATGTTATGGTCCTACTTCACCTTCTGTATGTTTGATATGATATCCAGAGCTTTGGTTATGTGTTTCTATACATGCTTTGGATAAGAATGATATGAATGCAACGTCAAAGACGACGTTTGAGCTTATGTTTGGTATTTGTTATTGATATGCTTCGAAATGTTCCATATGCCATTGATATGCTCCGGAACATTTCATACGCCATTGATAAGCTCCGAAATGTTTCATTCATTGTTGATATGCTTCGAAATGTTCCATATGCCGTTGATATGCTCCGGAACATTTCATACGCCATTGATAAGCTCCGAAATGTTTCATTCATTGTCGATATGCTTCAAAATGTTCCATATGCCGTTGATATGCTCCGGAGCATTTCATACGCCATTGATAAGCTCCGAAATGTTTCATTCATTATTGATATGCTTCGAAATGTTCCATATGTCGTTGATATGCTCCGGAACATTTCATACGCCATTGATAAGCTCCGAAATGTTTCATTCATTGTTGATATGCTTCGAAATGTTCCATATGCCGTTGATATGCTCCGGAACATTTCATACGCCATTGATAAGCTCCGAAATGTTTTATTTGTTATTGATATGCTCCGAAACGTTTCATTCGTGGTTGATATGCTCCATTTACTCTATGCCCCATCTATTATGAACCAAATATGTTTGATTGAAATGACAATTATGATTCTGCACCTAATAATATTACGTCTATGAATTCTTATATTCTGCCTTGTATTTCGAAACTTTATCTCTTTGGAAATTGTCCTCTTTTGACATGGATATGTTAGTCACTTGCTGAGCTCTATATGCTCACCCCGTTGTTGTATAAATTTTTCAGGATAGCTTGTCGCTTGCTTAAATGTTAAGATTGGGCTGAGACAGTGGAAAGCTAAAAGATTTTGGGCAGATCTTTATTAGTATATATGTTTTTGTTGTATAAGCACACGCTGGTTCTAATGAAATGTTGACGATGAATCTAAACTTGTGGATTTTGCATAAGTTTAAAGGACCTCTCATGTTTAAGATTCTGGAATGTTAAGTTTAATGTATGATGATATGAACTTGTGGTGAATAGTTGGAGTTCTGATTGTATAATTTATTTAGCTTGTGGATTTATAAATGTTGTTCATGGTTGACAAGTTGGCTTAGGTTGCCATAAATGTGAATTATCGAGTGATGTCATATATGATTATAAACTGCATAGGTTTTATAGATGTGAATTTGATATAATGTTTTTCAGTGTCCTCAAATGTGTGCTTGGATCCTGGATGGATTTGTGTTGTTTTCTTGAATTTTAAATATCATGGATATTTTTGAGGGGCGTGACAGGTATTATGCCGGAGTCAAGATTAAGACCACGTTGGGAGTTCGAGAGTTCGTCGGAAGTCCGGACGTTCATCGGAAGTTCTACGGGAACTAACCGAGAAGTCCAGGAGCTTGCCATAGATGCTCATCAGAACTCACCAAGAAGATCATCGCGAAGTCCAGGAGCTTGCCAGGAGTCCGCCGGAGCATTGCCGAGAGTTCGTCGGATGTTCACCGGAAGTACGCCGAAAGCTCGTTGGAAGAAGCGATTGACGCACCGGAACATGAATTGCAGTAATCATGTCTTAATATTGTAGTTGAGTATAGATTAAGTTAGGATTGAGAGGTAATCTCACTAACTTAATTAGGGACCAATTGGGCCCTTAACAGGCCTTAATTGGGCCGAATAAAGCAGCACATTTGGCCCCTGAATTCCTAGTCGGTGGTGGCACCGCTTGGGAGACTCGGTCTCCCAGGAATTCTGGGATGTGGTACCGCCCCTGTCAGGTGGTAGTACCGTTGGCAGTTATTCTTGCCAGCGGTAGTACCACCCTTGTCAAGCGGTGGTACCGCCAGAGCTTAGTCTTTAAGCTCTATCAAGTTGTGGTACCGTCCAGATTAAGCGGTTGTACCGTCCAGTGTCAGATGAAAGGTGGTAGTACCGCCAAGTAATGATGGTGATACCGCCAAGACCTCAAAAATTCGGGATTAGACACTTTTAGGCTCCATTTTTGAACTCATTGGGGCCTATAAAAACCCTACCCTTTCCTGCATGAAAGGGAACAAAATCTTAAAATACTCTTGAGCCTTTGAGGTCTTAAAGTGTTGTAAAAGCTAGAGTTCTTCTCCTTCTTTCTAAGTGTTGAGATCATTCAAGAGAGGAGTGAAACTTGTAAGGGTTATCTCCTAAGCCCGGCAAAAGGAGAAAAGCTGTAAAAGGGTGGTTGGCCTTCACCTATTGAAGGAAGGCCTCTTGTGGACGCCGGTGATCTCATTGGAGGAGGAAGTCGAAAGTGGATGTAGGTCACGTTTGACCGAACCACTCTAAAACTCGGTTTGCATTTACTTTGAGCAACTTTCTTTTATAGCAAACTGCCTCTCCTCCTTATTGTGTTTTAACTACTTCTATATATGCTTTGACGTAAACATCTTCCAAGATCGGCTTTAATCGTACAAAGACTTTATGAAACCGATGTTGTTCATTTGTGCAACTTACATTGTTGCAAATCACCTTAGTCTTCTCTTGCATTTTCACTTAAGTTTTCAAGTTCAAATTTCTTCCTAAATAGATTGAGTTGAAATCATTCTCGTTGAATCGGCTTTAATCGAAATAAGGTTTTTGAAATAGCAAAAGTTTTCCGTTGCACTAATTCACCCCCCCTCTTAGTGCACTCTTGATCCTAACAATTGGTATCAGAGCAAGGTTCACTCTCAGTTGGTTTTAAACCCAAGAGAGATAGCATTTGTCGGGGACCAAGAGGGTCATTCAATTACACGTCCGCCCATGTTCAATGAGACGGATTACATATATTGGAAGATAAGAATGAGGATCTTCCTGATTTCAATGGATTTTGAGCTTTAGAATATTATAGAAAATGGATTTCAAAAGTCTTCTCTTCCAATGAACAATTGGAATGAGTTGGAGAAGAAGACTTTCGCTTTAAACACAAAGGCTATGAATGTCTTGTTTTGTGTATTAGATAAAAATGAATTTAATCGAGTATTAATTTGTGAAACGACTTTTGATATTTGGCATACACTCGAAGTGACTCATGAAGGCATTAGTAGAGTGAAAGAGTCAAAAATTAATCTTTTAGTACATTCTTATGAATTATTTTGAATGAAACCGAGTGAGACCATTGGAGACATGTATACCCATTTTACGGATGTAGTCAATGGTCTAAAAGGACTTAGTAAAGGTTTTTTGGATTTTGAGCTCTTTAATAAAGTTTTAAGATCCCTTCCAAAGAGTTGGGACCCTAAAGTCATGGCCATTCAAGAGGCCAAAGATTTAAATAACTTTCCTCTTGAAGAATTAATTGGGTCAACACAAAGGCGAAAAAGAATTTTCAGTAGGAGATTGAGTCTTCCTGCGACTCTAGCCATACAAGCAAACATCAATCCAAACCCGAGCATCTATGAAGCTTTCACCTCGGTTCTGTGGACCCTACCACATTTTGGAGCACATCGAAGTGATAGTATACAGATTGGACTTACCCGCTAGCTCCCAAATCTATGAAGTCTTCCATGTATCGTGTTTAAAGCTCAAGCTAGGACAAAATAAGACAACCCAAAGTCATCTACTAAATATGACTAATCAAGGAGAACTCCAGACCCAACTGAATGCCATTATTGATCGACAGATCATGACTCGACGACGATGACCCACTATTGATGTCCTAATATAATGGGCGAACCTATCAGCAGAAGATGCACTTGGGAGAACTATGACAACTTGAAGATCAAATTCTCAAAATTCATGGATCATCAGCCTCGAGGACAAGGCTAATTTAAAGAGGGCGAGTCTGTTAGGACTCTAGCTAGGAGAGTCCTAATTGAATTTTATTGAAAGAAGAATTAATGTAAAGCCTACCTAGTCGACCCCTATTAAAGAGGTGAAGAGGCTAACTAGGGTTATGGTTAGTTGGGAGGTTGCTTCTTAGAGTAGAAGTCTTATTAGGAGTTGGTTAGAAGTAGGAGTCCTATTAAGAGTTGGGGTTTAGAAGCCCTATAAATAGTCATATATATTCATCCTCTTTTCATAAGGAATAGATGAATCTTTTTAGCAGCAACTTGGAGGAGGGAACCCCTATAGAGTTCCAAGGAGGCCGATCCCCTAAAGAGATCAACCCCAAGCTTAGAATCTGCTAGGGTTTTTGTTAGGATCGGAGCGGCACTAAGAGGGGGGGGTGAATTAGTGCAGCGGATTAAAACGTTGGTTTCGACAAATCTTTCGTACGATAAGAACGGAACTTGAAAAGCTTAACTTGAAAGCGTATTCTTAAAGTTGCGCAGCAAAGGTAATAAGGAACTAAAGCATGTAAGAAGGTTTGCAGTAATGTAAATAGAAATAACGAAATGCAAACCAGAGATCACGCTGATTTTAGAGTGGTTCGGTCAAATGACCTACATCCACTTGCGAGGCCCCTCTTTGATGAGGCTCCCACCTTCCACTAGCAAATCTCTTGAAATGCAAGGGCAAATACCCCTCTTACAACCTTTTACAAGCAGTTCAACCTCTTACAAATTTTCAGCAAGAAAGAAGGAGGAGAACTCTCTAGCAAATTGAAAACAAGAAAGGCAAAGACTCTTCTAAGACTTTTCTCTCAATCACTTGCTGCTCAAAGAGTTGTATTCTCAGCTGAGACTTGAGGGGTATTTATAGGCCTCAAGAGGATTCAAATTTGGGCTCCAAAAATTTGAATTCTCTTATGTTCCCGATGCTGGCGGTGCCACCGCCCAGCCAAGCGGTGCCACCGCCCAGCGCTCGGGTGCTGGACGGTGCAACCGCCTAGCCCAGGAGGTGTCATCACCCAGCTCTCGGGTGCTGGGCGGTGCTACTGCCCAGCTAGGCGGTGCCACCGCTTGGCTCTCCGATTTCACTGGTTTGGCTTAATTTTAGCCCAAACCAAATCTAACTTTGGGCCTAGTTGGCCCCTAACCAGGATATAGGATTATCTCTTAATCCTAATCCTAATTACAAGTGAACTACATAATAAAAACACATCCTAAGCAAGCTTTCAACCACGAACGTCGAGTCTTGTTTCGGCGAGCTTTCCGACGAACTTCTTCCGACGGACTCCCAGCAAGCTCCCGAACTTGTGATGACTTTAACGAGTAGCCGAGCCTTCTCGGTGATCTCCGTGAACCTCCGACGATCTCTTCGGCGAACTTCCGAAAATTTCGACAGGTTCCCGATTTCTTCTCGATTGGTTCCGGCAATATCTCCGACGATTCTTCAGACTCTTAAACGTCCATCGAACTTGACTCTGGTATACTTGCTTTGTGTTTTCTGGTTATCGTAGTTAATCCTGCACACTTAGCTCAATAATATAGATTAGATCAATTAACCCATCAATTGATTTTATCATCAAAATTCGAGATTCAACAATCTCCTCCTTTTTTATGATGACAATCAATTGATGACGGAGTTAAACATAACTCCCCCTATCTATATGCCATATTATGAGAAGATGAAAACACTTGAATTTCATCCATTGAATTCAAGCCTAAACCGATAAGTTCTAACCGTAGAACTTATCGTTATTCTCAGTAAGCAATAGTAAATGCGAAACTTCGATGAAAATCTTAAGTCAAATGATATGGGACGATTTTTACTATGATAGGAGATAAAGATTTTCAATATAAATTTCATGATATAGATGTAAGGCATGCTTTCAATATGATCAATCAATCTTGTGATATTTTCAAGGATTTTGCAAGGCATATAAGACATTCATATCACACAAGTTTTTGTAATTCATATAAGTTATGCTATCGATATGGTGTAAGTCATCACTTAGTCATCACTTCTCCCCCTTTGTCATCAACAAAAAGAGACAAGCCAACTAATTGATGATCATAGAATTCGCTGAAAATGATCATTGAATCATTAAAAGAGTTTAGCATTTAATAGTAAACAAAATTCATCATTCAAATTTGCCAGAAATAATTTATCCAAACGAAATAATCATTTATGCAGATCAAAACAGTAGTTATCTAAAAGGAAGGATCAGTTATCGTTCAAACGATGACAAACTTTGAACTTGTTGTTAAAAGTAAACAGAACAGAATAAAAAGATACATCAATTTAATCCTTAGGAGGTAATCCACAGTGCTGATACATGATATCTATTTTTTTATTCATTTGTCGTAGTGTCTTCAAAATTTCAACTTGTTGATTTTTGAATTTGTTCTTGCTGTGATTTGATCTGAGACAGTTCCGCCATAATGAGATCTTCAGAGGAGGAAACAGGAGCTGAAGGTGCTGCGCCAAAGGGACTAGGAGGAGGAGATTCATTTCCCATAAGAATTGGTGTTTCGGGGTGTTCTATTGGTGGAGGAATTAGATTAGTCCTTCTAGGCTGCCTAACCCATATGCCATTGCTAAATGTGCACCTAAGTCTTTTCAGTAGGTTTTTATTTATTATGTTATATCGATCATTTTGAATAGATTCTTCATCGGGTGGGATGCAAATGTCATAGGCATGAAGAAATCTAGTGATTAACCTCCCATATGGCAATATAGTATCTTTAGCCATAATATCCTACATGTGTTGCCGAATTGAGTACCCAAAACAATTATGCTGACCGGTCATAATCCAATACATGGTACTTACCTCTATTTGACTTATTTCGTCAAGATGAAATTGTTTGGGGAATATGATGCTTGTGATAATGTGATGAAGAATTTTAGAGTTGAAAGGCAGTAAGTGTTCACAGCTCTTGGGTAGGAAGCCAAGGTTTGGATTTGCAA
Source organism: Musa acuminata AAA Group (assembly GCF_036884655.1). NCBI lineage: Eukaryota > Viridiplantae > Streptophyta > Magnoliopsida > Zingiberales > Musaceae > Musa > Musa acuminata. The sequence goes on along the minus strand of NC_088345.1, from coordinate 33,915,538 downwards.
AAATTGTTTCTACGGCTTCGGTATAGGTTGCTCCTATTGTGTTGACGTCCCATTTACCTTTAAAATAGCATCCCCTATCTTTTTCAGTTATGCCAATTAGGTCACAAATAGTGCTGTCAAATATTCTAATGGGTGTTCCTAGAAGGTAAGTGCTTAGGCTATCGTTGTCCTCATATAGGTTGGCATAGAACAATCTAACTAACCGCGGATAGATTGGTTCATCTATTTGTAGTAGAGGTAGAGCTTCTAGGTGTGCAAACCACCTAATGGGTTCTAAGTCCTCTAGTTCATCCAGATCAACGTATTTTCCCTTGTGGATACATCGTGTTTCAAATTTTGGAAAGCTACGGGCTACCTCTTTTAATCTAAAAAGATCATGGTCATATGAATCTCCTTCAATCCTTTTTCCTTTTGATATCTTAGGAGCCATTATCTAGACAAGATGATGATGAAATTGTGAAAAATAAGCAAGGGAAAGAGAAAAGAAAAGAGGGATTTCAAGTGTTACCTTATGGAGATTATGTTGAGAGATGGAGAGCTTGGACCACCAAGAATCCTTCTCCAATGCTTCTAAGAGTTAGAATGAGGGTTAGAGGGAATGGGAGAGGGTTTTGAGAGATTTTTCTTTGGGTTGGGGGCGGTGTCACCGCCGGCCCTAACCCCTCGGGTTAATAAGGGTCGCTCGGTCGGTGCCACCGCCAAACCGAGCGGTGTCACCGCCGGATCTGGTGGTGCCACCGCTGGCATCCTGCGGAGGAAAGAAAAAAAAATTTTTCTTCCTCCCTTTTGTTTAGCTTCTTCCCTCAAGATAATAAGTTATACTTTAATGGATCATTTTGAATTGAAGAAGAAGGAAGAAATCAAATTCACAAAAGAAAGGAAAAGGACGAGTCATTTTTCGTGAAGCTCATTTTAGGGACAATTTAACATGCCTAATTCCCTTCGGATGAATTCAAATTGGTCTTCATTTAAGGCTTTTGTAAAAATATCTGCTAATTGATGCTTGGTGTCAATAAATTCTAATACCACATTGTTGTTAAGGACATGATCACGTATGAAATGATGCCTAATGTCGATATGTTTAGTCCTAGAGTGCTGAATTAGATTTTTGGTGAGACATATGGCACTAGTATTATCACACTTTCTAGGAATATTTTTCAAGTGAATTCCATAGTCTTCTAGTGTATTTTTCATCCAGACAACTTGCGCACAACATGCACTTGCAGCAATGTACTCGGCTTCGGCCGTAGATAGAGCTACTGGATTTTGTTTCTTAGATGTCCAAGAAACAAGTGCATGACCTAAAAACTGACATGTTCCAGATGTACTTTTTCTATCTATTCTACATCCGCCAAAATCGACATCTACATAGGCTATTAAATCAAATTTATCTGATTTTGGATATCATAGTCCTAAATTTGGAGTTCCTTTAAGATACCTAAATATTCTTTTAACACTCTTAAGATGAGATAATTTAGGATTAGATTGAAACATAGCACAAAGTCCTACACTAAATATAATATCTGGTCTAGTCGCGGTGAGGTAGAGTAGACTACATATCATTCCCCTATATGTTTTTTGATCGAAATTTTCACTATTTTCATCTATATCTAATTTAGTCGCAGTACTCATAGGGGTGTTTATTGCTTTTGAATTATCCATGTTAAATCGTTTTAACAGTTCTAATGTATATTTGGATTAGTTAAGAAATATACCATCACTAAGTTGTTTGATTTGTAATCCTAAAAAGAAAGTTAATTCACCCATTAAACTCATTTCAAATTCATGACTCATGCATTTGGCAAATGATTAACATAGTGATTCATCCGAAGAGCCAAAAATAATATCGTCAACATAAATTTGCACAATAAGAAAATTATTTTCAAAATGTTTAATAAACAATGTAATATCAACCTTGCCTTTGGTAAAATTATTTAAAATAAGAAAGGAACTATGCCTTTCATACCAAGCTCTAGGAGCTTGTTTCAAGCCATAGAGAGCTTTAGTCAATTTGAATAAATGATTAGGAAGAAGAGAATTTTTAAATCCGGGAGGTTGTTCGACATATACTTCTTCGGAAATAAAACCATTCAAGAAAGCACTTTTGACATCCATTTGAAATAGTTTAAAATTATTACTACTAGCATAGGCAAGGAGCATCCTTATGGCTTCTAATCGAGCCACGGGTGCTAAAGTTTCTTTGTAATCGATACCTTCTTCTTGGTTGAAACCTTTGGCCACTAATCTAGCCTTGTTTCTAACCACGATACTATTTTCGTCTTGCTTGTTTCTAAAGACCCACTTAGTACCTATGACTAAGTGGTCACTTGGTCTAGGAACAAGCTTTCATACCTCATTCCTCTCAAATTGGTTCAATTCTTCTTGCATTGCAATGACCCAAAAATAATCTTTTAAAGGCTTCGTCAATGCATTTAGGTTCAATTTGAGAAAGAAAAGCGGCGTTAGCACAAAAATTCTTGAAAGAAGAACAAGTTTGAACCCCTTTTGTTGTATCTCCTATAATTAGCTCCTTTGGATGAGCATCTACATACTTCCATTCTTTGGGTAAAGAAATTTCGGAAGAAGATGCATTCAAATGGCTATTTTGAGGAGGGGGTTCATTTAAATTCAAATTATCAAAACCAAGATCATCATCAAAATCATTTTTCTTTAAATCGAAAATTTCATTAAAAACTACATGAATAGACTCTTCTATTACTAAGGTCCTTTTGTTAAAGACACGAAAGGTTTTAGAAACAGAGGAGTAACCAAGAAAAATGCCTTCATCGGATTTAGCATCAAATTTGCCTAGGGCATCCTTTTCATTTAAAATGAAGCATTTACAACCAAAAACTTTAAAATAAGAAATCTTTGGTTTTTTGTTATTCCATAATTCATAGGGAGTTTTTGATAGAGATGGTCTTATTAGGACCGTATTCATGATGTAACAAGCCGTATTTACGGCTTCAGCCCAAAAATATTTGGGTAAACTATGTTCATTTAACATAGTTCTTGCCATTTCTTGTAGGTTTCTATTTTTCCTTTCAACTACTCCATTTTGTTGAGGATTTCTTGGAGTTGAGAAGTTGTGATTGTACCCATTTACTTCGCAAAAATTTTGAAAGTCCCGGTTTTGAAATTCACCACCGTGATCACTCCGAATTGATGAAATCATGAAGCCCTTTTCGTTTTGAGTGAGTTTACAAAATTTAGAGAAACACTTGAAGCAATCACTTTTGTGAGCTAAGAAATAGGTCCAAGTGTATCTAGAGTAGTCATCCACAATCACAAAAGCATATTTGCTTCCACCTAGACTTGTTGTATCAATTGGTCCAAATAAGTCCAAATGGATCAATTGTAATGGTCTAGTTGTGCTAATTTGATTTTTTGGTTTGAAGCTTGTTTTTATTTGTTTGCCTAGTTGACATGCATCGCATACCTTATCCTTAATAAACTTCATATTCGGAATCCCTCGTACTAATTCTTGAGATGAGATTTTAGATATTGTTTTAATGCTTGCATGGCCTAATCTCCTATGTCAAAGCCAAGCATCATCATTTATGGCGGAGAAACACATTTCATTACTTAGTTCATTAAGATTGATGGTATAGACATTATTTTGTTTTAAAACAATCATAGTCATGTTATGATTTGGTTTTTCAATAATGCACATATATGATTCAAATCTAACGATATAACCTTTATCGCATAATTGACTAATGCTCAACAAATTATGTTTCAATCCATCAACTAGTAACACATCATCAATAGAAAAACTTGATTTGTTACCTATGGTTCCCTTGCCAATGATTTTGCCTTTGTTGTTGTCTCCGAAGGTGACATAGCCTTCGTCCATGCTAGTGAGCTTGGAGAATTGGGATGGATCTTCGGTCATATGCCTTGAGCATCCACTATCAAGATACCATCTCTTGCTCCTAGCATGTGATGGTGTATGTTTTTACAAGAAGGAATTATTTTTAGGTACCCATTTACTTTTGGGTGCCTCAAAAACTAACCTAACTTGTTTATCATGTTGCATAGATTTGATCATGGTTCCTTTAGGAACCCAAATCAATTTGTTCGGACTAATTTTCTTGAATGGACATTGGTAAGTTATATGTCCATATTTGCAATAAAAGTTGCAATTGCTTTGGTGTTGAACATGTAAGATAGGATCTTTAATGAAGGTGGTTGGATTTTGGTGAGTACTTCTCACAAATCCGATTCCACTCCTTTTAAGAACGTGACCCTTATTTGTAAGGATCATGTTTAAGAACTTGCTACCGACCTCGAATTTCTTCAAGGTGTCCTTAAGTACCAAGTTCTCATTTTGGAGAGTTTCTAGATCATGGCATTTAGCACATGGAGCTAGACTATCATGATATTCAGTTTTTAATTTATCAAAATCACAAGTAAGACTATCATGCTCATTTTTTAGCAATTTGTATTTTCTACTAATTGTCTTACATTCATCAAATAACTCATGGAATGCATTTAATAATTCATGATAAGGTAAATCTGCATTAATTAAATCCGTTACCTCTTCTTCGAAGGCCATTAGGGCGTAATGAGCAACTTGCTCGGTGTTGGACTCCTCTTCTTCGGACGTGCTTGAATCATCCCAAGTTGCCTTGAGCGCCTTCTTCTTTGATGCTTTCTTTTTGGCTTGTGGACAATCGTTCTTGTAGTTTCCCGGTTTCTTGCACTCATAGCAAATTACTTGGTCCTTCTTGTGTTCGAATTTATTTTTTGTATTATTTTTAAATTTGTTCTTTCTTAAATATTTTTTAAATTTTTGAGTCAAAAGTGCAATGTCATTGTCATTGTCCTCATCACTTGATGTTCCTTTCAAGTGGCCTTCTTGTGATGTGAGTGTCATATCCTTCCTGTTATTTGGAAGGGGGTTCTCGAGCTCATCATGAGCTTGACATTTATTTCGTAGGTCATTAAAGACCCAATGAGTTCTTCAAGAGGGAATGTTTTAAAGTCTTTGGCCTCTTGAATGACCGTAACTTTTGGATCCCAACTTTTTGGGAGAGATCTTAAGATTTTAGTTACTAGTTCAAAGTTAGTAAAACCTTTACCAAGAGCTTTGAGTCCATTGATGACATCCGTGAACCGGGTGTACATGTCTCCGATGGACTCACTTGGTTTCATTCGAAAAAGTTCGTAAGAATGCACAAGGATATTGATTTTGGACTCTTTCACTCGGCTAGTGCCTTCATGAGTGACTTCAAGAGTTCTCCAAATATCAAAAGCCGAATCACAAATTGAAACGCGATTAAATTCATTTTTATCTAGTGCACAAAACAAGGCATTCATAGCCTTTGCATTTAAAGTAAAAACCTCTTTTTCCAATTCATTCCATTCGCTCATCGGAAGAGAAGATTTTTGAAATCCATTCTCGACAATAGACCAAAGCTCAAAGTCCATAGAAATGAGGAAGATCCTCATGCGAGTCTTCCAATATGTGTAATCCGACCCAATAAACAAAGGTGGTCGTACAATAGAATGGCCCTCTTGCATGCCGGAGTAAGCCATCTCTCTTGGGTATTAAACCAAATATGAGAGATAACCTTGCTCTGATACCAATTGTTAGGATCGGAGCGACACTAAGAGAGGGGGATGAATTAGTGCAGCGGATTAAAATGTTGGTTTCGACAAATCTTTCGTACGATAAGAATGGAACTTGAAAAGCTTAACTTGAAAGCATATTCTTAAAGTTGCGCAGCAAAGGTAATAAGGAACTAAAGCATGTAAGAAGGTTTGCAGTAATATAAATAGCAATAACGAAATGCAAACCAGAGATCACGCCGATTTTAGAGTGGTTCGGTCAAATGACCTACATCCACTTGCGAGGCCCCTCTTTGATGAGGCTCCCACCTTCCACTAGCAAATCTCTTGAAATGGAAGGGCAAATACCCCTCTTATAACCTTTTACAAGCAGTTCAACCTCTTACAAATTTTCAGCAAGAAAGAAGGAGGAGAACTCTCTAGCAAATTGAAAACAAGAAAGGCAAAGACTCTTCTAAGACTTTTCTCTCAATCACTTACTACATAAAGAGTTGTATTCTCAGCTGAGACTTGAGGGGTATTTATAGGCCTCAAGAGGATTCAAATTTGGGCTCCAAAAATTTGAATTCTCTTATGTTCCCGATGCTGGCGGTGCCACCACCCAGCGCTCGGGTGCTGGACGGTGCAACCGCCCAGCCCAGGAGGTGTCACCGCCCAGCTCTCGGGTGTTGGGCGGTGCTACTGCCCAGCCACCGCCTGGCTGTCTGATTTCACTGGTTTGGCTTAATTTTAGCCCAAACCAAATCTGACTTTGGGCCCAGTTGGCCCCTAACCAGGATATAGGATTATCTCTTAATCCTAATCCTAATTACAAGTGAACTACATAATAAAAACATATCCTAAGCAAGCTTTCAACCGCAAACGTCGAGTCTTGTTTCGGCGAGCTTTCCGACGAACTTCTTCCGACGGACTCCCAACAAGCTCCCGAACTTGTGATGACTTTAACGAGTAGCCGAGCCTTCTCGGTGATCTCTGTGAACCTCCGACGATCTCTTCGGCGAACTTCCGAAAATTCCGACAGGTTCCCGATTTCTTCTCGATTGGTTCCGGCAACATCTCCGACGATTCTTCGGACTCTTAAACGTCCATCGAACTTGACTCCGGTATACTTGCTTTGTGTTTTCTGGTTATCGTAGTTAATCCTGCACACTTAGCTCAATAATATGGATTAGATCAATTAACCCATCAATTAATTTTATCATCAAAATCCGAGATTCAACAGTTTTATCATCTTTCCCCTGAAATTTTAAGACCTATGTAATGGTGAGAAACTTAGACCGCCAATTTCCGTTAACATTCTGTTTAAACAAAGAAAAAGGATGACCTACTAAGTGCAAAACTTAGTGTTGTTTCTCACTTAGTCTTACAAAGGATTAGAGTCGATAAGCATCTTACGAGTCTTAATTAGATTCAAACTATTTTAATTAAGTTTTAACTAGACTTTAATTGCTCATACGATTAGAGTTTTTAGGAAACAAAGTTATTAATGAATTCAGATTAATTACTACAAATACATCATGTATCTTAAGGTCTTGATGAGAGGAAGAGATGTGAAAACACCTTTCATACTCTTATGATTTTCTCCAGTAGATTTAAAAAGGGTTGAGAGAAAAAATTATTTTAAATTTATTATAGAATATATATGAGTTTCAAACTTGAGTTTTAGATTAATTCAACGGTGATACGTTAGATTATGTGACCCTATTTAATTGATAAAATATATTATAGTTTAATTGGATTATAATGAAAGTTATAGCTAATAGAAAGGAAGTCTATATTAATGTAGGATTCTTTAAGAGATGTCATTAATGTGAGGAACTCTCCTAATTACTTATTATAGACCCTATGTTCTCACCTATATATAGATAGAACCTCCTAGGGGCTAAACCATGTATAAGTGACACAATATATGATATGACGGACATAAACGTTGACATTGACATAGGACATGGACATATGACAGTCATTGAGAGATTATGATTCCTCTCTCATCCTTCTTTATCCCTAATCTATTAATCTATGTGGTTCTGTAAAAAGATAGGAAGAAAGAGAAAGAGAGTCTAGTTCTCCTTGTAGATTGATATCACTATAGTTTTTCGGATCCAAAGATGGTGCCCCTATATGTCTGATTAAGTTCATTCTAGATGACATCAAAAGGTATGCATCATAAATTCGATTTATTGTTATTTGATTTCAATATTGGCATTAAAGTTTTTTCGCGTAACGTATTACATATTATGATTTTATGCTTGCAATTGGTATCAGAGCTTTGTTTATTTTCTTGAAATCAAATACCTTAGATCTGCTATTTTTTTATTTATGATGCTTGAATGATCCATGTATATTATCGATCTATCCTCCTATCTTATTTATCTTATTGCCAGTTTGTGGGTGATGTGAGATTCTTTGTACCGTGGTCTTCGACAATCATGAGGTAGCGGTAGTTGCATTGGCTACATAGCAGCATTGCAAATGATGACAATAGCAACACCACTACCGATGGCAAGTGCAGCGATTGTAATAGCACCCCTGCATGCGGTCCTCTATGGTAGATCTGTTGGCCGCGCAAGTGACAACAACTGCGTCTAGGCGATGACGACCGCACACGAACAAAGGCCACTATGAAATTGAAAATTTTTAGTACTAATAACTTTTAGTATTTTAATAGTTCTACCCTTTATAAATCTCATAAATTCGCTTTATATCTTGTTAATTAAATTATCATTTTACCCCTATAAAATTAAGAATGTTTTATTTATATCATTAATTATAAAATTGATCAATATGATTTATTTTAATTATGATTGAATCTGATCAGGATTATATTTTGATTATTTGATTGGATTTAATTTTTATCAAATGCAAAGGAAATTAAAATTTTGATCAATTTTTATTTCTTGACTTGCTTAATTAGATTGATGTTTAGCCTAATTCTGGGCTTATTTTATTAAATAAAATTGATTGGATTAATTTAAGATTTTATGTGGAAATAAAAAATATAAATTACGGTTTTCTTTTATAGTTTTCTCATAAGACTTATTGATTACATTTTGCATATAGTAAATAAAATCTAATTATTGTTCTTAGATATTTATTTGATTATTCACATGTATGTGTTTGAAATTATGAAATAATATTTATCTTTCACATAAATGTATGATTTATATTTCATCATAATTACAATTATCATATGAATTTTTCTTTTTCTGATTAATATTCAATAATTATTATGATTGTTATTTTATTATTTAAGTGTTTCAACATAAATTAGATTAAAAAAATTTGATGAATATTATTTGTAACTCATCTCCCTAAGTTTTATCTGACTAGTAGCTGCTAAAGTGACCTAAAATAGTAGGCTTATGAGATATGAATTTCAATAAAGATTTTATCATTTATAAGATATTTTAAATTATATTTTATATTATTGCATTAGTCTTGTAGCCACTAAAGTGACCTAGACCAATAATTTATAAAATGATATTAAGAAATTAGTCCTAAATGACATTAAGGAAATAATATTCACAATAGCATAGAGATGAGAATCTATTTCAAATAATTATATAATTGGTAGGATGATACTATTTTGGATATTCTTATAGTTTAGGGTTGTATACCTAAAGGTAGTAATACTATCTCATAGGGATGGTATCAGTCCTCCATAGATAATCTTAAGTGAACACTAGATATGCCAATATTTTATCCAAAAGATGAAATATTAATGATATTAATAGTTTATCATATCGTGAAAACTCAAAGAATAAATATTGTTTTATATTTTATAGTGGTACTTCCTTCTATATATTTTTATGCTTATAGTGTCTATAGTATCCTTGTACTCTCTGGATCAAATTAATGGTTAGAGCATGTGCAATTCACATTATGCATATTAGACTTGATTGATGAAAGTACTATGAAATAGATTAATAAAATGAATGTTTGGGAAAGATCTAATAGGCTTAGTTTAATATTTATAAAAATGATGATTGTAAATAATTTAAAGACTTCATTACTGATTGTAACTAGTGCACGAGAATTTTTAAGGGTTATTCAAGATAGATTTAAATATACCAATAAGTCATTGGTTAGCACATTAATAAAGAAACTAACTATAGCTCAATATAATGGCACTCGAGAGGTTCAGGATAAAGTTGTGAAACATAAAACATTAGGCATAAACGTCGATGAGTCTTTCCTTGTATAGTTTTTTTTTTATTCTCTTCCTTCTCAATTTGGTCCATTCAAGATTTACTATAATATAAATAAGGATAAGTGGGACTTGAATGAGCTAACTAGTACGTGTATTCAAGAAGAATTAAGATCAATGTAGGAAAATTCTTAGACTATTACTCAAGGAGCTAGTAACAATAAAAGAAAGTTGAAGCATCATCCATCAAAAAAATTTACTAGGTCTAGAAATGTTAAATAGACTACTACTCAAGGAGCTGATAACAAGAAAAGATTTTCTCACGGTGGAGAAAATCATATACGTCCTTGATATAGTAATGCTTACGCCCGAGGAAGGGGCAAGTGAGGATGAGATCACTCACTACAAGAAGTACATAGATAACTCCACTCTTGCTTAGTGTTATATGTTGGGCTCTATGACTCTTGAGTTACAAAGACAACATGGAAAGATGGATGTCAAATCCATTCTCCTACATATCCGTAAACTGTTTGAGGAATAGAGAAGGACTCAACTATATGAGATATCCAAGAGCCTCTTCCGTGCTAGGATGATTGAGGGGACATCGGTTCAGAACCATATCCTAAAGATGATTGAGTAGATAGAGAAATTTAGAGTTCTGGGAATGATCCTAGAGGATAACTTGTGTGTGGATCTTGTGCTTTAGTCCATACTAGATTCCTTTTCACAGTTCATAATAAATTTTAATATGAACAAGCTTGAGGTAACTCTTCCTAAACACCTCAATATGTTGAGGGAGGTAAAAAGCACTATCAAGAAAGAGAAGCCAGTTTTATATACTAGTGAGACCAAAAAGAAAAGGAAGATAGAAAAGTCTCTTAAGAAGGGTAAGGGTAAGGGTAGACTAGGTAAAGCAAAGGTTGCTTAAAAGGACTAGGTAAAGGACAAAGGTTAGTGCTTCTACTATGGCAAAGATGGGCACTGGAAGAGGAACAACAAAGAGTACATTGCAGAGAGGGCAAAATAGAAGCTTGGAGAAACTTCAGATACATTTATGATCAGTCTCCATTTGTCATACTCTTATGATAACACATGGGTATTGGATACCGATAGTGCTTATTATTGAATATCATATTTTGATGATGAAACCAATTGATAATGTTATGATCTAATCTGAGTTTTGAGTATCATAGGACTAGCTTTGATCAAGAGAGGCAAAATGATTAAAGTAGGAGGAATCAAATATTGGGCAGGAGTTGAACATGTCAAAAGATTGGACGTTGGGCTGGAGGATCGATCGATGTATTGGCAGAAGGCTTCGTGCCATGAATTCGGGCATCGGGCCGAAGAATCGGACGAAGCGCTAGAAGAACCAATAACATGTTGGACAATAGATGATTTATGCTAGTAATAATTTGTCTAGATCGAATTAGTTTAGGTCGTAATTGGGTTGGTTTAGAATGTAATTAAGCCAACTCAATTAGGAGCCAATTGGACCCAAAGTTGAGCTATTATGGGACAAGAGAAAGGTCCATTCAATAACCCAAAAGTTGGGTCAAGCAATGGCACTGCCGATGGCTTAATCTCCGAGACATAGTCTCCAAGACTATGTCAAGTGGTAGTACCGCCAAACTGAGCGATGGTACCGCCAGACTAGGACGTGGTATTGCTAGTCTAGGTGGTGGTACCACCCTAACATGGTCTCCCAAACTATATCAGATGATGTTACTGCTAGACTAGGCGATAGTACTACCAATAGGCGATGGTACCACCCAGTGTTAGTACTATAGGCGGTAGTATCGCTCAACACAGGAGGTGGTACAGTTAGTACCCTGATAATCGGGGATAAGAAATTTTTAAGCTCCAAGTTTGAATCCATTTAGAGCCTATAAATACCTCTCTCATCCCTGCTCAGATCACATAAGAACTGAGAACAAAAACAAAGGAAAATTCTATTATAATCTTGTGAGAGTTCTCCGTCTCTAGTCTAAGTGTGATTTTTATTTAGAAAGGAGTGAGTGGGGGTGTAAAGGTTCTCTCTTGAGCCTATCAAGAGGAAAATAGAGTTGTAAGGGTAGTTAGTCTTCACTCATTGAAGGAAGACCATTAGTGGATGCCAATGGCCTCGACGAAAGAGAAATAGGGAGTGGACATAGGTGACGACGATCGAACCACTATAAACTTAGTTTGTATTTCTATTATTGCCATTTACTTACTTTGTAACTGCTTTATTTCCTCATTACTTTAGTTGCACACTCTTACAAACATGTGATTTTTATGAACGCACTAATTCACCCCACCCCCCCCCCCCCCTCTTAGTGCCGACTTGATCTTAACAGTTGGTATCAGAGCCATATTTTTCTCATTTCGTTTAACACCTAAGAGAAATGACTATTTTCGATTTTCAAGAGGGTTACTCTATCATTCGTCCTTTTATATTCAATGGGACAAACTATACTTATTGAAAAACTCGGATGAGAGTTTTCTTACTTTCATTGAATCTCGATTTATGAAATATTGTTGAAAATAAATTTCAAAAGTCTTCTCTTCTAATGAACGATTGGAATAAGAAGACTTTCTCTTTGAATGCCAAAGTTATAAATACTTTATTTTGTACTTTGAATAAAAATGAATTTAATCAAGTTTCTATTTGCGAAACGACTTATGAGATTTGGCATACTCTTGAAATCATATACGAAGGAACTAGTAGAGTTAAAGATTCGAAGATTAATCTTTTGATGCATGATTTTGAATTATTTCATATAAAACCAAACGAAAACATTGGAGACATGTATACCTGTTTTACGGATGTCGTCAATGGTTTAAAAGCTCTTGACAAATATTTTTCGAATCTTGAACTAGTTAATAAAGTTTTACAATCTCTTTCTAAAAGTTGGGATTCGAAAGTAACTGCAATACAAGATGTAAAAGATTGAAACAAGTTTCCACTTGAAGAACTTATCGAGTCTTTAATGACCTATAAAATGAGTTGTATGACACAAAATGAACATGAGAACTACATTCTAAAGAATAGGAAGAATTTGACACTTATAACTCAAGAAGATCACTTGAGCAAAAGCTCAAGTGATGATGACTTTGAACTCTTAACAATAAAGTTTAAAAAGTTCATGAAATAAGAATTAAAAAATAAAAATAAACTTAAAAAGAACACAACTACTTACTATGAACGTAAGAAATTGGGGCACTCTAAAGATGAGTATATAAAACTGAAGAAAAAGTTACTAAAGAAGAAGGAAGCACTTAAGGATGAATCAAGTGCATTCAAAGACAAGGAGAAAACCAACAAAGATGAGGTGGCCTTTCACAATGAGGTATGTAACTCACCCAAAATATATTTGCTTTACTATGAAATTACTTAGTACTTTCATGCTTTGATGAATTAGTTATATATATATATATATATATATATATATATATATATATATATATATATATATTATCATGACAATTACATGTTTTACGATAAAGGAATAAAAATGTTAAAATTAAATATAATACTTGTACACCACGTAAGATTAATTCTATACATGTTTTAAGAAGCAATAATGTGTATCTTTATGATTTCCATATTGCTTTTCAATTATAAATGATGATGCATGGTTTTTGTTGTTGAATCTCGGATTTTGATGATGAAGTCAATTGTCATTTGTTATCTAATCTATGTGTTTGAGATAAGTGTGCAGGATTAACTACGATGAGAGTAAGACAAGTAGCAGGTGTTGCGCCGGAGTCAAGATCATGATCACGTTGGGAGTTCGAGAGTTCGACGGAAGTTCGGACGGTCGTCGGAGGTTCAGCGAGAACAGATCCGAGAAGTCCAGAAGCTTGCCAAGCGAAGCTCGTCGGAACTCGCCAAGTGGATCGTCGCAAAGTCCAGGAGTATGCCGGATGTCCGCAGAAGGATCACCGAGGGTTTATCGGATGATCGACGGAAGTTCGCCGGAAACTCGCCGGAAGAAGCGATTGACGCATCGGAGCATAGCTGCAGAAGTTGTCTTAGAGTTAATCGTAGTTAGCACGATGATTAAGCTTGAAAATGGGAGGTGATCCCATTAGCTTAATCTTGGGGCAATTGGGCCCCTGAAAAGATTCAAATTGGGCCGAATGGAGCGAACCATTCCAACCCTGATTGCACCAGGCGGTGCAACCGCCTAGGCCAGGAGGTGCAACCGCCAGGGCTGCGGGACTGGGCGGTGCAACCGCCCCAGCCAGGCGGTGCAACCGCCCAGGCCATGTCTTCCAGCGGGACTGGGCGGTGCAACCGCCCCAGCCAAGAGGTGCAACCGCCCAGGGCTTAGTCTTCGAGCTAGACTGGGCGGTGCAACCTCCTCTGTCAAGAGGTAGCACCGCCAGAGCTCAAGTTTCGAGCTCTGGTAGAGAGGTGCATCAGCCTGAGCTCAGTTTTGAGCTCTGCCAGGTGATGCAACCACCGAGCTCAGTCTTCGAGCTCTGCCAGGCGGTGCAACCACCGAGCTCAGTCTTCGAGCTCTGGTAGAGAGGTGCAATCGCCTGAGCTCAGTCTTCGAGCTCTGCCAGGCGGTGCCACCTCTCCAGTCAAGAGGTGCAACCGCCTGATCTCGGAATTCCGGGATTTGATCGTTTTGAGCTCCAAATTTGAATTGGGTTGGGGCCTATAAATACCCCACCCATTCAACACTGAAAGTATATAGATCCACACCGAATTCTTGATCTTTTCAGTGATTCTAAGAGCTCAAATTTGTGTAAAGTCCTAAAGTTCTCCTCCTTCTGTTCTTTAAGTCTTGAGTTGTAAAGAGAGGAGAGAAAGGATCTGTAAAGGTTGTCTCCTAAGCCTGTCAAAAGGAGAGAAACTGTAAAAGGGCAGTTAGCCTTCGCCCATTGAAGGAAGGCAGCTAGTTGACGTCGGTGACCTCGTCGGAGGAGGAAGCCAAAAGTGGAGTAGGTCAAGACTGACCGAACCACTCTAAATCTCTGGTTTGCTTTTACCTTGAGCACTTTTCCATTACTGCAAACCTCCTACATTGCTACTGCCCTCTGCGCCTTTACGAACGAGTTTCTAAGCTCTGATCTTTCAGAATCTGCATTCAAACGTAAATCGTGTTTTCGTACGATCTTCACACTGCAGTTTACGCTTACATTCGGATTCCATTTATAACTGCAAATTACTTTCTACGTAAAACGCTTTTTCAGGTTCAAAACTGCTTTTAGACGCAAAACTACATTTAGACGTAAAATTACGTTTAGACGTAAAACTGCGTTTAGACGCAAAACTGCGTTTAGACGTAAAACTGCGTTTAGACGTAAAACTGCGTTTAGACGTAAAACTGCGTTTAGACGCAAAACTGCATTTAGACGTAAAACTACGTTTAGACGTAAAACTGCGTTTAGACGTTAAACTATGTTTGGACGTAAAACTGAGTTTAGACGCAAACTGCGCTTAGACGCAAACTGTGCTTAGACGCAAACTGCGCTTAGACGCAAAACTGCGCTTAGACGCAAAACTGCGCTTAGACACAAACTGCACTGTGATTCTGCTTTTATATCGAAACCATTTTTTTATCGGACGAACGCAGCTTTCGTTTTTAAATTGTTGTAAGATTTCCGCTGCACTAATTCACCCCCCCCCTCTTAGTGCTCTCGATCCTAACAATTGGTATCAGAGCAAGGTTAACTCTCTAAAGGATTAAAACCCAAGAGAGATGGCATTCGCCGGAAACCAAGAGGGGCATTCTATTACACGTCCACCCATGTTCAGTGGAATGGACTACACCTACTGGAAGACCCGAATGAGTATCTTTCTTATTTCTATGGATTTTGAACTGTGGAACCTTGTTGAAAATGGATTTTCAAAGTCTTCTCTTCCAATGATCGATTGGAACGATTTGGAGAAGAAGGCTTTCGCTCTTAATGCAAAGGCTATGAATGCCTTATTTTGCGCACTTGATAAAAACGAGTTTAATCGTGTTTCAACTTGCGAAACTGCATTTGATATTTGGCACACACTTGAAGTGACCCACGAGGGCACAAGTAGAGTGAAAGAGTCAAAAATCAATCTGTTGCTGCATTCTTTTGAACTTTTCCGAATGAAACCGAGTGAAACCATTGGCGACATGTTTACTCGTTTCACGGATGTCGTCAACGGTCTAAAAGGACTCGGAAAAAGTTTTTCGGATTTTGAACTCGTAAATAAAATACTAAGATCCCTTCCTAAAAGTTGGGATCCTAAAGTCACTGCTATTCAAGAGGCAAAAGATCTGCGCAACTTCCCTCTTGAAGAACTAATCGGGTCATTAATGACCTACGAAATGACTTGCAAAGCTCATGAAGAGCAAGAAGACATCCTTCCAAAGAACAGGAAGGATATGGCACTTAAAACTTCTGAATGCCACTTGAGAGAAAACTCAAGTGATGAGGACTGTGATGATGACTTGGCACTTTTGACAAGAAAGTTTAAGAAATTCTTCAAAAGAAACAAGTTTAAAAACGATGTGAAAAATAAACTTGAACCCAAGAAGGACCAAGTGATCTGCTACGAATGTAAAAAGCCGGGACACTACAAGAATGATTGTCCCCAAGTCAAAAGAAGAACATCAAAGAAGAAGGCTCTTCAAGCAACATGGGATGACTCGAGCGCATCTGAAGAAGAGGAGTCCAACACCGAGCAAGTTGCTCATTACGCCTTAATGGCCATCGGAGAGGAGGTAACGGATTTATTAGATGCTGATTTATCTTTCGATGAATTATTAAATGCCTTCCATGATTTATTTGATGAATGCAAAGTTATAAATAGAAAATACAAATTGCTAAAAAAGGTACATGATAGTCTTACTTGTGATTTTAATAAGTTAAAAATCGAATATCATGATAGTTTAAATTCATATATAAAATGTCATGATCTAGAAATCTGTCAAAAAGAAAACTTGCTACTTAAGGACACCTTGAAGAAATTCGAGGTGGGTAGCAAGTCATTAAACATGATCCTTACAAACAAGGGTCATGCTCCCAAAAGAAGTGGGATTGGATTTGTGAGGAGTCCTCACCAAAATCCAACTACCTTTGTAAAAGGCCCCATCTTACATGTTAGAAGCAAATGCAACTTTTGTTGCAAGTTTGGTCACAAGACACATTATTGTCCATTCAGGAAATGGAGTCCAAACAAATTGATATGGGTTCCTAAAGGAACCATGACAAATTCTATGCAACATGATAAAAAATGTAGATCTATTTGTGAGGAACCCAAAAGCAAATGGGTACCTAAACATCATCCTTTCTTGTAGAAAACTAAACCATCGCAAGCTAGGAGCAAGAGATGGTACCTTGACAGTGGATGCTCAAGGCATATGACCGGAGATTCATCCCAATTCTCTAAGCTCTCTAGCATAAACGAAGGATATGTCACCTTCGGAGACAACAACAAGGGTAAAATCATTGGCAAAGGAACCATAGGTAACAAATCCAACTTTTCTATTGAAGATGTTTTGCTAGTTGATGGTCTAAAACATAACCTCCTAAGCATTAGTCAATTATGTGATAAAGGATATATCATCAAATTTGAATCTAATGCTTGCGTCATTGAAAAACCTCACAAAAACATATCTATGATTGCATTAAAACAAAATAACGTATACACTATTGACATCGATGATTTATGTAATGAAACATGTTTTTCTGCTTTAAATGAGAATGCTTGGATATGGCACAGAAGATTAGGTCATGCTAGTATGAAGCTAATCACTCAAATATCATCCAAAGAACTTGTAAGAGGAATTCCTCATATCAAGTTCATCAAAGATAATGTATGTGATGCCTGCCAATTAGGTAAACAAATTAAGAGTAGCTTCAAATCTAAAAATCAAGTAAGCACCTCTAGGCCCTTACAATTGATCCATATGGACTTGTTCGGACCCATCTCCACATCAAGCCTAGGAGGTAGCAAATACGCTTTCGTCATCATAGATGACTATAGCAGATACACATGGACTTACTTTTTAAAACAGAAAAGTGAATGCCTTAGATCTTTTACCAAGTTTTGCAAACTCGTTCAGAATGAGAAAGGTTCTATGATTTCGTCAATTAGAAGTGATCATGGTGGTGAATTTCAAAACCATGATTTCCAAGAATTTTGTGAACTCAATGGATACAACCATAATTTCTCTACTCCTAGAAACCCTCAACAAAATGGAGTTGTAGAAAGAAAAAATCGAAATTTACAAGAAATGGCAAGAACCATGTTGAATGAACATAACCTACCCAAATATTTTTGGGCCGAAGCCGTAAATACTGCATGCTATATCTTAAATAGAGTTCTAGTGAGACCTCTACTAACCAAAACTCCCTATGAGTTATGGAACAATAAAAAACCCAACGTTTCATATTTCAAAGTCTTTGGGTGTAAGTGTTTTATCTTAAATGAAAAAGATAACTTAGGAAAATTTGATGCTAAATCCGATGAAGGAATCTTTCTTGGTTATTCTACAGTTTCTAAAGCCTTTCGTATCTTTAATAAAAGAACTCTAATTATTGAAGAATCCATTCATGTTGTTTTCAATGAGACTTCTGAAATCACGAAAAATGATCTTGACGATGATGTTAATTTTGACTCTTTAAATTTAAACGAGACCCCGTCTCCAACTAGCAACTTGGATGCATCCACTTCTCAGATTTCCTTACCCAAGGATTGGAAGTATGTAGATGCTCATCCTAAGGAGCTAATCTTAGGAGACACATCAAAGGGAGTTCAAACACGATCTTCTCTTAAAACCTTTTGTGCAAATACCGCCTTTCTCTCCCAAATTGAACCCAAATGCGTTGATGAAGCCATGAAAGATGATTCATGGATTATCGCAATGCAAGATGAATTAAATCAATTTGAGAGAAATGAAGTGTGGAAGCTTGTTCCTAGACCAAATGATCATCTAGTTATTGGTACTAAATGGGTCTTCAGAAACAAGCAAAATGAAAATGGTATCGTGGTTAGAAACAAGGCTAGATTAGTGGCCAAAGGTTTCAACCAAGAAGAAGGTATCGATTACAAAGAAACCTTCGCTCCTGTGGCACGATTGGAAGCCATTAGGATGCTCCTTGCCTACGCTAGCAGTAATAATTTTAAGTTGTTTCAAATGGATGTTAAAAGCGCCTTTCTTAATGGCTTTATTTCCGAAGAAGTCTATGTTGAACAACCTCCTGGATTTGAAAATAATAGTCTCCCTAATCATGTGTTTAGATTAACTAAAGCTCTCTATGGTTTAAAACAAGCTCCTAGGGCTTGGTATGAGAGACTTAGTTCTTTTCTTATTGAAAATAATTTCATAAAAGGCAAGGTTGATACTACATTATTCATCAAGAACTTTGAAAACAATTTTCTCATTGTTCAAGTTTATGTTGATGATATTATCTTTGGTTCTACAAATAAATCTCTTTGTGAATCCTTTGCGAAAACTATAAGTCGTGAATTCGAAATGAGTCTAATGGGAGAGTTAACATTCTTCTTAGGCCTACAAATCAAACAACTAAGCAATGGCATCTTTATTAGTCAAACCAAATATGCTATGAGTTTGCTAAAGAAGTTCAAAATGAATAAATCAAAAGCCATTGACACTCCTATGAGCACCTCCACTAAGTTAGAAATTGATGAGAATGGAGAAAGCTTCGATCAAAAAACCTATAGGGGTATGATAGGAAGTTTACTTTACCTCACTGCCACCAGACCAGACATCATGTTCAGTGTAGGACTTTGTGCTAGATTTCAATCAGACCCTAAGATATCTCATCTCAAAGCAGTCAAAAGAATACTCAGATATCTTAATGGAACTACCAATCTAGGGTTATGGTACCCAAAATCAGAAAATTTTGAATTAACAGCTTATGCTGATGCGGACTTCGCTGGCTGCAGACTAGACAGAAAAAGCACATCAGGATCATGTCAATTTTTAGGACATGCCCTTGTATCCTGGTCATCTAAGAAACAAAACTCGGTTGCTCTATCAACAATCGAAGCTGAATACATTGCAGCAAGTGCATGCTGTGCACAAGTTGTATGGATGAAAAACACTTTAGAAGATTACAAAGTGAATCTTAAAGATATTCCCATTAAATGTGATAACACGAGTGCAATATGCTTAACTAAAAATCCTATACAACACTCAAGAACAAAACACATTGATATTAGACATCACTTTATACGAGATCATGTCACTAATCATGATGTAAGCATAGAGTTTATTGATACCAAACATCAACTAGCTGATATCTTTACAAAACCCCTATGTGAAGAACAATTTGATTACATAAGAAGAGAATTAGGAATGTTGATGTGTCCGAATACTTAAACTAGTTAAAATTATTTTTCGGAAGTTATTACTATTACATGCCTTGACAACGCTTGATCAAATAACATGTTGCAAATTATGTGACAAATATTTTTAACCAAATGCATGTAAGAAGTTCATTTTTCGGTTTGTATGCTAAAAATGGGATTTTCCTGTACACTCTTATGAAAACTTTTTGAAAAATGACTTTCCTCCTTCAAGCAACAAACAATAAAGAGATATTCAAAGAATTATATGTGTCATGACTTCCTTTATGTGCTTGATAATGCTATCATGCTTTTTGTTGATGACAAAGGGGGAGAAACATATAAATTGATAAACACTATGTCATAGCTGAACTGCCATAATCATGTCTATGTCATAGTTGCAAATACTTGAGTGATGCTATAAACAATGTTATAGTTATGCCATCCTTGCATCACCAAGAGATATGTGAACATGTGCTATAGTTTGCATCATGTCTTGATTTGATATTCTATCTTGTGAAGTATATGCAAACTTGCTAGAAAATCTCAAATGTGTGCATCATGTAAAAGTCCTTCGTAGCTTTATATGATTACATGATGAATAGTTACAAACACTATCATACAAACTTGATGATGTATGTCATGCCTTGACATCATTCTTGAAGAGATACATCATGATGGGCATCATGATGGGAGCATTGATAAGTTTAACTGATCTAACTTATCAATACGTCACTTGAATTCTTAGGTCTTGAATTCAAGGTTGACTTATCTCAACTATGGCATATAGATAGGGGGAGTTAAGGACAACTCCTTTATCAATTGATTGTCATCATCAAAAAGGGGGAGATTGTTGAATCTCGGATTTTGATGATGAAGTCAATTGTCATTTGTTATCTAATCTATGTGTTTGAGATAAGTGTGCAGGATTAACTACGATGAGAGTAAGACAAGCAGCAGGTGTTGCGCCGGAGTCAAGATCATGATCATGTTGGGAGTTCAAGAGTTCGACGGAAGTTCGGACGGTCGTCGGAGGTTCAGCGAGAACAGATCCGAGAAGTCCAGAAGCTTGCCAAGCGAAGCTCGTCGGAACTCGCCAAGTGGATCGTCGCAAAGTCCAGGAGTATGCCGGATGTCCGCAGAAGGATCACCGAGGGTTTATCGGATGATCGACGGAAGTTCGCCGGAAACTCGCCGGAAGAAGCGATTGACGCATCGGAGCATAGCTGCAGAAGTTGTCTTAGAGTTAATCGTAGTTAGCACGATGATTAAGCTTGAAAATGGGAGGTGATCCCATTAGCTTAATCTTGGGGCAATTGGGCCGCTGAAAAGATTCAAATTGGGCCGAATGGAGCGAACCATTCGGACCCTGATTGCACCAGGCGGTGCAACCGCCTAGGCCAGGAGGTGCAACTGCCAGGGCTGCGGGACTGGGCGGTGCAACCGCCCAGGCCATGTCTTCCAGCGGGACTGGGCGGTGCAACCGCCCCAGCCAAGAGGTGCAACCGCCCAGGGCTCAGTCTTCGAGCTAGACTGGGCGGTGCAACCTCCTCTGTCAAGAGGTAGCACCGCCAGAGCTCAAGTTTCGAGCTCTGGCAGAGAGGTGCATCAGCCTGAGCTCAGTTTTGAGCTCTGCCAGGTGATGCAACCACCGAGCTCAGTCTTCGAGCTCTGCCAGGCGGTGCCACCTCTCCAGTCAAGAGGTGCAACCGCCTGATCCCGGAATTCCGGGATTTGATCGTTTTGAGCTCCAAATTTGAATTGGGTTGGGGCCTATAAATACCCCACCCATTCAACACTGAAAGTATATAGATCCACACCGAATTCTTGATCTTTTCAGTGATTCTAAGAGCTCAAATTTGTGTAAAGTCCTAAAGTTCTCCTCCTTCTGTTCTTTAAGTCTTGAGTTGTAAAGAGAGGAGAGAAAGGATCTGTAAAGGTTGTCTCCTAAGCCTGTCAAAAGGAGAGAAACTGTAAAAGGGCAGTTAGCCTTCGCCCATTGAAGGAAGGCAGCTAGTTGACGTCGGTGACCTCGTCGGAGGAGGAAGCCAAAAGTGGAGTAGGTCAAGACTGACCGAACCACTCTAAATCTCTGGTTTGCTTTTACCTTGAGCACTTTTCCATTACTGCAAACCTCCTACATTGCTACTGCCCTCTGCGCCTTTACGAACGAGTTTCTAAGCTCTGATCTTTCAGAATCTGCATTCAAACGTAAATCGTGTTTTCGTACGATCTTCACACTGCAGTTTACGCTTACATTCGGATTCCATTTATAACTGCAAATTGCTTTCTACGTAAAACACTTTTTCAGGTTCAAAACTGCTTTTAGACGCAAAACTACATTTAGACGTAAAATTACGTTTAGACGTAAAATTGCGTTTAGACGCAAAACTGCGTTTAGACGCAAAACTGCGTTTAGACGCAAAACTGCGTTTAGACGCAAAACTGCGTTTAGACGTAAAACTGCGTTTAGACGTAAAACTGCGTTTAGATGTTAAACTGCGTTTGGACGTAAAACTGAGTTTAGATGCAAACTGCGCTTAGACGCAAACTGCGCTTAGACGCAAACTGTGTTTAGACGCAAACTGCGCTTAGACGCAAAACTGCGCTTAGACGCAAAACTGCGCTTAGACACAAACTGCACTGTGATTCTGCTTTTATATCGAAACCATTTTTTTATCGGACGAACGCAGCTTTCGTTTTTAAATTGCTGTAAGATTTCCGCTGCACTAATTCACCCCCCCCCTCTTAGTGCTCTCGATCCTAACATTTGTATGAAAAACTAAGCATGAAGAATTAGATTCACTTAATCATTTTGATTGAAAATGCTTTATGATTAATGAAATCATGCTTGATGATTTAATTATGCATGATGATTTGAAGTAATAATGATTTTTGTGATTTATTGATCTTGATGATTTTTATGATGAGATTTGCTCTTTCAATTTTAAATGATGATGCATATTTTGATTTAGCATAAAAAACTTGGGCATGCTTATATGAAATAAAATCACTTAAATCAAAATAAAAATTGGAGAATGCATGTTTTTTGAAAATATCTCTAAAGATTTTTATTTTTTAATAAGTAATTCTTAGTGATGAATCTATTTCATGTTATCTCTTGAATTAAGAAAAAGTGATTTTGATGATAAGTTTGGAGTTGATAAATTGAATTTGAACGAAAATTTTCCAACCGAATCATGAACTTTCTTTCAATTTCTCTACTTGAGCTATCTTTTATGAGAATCAAAATATTTTATATCTTTGATGATTCCTTCTTACCATTTACTAAAGAACAGACTTATATAAACAAACTATGACCTTAATATGGTTTATAATAGTTTGAAATTGTGCATGTTATATGTTGAAGACTTGGAACCATGTTTTGGTATCATGCATACCCAAATAAT
Source organism: Musa acuminata AAA Group (assembly GCF_036884655.1). Taxonomy (NCBI): domain Eukaryota; kingdom Viridiplantae; phylum Streptophyta; class Magnoliopsida; order Zingiberales; family Musaceae; genus Musa; species Musa acuminata. Next base: position 33,892,113 of record NC_088345.1, on the reverse strand, counting down.
GTTGATTTGAAAATTTATTGATTTAGTATTATGCCCAAAGTGATAATGATGGTGACTTAGCAATTCTTACAAGAAAATTTTATGGATTGAGATTTATTTTTTTATCCAAATCATGATATTGAATTCTCGATATTTGATACTTAAGATCTTTCTATGAATTAAGATCTTGTTTTTGAACTCCCATGGTTCTTTTTGCTATTTACTAAAAAGGAGAATTATTTAAATGAATCATAAATTTTCTTATGAATTCTTGGAATTATAACATGAGATTTTTTATGAATCAAGATCATTTACTATAATTCTTCTTTTCGCTATTTGAGCCATCTAAAAAGAATCATAATTTTTCTATTGATTTTTTGATAGTCACAATTTCAAATTTTGGTTCATGACTCCCTCGTATTCATGAAGTGTATATATCATCACCGAATTAATTTTTCTTGATATTCTTCATGTGATGATATAAAATTATGTATAAAATACTCATGATATTATATTGATGCATACAAATAAGAAGTTATGACCATGCATGGTAGGATACAATGTAATTTGACATTTTGATACCATCATGATTGAAATATTTATTATTTGGAATGATGCATGCAATACTTATGATTTTTTGATGAAATGATGTGAAAGTCAACAACTATCATTTTCTAAAATGATACCTTATTTCAATATGCCATATTGAAATAAGATTGATACTTTATCTTTGTCATGATTTGGAAATTGATGTAAAGGGAAAAGAATTACAACATTGTATTATTCCCTTCTTTTTAACAATGACAAAGGGGGAGAAAAATTGCTAGCTTGCATATTTCAAGGAGATTTCAAGGAGAAAAACTTACTATGAAGCAAAATTACTAGCTTGCACTTCTCAAAAGAGAAGAAAGAACTTTCTATCTTGAACATTATCAATAATTGCTAGCTTGCAATCTAAAGAGAAGTAAAAGTGTTATCTTGCCTATCTCAAGAAGCAAATCTTACAAACTTACATATCTCAAAAACTTACTAGATGCACTTCTCCTTTCTATTGATGATAAAGGGGGATAAGTAATGATGATGGTTTAAATCATGTGTGGTATGATGCATTTTTATATTTTGAAACATTGCATGATTTTCTAAATTTAAATGTTCTATTAATATGACATATTGATAGGGGTAGTGAAGGGGGAGATTGTTGAATCTCAGATTTTGATGATGAAACAAATTGATAATGTTATTATCTAATATACGTTTTGAGTGACGTAGAACTAGTTTCGATCAAGAGAGGCAAATTGATTAAAGTAGGAGGAATCAGATGTTGGGCCAGAGTTCAATATTTCAGAAGATTAGATGTCGGGCTAGAGGATCAATCAACGTGTTGGAAGAAGGCTTTGTGTTGTAAATTCATGTATCGGGCCGAACGATCGGACATTGTGCTAACGAGATCAGAAGTTGTAGGTATCAATATACCGATTGGGCAATATGCCAAATGAGAGGATTGCTAGTCATAGGTGTCCTACAAGCCAATCACATGAGTGATGACACGTGTGACTTAACACGCAATCTTTTTGCTTATTATATTTTGGTATTTATTATTTTATATATATATATATATATATATATATATATATATATATATATATATATATATATATATATATATATATATATATATATATATATTATGATGTCCTTGGATCTGTGTAATGAGAATTGGATCGTGATAAGATCACGATAATGAGATCGATTTGCCTTTAAACACAGATCCTAAATAATCCCAATCATAGATTATTCGAGAAGGACATCGAGATAATCGAATAGACGGGTATATTGTATACCCGTTCATATGATGGATGCAGCTAGTATTATAGCCGCTCGTGTGGGGACACTAGGGATACAATATAGGTGCTCATTGGGAAATGAGTTCCTTGATTGATCCGCTTATAGAATGCTGAATAGTTAATGATGCCTTATTGTCAGACAACGATTCCGTAGTCCTAGTGATGTATCTAGTCCTTAGACTTGAGATACAAAGGATGTCCTATATAAGTGCTCAACTCTTTAATACCTGACTTATAGGTTTGGATGTCCTAGATCTAACATAGTCGATCATCGGAAGTGGTAGTCAACCTTATGAGGGCTATTGAGTATCGATAGAGGATCATCCACTCTCGGTGTTATGAGAGGAATGTCCTATGTGTTCTTGCTCAAATAAATCCCTAGCTAGGGTCATTTGTATTGAGAGAGAAAGAGTTCTCCCAAAGCGAGACTCGAGTAGAAACCGTATGGGTCTGACAACACCATGCTTGGTATATAGTCTCTAGAATATTAGATGGATGAGGGACATAGGTACACAGTAACTGAAGACAGATAGGTCCAATGGATTGGATTCCCCTATATCGTTAGAGGACTGCGGCGTAGTGACCTAGTACGTCCATAGTCAATGAGTTGAGTGAATTATTATAGAGATAATAATTCACTAAGCCAGAAGGAGTTCTGATAGGTATGACTCATGGCCAGCTCGATATTGGGACTAGAGGGTCACACACATATAGTAGACATTACGATAAGTAGAGGTTTAGATATGAGATATCCGTCGAAGCCCCTATCTTATTAGATCTCCAATAAGCCGCTGAATTATTGGATCCTATAGATGAGATCCAATAAGAGCCCATGAGAGATTATTGGATAAAGATCCACTAATCTAAGAGGCTTGGGTAGTTGGATAGAGATCCAATATTCAATAAGGGAGGATCCATTAGGATTAAGATGATAGAGAACCTCTATAAATAGGAGGGTTTCAATAGTTTATAGGCTAGAGCTTTTTGCTTCTTCTCCTATTCTCCTCCCCCTCTCCACCTTAAAGCAAGCCTGGAGTTTTGAGGAGCGTCATCGCAGCCTTGTTGTATTGATCACCACTAGAGAAGAGGGTGCTTGACCTCCTTCACTCTCTCCTAGAGATCTGTAGGGATTCAAGGATATACGATCTCCCTAGGTAACATAATCTATCTCACACGTGATTTTCTATTTTGTAGATTTTTGCGCACCAATCTTCGCACGATGATGAACATATCTTTGGGAATTGAGAATTTTGTTTTATGTTCTTCTACTGCACATGTGATGTCACCTCCAAGATTTCCCAATAAGGATAATGCGCCGAAGGATCGGACGAAGCGCTAGAAGAACCAATGACATGTCGGACAATAGATGATTCATGCTTTATAATAATTTATCTAGATCCAATTATTTTAAGTTATAATTAGGTTAGTTTTGAATATAATTAAGCCAACTCAATTAGGGGTCAATTGGGCCCTAAGTGGGGTTGTTATTGGCCAAGACCCATTTAGTGACCTAAAAGTTAGGTTAGGCGATTGCACCGCTAGTGGCTCAGTCTCCGAGACATAGTCTCCAAGACTGTGTCAGGCGATAGTACTGCTAGACTAGGCAGTGGTACCACCCAGTGTCAAGCGGTAGTACCGCTAGACTAGGAGGTAGTACCACCTAATGTCAGGCGATGCTACCGCTAGTCTTGGCGGTGGTATCACCCAGACATAGTCTCCCAGACTATGTTAAGCGGTGGTATCGCTAGAGTAAGTAGTGGTATTGCCCAGTGTTAGTGTTGTAGGCGGTAGTACCGCCCAACTCAAGTGGTGGTACTGTTAGTATCCCGAAAATCAGGGATGACACTTTTAGGCTCCAAGTTTGAGTACATTTGGGGCTTATAAATACCCCTCTCATCCCTGCTCAGATCACACAAGAACTGAGAACAAAAACAAAGGAAAATTATATTGTAATCTTATGAGAGTTCTCCTCCTCTAGCCTAAGTGTGATTTCTGTTTAGAGAGGAGTGAGTGAGAGTGTAAAAGTTTTCTCCCGAGCCTATTAAAAGGAGAATAGAGTTGTAAGGGTAGTCGACCTTCACCCATTGAAGGAAGACCGTTAGTGGATGTCAGTGGCCTCGACGGAAGAGGAATCGAGAGTGGACGTAGGTTACGATGACCAACCACTATAAACTCGGTTTGCATTTCTACGATTGTCATTTACTTACTTTGCAACTACTTTACTTCCTCATTACTTTAGCTGCACACTCTTACGAACATTTTCAAAGTTAAACATTATCAAAACGATTTTATCATACGAAGATTTCTGACTCAATGTGATTTTTACGTATGCACTAATTCACCCCCCCCCTCTTAGTACCGACTTGATCTTAACACTTATCATATTTGCAATTCATTGCAGGTTCTTGCAAGGCTTAGGAGATTGGCGAGAGGTGAGATGGACCTCAAGATGGGCAATGGAGCAAAAGTTGCTACAGTAGTTGTTGGCTAGGTCACCCTACATCTACCTAGTGGAGCTATTATTATATTGGATGCATGCTATTTTGTTACTTCTATTATCAAAAATATTATTTCCATTTCATATTTGACAGTTAGTAGATATAAATTAGTTTTTGAGAATAATGGTTATTCAATATTATTAAATGATGAGATAAACATGAGAAAAACATTGCATAATGATTTGTTTATGCTAGACACTACTTCACATATCATGAATGTAAGTGTGTCTAAGAGGAAATAAGATGAGGTGAATAGTGCATACATATAGCATTGTAGGCTAGGTCACATCCATGAGGAAAGGATTCAAAAGTTGCTAAAGTATGGATATCTAGATCCATTCGACTATGAGTCATATGCAACTTGCAAGCCTTGCCTTCGTGGAAAACTGACAAACTCTCCTTTTAGTGGAACTAGAGAGAGTGTTATTGAGCTACTGGAACTCATACATAGTGATGTATTTGGACCCATGTCAACTCATGCCATAAGTGGTTACTCCTACTTTATTACTTTTACTAATGATTTCTCAAGGTTTTGATATGTGTACTTGATGAAGTACAAGTCCGAGACCTTTGATAAATTCGGAGAGTATAAGAATGAAACAGAGAACCAAACTGGAAGGAGTATCAAGACTCTTCGATCAGATCGAGTAGGTGAGTACTTGAGTACAAAGTTCACCCAATTCCTCAAAGACTATGAGATTCTATCCTAATGGACACATCCTTATATACCTTAGCTCAATGGTGTATCTAAAAGGAGGAATCGTACACTGTTAGACATGGTGCGGCCCATGATGAGCTTCAATGACCTACCTATGTTATTCTAGGGATACGCCTTAGAGACCGCAGCTTACCTTCTGAACAGAGTTTCAACTTAGTCGATAGTGTCTACACTAGATGAGATATGGAAAGGGGAGAACCCCGATCTTAAGGTTATTGAGATTTGAGGCTGCCCTACCCATGTTAAAAGACACAACCCCGATAAGTTAGATTGATAACAAAGTAGTATAAGTTTGTAGGATACCCTAAGGAAACTTGTGGGTATTATTTCTATCATCTTGAGGACCAAAAGTTCTTTGTAGCTAAGAGAGCGGTGTTCCTTGAGAAGGAACACATTCTTGGCGGAGATAGTGGGAGCATGATAGAGTTGAGCGAGGTTGGAGAACCTAGCTTAAGCACCACTCCATAACCTGAGTCTATTCAAGTACATAGCACATAAGTTCCAACTTTACGTAGGTCCAATAGAGTATCACATCCTCTTGAGAGATATGTGAGATATATTAGAGGAGAGGATGTTGAAGATATTGATCGTCAGACCTACGAGGAGGCTAATACGAGTATATACTCCGGGAAGTGGCAAGAAGCCATGAATTCTGAGATGGATTCTATGTACTCTAACAAGGTTTGGAACCTAGTTTATGCACCCGAGAGCATTGTACCCATCAGTTGCAAGTGGATCTTCAAGAAGAAGATCAGAGTAGATAGAAAGATAGAGACTTATGATTATGAGATCTTGAAAATGGATGTGAAAACCATGTTCCTCAATGGCAACCTCGATGAGGAGATATATATGATACAACCTAAGGATTCGTGTCCAAGGACTACCCAAATTGGGTGTGTAGATTACTTAGATCTATTTATAGACTAAAGCAAGCTTCTCGAAGTTGGGACATAAGATTTGATGAGACAATCAGATCTTATAACTTCGTTAAGAATGAAGATGAGCCTTATGTGTACAGAAAAGTAAGCGGGAGCACTATCACCTTTTTGGTGTTATATGTGGATGACATCCTGATCATTGGAAATGATGTAGGAATGCTATATATAGTAATAGATTGATTATCTAGATACTTCTCCATGAAGGTCTTAGGATACGAATCTACAGAAATAGATCCAAGAGGATGCTTGGCTTGTCCTAGTCTAGGTACATAAACACCATTGTCAAAAGGTTAGTCATGAAAAATTTCAAGAGAGGTCTTATATTAATGAGACATGGGACATCGCTTTCTAGGAATATATCCCCAAAGACTCCAGAAGAAAGGATAAACGTAGATAGGATACCCTATGCCTCAACAATAGGGTCTATCATGTATTCCATCCTATGTACCAAGCTTGATATAGCGCATGCTCTGAGTGTCACGAGCATTTATCAAGTGAATCCAAGCTTAGAGCACTAAAAAGCAGTAAAGCATGTCCTTAATTACTTAAGAAGAACTAAGGATCTTTTGCTGGTATATAGAGGTCATAGCCTCAGTGTTGAAGGCTACATAAACTCGAGTTTCTAGTCCGATGTCGATGATAATAAGTCTAATTCAGGGTATGTATTCACCTTGAATGGAAGAGCAGTATACTAGAAGAGTTCCAAGCAAGATACCACTACTAACTCGATCATAGAGGCAGAGTATATTGCTATCGTAGAGGCAACAAAGAAGGGAGCCTAGATGAAGAAGTTTATCACAGATCTGAGAGTCGTGCTAGGCAGCGAGGAGTTGATTCCCTTATACTGCGATAACAAATGGGCAATTTCTTGAGCGAAGGAACCCAAGTCTCATCAGAAATCTAAGCATGTTTTGAGGAGGTTCCACCTAATCAGAGAAATTATGACTCGAGGAAATATAGTAGTTGAAAGAGTTTCATCCGAAGATAACATCATAGATCCACTAACAAAGTCAATATCTCATATTGTCTTCGAGCGTCACAAGGGCCTGATGAGGATCAGACATATATATGATTGACTTTAGGTCAAGTGAGAGATTACTAGTCATAGGTGTCTTACAAGCCAATCACGTAGTGATGACACATGTGACATGATACACATTCTTTTTGCTTACTATATTTTGATATTTTATTATTTTATATTACTTGTTGCATATATGCATATATATTATTATGTCTATGGACCTATGCAATAAAAATCGGATTGTGATGAGATTACGATAATGAGACCAAGACCGATTCTCCTTTAAACTCAGACCCTAATTAATTATGGTCATATGTTACTCGAAAGGGACATCAAGATAACTGGACAGGCTGATGTGTTGTATACCCATCCATATGATAGAGATAGTTGGTCTCATAGCTACTCGTGTGGGGACACTAGGGCTATAATGCAGGTGCTCATTGGAGAATGAGTTCACTGATTGATCTGCTCACAAAATGTTAGATGGTTAATGATACCTCATTGTGAAACAACGATTTCGTTATCCTAGTGGTGTACTTAGTTTTTAGACTTGAAACACCAAGGATGTCCTGTATGAGTACTCCACTCTATGAAACTAGACTTATAGGCCTGGAAGTTTCAGATCTAGTATAACCGGTCATCGGGAGTGGCAACCAACCTTGTTGAATCTCAGATTTTGATAATGAAACCAATTGATAGTATTTATGATTTTATCTGTGTTTGGAGTGACGCAAGAAGCTTCGATCAGAGAGAGATAATTAAAGTAGGAAGAATCATGTTGGGCTGCAGAGAAACATGTCAGAATATTGGACATCGAGCCGAAGGATCGGTCGACGTATCGACGAAAGGCCTTGGGCCATGGGTTCAGGCATCGGGCCAAGAAGAGCAAAAATTGCACCAAGGAAATCAGAGTTGCAGAGGTCAACTAGTCAATTGGGCAATAGGCCACAAGATAGGATGATGCACTGAAGAATTGAATGAAGCGTCGATGAACTAATGACATGCTGGACAACATTTGATTTAAGTGGTATAATAATTGTCTAGATCGAAGTAGTTTTAAATGTGCAGGATTAACTATGATAGCAAGGCATAAAGCAGAATAAAGTCCCAGAGTCAAGAATGAGACTTCGTCTGAAGTCCGGATGTTCGTCGGAAGTTCTATCGAAATTGACCGAGAAGTCTAGGAGCTTGCTAGCGAAGTACGTCAGAATTCACCAAGAAGATCGTCGTGAAGTCCAGGAGCTTGCCGGGTTCCAATGCCGAGAGATCATCGGAAGTTCGTTAGAAGATCGTCGGAAGCTCACTAGAAGAAACCTAAACTTACGGACTTATTTAGCTTAGTAAATGTCTTAAAATTCATAGTTAGCACATAATTGGGTTGGAATTGGGCCAATTAAATTAGGGGCCAATTGGGCCAAGTTTGGGTTGTGTTGGGCCAAGTGAAAAGGCCCAAACAATGACCTAACAAGTGGAATCGATGTGGCATAGTCTCCGAGATTGTGTTAGGTAGTGGTATCGCCAGTTTGGGCGGTGGTACCGCTAGTGTTAGGCTACTGCCCGTACCCCAAAGTTTTGGGGATTTGAATTTTGGCTCTAAGTTTTAAAGCCATTTGGGGTATATAAATACACCATCTATTCCTATATAGAGCAGTAAGAAAGGTGATCAAAAACTCTGTGTTTCTAAAGTTGAAAACCCTTGTAAAGTATAAAGTCCCTCCTCTTAAAGTTTAGAGACCATTCTAAAGGAGAGAGTAAGGGAAGCTTTGTAAAAAATAGTTATAAAGGTTCTCTCCTGAACTTGTTAAAATGAGAATTGAGTTGTAAGGGTAGTTGACCTTCACCCATTGAAGGAAGATCGTTAGTAGATGCCGATGGCCTCGACGGAAGAGGAATCAGCAGAGTGGATGTAAGTCATGACGACCGAGCCACTATAAAAATCTAGTTTGTATTTATTTCTTGATATTTACCTTTATTGCAAATGGAATTCTTACTTTCACTACACTTCTGCATGCTTTCAAGTTAAGCATTTCTGAGATCAGATTTTATTGTATGAAGAAATTTCAAACTAACATTTTTATCTGCTATACTAATTCACCCCTCCCTCTTAGTGCCGACTCGTTCATAATAATTGGTATCAGAGCCACGTTATTTCTCATTTGGTTTAGCACCCAAGAGAAATGATTCTTTTCAGATTTCAAGAGAGTTTTTCTATTGTTCGTCCTCCCATGTTCAATGGGACGGACTACACTTATTGGAAAACTCGAATGAGAGTTTTCTTGCTTTCTATAGATTTAAATTTATGAAATATTATCGAAAACTGTTTTAAAAAATCTTCCACTCCAATAAAAGAATTGAATGATTTGGAGAACAAAACTTTTTCTTTAAATGCTAGAGCTATGAATGCTCTATTTTGCACCTTAGATAAAAATAAATTCAATCGAGTTTCTATTTGCGAAACGACTTTCGATATTTGGCACACTCTTGAAATCACACATGAAAGCACTAGTAGAGTTAAAGACTCTAAAATAAATATTTTGATGTATGATTTTGAATTATTTCGTATGAAGCCAAGAAAAACTATTGGAGACATGTACACCCGTTTTACGGATATCATCAATAGTCTAAAAGCTCTTAGTATGAATCTTGAACTTATGAATAAAGTTTTACGATCACTTTCTAAAAATTGGGCATCTAAAGTAACGACAATATAAGAATCAAAGGACTTAAACTATTTTTCGATTGAAGAACTTATTGGGTCTTTGATGACTTATGAAATGACTTATGTGGCACTTGAACTTGAGAACAACTTTCCAAACAATAGGAAGGATTTGACACTTAGAACAAATGAAGACCACTCGAGTGAAAGCTCAAGTGATGATGAACTTGAACTTCTCACTATAAAATATAAAATATTCATTAAACAAGAATTAAAAAATAAAAAATAAACTTAAAAAGAAGTTGCCAAAGAAGAAGAGAGCACTTAAGGCAGCTTGGAATGAACTGAGTTCATCCGAAGATGAAGAACAAACCGACAAAAACGATGTGGCAAACTATGCCTTAACGACTTTCAATGACTTGGTAACCAAAATCTCTTTGCCTTATATCGAAATTACTTGATACCTTTTTATGAGTTATTTTTAAATTAGTTAGTAAATAAAAATTATATATCATGCTTCTTTTTCTAGCTAATTTGAAAATGATAATGATAATTGCATATTTTATGAAAATATAATAAAATGTTAGATTTAAATTTATTGATTAATCCTATGTATGTTTTTTAGAAAAAAATAATGTGTATCTAAATTGATGATTTTCAATTTTGATTGAAAATGCTTTATGAAATCATGTTTGATGATATCATGCTTAATGAGTTTATAGTTTGAAATTATACATGTTATAACTTGAAAACTTGAAACCATGTTTTGATGTCATGCCCAAAGTAGTGATGCATAATGATCATGCTTAATAAGTTTATATTTTAAAATTATGCATGATGATTTTTGTGATTCATGGCTTATTGATCTTTGTCATAATGAAAGTTGCTTTTTCGATTTTAAACAAGATGGATAGTTTTCATATGAAAAACTTGAGCATATTTATATGAAATATAAAATGAAACACATAAAAAGAAAATTGTATGATCATTGGAATTAAAATGATAGATCAAATCTCTTGTTTAAAGAAGTCATATGTTTAATGTGTCATATTTTTTGTCATGGTGATGAAATTTGTTTTTTCGATCTTAAACAATGATGCATCTTTTTATTTGGCATAAAAAAGACAAAGACATGCTTGTATGAAACAAACAACTTAAAATCAAACATCTCTATCTTATTGATTTTTCGATAAAAGATTTATGAATCTATGTATATTATGCTTTTGTGAATCTCTTGGACCATGAAAATGAATTTGAATGAGTTTTATCGAAATCATAATTTCTTGAGATTTATAACATGAAATCTTTTATGAATCAAGATCTCTTATTTGATCTCTTGTGTTTCTCTTTGCCATTTACTAATGAGGAAAATAATCCAATTCATGATCTTGATTTCTCGATATTTGATACTTGAAATCTTTCTATGAATTAAGATCATTTTCTCCTTGTTTCTTTTTGTTATTCACCAAAAAATAAAGGGAGACTTATCCTAACAAACCATGATATGCTACTTGACATCTTGAGAATTTATGACGTTGAGTTTTGTTATGTATTTCTTCCCTTCTTCGTTCTTGTTTATAATGACAAAAGGGAGAAAGAAAATCGCTAGCATCTCAAGAGATTGATAAATCAATTAATGTCATTTTGAATCTCTTATGATTTTGATGATTTAAATCTAAATAAGATTTTTCCAATCAAATCATTAAACTTCTCTTGATTTATTAACTTGAGATTTTCTTTTATGAATCAAGATTTCTTACTCTTTATTTTCATATGATTCTTGCATTTTGTTTAAGATAAAATTTTCTATATGAATCATGTCTTTTGGTATTCAAATGATCTTATCTTTCATGATATGATTTTTATAATTCCTTGTATTCATGAAGTATATCTCAACACCAAAATTCTCTTGATATTCTTCATGTGATGATATGAAATTATGCATGAAATACTCATGAATTTATGTTGATGCATACAAATGAGAAGTTATGATCATGCATGGTAGGATGTAATGTAATTTGACATTTTGATACCATTATGAATTGAATTATTTATGATTTGGAATGATGCATGCAATACTATGATTTATTGCTAAAATGATGTATCATCATGTATAATATACCCATAGTGATGATTTAGTTTTGGTATCATGCATGAAGTAAGGATGAAATGTAAGGTTTTGAAATTGTGCATATTTTAATTTGAAACTATAATGATGCACAAATATACTAAAATAAGATTGATACTTTACCTTCGTCATGATTTGAAAATTATTGTAAAGGAAAAAAAATTACAAAATTATTTTCTTCCCTTCTTTTTGATAATGACAAAGGGGGAGAAAGAACTAGCTTGCATGTTCTAAAATTATGTAAAATTTGTCAGCTTGCATGGTGCAAAATTTGTTAGCTTGCTTGATGTAAAACTTGCTATCTTATTAGCTTGCATATGTAGAACTTGCTAGCTTGCCCAATTCAAAAGAGAAATAAGAATTACTAGCTTGCAAATCCCAAGTAGAAGCAAAATTACTAGCTTGCACTTCTCAAAAGAGAAGAAAGAACTAACTATCTTAAACATCACTAAAAATTGCTAGCTTTCCTAACATAAGTAGCAAAAGTGCAAATTTTATAATCTTACACATCTTTAAAATTAATGATGATTTGGTGATTAGGGATGTTGTAAAGTGATAAACAATTTGCTAGCTTGTATGTTACAAAACTTGCATATCTCTAAAATTTGCTAGTTGCACTTCTCCTTTTTGTTAATGATAAAGGGGGAGGAGTTATGTTAATGATCATACATGAAATGATGTATTGAAAATTGATTATGTATGATTTTATAACCACATGTTGCAAATATTCATGATGAAATATTGCTTTGACTTGAATTCAATTTGAATTCAAGGTTCAATCAATATGATATATTGATAGGAGGAGTTAAGATTAACTTTGTCATCAATTGGTTATCATCATCAAAAAAGGGGAGATTGTTAAATCTCATATTTTGATGATGAAATCAATTGATAATGTTTATGATTTGATCTGCATTTTGAGTGACACAAGAAGCTTCGATCAGGGAGAGAATTAAAGCAGGAAGAATCATGTTGGGCCGGAGAGAAACAGAAGATTGGACGTCGAGCCGAAGGATAGGTCAACGTATCGATAGAAGGCCTCGGGCCATGGGTTCGGGCATTAAGCCAAGAAGAGTAGAAATTATGCCAAGGAAATCAGAGTTGCAGAGGTCAATTGGCCGATTGGGCAATAGGCCGCAAGATAGGATGATGCGCCGAAGAATTGGACGAAGCATCGATGAACCAATGATATGCCAGACAACATTTGATTTAAGCCTTATAATAATTGTTTAGATCAAAGTAGGTTTTAAATATGCATGATTAACTATGATAGCTAGGCATAAAGCAAAACGAAGTCCTAGAGTCAAGAATGTGAATTCGTTGGGAGTTCAAGAGTTCATCGGAAGTCCGGATGTTCATCGGAAGTTCTATCTGAATTGACCAAGAAGTCCAGGAACTTGCTAGAGAAGCTCATCAAAATTCACCAAGAAGATCGTCGTGAAGTCTAGGAGCTTGCTGGGAGTCCGTTGGAACAATGCCGAGAGATCATCAGAAGTTCGCCGAAAGATCGTCGGAAGCTTGCCGGAAGAAACCTAGATTTCTGAACTTATTTAGCTTAGTAAATACCTTAAAATTCATAGTTAGCACATAATTGGGTTACAATTGGGCCAACTCAATTAGGGGTCAATTGGACTAAGTTTGGGTTGTGTTGGGCTAAGTGAAAAGGCCCAAACAATGACCAAACAGGTGGAACCGACGTGGCATAGTCTCCGAGACTATGTCAGGTGGTGGTACTGCCAGTCTGGGTGGTGGTATCACCCAGACTCGGTCTCTGAGACTGTCTGGCGGTGGTACTACTAGTGTTAGGCTGCAGGCGGTGGTACCGCTTAGTACAAGCGGTGGTACCGCTCGTACCCCAAAATTTTGGAGATTTGAATTTTGGCTCCAAGTTTTGAAGACATTTGGGGTCTATAAATACCCCAGCTACTCCTGCATGGAGCAATAAGAAAGATGATAAAAAAACTCTATATTTCTAAAGTTGAAAACCCTTGTAAAGTGTAGAGTCCCTCCTTCTAAAGTTTAGAGACCACTCTAAAAGAGAGTATGAGGGAAGCTTTGTAAAAAAGGGTTGTAAAGGTTTTCTCCTAACTAGTAAAAAAGAGAATCGAGTTGTAAGGGTAATTGATATTCACCCATTGAAGGAAGATCATTATTAGATATCGGTGGTCTCGACAGAAGAGGAATCGGCAAAGTGGATGTAGGTCACGACGACCGAACAACTATAAAAATCTGGTTTGCATTTATTTCTTGTTATTTACCTTTATTACAAACGAAATTCTTACTTTCACTACATTTCCACATGCTTTCAAATTAAGCATTTCCGAGATCAGATTTTATCGTACGAAGAAATTTTAAACTGATATTTTTATCCACTACACTAATTCACGAGGACTATTGAGTGTCGATAGAGGATCATCCACTCTTAGTGTCATGAGAGGAATATCTCATGTGTTCTTACTCAAACAAATCCCTAGCCAGGGTCATTTTGATTGAGAGAGAAAGAGTTCTTTGGGAGAATCTGATTAGAGTGAGACTCGAGTAGAAACCATATGGGTTTGTTAACACCATGCCCGTTATACGGTCTTTGGGATATTAAATGGATGAGGGACTATATATATATAGTAACTAAGGACAAACAGGTCCAAAGGATTAGATTCCCCTGTGTCGTTTGGGGACTACGGCATAGTGGCTTAGTACGTCTACAGTCGATGAGTCGAGTGAATTATTATAGAGATAATAATTCACTAAGCCATAAGGAGTTCTGATAGGTATGACTCATGACCAGCTCGATATTGGGCCTAGAAGGCCACACACATATGATAGGCATTACGACAAGTAGAGGTTTAGATATAAGATATCCACTAGAGCCCCTATCTTATTAGATGTCCAATAAGCCCATGAATTATTGGATCCTATGGATGAGATCTAATAAGAGCCAATAAGAGACTATTAGACAGAGATCCATTAATCTAAAAGGCTTGGGTAGTTGGATGGAGATTCAATACCCAATATGGCAAGATCCATTAGGGTTAAGTTGACGGGAACCCTCTATAAATAGGAGGGAACCAAACACCCATAGGCCAGAGGTTTTTGATTGTCACATCCTATTCTCCTCTCTGTTTCTCCTCCTCATATAGTGGGTGTAGAGTTTTGGACACTGATTTGAGGAGCATCGTCGTAGCCGTGCTGTGTGGATCACAACCAAAGAGGAGGATGCTTGACCTCCTTCATCCTTTCCTACAATCAGGATTCGAGATATACAATCTCCCTAAGTAAAATACAATCTTTCATATACGTAGTTTTCAGTTTTGTAGATTTCGCATACCAATCTTCGCACGACGACGAATATCTTTTTGGGAAATCTGAAAATTTTATTTTTTGTTCTTCCGTTGCGCATATGATGTTGCTCTTAGATTTCCCTACATAAAATGCTTTTCATAGTTTACAGAATCTATTTAGGTAAAATTATTTTTAAATAAGTTTTATTTTATTTATTTTGATTTGAATTTTTTTTATATCTTACTAATTAATATGCTAAGTTTGAGAATATTAGCTTATGTGGCCCTATTTAATTGATAAGATATATTATAGTTCGATTGGATTCTAATGAAAGATATAGCCAATAGAAAGAAAGTTCGTATTAAGGTAGGATTCCTTAGGAGATGCCCATGATGGGAGGAACACTCTTAATTACTTATCTTAACAGGACCTCCTAGGGACTAAACCATGTAAAAGTGACATAGTGTGTGATGTGATGGACATGGACATAGACATAGACAAGGGATTACGATTCCTCTCTCATCATCTCTTATCACTAATCCATCAATCTAAGTATTTTTTATTGAATCTCA
Organism: Musa acuminata AAA Group; assembly: GCF_036884655.1. Classification (NCBI taxonomy): domain Eukaryota; kingdom Viridiplantae; phylum Streptophyta; class Magnoliopsida; order Zingiberales; family Musaceae; genus Musa; species Musa acuminata. The sequence goes on along the minus strand of NC_088345.1, from coordinate 33,876,480 downwards.
TATTTTGATGATGAAACCAATTGATATTGGTTATGATTTGATCTGCATTTTGAGTGATGTAGGAAGTTTCGATCAGGAAGGGACAATTAAAGCAAGAATAATCATGTTGGGCCAGAGAAAAATATGTCAGAAGATTGGACGTTGAGCCAAAGGATTGGTCGACATATCGACAAAAGGCTTCGGTCCGTGAATTCGGGCATCGGGCTAAGAAGAGAAAAAATTTCACCATACATATCGGACTTGCGGAGGTCAACTAACCGATTGGGTAATAGGCTGCAAAAGTGGATGATGCGCTGAAGATTCGGACGAAGCGACGATGAACCAATGACATGTAAGATAACATTTAATTAGCTTTATAATAATTGTCTAGATCGAAGTAGGTTTTAATTATGCAAGATTAACTATGATAGTGATAAAGTCATAAATCAAAATAAAGTCCCAGAGTCAAGAATGAGATTTCGTCGGGAGTTCGAGAGTTCATCAGAAGTCCGAACGTTCATAAAAATTCTATCAGAATTGACCGAGAAGTCCGGGAGCTTGCTAAACAAGTTCATCAGAACTCACCATGAAGATTGTCATGAAGTCTAGGAGCTGGTTGGGAGTCTGTTGGAACATTGCCGAGAGATCATCGGAAGTTCGTCGGAAGATCGTCGAAAACTCGTCGAAAGAAACCTAGACTTACCAGACTTATTTAGCTTAGTGTATGCCTTAAAATTCGTAGTTAGCACATAATTAGGTTGAAATTGGGCCAACCCAATTAGGGGTCAGTTGGGCCCATGTTTGGGCTGTGTTGGGCTAAGAGAAAAGATCAAAACAGTGACCCAACAAATGAAATCGTCGTGGCACAGTCTCCAGGACTATGTCAGGCAGTGGTATCACCACCCAGACACAGTCTCTGAGAGACTTTTAGGCGGTGGTACTACCAGATTGTGCAGTGGTACCGCCTAGTGGTAGGGTGTCAGGTGATGGTACTACCAGATTGGGCGATGGTACCACCCAGTGATAGGGTGTCAAGCGGTGGTACCGTTAGACTGGACGGTGGTACCGCTTAGTGTCAATCTGCAGGCGGTGGTACCGCCAACACCTCGAAAATCGAGGATGAGATATTTTTAGACTTCAAGTTTGAATCCACTTAAGGCCTATAAATACCCCTCTCATCCTTGGTTAATATACACAAGATTTGAGAGCAAAATAGAAGAAAAACACTGTAGTAATCTTGTGAGAACTCCACTAAAAACTCTAAGTGTTAGTGTAGTTTAAGAGAGGAGTAAGTGGGGGTTGTAAAGGTTCTCTCCTGAACCTATCAAAAGGAGAATCGAGTTGTAAAAGGGTAGTACCCGTTAAAAGAAGATCATTAGTGGATGCCAGTGGCCTCGATGGAAGTGGAGTGGATGTAGGTCACGACAACCGAACTACTATAAAACGGTTTGTATTTATATTTGAGCAATTTATCTTTATTACAAACTACTTAACTTACCTACTGCTTTCACTACCTTACAAAAATGCTTTCAAGTTAACATCTCTCTGAAACAGTTTTCATCGAAATCGATTTTTATCGTACGAAGTTTTTTTAAACCAACATTTTTATTTGCTGTACTAATTCACCCCCTCCCCCCTTTTAGTGTCGACTCGATCCTAACAGTTGGTATCAGAGCCACATTATTTCTCGCATGGTTTAACACCCAAGAGAAATGACTCTTTTCGGCTTTCAAGATGGCTTTTCTATCGTTCGTCCTCCCATGTTCAATGGGACGAACTACACTTATTGGAAAACTTGAATGAGAGTTTTATTGCTTTCGTTAAATCTCAATTTATGAAATATTATCGAAAATGGTTTTAAAAAGTCTTATACTCTAATGAAAGAACAGAATGATTTGGAGAAGAAAACTTTCTCTTTAAATGCTAGAGCTATGGATGCTCTATTTTGCGCCTTATATAAAAATGAATTTAATCGAGTTTCTACTTTCGAAACAACTGTTGATATTTGGCACACACTCGAAATCACATACGAAGGCACTAGTAGAGTTAAAGACTCTAAAATAAATATTTTGATGCATGATTTTGAGTTATTTCGAATAAAACCAAGTGAGACTATTGGAGATATGTACACCGATTTTACGGATATCATCAATAGTCTAAAAGCACATGGCAAATGTTTTTCGAATTTTGAACTCATTAATAAAATATTAAAATCATTTCCAACTAGTTGGGACCCTAAAGTAACGGGTTATTCAAGAGACCAAAGATTTGAATAATTTTCCTCTCGAAGAACTTATTGGGTTGTTAATGACCTATGAGATGACTTGCAATGCTTATGAAGAGCTTAAGAATAACCTTCTAAAGAATAGGAAGGATTTGACACTTCAAACACTAGAATACCACTTGAGTGATAACTTCAGTAATGATGATGATGACCTTGACCTCCTCACATTAAAGCTTAAAAAATTCTTAAAATAAAATTTAAATAATCAAAATAAACCTAAAAAGAAGAAGCTACAAAAGAAGAAGAAAATGCTCATGGTGGCTTGGGACGAATTAAGTTCATACAAAGATGAAGAACAAACCAATAAAGGCGATGTGGCGAACTACGCCTTAACGACTTTCAACGACGAGATAACCAAAACCCCCTTAGTTTATTTTGAAATAACTTGATTTTTTCATGAGTTTTTTTAAAATTAGTTAGTAAAAAAATTGTAAAAAATATATTATGCTTCTTTTTCTAGTAATTTTGAAATTGATAATTATAATTGCATGTTTTATGAAAATACAACAAAATGTTAGATATAAATATAATGCTTGTACACCTAAAAAGATTAATTCTATGTATGTTTTAAAGAAGCAATAATGAATATCTTGATGATTTCCATATTGTTTTTCGATGATGATGCATAGCTTTTGTATGGAAGGCTTGATGATTTTTGTCATGGTTTTCAGTTTTAATGAATGATGCATGGATTTGGTATAAAAGACAAAGGCATGCTTGCATGAAATCAATCAAAAATTTGAAACTAAAAAAAAATGAGATATCTTTTCATCTTATAGAAACCTATCTACGTTGCTTTCATTTAGTTGTCCGAAAAGTGATTTTAATGATTATTTTGGATTTCTTTTCGTATGATTCATTTTAATATTGAGATGATATATCCAATCGAATCATTTATCAATATTTGTAACTTGAAATGTATTTTATATGAAATAATTTTCTTGATTCTCGTAAGATTCACACTTTTAAGAGAACATTCATCCAAACGAATCATGATTATTCTTTTGAATTATAACTTAAAATCTTTTATGAATTAAGATAACTTGAGAATTTTCTTTAATCATGATCTTGATAACTTGAGTTTTTCTTATACATGAATTTAAATATTTTTCTCCTATGTTTCTTTTTGTAATTTACTAATGAGAAAATAAGTGATGAATGTTTGGTACCAACAATCATGAAGTGATACATGCTTAAAAATGTTGATTTAATATTTGGTATCATGAATGCTTTAGTATCTTGCATGAGAAAATAAATGATGAATGTTTGGTACCAACAATCATGAAGTGATATATGCTTAAAAATGTTGATTTAATGTTTGGTATCATGAATGCTTTAGTATCTTGCATGAGAAAATAAATGATGAATATTTAGTATTATGATCAAATTGTTGATTTAATACATGAAGTGATAAATGCTTAAAAATTTTAATGTCTTAGTATTATGTATGATATGCCCATAGTGATGATTGATTTATTTGTAACATACATAGTAGGATGTAATGTAATTTGATATTTTGATACCATCATGATTTGAAATATTTATGATTTGTATATTGCATGATATGATTGAATTATTATTATAAAAGAAAAAGGAAATTGTTAGTTTGCACATTGCAAAAGCGAACAAAAAAAATATGCTAGCTTGAATGATAAATCTTGAGATTATGTTTATAATGTAAATTTATTGTTTATCATTGTTATGATGTTAAAATTGATATAAAGGGAAAAGAATTACAAAATTATATTCTTCCCTTCTTTTTGACAATGATAAAGGGGGAGATAAAATCTGCTAGCTTGTATGATGATATATGGAAGAAGAAGTTAAAACTTGTTAGCTTGCATACCGCAAAGACACCAAAATTTGCTAACTTGCTCATATCAAAAGAGAAGCAAAAAGTGCTATCTTGCTTATCTCAAGATACAAAACATGCTAACTTGCACATCTAGTAAAATTTACAAACTTGAAAAACTCAAAATTATTGCTAGCTTACATATTCTAAAATATTGTAAAGATTGTATCTCAAACACTTGATAGTTGCACTTCTCCTTTTTGTTGATGATAAAGGGAGAGAAGTATGATGATGTTATGCATAATTTTATCATAACATGTTGCTTGGATTTTTGAATCCAAGAGTTCTATCAATATGACATATTAATAGGGGGAGTTAAGGTTAACTCTGTCATCAATTGATTGTCATCATCGAAAAGGGGGAGATTGTTGAATCTTGGATTTTGATGATGAAACAAATTGATAGTGTTTATGATTTGATCTGCGTTTTGAGTGACATAGGAAGCTTCATTCAGGAAGAGATAATTAAAGTAAGAAGAATCATGTTGGGCCGGAGAAAAACATGTTAGAAGATTGGACGTCGAGCTGAAGGATTGGTCGACGTGTCGGCAGAAGGCTTCAGTCCATAAATTCGGGCATCGGGCCAAGAAGAGCGAAAATTACGCCAAGGATATCAGAGTTGCAGAGTTCAACTGGCTGATTGGGCAATAGGCTGTAAGATAGAACGATGCATCGAAGATTCTGTTAGAAACGAGTCGACACTAAGAGGGGGGATGAATTAGTGTAGCGGTAAAAATCATGTCGGTTCTGAAAATCTCTTCATTTCATACGATAAAAATCGATTTCGAAAACTTGAAAACATATGTGAGTGTAGGCATAGTAAAATCATAGTAAGAAGGTAAAGAGGTTTGCAGTTATATAAATTGCACAAAAGAAAAGGCAAACTAGATTTTTATAGTGGTTTGGTCATCGTGACCTACATCCACTCTATCGATTCCTCTTCCGTCGAGGCCACCGGTATCCACTATCGATCTTTCTTTAATAGGTGAAGATCAACCTCCTTCTTACACCCCTCTTCTCCTTTTTATAGGTTTAGGAGACAACATTTACAAGCACTCACTCCTACTAAACAGAATTCTAAACTTAGACTAGAGGAGGGGATTTCTCAAGTGATTACAACAACGTTTTCTCAATTTAAAACTATTTGTGCTTGTGTGTTTTAACCAGGGATGAGAGGGGTATTTATAGGCCATAAATTGATTCAAATTTGGAGCCTAAAAATATCGCATCCTAGGTTTCCTAGGTATAGGCGGTACAACCGCCAGTGTCAGTCTGACACTCCATTGGGGGGTACCACCGGGTGCCACAGCTTGGCACCTTGCCACTAGGTGGTACCACTGCCTAGAATTCCTGGGATGATGTTCCTGAAGCGGTACCGCCACCGGCCAGGCTTTCAACATCCTAGTTGGGTCTTGAATCTAGCCCAAACTAGCCCAACTTCGAGCCTAATTGGCCCCTAACAGAGTTATTGTTAGGATCGAGAGCACTAAGAGGGGGGGGGGGTGAATTAGTGCAGCGGAAAACTTTCTGTGATTAAAATCGAAAGCTGCGTTCGCACGATAAAAATAATTTCAATGTGAAAGTCGATACTAAGCAAGATTAAACTCAATCTATGCAGGCAGTTTGCAGCTATGATGAAAACCAGAATATAGGAGCAAACTGAAATCCGACGTTCGTACGAAGAAACTGATTTACGTCTAAATGCTGATTCGTAAATCACTTGATTAGACAAGATGTAGTTTAAGCAAGAGTATAAAGGCAGTGTGCAGTTATGGTAAAGCTCAAAACGTAAACGCAATCTACAATATGATGATCGTACGAAAAAGCAGATTTACGTCTAAACGCAGATTTAGAAAGTTCTGAACTTAGAAACTTATTCGTAAGATCGCACAAGGAAGTAAACAATTATGATTGAAATCAAAACGTAAACGTAAACTGAAATATGATGATCGTACGAAAAAAGCCGATTTACGTCTAAACGCAGATTCGGAAAGCTCTGAACTTAGAAACTCGTTCGTAAAATCGCAGAAGGCAGTAAGCTATTGAGAAGTTTGCAGTGAAGGTAAAATGCTCAAAGGAAATGCAAACCAAGATTTAGAGTGGTTCGGTCAATCTTGACCTACTCCACTTTTGGCTTCCTCCACCGATGAGGTCACCGACGTCAACTAGAGGCCTTCCTTCAATAGGCGAAGGCCAACCACCCTTTTACATATTCACTCCTTTTGACGGGCTTAGGAGACAACCCTTACAGAAGTTGTCTCTCCTCTCTTTACAACAGAAACTTTGAAGAACAGGAGGAGAACTTTTGGTCTTTACAATAGTTTTGAGCTCTAAGAATAATAGAAAGATATCAAGATTTCGAGTGTAAGTTGCTGCCTTTCAGTGTTGAATGGGTGGGGTATTTATAGGCCCCAACCCAGTTCAAATTTGGAGCTCAAATCTGTCAATTCCCGAAATTCCGGGATCAGGCGGTTGCACCTCCTGACTGGGGCGGTTGCACCGCCTAGCAGAGCTCGAAGACTGAGCCTCTGGGCGGTGCCACCTCTGTCAGGGGCGGTTGCACCTCTCTGCCAGAGCTCGAAGATCGAGCTTAAGCGGTTGCACCTCCTGACTAGGGCAGTTGCACCGCCTGGCAGAGCTCGAAACTTGAGCTCAAGCGGTGCCACCTCTTGTCAAGAGAGGTTGCACCACCCAGTCTTGCTCGAAGACTGAGCCCAGGCGGTTGCACCTCCTGGCTGGGGCGGTTGCACCGCCCAGTCTCCCTGGGAGACTTAGCCCAGGCGATTGCACCTCCTGGCTTGGGCGGTTGCACCTCCCACAGCAACCAGGGTCCGAATGAGTTGATCCATTCGGCCCAATTTGGGTTTTTCAGGGGCCCAATTGCCCCAAGATTAAACTAATGGGATCACCTCCCATTTTCAACTTAATCATTAGTGCTAACTACGATAAATCCTAAGACGATTTCTGCAGCTTGCTCCGGTACGTCAATCGCTTCTTCCGGCGAGTTTCCGGCGAACTTTCGTCGATCATCCGAAGAACCCTCGGTGATGCTCCTGCGGACTTCCGACAAACTCCTGGACTTGCGACGATCCACTTGGCAAGTTCCGACGAGCTTCTTTGGCAAGCTTCTGGACTTCTCGGATTTGTTCCCGCAGAACCTCCGACGACTGTTCGAACTTCCGTCGAGCTCTCGAACTCCTAACGTGATCATTATCATGACTCCGGCACAACTCCTGCTGCATGTCTTACTTTCATCGTAGTTAATCCTGCACACTTATCTCAACACATAGATTAAACAACAAATGACAATTGACTTCATCTTCTAAATCCGAGATTCAATAGTTATTACCTCTCAATCCCAACTCCAATTATGTGCTAACTACAATTCCTAAGACATATTCTAAGCAAAATAAGTTCAGTTTCTTCCAGCGATCTTCCGATGAACTTTCGACGATCTCTCGGCAATGTTCTGGTGGACTTCCTGGACTTCATGATGATCTTCTTGGCAAGTTCTGACGAGCTTCTTTGGCAAGCTCCAGGACTTCTCGGTCAATTCCGGCAAAACTCCCGACGAATGTCCGGACTTCCGACGAACTCTTGAACTCCCAACGAAATCACGTTCTTGACTTTGGGACTTCATTTTGCTTTATGTCTTGCTATCATAGTTAATCCTGCACACATCATAAACACACTTCGATTTAGACAATTATTACTAAGTATGAATCATGTCGTCCGGTATGTCATTGGTCCATCGATGCTTCGTCCGATTCTTCGACGCATCGTCCTCTCTTGCGGTCTATTGCCCAATCGATTAGTTGACATTTGCAACTCTAATATCCTTGATGCAATATCCGCTCTTTTTGGCCTGATGCCCAAAACCATAGCCCGAAGCCCTTCTGTCGATACGTCGATCGATCCTTCGACACGACGTCCAATCTTCTAACATGTTTTTCCAACCCAACATGATTCTTCCTACTTTAAATGTCTCTCCCTGATCGAAGCATCTTACGTCACTTAAAACGTAGATCAAATCATAAATATTATCAATTGGTTTTATTATCAAAATTCAAGATGTAATAATCTCCCCCTTTTTGATGATGACAATTAATTGATGACAGAGTTAACCGTAAGTCTCCCTATCAATATGCCATATTGATAGAACCTTGAATTAAAACTGAATTCAAGTCATTGCAAATTTCATCATGAATATTTGTAGCAATGCATCATGCATAGCATAATCATACTTCCCCCCCTTTGTCATCAACAAAAAGGAGAAGTGTAACTTTCAAGTGTTTGGACATACAAGTTCAAATCATTGCATAATAAACATAATCACCATTTTTATCATCATGCAATTTGTAAGCTAGCAAATTTACCAAGTGTTACATCATATTAGAACATGCAAGCTAGCAGATTTTATATCATTTAAGAGTGTGCAAGCTAGCAAGTTTTCAAAAACAAATGCAAGATAGCGTTCTTGTTGAAGTGTGCAAGCTAGCGATTCTTGTTTCCTTTTGCAATGTGTAAGTTGCAAGTTTTGCTTCTTGAGATCGGCAAGATAGCATTTTTGCTTTTAAGATGAGATTGCAAGCTAGCAATTATTGGTGATGTTCAAGATAACAAGTTCTACATCATGCAAGCTAGCAAGCGAGCTAGCAAAATTTGCTCCCCCTATGTCATTCTCAAATAGAAGGGAAGAATACAATGTTGTAATTCTTTTTCCTTTTTATCAATCTTCACATTATGACAAATGTAAAGTATCAACCTTATTTCAATATGTTTGTGTATCATTATAGTTTCAATTTATAATATGCATAAATTTAAAACATTACACATCATCCTTACTCTATGCATGATACTAAAAATAAATCAATCATAATATCACACATGATACTTATAAGCTAGTAAATTTATATAATTTTAGAGCATCAAAATAATATCATGAGTATTTCATGCATTCATATTATCACATGAAGAATATCAAGAAGAATTAAGTGATGAGATATATTTCAAGAATACAAGGAATTATACAAAACCAAAAAATCATATCATAAAAGATGAGATCATGTGAATACCAAAATACATGATTCATTTAGTAAATCTCTTCTTTAAAAAAATACCAAGAAAAAATCGTATGAGTACAAAGAAGAGATATTGATTCAAAAAATCTTAAGTAATTATAATAAACCAAGATCATGATTTTGATAAAACTTATTTAAATTCAAATCGTCAAAATCATCAAAATTCAACATTTCTTTCAAGAGATTCAAAATAGCATAAATAATTTTATTGATCTCTTAGTGAAAAATCGATAAGGTAGGGATTGAGAAGTTTTCAAGAAAAATGCTTTCGTCTTTTTGTTGCAACTTATTGATTGATTTCATACATGTATGTTCTTTTCTTTTATGCCAAATCCATGTCATTCATTAACACCAAAAAAGAACTTTCAAAAGATCACAAAAACTATCATGCAAAAGTTTGAAATATAAAATCATCATTTCTTCAAATCATCTTGCTTAATTAAATATAAAATCGTCAAGCATGATACTTACGTTATTTCATATAAGCATATCTTTTTCATTTATGCCAAATAAAAACATGCATCATTCATTAACACCGAAAAGAACTTTCAAAAGATCACAAAAATTATCATGCATAAGTTTGAAATATAAACTCATTAAGCATGCTTTCATATCATAATTACATTTTCATTAGGACTTCAAGCATGGTTTCGTTGAACATAATGTTGAATAATTCTTAAAGATATCTAAACTTCTTTAGTTTCAATTTGTGTAATTGACTTTATATTAGCATGCCCAAATATTTGTTCCTATGTCAAAACCATACATCAACGTTTAAAACGGAAAGATAAAAAATCATCAAGATCAAAAAGTGTAACACATAATTCCAAAACATATGATTTCAAATCATTACTTCAAGTCCTCATGCATAAAAATTATCAAGTATGATACAAACATTTATTTTCAAAATATTTATCATGATAAGATATACAAGCTAAAAAAATCATTAAACATAAAGCATATTCATCAATCATGGTTTCATTGAACATAAGGTATTTTTAATTAAAATCATTTTGTTTGTTTATCATAAAAATACAATTTTCATGATTATTTTTAAAATCACTAGAAAGGTAAGCATGATCCAATTTTATTTTTGCATTTTCATTAAACATGCAATTCAAAAAAATATATATTTTTTTCTAAACTAATTTAAGAACAACTCATGAAAAGCATTATGTAATTTTAAAATAAATTAAAGGAGTTTCGTTTGAGTTATTTACCTCATTGTCGAATGCCGTCAAGGCGTAGTTTACCACCTCGTCTTTGTTTTTCTCCTCGTCTTCAAATGAGCTTGATTCGTCCAAAGTCGTCTTCTTCTTCTTTTTAAGTTCATTTTTAATTTTTGATTCTTGTTTTCAAAATTTCATGAGGAGTTCAAGTTCACTATCACTTGAGCTTATGCTCAAGTGGTCTTCAATTATTCTAAGTCCCAAATCCTTCCTGTTCTTTGGAAAGTGATTCTCAAGTTCTTCACATGCATTGCACGTCATTTCATAGGTAATCAAAGACCCTATAAGTTCTTCAATTGGTAAATGGTTCAAGTTTTTTTATTCTTAAATAGCTATTACTTTTGAATCCCAACTCTTATTAAGAGAATGTAAAATTTTGTTTACAAGTTCAAAATCCAAAAAACTTCTACCAAGTGCTTTTAAACCATTGATGACATCCGTAAAATCGGTGTACATATAAACAACGGTTTCACTTGGCTTCATTCGAAAAAGTTAAAAATCATACATTAAAAGTTGATTTTCGAATCTTTAACTTTGCTAGTGCCTTTATATGTGATTTTGAGAGTGTGTCATATATTGAAAGTCGTTTCGTAAGTAGAAACCTGATTAAACTCAGTTTTATCCTAAGTGCAAAATAGAGCGTTCATAGCTCTAGCATTTAAGAAAAAAGTCTTCTTCTCCAAATCATTCCAATGGTTTATTAGAAGAGAAAACCTTTGAAACCACTTTCGACAATATTCCATAAGTTCAAATCCAAAGAAAGTAAGAAAACTCTAATTCGAGTTTTCTAATATATGTAGTTCGTCTCATTGAACAAGGGAGGACGAATGAAAGAGTGACCCTCTTGAAAGTCGAAAAGAGCTATTTCTCTTGGATGTTAAATCAAATGAGAAATACGAGGCTCTGATACCAATTGTTAGGAATGAGTCAGTACTAAGAGGGGGGGTGAATTAGTACAGCGGTAAAAATCACGTCGATTTTGAAAATCTCTTCGTTTCGTATGATAAAAATCGATTTCGGAAACTTAAAAGCGTATACAAGTGTAGGTGTAGTAAAAGCACAGAAAGAAGGTAAGGAGGTTTGTAGTAAGATAAATTGCACAAAAGAAAAGGCAAACCAGATTTTTATAGTGGTTCGGTAGTCATGACCTACATCTACTCCGCCAATTCCTCTTCCATCAACCACCAGCTTCCACTATCGATCTTCCTTTAATATACGAAGATCAACCTCCTTCTTATACCCCTCTTCTCCTTTTCACAGGTTTAGGAGACAACCTTTATAAGCACTCACTCCTAAACAGAATTCTAAACTTAGACTAGAGAAGGGGATTTCTTAAGTGATTGCAACAGCGTTTTCTCACTTTAAAACTCTTTGTGCTTGTGTGTTTTAACCAGAGATGAGAGGGGTATTTATAGATCTTAAGTTGATTCAAATTTAGAGTCTAATAATATCTCATCCCGGGTTTCTTAGGTACGGGCAGTACCACCGCTTGTGTTGGGTGGTACCATCGCTTGTGTTAGTCTGACACTAACACTACACTAGGCGGTAACACCACCGGACAGGGGTGGTGCCACCACCTGGCACCTTGCCATTGCACAGTACCACCACCAAGAATTCTTGGGTGTTGTTCCCCGGGCGATGCCACCGCCGGCCCTAGCGGTGCCTGTCACGCCCCTTAAAATCGATGATATTTAAAATTTTCCATCACAAATCAAGATCCAAACTAACATTTGAGGACACTGAAAAATATTCAATCAAATTCACATCCATAAAACCTATATAATTTATAATCATATATCACATCACTCGATAATTCACATTTATGAAAACTCAAGCCAACTTAACAAAACATTAACAACACTTATAAATCCACAAGCTAAATAATTTATACAATCAAGACTCCAACCATTTACCACCAATTCGCATCATTGTAAACTAAACTTAACATTCCAAAATTCCAAATAAGAGAGATCTTCTAACACTTTTACACGATATATCCATTCAGGTTCATCGATAATATTTTATTACATACAAAATATGCTTATAAAATAATAACATAACAACCAACAAGACTTGTCCATAATTCTAAATAGCTTTTCATTGCTTCAGCACAATACAAACATTTCAAAGTGTGACAAGCTGACTTGAAAGATTTATATAACAATAGAGTGAGCTAAAAATAGCTCAGCAAGTAACAAAATATATCCAGAACAAAAGGAACAGTTTTAAATAAGGTATCATAATGCAAGGTAGACTACAAGAGATTCAAGGGTACCATCTCATTAGATACAAAATCACAAATGTCATTTCATTCAAAATATATTTGGTTCATAACAAATGGAATACAGAGTAATTGGAGCATATCAATAGCGAATGAGATGTTCCAAAGCATATCAATGGCATATGGTGTTAGGATCGGGGTTGGCACTAAGAAGGGGGGTGAATTAGTGCAGCATTAAAATAACGTCGGTTTAAAAACTTCATTGTGATAAAACCAGTTTCGTAACGATGCTAACTTGAAAGCGTGTTTGTAAAAGAGTAGTAGATGTAAAGAGCGAGTAAGGAGGTTTGTAGTTAAAGTAAATTGCACAAATAAAACGTAAACCAGATTTTAGAGTGGTTCGATCGTCGTGACCTACATCTACATCGTCGATTCCTCTTCCGTCAAGGCCACCGGCATCCACTATTGGTCTTCCTTCAATAGGTGAAGACCAACCACCTTTTATACCCCTCTTCTCCTTTTCATGGGTTTAGGAGACAACCTTTACAAGCACTCACACTCCTATTACAGAATTCTAAATTTAGAGTGGAGGAGGGAATTTTTAAGGAGATTGCAACAACGTTTTCTCACTTTTGAATACTCTGTGCTTGTATCTTTTAACCAGAGATAAGAGGGGTATTTATAGGCTTTAAGTTGATTCAAACATGGAGTCAAAAAATATCTCATCCCGGGTTTCTCGGGCACGGGCGGTACCACCGCCTGCGTTAGGCGATACCACCGCTAGTGTCAGTTTGACATTGGGCGGTACCACCACCTAGCTTGGGTGGTACCACCGCCTAGGAGGTTGTGCTGGGTGGTACCACCACCCAGACTGGTGGTGCCACCGCCTGGCACCCTGCCAAGGGTGGTACCACTATCTAACATAGTCTCGAAGATTGTGCCATAACAGTGAGACTTCTTAGGGCACTGTTTGGGCCTCTCATTGGGCCCAACATAGTCCTTACATGGGCCTAGCTGGCCCCTAATTGGGTTGGCCCAAATCCAAATCCAATTACGTGCTAACTACGAAATCCAAGGCATAATCTGAGCTAAATAAGTTCGTAAGTCTATTCTTCTGGCGAGCTTCTGGCGATCTTCCGATGAACTTTCGACGATCTCTCGGCAATGTTCTGATGGACTCCTGGCAAGCTCCTGGACTTCATGACGATCTTCTTGGTGAGTTCCGACAAGCTTCTCTGGCAAGCTCCGAGACTTCTCGGCTGGTTCCGACAGAACTTCCCACGAACATCCGGACTTCCGACGAACTCTCGAACTCCCAACGAAATTGTGTTCTTGACTTTAGGACTTCATTTTGCTTCATGCCTTGCTATTGTAGTTAATCCTGAACATGTAAAAGCATACTTCGATCTAGACAATTTATACTAAGCATTAATCATATTGTCCGGCATATCATTGGTCCCTCGATGCTTCATCCGATTCTTCGGTGCATCGTCCTCTCTTGTAGCCTATTGCCCAATCGGCCAGTTGACTCCGCAACTCCAATATCCTTGATGCAATATCCGCTCTTCTTGGCCTGATGCCTAAATCCATAGCCCGAAACCTTCTGTCGATACGTCGACCGATCCTCGGACTCGATGTCCAATCTTCTGACATGTTTTCCCCCGGCATAATATAATTCTTCCTGCTTTAATTATTTTATCCTGATCAAAGCATCCTGCGTCACTAAAAATGTAGATTAAAATATAAACACTTATCAATTGGTTTCATCATCAAGATCCAAGATTCAACAATCTCCCCCTTTTTTATGATGACAACCAATTGATGACGGAGTTAACCTTAACTCCCGGAGTTTAAACAAACTCTTCCTATCAATATGGCATATTTGAGTTGGACTCTTAGATTCAACAATCCAAGCGATATGTTATGATAAAATCATGCATAACATGATCATACTTCTCCCCGTTTATCATCAACAAAAAGGAGAAATTCAATTCTCATGTGTTTAGAGATATAATATTTCAAATTATTGTAATATAATCTTCAGTTTTATCATCATATAGGCTAGCAAGTCTTGGTAATGTTCAAAATAACAAGTTCTATATCATTCAAGCTAGCAAATTTTAATATGTTCAAGAAAGCAACTCTTTCTTCTCTTTTGAGAAGTGCAAGCTATCAATTTTGAATATGCAGGGTAGTACATCATACAAGCTAGCAAATTTAAAGATGTGCAAGTTGGCATATTTACTTTTCTTTGCGATGTGCAAGATAGCATTTCTTTATCATGTTCAAGATTGCAAGTTCTACATCATGCTAGCTAGCAAATTAGAGATGTTCAAGAAAGCAACTCTTGCTTCTTGAAATATTAAGTTGCAAGCTAGCAAATTTTTGCTTCCTTTGCAATGTTTGAGCTAGCAATTTTTCTTCCGTTGTAAAGTGCAAGTTAGCATATTTTGCATCTTGAGATAGGCAAGATAGCACTTTTAGTATGTAAATTTATAGTACGCAAGCTATCAAATTTTACACATAAAAATGTAAGCAAAATTTTACATCTTTTGAGATATGCAAGATGGACTATTTTGCCTCTTTTTGAAATATGTAACTTCGTAAACATTACTGCTATTGAGAATTGCAAGATAGCACTTCTTGCTTCC
Source organism: Musa acuminata AAA Group (assembly GCF_036884655.1). Lineage (NCBI taxonomy): Eukaryota > Viridiplantae > Streptophyta > Magnoliopsida > Zingiberales > Musaceae > Musa > Musa acuminata. The sequence goes on along the minus strand of NC_088345.1, from coordinate 33,861,184 downwards.
TTTTTTAGATTAGCAAGCTAGCAAGTTTGCCTCTTTTCGAATTGTGCAAGTTAGCAAATTTGTTTTCTAGCAAGTTTTGCTCTCCCTTTATCATTGTCAAAAAGAAGGGAAGACCCTTTATATCAATTTTTAAATTATGACAAAGGTAATTATCAATTTTATTTGTGCATCATTATATTTTCAAATTAAAACATGCACATTTTTAAAAATCTTACATTTTATTTTTCATGCACGATACCAAATAAATCATACATATTAAGCATTTATCAATAATTTGATCATGATGCCAAACATTCATTATTTAAACCATTCATGATACACATCATATGCATCATATATATCATCACAATAAAAAGCATAAGTATTGTATTCATCATTCCAAATCATAAATACTTCAAATCATGATGGTATTAATTTGTCAAATTGCATCCTACCATGCATAATCATAACTTTTCCCTCTTTTATCATTGTAAATAAGAAAGAATAAGGGAAGAATAAAATAGTGTAAAATATTTCAATCATTTCAAGGCATACAAGCCATAAATACAACGACATCATATCATGAAAGATAAGACATCTTGAATTACAAAAGATATGATTTATTTTATCAAATCTCTTCTTTTTATAAATAGCAAAAATTGTAGGTGTACAAAGAAGAGATCTTGATTAAAAAAATCTCAAGTAGTAAATCCAAGAAATCAAGATCATGGTTTGAATACAAATTCATTCAAATTTAAATCGTCAAATCAAAATTATTTTCAAGAGATTCATAAAAAGATGATCAAACAGATTCATCAAAGTCAATAAGATAGAGAAAAAAAAATTTCAAGAAAAATATTTTTCTCTTTTTAGTTGTTTCAATTCATGTGATTTATTTCATTCAAGCATGCCCTTTTTTTTATACCAAATAAAAATATGCATCAATATTTAGGATCAAAAAATAAATTTTGTCATAAAAACCATTCATCTTCCTTATAACCAAAAAAGTCACTTTTATTACCGTAAAAATCAATAATCCATAAATCTCAAGAATCATCATGCACATTTTTAAAATTTATTAAGCATGATCATTATGCATCATTACATTATTTCATCAAACTTAAAGCATTTTTAATCAAGTTTATTGTAGTCATGCATTTTTCTTTTTAGGTGAATCTAACTTTTCATGCTTAGTTTCCATACAAAAGCCATGTATCATTTTTAAAATTGGAAGGCAATATGAAAATCATTAAGATATACATTATTACTTCTCAAGCACATACATCAAATTAATCATATTTGGTGTGCAAGCATTAGATTAACATTTTATTATATTTTCATATAATTTTCATGATCATTTTTAAAAATTACTTAGAAAGATAAGCATGATTCCTATTTTTTTTGTTACATTATGTAATTGTCAAAAAATAATTTTTCTAAACTAAATAAAAAAGAAAATACATCATGGAAAGTATCAATTAATTTCAAAATAAATTAAGGGGGTTTTGATTACCTCATCGTAGAATGCCGTTAAGGTGTAGTTTGCCACCTCACCTTTCTTGATTTTCTCCTCGTCTTTGGAGGAGCTCGATTCATCTCAATTTGTGTTCTTCTTCTTACTTCATAGCAAGTAGTTCCATTCTTTTTATTTTTTAATATTTATTTTATAAACTTTTTAAATTTCATTTGTAGTTCAAGTTCACCATCACTTGAGCTTATGCTCGAGTGGTCTTCGATTGTTCTTAGTCTGAAATCCTTTCTGTTATTTGGAAAGTGATTTTCAAGTTCTTCACGTGCATTACACGTTATTTCATAGGTTATTAATGACTCGATAAGTTCTTCGAGAGAGAAATGGTTCAAATCTTTTGATTCTTATAAAGCCGTTACTTTTGAATCCTAAGTTTTAGAAAGTTAATGTAAAACTTTACTAACAAGTTTAAAATTCGAAAAAGTTTTACCAAGAGCTTTTAAACCAATGACGACATCCGTAAAACGGGTGTATATGTCTCCAATGGTTTCGCTTGGTTTCATATGAAACAGTTCAAAATCATGCATTAAAAGATTGATTTTAGAATCTTTAACTTTATTCGTGCCTTCATGTGTGATTTCGAGAATATGCCAAATATCAAACACAGTTTCGCACAAAGAAACCTAATTAAACTCATTTTTGTCTAAGGCATAAAATAAGACATTCATAGCCTTTGCATTTAGAGAAAAAGCTTTCTTCTCTAAATCATTCCAATGGTTTATTAGAAGAGAAGACTTTTGAAAATCAAATTCGACTATGTGTCATAAATCGAGATTCAATGAAAACAAGAAAACTCTCATTCGAGTATTCCAATAAGTGTAGTCCGTCCCATTGAAAAAGAGAGGACAAATGAGAGAGTGACCCTCTTGAAAGTCAGAAAGAGTCATTTCTCTTGGTGTTAAACCAAATAAGAAATCACGAGGCTCTGATACCAATTATTAGGATCGGGGTCGGCACTAAGAGGGGGGGAGGGGTGAATTAGTGCAGCGGTAAAATAACATCGGTTTAAAAACTTCATTGCAATAAAACTGATTTCGTAAAGATATTAACTTGAAAGCATGTTCATAAAAGAGTAGTGAATGCAAAGAGTGAGTAAGGAGGTTTGTAGTTAAAGTAAATTGCACAAATAAAATACAAACCAGATTTTAGAGTGGTTCGATCGTCGTGATCTACATCTACTTCGCTGATTCCTCTTCCATCGAGGCCACCGGCATCCACTATTGGTCTTCCTTCAATAGACGAAGACCAACCACCTTTTACACCCCTCTTCTCTTTTTCACAGGTTTAGGAGACAACCCTTACAAGCACTCACACTCCTCTTATAGATTTCTAAATTTAGAGTTGATGAGGGAATTTCTAAGGAGATTGCAGTAGTATTTTCTCACTTTTGAATACTCTGTGCTTGTATTGTTTAACCAGAGATGAGAGGGGTATTTATGGGCTTCAAGTTGATTCAAACTTGGAGCCTAAAAACATCTCATCCCGGGTTTCTCGGGCACTGGCGGTACCATCGCCTACGCTAGGCGGTACCACAGCTAGTGCCAGTTTGACACTAGGTGATACCATTGCCCAGCAAGGGCAATACCACCGCTTGGGAGGCTGTGTTAGGTGGTACCACCGCCCAAACTGGCAGTACCACCACTTGGCACCCTACCAGTGGCGGTACAACCGCCCAGACTGGCGGTACCACCGCTTGACATAATGTTGAAGACTATGCCACGATGGTGAGACTTCTTGGGGCACTGTTTGGGCTCTCATTGGGCCCAACATAGTCCTTACATGGGCCTAGCTGGCCCCTAATTAGGTTGGCCCAAATCCAAACCCAATTACGTACTAACTATGAAATCTAAGACATAATCTGAGCTAAATAAGTCCATAAGTCTATTCTTCCGATGAGCTTCCAGTGATCTTCCGGTGAACTTCCGATGATCTCTCGGTAATGTTCTGGTAGACTCTCGACAAGCTCCTGGACTTCACATCGAACTTTTTGGTGAGTTCTGATGAGCTTCTCTAGCAAGCTCCGAGACTTCTTGGCTAGTTCCGACGAATGTTTGGACTTCCGACGAACTCTCGAACTCCCAACGAAATCATGTCCTTGACTTTGGGACTTCATTTTTCTTCATGCCTTACTATCATAGTTAATCTTGCACATGTAAAAATATATTTCGATCTAGACAATTAATACTAAGCATTAATCATGTTGTCCGGCTTATCATTGGTCCCTCGACGCTTCGTCCGATTCTTCGACGCTTCGTCCTCTCTTGCAGCCTATTGTCCAATTGGCCAGTTGACTCCGCAACTCCGATATCCTTAGCACAATATCCGCTCTTCTTGGCCCGATGCCCGAATCCATGGCCCAAAGCCTTTTGTCGATACGTTGACCAATCCTCCGGCCTAATGTCCAATCTTCTGACATGTTTTCCCCCGGCACAACATGATTCTTCCTACTTTAATTATCTCATCCTGATCAAAGCATCCTGCATCACTTAAAATGTTGATTAAAACATAAATAATTATCAATTGGTTTCATCATCAATATCCGAGATTCAACATATGGAACACTTCGAAGCATAACAATGGCAGATGAAACATTTCGGAGCATATTAATGGCGTATGAAATGTTTTGGAGCATATCAGTAATGAATGAAACATTTCGGAGCTTATCAATGGCGTACGAAATGTTTCGAAGCATATCAATGACAAATGAAACATTTCGAAACATATCAATGGTATATGAAATATTTCAAAGTGTATCAATGGTGTATGAACATTTCAAAGGCATAGGGAGCATTTCGGAACATATCAATAGCATATAACATATTTTTGAGCATATCAACGGCATGTGAATCATTTTGGAGTATATAAAAGAACAAATACGAAACAGAAGCTCAAACATCATATTTGACATTGCATTCATATCATTCTTATCCAAAGCATGTATAGAAACATATAACCAAAGCTCTGGATATCATATCAAACATACAAAAGGTGTAACGGGACCACAGACATAATGTGATTCATCCATTTCTGAATGACCACCAGATAGAAGTCTCCCACATTTGGGAGCTCTATCCACCCACGTCTAGGTGAAGTCAGAGGGGGCCGACAGAGCATCGCAGGCTCTATACATAACTTCCTTTACTATTTCTGGCAAAGGTTCATAGTATCCTATAAATATCAGAATACAAAAGGATAGTGTGAAAAATAAAATTAGCACATATTGAAAGCACTTATAGAACAACGAAACGTACATGTGCCTTTATGAGTCAATATGATGCAAATATAATCTTTTACAAATGCATTCAAACTTGAAAGGAAACCAAGGCAAGAGCATACAAGGATTTTAGCATATATCATATGCAAATGCGGAACAACAAAACATACATATGCCTATACGAAAAATACGATACAATATAAACTTTACATAATAGGTTTCAAAAATATAAATAATTTAAAGACAAGAGCATAAAAAAATTCAAAGCAGTAATATAAAGCTCATTTGAAGAAAGAATGCTAAATGAAATCAATTTCCAAAGGGAATAGAACAAGAACATGCGAAATCAGCCAAAGCTCGATTTCTAGCAGAATTCGAGAGGCACATTGGATAAATGATGCAAACTATCAGTTATACTCCAATTTACTCAGGAAATATATCATTGAAAAGATATTTTAACCTACTTTCATATTAAATAAGCTTCATATGAATTGAACTGTCCAACAGAGAGTTACAAATAATTTAGTAAACAAAGGTCGGAGAACAAAACCTCTGTTTGGTAGAATTCATAAGGTCAGATTCAACAGATAACTAGGCAGGTGTTTGAACTATAAATCTTTCAATCTATATATCAAAAGAAATATCTATGAGTCTAGTTTCCAATGAAATTAGTTTTGAACAAATCAGAGTTTCCAACAATGAGTTAGAATTGATTTAGTAATTAAATGTCAGAAAACAAAATCATTATTTTGTAGAATTCATAGGGTCGGCTTCAAAAGATAACCAGGTAGGCATTTGGACTCTAAATCTTTCAATCTATAATTAAAAGAAAGATCTATGAGTTTAGTTTCTAATGAAATAAGCTTTGAATAAATCAAGGTTTCCAACAGGGACTTATAGGTAGTTTAGTATCAAAAGGTCATTTGACCTAGAAGTTTGGGCCGGCAAACTTACTCCAAATTCTTAAAACAGCTATCAAAAGAAAGGTTTATGAGTCTATATTCTGATCAAACAAGTTTTGTCCAAATTAGAGGTCAATTCATGAAGTTATAACCATAAGAAGGTAGAAAGATTAGAATCTCGAAAGTTTCACAGATTTAAAATCGTTACATCTAAATAGTAGATATATCAAATGCAAGGCTAGAACAATTCAAAGTTTTCATATTCAAGGCAAAAGCAGAGATGGAATTGTAGTAGAAAAGATTGAAACACATGTAATAGGAAGGATCAAAACACTTACAATAGGAAAGAACATAACACTTGCAATAGAAAACAATAGAATACTTGCAATAAGAAAGATTGTGTTAGAACCCTTACAGATTCTAAACTTGGGGTTGATCTCTTTAGGGGATCGACCTCCTTGGAACTCTATAGGGGTTCCTCCCTCCAAGTTGCTGCTCAAAGGCTATAGAAAAGATTCATCTATTGCTTATGAAAAGAGAAGGAATACATGGCTATTTATAGGGCTTCTAAACCCTAACTCCTAATAGGACTCCTACTTAAGACTCTTACTTCTAACCAACTCCTAATAGGACTCCTACTCAAGACTCCTATTCCCTTACAACTCCTAATTCTTCTCTAAGAAAAAACCTCCTATATGAATGCCCCTCTCAATTAGGACTCTCCTAGCTAGAGTCCTAACAGAATGTCCCTCTCAATTAAGACTCTCCTAACCAGAGTCCTAATAGTTTTACATGAATATCCCTCTCAATTAGGACTCTCCAAGCTAGAGTCCTAACAGACCCGCCCTCTTCAAATCAGCCTTGTCCTCGAGGCTGATGATTCATGAATTCTGGGAATTTGATCTTCAAGTCGTCATAGTTCTCCCAAGTGGCATCTTCTATTGGTAGGTTCGCCCACTTTATTAGTACTTCATTAGTGGGTCATCGTCGTCGAGTCACGATCCGTCGATCAATAATGGCACTTGGCTGGGTCTGGAGTTCTATTTGGGTAGTCATATTTAGTGGGTGGCTTTGGGCTGTCTCCAAGCACATATTTAAAACTTTCGTCTGGCTGTTGGTTTGTGGGTGATATGACGTACTCCTTTTCAATTTAGTACCCTGCATATGGAATAACTTTGTCCAAAATCTGCTCTTGAAGATGCAAGTAGAATTTGTTACAAGCATAATGCGTCCCTTATAGCATAATTCTTTTAAGTCCCGATTGTAATGAGCCACAGAGCTTGGTGCTTCCTTAATTTTTTTTGTATCTTACTGGTCTCCGAATCTTCCTGCCATTCCATCTTAATATCCTCAAGGAAGTCGCTGGTTGGAAGTAAAATGACCAAAAATTCAGCTTGCTCAGGTAGCTGCGAAAGCGCATCTACAACAACATTCTCTTTCCACCTTTTGTAAGTTATTTCATAATCAAATCCAAGAAGTTTTGTTACCCATTTTTGCTGCTCAGGGGATGGTATCTTTCGCTCCAAAAAGTACTTGAGGCTTTTATGGTTGGTTTTAATTTAAAATCGTCGACCAATCAAGTAGGGTCTCCACCTTGTTGCTGCGCACACAATGGCGAGCATCTCCTTATCATATGTTGACTTATTTTGATAGGAGGGAGATAATGCCTTGCTAGTGTATACGAGTGGTCGACCATCTTGCATGAGAATGGCTCCAATTCTGACTCCAGATGCGTCAGTCTCAATAATGAAGGGTCGGTTTAAATATGGTAGTGTTAGCACCGACATCGTCGTCATGACTGCCTTAAGTTTGTCGAAGGCAGCGAAGGCTCTGTCCGACCATTGAAAGACATCTTTTTTTAGTAAGGAAGTAAGTGGTGCACTAATCTCGCCATAGTTTTTTACGAACTTGCAGTAGTAGCTTGTTAAACCCAGAAAGCCATGTAGTAATTTGATGTTCCTCGGGGTAGGTCAGTTTTGTATTGCTTCAATTTTGAAGGGGTCCACCATCAAACCTTCCTCTGATATGATATGCCCAAGATATTTCACCTTTTGTTGAAGAAAGTAAAAATTCGTAGTGGCCGTTGTGTGTTCGAAAGGCAGTTTTCGGTATGACTTCTTCATACACTCGTATTTGATAATACCCAGATCGAAGGTCCAACTTTGTGAAGATTTATGCTCCCTTTCATCTAGAAATTCATCTGCTATTGGAATAAGGTATTTGTTCTTGATGGTTATGCCATTGAGAGCTCGGTAATCAACGCATATTCGCCATGTTCCGTCCTTCTTGTGTACAAGTAGCACCGGTGAAAAGTAGAGGTTGCAACTTGGCCGAATAACTCCTGTTTCAAGTATCTCTTTTAAAATCCTTTCTATTTCATCATTATGGAGATGTGGATACCGATATGACTGAGTATTTACTGGAGATTTGACTGGAAAAATCATTATACAATGATTATGCCGACGAGTAAGAGGTAGGTTGTGCGCCTCGTCAAATATATCTGAAAATTCAGCAAGCAAAGGAAATAGGTTTAAAACTTCAAATTCTATTGGCTATCCTTAGTTGCCATAGTATATGCCTCCAAATCTATGATGTTAAGATCTCTCTTTTGTTGTTAAGTTAAAGGCATGTATAGGTTAAGAGAAGTGATGGTCGAAAGGGTTGGTGGATCGGTGGATGTAGGCTACGATTTATGCTTGTTTTGTGGTAGTTTTGGGTGCAGTTTAAGGGTGTGGTTTAGTAGAGTTTTAGGGCTGTGGATGAAAGTTTTGGATCTGTGATAGATGGCAGCAAAGGTTTGATAGAAATCAGTGGAAGTTGCAGCAAGTATGTGCTGTCTTGTAAGAGTAGAATTGTCGTCGAAGAAACAATGGTTTCTCGATGTAATTTCTACCAAAAACTTAAGAGAATTGAGGAGGGAATTGATAGCAAAATCACATTATATTACAGCAAGGATTTCTAATTTAATCAAGAGAATTTCAGTAGTATAACAGCAAGAAAATTGGTGCAAGTTGCGATAGCCGAATTGTCGTCGAAAAATTTCAGCGGGTTACGATGAAAATTTGCAGCAACACAAAATTATTTTTAGAGATGAATTCCTTAATATATCAATCTTAGATGGAAGCCAAGATTAACTATGAAGTGTATAAGAAATTTCATTCAAAAAAATTGCAAATAGATGGGTTAAGGCAACAATATGCTGTTGAAATTTTCTGCAGCACAGATTTTTAAGTATAGCAGATTGGACGTAAAAGATCAGTGGGTTATATTGAGAATTTTTTGATGAAACCAAAGATAAATCCACTGTTAGGAAGTGTCAAAGCTATCATAAAAATTTCGTAGAGATTTGGATAGAAACAATATAGTATCAAGATCAAACAAACAGTGCTATGCGACTGAAATTTTACAGTGCAGATTTTCAAGTATAGCAGATTAGACATAAAAGATCAATAGTTTATATTGAGAATTTTATGAAAAAACCAAAGGGAAATGTGCTGTTAGGAAGTGTCAAAGATGTCATAAAAATTTCATAGAAATTTGGATAGAAAAAGCACAGTAGCAAGATCAAACAGATGGTGCTATGCGGTTGGAATTCTGCAATGTATCTTTCGTCGTAGAGATGAAAACTTTGTGACGAAAGGTTTATGCAGCAATATAGGAACAGTTTTTTTTTTTAATTTTCGAATAAGGATAACAAAATTGCAGTAGCAGTAAGGTAGGAAACCAGAACCTGTTGCAATTCACGGGGAGATCAAAGGATGATCCACGGTGGTGGAGATGATGGCGGAATTCGGCGACGATCTTTTAAGCAATTGTGGGAATTGTTTTGGGCGGTTGTGGAGGGCTGATGGATGGCAGTGGAAGGGCAGCAAGATGCCAAGAACGCTGCTCTGATACCAAGTGTTAGAACCCTTGCAGATTCTAAACTTGGGGTTGATCTCTTTAGGGGATCGGCCTCCTTGGAACTCTATAGGGGTTCCTCCCTCCAAGTTGCTGCTCAAAGGCTGCAGAAAAGATTCATCTATTGCTTATGAAAACAGAAGGAATACATGGCTATTTATAGGGCTTATAAACCCTAACTCCTAATAGGACTCCTACTTAAGACTCTTACTTCTAACCAACTCCTAATAGGACTCCTACTCAAGACTCATATTCCCTTACAACTCCTAATTCTTCTCTAAGAAAAAACCTCATATATGAATGCCCCTCTCAATTAGGACTCTCCTAGCTAGAGTCCTAACAGAATGTCCCTCTCAATTAGGACTCTCCTAACTAGAGTCCTAACAGTTTTACATGAATGTCCCTCTCAATTAGGACTCTCCAAGCTAGAGTCCTAATAGATTGAAACACTTGCAATAGGAAAGATCGAAACACTTGTAATAGAAAGGATTGAAACACTTGTAGGAGAAAAGATCATGACACTTGCCTTTCGAAAGTTTTGATCCAAAGATCCGAAGAAGGTGTACACCTGAATCCTTCTTCTATTTTTCCTCCGTGTTCTCTCCCTGTTTCATTTTCTACATCTGTCTTCTTTTTTTTCCAGCTGCTACTGCCACTGCCACAGTTGCAGCCACAACCACAACTACAGTCACAATCGCAGCCACGACTGCAGCCCCTTTGACTGTGCTACTTCCTTCCTCCCTTCTCTCATTCCTTCTTCTTCTTTCGCAAACATAGTTGCTACAGCCACTGTCGCTGCTGCTGCCATAGCCACACTGCTACCGCAGCAATAACCGTATCGCTACCACAGTCACTGTCATTGTCGCTGCCACAACCGCGGCCACCTTCCCCTCTTCCTCTTCTTCCCTCTTTTCTCCCTCTCCTTCTTGTTGAATCTCATATTTTGATGATGAAACCACTTGATATGTGTTTATGATTTAATTTACGTTTTGAGGGATGCAAGATCTTCGATTAGGATGAGACAATTAAAGCAGGAAAATTATGTTGTGCCAGAGGAACATGTCAGAAGATTGGACGTTGGGCCGGTGGATCGGTCGATGTATCGACAAAAGACTTCGGGTCGTGGATTCGGGCATCGGGCCAAGAAGAGCGGGTAATGTACCAAGGATATCGGAGTTGCGGAGTCAACTAGCCGATTGGACAATAAGCCGTAAGAGAGGACAATGCGCCGAAGAGTCGGACGAAGCGTCGTAGGACCAATGACATGCCGGACAACTTGATTATTACTTTGTATTAATTGTCTCAATCGAAGTTTTGTTTTAAGTATACAGGATTAACTACAATAGCTTGAAGACATAAAGCAAGTTTACCGGAGTCAAGTTCGATGGGTGTTCGAGAGTCCGAAGATTCATCGGAGATGCTGCCGGAACCAACCGAGAAGAAATCGGGGACTTGTTGGAGTTTTCGAAAGTCCGTCGAAGAGATCGTCGGAGGTTCACGGAGATCACCGAGAAGGCTCCGCTACTCGCTGAACTCGCCACAAGATCGGGAGCCTATTGGGAGTCCGTTGGAAGAAATCCGAGGGTGTATCGGAAGTCCGCCGGAAGTTCGCCGAAAAGCTCACGGAAGGAAACTCGACATTACCAGTTAAAAACTTGCTTAGGACTATCTCTTAAGTTCATAGTTTGCATGTAATTAGGGTTAGGATTAAGGGTTAATCCTATAACCCGGTTAGGGGCCAATTGTGCCCGAGTTTGGATTGGTTTGGGCCAAGTTTAGAGCCCAACCAGTGAGTTGAAATAGTGTAGGCGATGGTACCGCCAGACTAGGCGGTGCCAAGGCCTAGAGCTTGAAGTGTCAGGCGGTGGTACCGCCAGATTGGACGGTGGCACCGCCCAGCACCCGAGAGTTCGGGTGGTGGCATCGCCCAGAACCCGAGAGTTTCAATGGTGGCACTGCCAAAACTCTATCACTGTTGAAATTGGCAGGCGATGGCACCGCCACCGACAGGCGTTGTCACCACCAGCCTCGGAAACCCAAGAGAATTCAAAATTTGGAGCTCAAATTTGAATCCTCTTGGGGCCTATAAATATGCCTCAATTCTCGGCAGAGAATACAACCTTTTAATGAGTAAGAGATTGAGATAAAGCCTTAGCAAAGTCTTTAACAAGTCTTGTTTTCAATTGCTTGAGTGTTCACCTCCTTCTTTCTCGTTGAAAACTTGTAAGAGTGTGAACCACTTGTAAAAGGTTGTAAGAGGGGTATTTGTCCTTCCCCTTCAAAGTGATTTACGAGTGGAAGTTAGGAGCCTCTTCAAAGAGCCATGATTTTCTACTTTGGTTTAACACTCAAATAGAAATGGCTCTTTTCGGCCTTCAAGAGGGCTACTCTCTCATTCATCCTCCCTTTTACAATGGGATGGACTACACTTATTGGAAAACTCGAATGAGAGTTTTCTTAATTTCTTTGGATTTGAATTTATGGCACATGGTCGAAAATAGATTTAAAATGTCTTCTCTTCCAATGAACCATTAGAATTATTTGGAGAAGAAGATGTTTTCTCTAAATGCAAAGGCTATGAATGCTTTATATTGTACACTTGACAAAAATAAATTTAATCGTGTTTCGAATTGCGATTCGGCTTTTGATATTTGGAGAACTCTTGATGTCACTCATGAAGGCACTAGCCAAGTGAAAGAGTCCAAAATCAACATTCCCATGCATTCTTACGAACTTTTCCGAATGAAATCAAGTGAGTCCATCGGAGACATGTACACCCGTTTCACGGATGTCATTAATGGACTCAAAGCTCCTGGTAAAGATTTTTCTAACTTTTAACTTGTAACTAAAATCTTAAGATCTCTTCCTAAAAGTTAGGATCCAAAAGTAATGGCTATTCAAGAGGCCAAGAACCTTAAAACATTTCCTTTCGAAGAACTTATTTCGTAGGTCATTACCTACGAAATAACGTACAATGCATGTGAAGAACTTGAGAACCACCTTCCAAAGGATATGAAGGATTTTGGACATAGAACATTTGAAGACTACTCGAGCATAAGCTCAAGTGATAGTGAACTTAAACTACAAATGAAACAAAAATTAAAAAGCAAAAAGAACGGAACTACTTGCTTTGAATGCACGAAAAGGAATAAGAATTGGGATGAATCGAGCTCCTCCAAAGACGAGAAGAAAATCAAAAAAGGCGAGGTGGCAAACTACGCCTTAACCACTTTCAATGATCAGGTAATCGAAATCCCCCTAATTTACTTTGAAATTACATAATGCTTTTAATAATACACTTCTTTTTGTAATTTAGTTTTGAATCAATTTTTTTTAAAACTTAAATGTTCAAAAATGAAAATACAAAAATATGATCATGCTCGTAATCTTGAAAATGACAATGAAAATTGCATGTTCTATGTTAATACAATAAAATGTTAGATATAAATATAATGCTTGTACACCTAGTAATATTAATCTTATGTATGTGTTTGAAAAGCAAGAATGTGTATTTCGATGATTTCCATATTGATTTTCAATGATGATGTATGACTTTTGAATGGAAGGCTTGATGATTTTTTATGAACCTTGTCTTTGGTTTTCAAACATGATGTATGGTTTTGACATAAGAACAAAATTTGAGCATTCTAATATAAAGTCAATCATATAAATTAAAATTAAAGAAGTTTTAGTTATCTATAAGAATCATTCAAAATTATGTTCAATGACACCAATGCAATAAAGTTGTAATGAAAATATTGAAATTTTGATACCATGATTTGATGATTTTATGTATGAGATTTTAAAAGTTATACGTGATGATATTTGTGATTTATTGGTCTTGATGGTTTTTATGACAATTTATTTTTCAATCCTAAGAGTTGGTGCACATTTTTATTTGGCAATAAATGAAACAAAATCATATGTTTTGAAACAACCGAAAAGAGGAAAACATTCTTGAAAATTATTTTGCTCAATCTTATTGATTTTGATGAATCCATTTGTATCATCTTTGTGAATATCTTGGATTTTGATAATGATTTGATGATTTAAATTTGAATAATTTTTTATCGAAATCACAATCTTAATCTCTTGAAATTTATAACATGAAATCCTTTATGAATCAAGATTTCTTACTCTTTATTCTCTTACATTTTGAGAAAATTTTCAATATGAATCATAAGTGTTCTTATGCATGAATTGAAATCTTTTTCTCCTACGTTTCCTTTTGTGATTTACTAAAGAGAATATCCTTTTTGAAAATTCTTGACTTAAAATTTTATTTAAAAATCTCTTATTATTTGATCTCCTAAGATTTTCCTTTGATTATTTATGAGGAGGCTTTTCAAAAAGAAATCATGGCTTTTGGTATTCACATATTCTAATATTTTATGATATGATTTTTATATAATTCCTTATATTCATGAAATGTGTATCTCATCACCCAATTATTTTCTCCTTGATATTCCTTATGTGATGATATGAATATATGAAATATTCATTAATTTGTCTTGATGAAAAGTTATGATCATGAATGGTAGGATGTAATTTGACAAGTTAATACCATCATGATTTGAAACATTTATGATTTGAAATTATGCATGCAATACTTGTGCTTTCTAATTATGATATGATGTATTGCATATGATGTAAATCATGATTTAAAATACTATGAGTTGTTGCTAAAATGATGTATTATAAATGTTGATTTAATGTTTTGTATCATGAATGCTCTAAATGATGAATGTTTGATATCATGATCAAAATGTTGATAAATAGTTAAAAATTTTAATATCATGTATGATATCCTCGTAATGTTGATCGATTTATTCAATATCGTGCATTAATGAAATATAAGGTTTTTGAAAATGTGCATATTTTAATTTGAAAATATAATGATGCACAAATAAGATTGATGCTTACCTTTGTCATTATTGATGTAAAGAGTCTTCCCTTCTTTTTGACAATGACAAAGGGGGAGATAGCTAACTTGCACAAGTTAAGAAGATGCAAAAACTTGATTGTTAGCTTGCCTATCTTAAGTAGCAAAGATTGCGAACTTACTTATTTCAAGAAGCAAAAGTTGTCTTCTTGAACATCACTATCTTGCCTATCTCAAGAAGCAAGACTTGCAACCTGCACATTACAATATAAAGCAAGAATCGATAGCTTACACACTTCAACAAGAAAGCTATCTTGTATTTGCTTTTGAAATTTTTGCTAGCTTGTATATTGCAAAACTTGCTTACTTTTTCAAACACTTTGCTAGCTTGCACTTTGTAAAGGAAGTGAAAATAGCACTTCTCAAAAGAGAAGAAAGAACTCACTATCTTGAACATCACAAAAATTTGTTACCTTGCATGATGTATCTATCTCAAAAGGGTTACTATCTCAAAAGAAGCAAATGTGCTATCTTGCCTATCTCAAAATGTAAAATATGCTAACTTTCTACGGAAGCAAAATTGCTAGCTAAAACATTGCAAAGGAAGCAAAAATTTGCTAGCTTGCAACTTGCATAACATGAAAATTGCTAGCTAGTAGTCTAAAGAGAAGCAATTAGTTGCTATCTCAAGAAAAGCAAACATGCTAAACTTACACATCTTTAATTGCTAGATTGTATAATGATAAAATTTGATACTATGTTTTTCATGCAATGTATTGAACTTAGATATCTCAAACACATAGAAAATGACACTTCTCCTTTTTGTTGATGATAAAGGGGGAGAAGTATGATCATGTTAAGCATGATGATATGTTGTAAATATTCATGATGAATATTTGCAATGACTTGAATTCTACTTGAATTCAAGGTTCTATCAATATGGCATATTGATGGGGGAGTTTGTTTAAACTCCGGGAGTTAAGGTTAACTCCGTCATCAAGTGGTTGTCATCATCAAAAAGGGGGAGATTGTTGAATCTCGTATTTTGATGATGAAACCACTTGATATGTGTTTATGATTTAATCTGCATTTTGAGTGATGCAGGATCTTCGATCAAGATGAGATAATTAAAGTAGAAAAATCATGTTGTGCCAGAGGAACATGTCAAAAGATTGGACATCGGGCCAGTGAATCGGTCGACATATCGACAGAAGACTTCGGGCTGTGGATTCAGGCATCGGGCCAAGAAGAGTGGGTAATGCGCTAAGGATATCGGAGTTGCGGAGTCAACTGGTCGATTGGACAATAGGCCACAAGAGAGGACGATGCGCCGAAGAGTCGGACAAAGCGTCGTAGGACCAATGACATGCTAAACAACTTGATTATTACTTTGTATTAATTGTCTCGATTGAAGTTTTATTTTAAGTATGCATGATCAACTACGATAGCTTGAAGATATAAAGCAAGTCTACCGGAGTCAAGTTCGATGGGTGTTCAAGAGTTTGAAGATTCGTCAAAGATGCTGTCGGAACCAACCGAGAAGAAATCAGGGACTTGTCAGAGCTTTCGAAAGTCCATTGAAGAGATCGTCGAAGGTTCGTGGAGATCACTGAGAAGGCTCGGCTACTCGCTAAACTCGCCACAAGATCGGGAGTCTACTAGTGTTAGGATCGGAGCGGCACTAAGAGGGGGGGGTGAATTAGTGCAGCGGATTAAAACTTCGGTTTTAGAAAAATCTTTTATATGATAAGAACGGAACTTGAAAAGCTTAACTTGAAAACATATTCTTAGAGTTGCACAGCAAAGGTAATAAGGAACTAATGCATGTAAGAAGGTTTGCAGTAATGTAAATAGCGATAATGAAATGCAAACCAGAGATTACGCCTGATTTTAGAGTGGTTTGGTCAAATGACCTACATCCACTTTCGAGGCCCCTCTTCGATGAGGCTCCCACCTTCCACTAGCAAATCTCTTGAAATAGAAGGGTAAGTACCCCTCTTACAACCTTTTACAAGCAGTTCAACCTCTTACAAGTTTTCAATAAGAAAGAAGGAGGAGAACTCTCTAGCAAATTGAAAACAAGACTTACTAAGACTTTCTAAGACTTTTCTCTCAATCAAATGCTTCTCAAAAGTTGTAATCTCAGCTGAGATTTGAGGGGTATTTATAGGCCTCAAGAGGATTCAAATTTTGGGCTCCAAAATTTGAATTCTCTTTGGGTTCCCGATGCTGGCGGTGCCACCGCCCAGCTAAGCGGTGCCACCGTCCAGCGTTCGGGTGCTGGGAGGTGCAACCGCCCAGCCCAGGAGGTGTCACCGACCAGCTCTCGGGTGCTGGGCGGTGCTACCGCCGAGCCAGGCGGTGCACCGCCTGGCTCTCCGATTTCACTGGTTTGGCTTAATTTTAGCCCAAACCATATCTGACTTTGGGCCCAGTTGGCCCCTAACTAGGATATAGGATTATCTCTTAATCCTAATCCTAATTACAAGTGAACTACATAACAAAAACACATCCTAAGCAAGCTTTCAACCGCGAACGTCGAGTCTTGTTTCGGCGAGCTTTCCGACGAACTTCTTCCGACGGACTCCCATCAAGCTCCCGATCTTGTGATGACTTTAACGAGTAGCCGAGCCTTCTCGGTGATCTCCGTGAACCTCCGACGATCTCTTCGGCGAACTTCCGAAAATTCCGATAGGTTCCCGATATCTTCTCGGTTGGTTCCGGCAGCATCTCCGACGATTCTTCGGACTCTTAAACGTCCATCGATCTTGACTCCAGTATTCTTGCTTTGTGTTTTCTGGTTATCGTAGTTAATCCTACACACTTAACTCAATAATATGGATTAGATCAATTAACCCATCAATTGATTTCATCATCAAAATCTGAGATTCAACAATCTCCCCCTTTTTGATGATGACAATCAATTGATGACGGAGTTAAACATAACTCCCCCTATCTATATGCCATATTATGAGAAGATGAAAACACTTGAATTCCATCCATAGAATTCAAGCATAAACCGATAAGTTCTAACCGTAGAACTTATCGTCATTCTCATTAAGCAATAGTAAATACAAAACTTCGATGAAAATCATGATAAGAGACAATTTTTACTACGATAGAAGATAAAGATTTTCAACATGAATTTCATGATGTAAATGTAAGGCATGCCTTCAATATGATCAATCAATCTTGCGATATTTTCAAGGATTTTGTAAGGCATATAAGACATTCATATCACACAAGTTTTTGTAATTCATATAAGTCATGCTATTGTTATGGTGTAAGTCATCACTTAGTCATCACTTCTCCCCCTTTGTCATCAACAAAAAGAGACAAGCCAGCTAATTGATGATCATAGAAAAAAGGTTTAGCATTTAATAGGAACCAAAGTTCATCATTCAAATTTGCCAGAGATAGTTTATCCAAAAGACATCATCATTTATGCAGATCAAAACAGTAGTTATCTAAAAGGAAGGATCAGTTATCGTTCAATCGATGACAAACTTTGAACTTGTTGTTAAAAGCAAACAGAACAGAATAAAAAGATACATCAATTTAATCCTTAGGAGGTAATCCACAGTGCTGATACAGGATATCTATTTTTTCATTCATTTGTCGTAGTGTCTTCAAAATTTCAACTTGTTGATTCTGAATTTGTACTTGCTGAGATTTGATCTGAGACAGTTCCGCCATAATGAGATCTTCAGAGGAGGAAACGGGAGCTGAAGGTGCTGTGCCAAAGGGACTAGGAGGAGGAGATTCATTTCCCATAAGAATTGGTGTTTCGGGGTGTTCTATTGGTTGAGGAATTGGATCTGTCCTTCTAGGCTGCCTAACCCATATGCCATTGCTAAAAGTGCACCTAAGTCTTTTCAATAGGTTTTTATTTATTATGTTATATCGATCATTTTGAATAGATTCTTCATCGGGTGGAATGCAAATGTTATAGGCATGAAGAAATCTAGTGATTAACCTCTCATATGGCAATATAGTATCTTTAGCCATAATATCCTGCATGTGTTGGCGAATTAAGTACCCAAAATAATTATGCTGACCGGTCATAATCCAATACATGGTTCCTATCTCTATTTGACTTATTTCGTCAAGATGAAATTGTTTGGGGAATATAATGCTTGTGATAATGTGATGAAGAATTTTAGAGTTGAAAGGCAGTAAGTGTTCACAGCTCTTGGGTAGGAAGTCAAGGTTTGGATTTGCAAAAATTGTTTCTACGGCTTCGATATAGGTTGCTCCTATTGTGTTGACGTCCCATTTACCTTTAAAATAGCATCCCCTATCTTTTTCAGTTATGCCAATTAGCTCACAAATAGTGCTGTCAAATATTCTAATGGGTGTTCCTAGAAGGTAAGTGCTTAGGCTATCGTTGTCCTCGTATAGGTTGGCATAGAACAATCTAACTAATCGCGGATAGATTGGTTCATCTATTTGTAGTAGAGGTAGAGCTTCTAGGTGTGCAAACCATCTTATGGGTTCTAAGTCCTCTAGTTCATCTAGATCAACGTATTTTCCCTTATGGATACATCGTGTTTCAAATTTTGGAAAGCTAAGGGCTACCTCTTTTGATCTAAAAAGATCATGGTCAAATGAATCTCCTTCAATCCTTTTTCCTTTTGATCTCTTAGGAGCCATTATCTAGACAAGATGATGATGAAATTGTGAAAAATAAGCAAGGGAAAGAGGAGAGAAAAGAGGGAATGGGATACCAAAAAGAAGGATTTCAAGTGTTACCTTATGGAGATTATGTTGAAAGATGGAAAGCTTGGACCACCAAGAATCCTTCTCCAATGCTTCTAAGAGTTATAATGAGGGTTAGAGGGAATGGGAGAGGGTTTTGAGAGCCTTTCTTTCGGGTTGGGGGCGGTGTCACCGCCGGCCCTAACCCCTCGGGTTAATAAGGGTTGCTCGGTCGGTGCCACCGCCAAACCGAGCGGTGCAACCGCCGGATCTGGCGGTGCCAACACTGGCATCCCGCGGAGGAAAGAAAAAAAAATTTTCTTCCTCCCTTTTGTTTAGCTTCTTCCCTCAAGATCATAAGTTATACTTTAATTGATCATTTTGAATTGAAGAAGAAGGAAGAAATCAAATCCACAAAAGAAAGGAAAAGGACGAGTCATTTTTCGTGAAGCTCATTTTAGGGACAATTTAACATGCCTAATTCCCTTCTAATGAATTCAAATTGATCTTCGTTCAAAGCTTTTGTAAATATATCTGCTAATTGATGCTTTGTGTCAATGAATTCTAGAACAACATCATTGTTAAGGACATGATCGCGTATAAAATGATGCCTAACGTCGATGTGCTTAGTTCTAGAGTGCAGAATTGGATTTTTAGTAAGACATATGGCACTAGTAATCACATTTTATGGGAATGTTTTTAAAGTGAATTCCATAGTCTTCTAATGTATTTTTCATCCAAATGACTTGTGCACAACATGCACTTGTAGCAATGTATTCGGCTTCCGCCGTAGATAATGCAACTGAATTTTGTTTCTTGGAAGTCCAAGAAACAAGTGCATGTCCTAAAAATTGGCATGTTCCGGATGTACTTTTTCTATCTATCCTGCATCCGCCAAAATCGGCATCTGCATAAGCTATTAGATCGAATTTTTCAGATTTTGGATACCACAATCCTAAATTTGGAGTTCCTTTAAGATACTTAAATATTCTTTTAACACTCTTCAGATGAGATAATTTAGGATTAGATTGAAACCTAGCGCAAAGTCCTACACTAAACATAATATCTGGTCTAGTCGCGGTGAGGTAGAGTAGACTACCTATCATTCCCCTATATGTTTTTTGATCGAAATTTTCACTATTTTCATCCATATCTAACTTAGTCGCAGTACTCATAGGGGTGTTTATTGCTTTTGAATTATCCATGTTAAATCATTTTAACAATTCTAATGTATATTTGGATTGGTTAAGAAATATACCATCACTAAGTTGTTTGATTTGTAATCCTAAAAAGAAAGTTAATTCACCCATTAAACTCATTTCAAATTCAAGACTCATACATTTGGCAAATGATTCACATAGTGATTCATCCGAAGAGCCAAAAATAATATCGTCAACATAAATTTGCACAATAAGAAAATTATTTTCAAAATGTTTGATAAACAATGTAGTATCAACCTTGCCTTTGGTAAAATTATTTAAAATAAGAAAGGAACTAAGCCTTTCATACCAAGCTCTAGGAGCTTGTTTCAAGCCATAGAGAGCTTTAGTCAATTTGAATACATGATTAGGAAGAAGAGAATTTTCAAATCCGGGAGGTTGTTCGACATATACTTCTTCGGAAATAAAACCATTCAAGAAAGTACTTTTGACATCCATTTGAAATAGTTTAAAATTATTACTACTAGCATAGGCAAGGAGCATCCTTATGGCTTCTAATCGAGCCACGGGAGCGAATGTTTCTTCGTAATCGATACCTTCTTCTTGGTTGAAACCTTTGGCCACTAATCTAGCCTTGTTTCTAACCACGATACCATTTTCGTCTTGCTTGTTTCTAAAGACCCACTTAGTACCTATGACTAAGTGGTCACTTGGTCTAGGAACAAGCTTCCATACCTCATTCCTCTCAAATTGGTTCAATTTTTCTTGCATTGCAATGACCCAAAAATCATCTTTTAAGGCTTCGTCAATGCATTTAGGTTCAATTTGAGAAAGGAAAGCGGTGTTAGCACAAAAAATCTTGAAAGAAGAACGAGTTTGAACCCCTTTTGTTGTATCTCCTATAATTAGCTCCTTTGGATGAGCATCTACATACTTCCATTCTTTGGGTAAAGAAATTTCGGAAGAAGATGCATTCAAATGGCTATTTTGAGGAGGGGGTTCGTTTAAATTCAAATTATCAAAACCAAGATCATCATCAAAATCATTTTTCTTTAAATCAGAAATTTCATTAAAAACTACATGAATAGACTCTTCTATTACTAAGGTCCTTTTGTTAAAGACACGAAAGGCCTTAGAAATGGAGGAGTAATCAAGAAAAATGCCTTCATCGGATTTAGCATCAAATTTACCTAGGGCATCCTTTTCATTTAAAATGAAGCATTTACAACCAAAAACTTTAAAATAAGAAATATTTGGTTTTTTGTTATTCCATAATTCATAGGGAGTTTTTGATAGAGATGGTCTTATTAGGACCCTATTTATGATGTAACAAGTCGTATTTACGGCTTCGGCCCAAAAATATTTGGGTAAACTATGTTCATTTAACATAGTTCTTGCCATTTCTTGTAGGTTTCTATTTTTCCTTTCAACTATCCCATTTTGTTGAGGATTTCTTGGAGTTGAGAAGTTGTGATTGTACCCATTAACTTCGCAAAAATTTTGAAAGTCACGGTTTTGGAATTCACCACCGTGATCACTACGAATTGATGAAATCATGAAGCCTTTTTCGTTTTGAGTGAGTTTACAAAATTTAGAGAAACACTTGAAGCAATCACTTTTGTGAGCTAAGAAATAGGTCCAAGTGTATCTAGAGTAGTCATCCACAATCACAAAAGCATATTTGCTTCCACCTAGACTTGTTGTATCAATTGGTCCAAATAAGTCCAAATGGATCAATTGTAATGGTCTAGTGGTGCTAATTTGATTTTTTGGTTTGAAGCTTGTTTTTATTTGTTTGCCTAGTTGACATGCATCGTATACCTTATCCTTAATAAACTTCATATTCAGAATCCCTCGTACTAATTCTTGAGATGAGATTTTAGATATTGTTTTCATGCTTGCATGACCTAATCTCCTATGCCAAAGTCAAGCATCATCATTTACGGCGGAGAAACACATTTAATTAATAGTTCATCAAGATTGATGGTATAGACATTATTTTGTTTTAACGCAATCATAGTCATGTTATGATTTGGTTTTTTAATAATGCACATATTTGATTCAAATCTAACGATATAACCTTTATCGCATAGTTGACTAATACTTAAGAGATTGTGTTTCAATCCATCAACTAGTAAAACATCATCAATGGAAAAACTAAATTTGTTACCAATAGTTCCCTTGCCAATGATTTTGCCTTTGTTGTTGTCTCCAAAGGTGACGTACCCTTCTTCTTTGCTAGTGAGCATAGAGAAATGAGATGGATCTCCAATCATATGTCTTGAGCATCCACTATCGAGATACCATCTCTTGCTCCTAGCTTGTGGGTTTGTCTACAAAAGAGGATGATTTTTAGGTACCCATTTGATTTTGGGTGCCTCAAAAATTGACCCACTAACTTTGTTATTTATTATTGAATCCTTTATAGTTCCTTTAGGAACCCATATTAATTTTTGTGAGCTCATTTTATTGACCCACTATTTGCGATGTGACCCTTGTGTGCAAGGATCATATATAATCCTTTGCTACCAACCTTAAACTTGTTTAAGGTTTCTTTTAGAAGCAAATTTTCATTTTTTATTGCTTCTAAATGCTCACACTTAGAGCATGGAGGAGTTTGAAGATTATCAAACTTTTCTTGTAGCAAAGCATGCTCTTTCTTTAAGATACTTAACTTCTTGCTAATAGTTCTACATTCATCAAATAATTCATGAAAAGCGATAGAGAGTTCTTCAAAAGATAAATCTTCATTAAATAAATCACATACCTCTTCTCCTAAAGCCATTAGCGCGTAATGAGCAACTTGCTCGGTGTTGGACTCCTCTTCTTCGGATGCGCTTGAATCATCCCACGTTGCCTTGAGCGCCTTCTTCTTTGATGTCCTCTTTTTGGTTTGAGGACAATCATTCTTGTAGTGTCCCGGTTTTTTGCATTCATAGAAAATCACTTGGTCCTTCTTTTGTTCAAATTTATTTTTTATATTATTTTTAAATTTATTCTTTCTTAAATATTTTTTAAATTTTTGAGTCAAAAGTGTAATGTCATTGTCACTGTCCTCATCACTTGATGTTCCTTTCAAGTGGTCTTCTTGTGATTTGAGTGTCATATCCTTCATGTTCTTTGGAAGGGGGTTCTCGAGCTCGTCATGAGCTTGACATGTCATTTCGTAGGTCATTAGAGACCCAATGAGTTCTTCAAGAGGGAATGCTTTACGGTCTTTGGCCTCTTGAATGGCCGTAACTTTTGGATCCCAACTTTTAGGGAGGGATCTTAAGATTTTAGTTACTAGTTCAAAGTTAGTAAAATCTTTACCAAGAGCTTTGAGTCCATTGATGACATCCGTAAACCGGGTGTACATGTCTCCGATGGACTCACTTGGTTTCATTCGGAAAAGTTCGTAAGAGTGCACAAGGATGTTGATTTTGGACTCTTTCACTCGGCTAGTGCCTTCATGAGTGACCTCAAGAGTTCTCCAAATATCAAAAGCCGAATCACAAATTGAAACACGATTAAATTCGTTTTTGTCTAGTGCACAAAACAAGGCATTCATAGCCTTTGCATTTAAAGCAAAAACCTTCTTCTCCGATTCATTCCATTCGCTCATCGGAAGAGAAGATTTTTGAAATCCATTCTCGACAATAGACCAAAGCTCAAAGTCCATAGAAATGAGGAAGATCCTCATGCGAGTCTTCCAATATGTGTAATCCGACCCATTAAACAAAGGTGGTCGTGCAATAGAATGGCCCTCTTGCATGCCGGAGTAAGCCATCTCTCTTGGGTATTAAACCAAATATGAGAGATAACCTCGCTCTGATACCACTTGTTAGGATAGGAGTGGCACTAAGAGGGGGGGGTGAATTAGTGCAGCGGATTAAAACTTCGGTTTTAGAAAAATCTTTCGTACGATAAGAACGGAACTTGAAAAGCTTAACTTGAAAACGTATTCTTAGAGTTGCGCAGCAAAGGTAATAAGGAACTAATGCATGTAAGAAGGTTTGCAGTAATGTAAATAGCGATAATGAAATGCAAACCAGAGATTACGCCTGATTTTAGAGTGGTTCGGTCAAATGACCTACATCCACTTGCGAGGCCCCTCTTCGATGAGGCTCCCACCTTCCACTAGCAAATCTCTTGAAATGGAAGGGTAAGTACCCCTCTTACAACCTTTTACAAGCAGTTCAACCTCTTACAAGTTTTCAATAAGAAAGAAAGAGGAGAACTCTCTAGCAAATTGAAAACAAGACTTGCTAAGACTTTCTAAGACTTTTCTCTCAATCAAATGCTTCTCAAAAGTTGTAATCTCAGCTAAGATTTGAGGGGTATTTATAGGCCTCAAGAGGATTCAAATTTTGGGCTCCAAAATTTGAATTCTCTTTGGGTTCCCGATGCTGGCGGTGCCACCGCCCAGCCAAGCGGTACCACCGTCTAGCATTCGGGTGCTGGGAGGTGCAACCGCCCAGCCCAGGAGGTGTCACCGCCCAGCTCTCGGGTGCTGGGTGGTGCTACCGCCCAGCTAGGCGGTGCCACCGCCTGGCTCTCCGATTTCACTGGTTTGGCTTAATTTTAGCTCAAACCATATCTGACTTTGGGCCCAGTTGGCCCCTAACCAGGATATAGGATTATCTCTTAATCCTAATCCTAATTACAAGTGAACTACATAACAAAAACACATCCTAAGCAAGCTTTCAACCGCGAACGTCGAGTCTTGTTTCGGCGAGCTTTCCGACGGACTCCCATCAAGCTCCTGATCTTGTGATGACTTTAACGAGTAGCCGAGCCTTCTTGGTGATCTCTGTGAACCTCCGACGATCACTTCGGCGAACTTCCCAAAATTCCGATAGGTTCCCGATTTCTTCTCGGTTGGTTCCGGCAGCATCTCCGACGATTCTTCGGACTCTTAAACGTCTATCGATCTTGACTCCTGTATTCTTGCTTTGTGTTTTCTAGTTATCGTGGTTAATCCTGCACACTTAACTCAATAATATGGATTAGATCAATTAACCCATCAATTGATTTCATCATCAAAATCTGAGATTCAACAACTAGGTGTCCGCTGGAAGAAATCCGAGGGTGTATTGGAAGTCCGCCGGAAGTTCACCGAAAAGCTCGCCGGAAGGAAACTCGATGTTGTCGATTAAAAACTTACTTAGGACTATCTCTTAAGCTCGTAGTTTGCATATAATTAGGGTTACGATTAAGGGTTAATCCTATAACCTGATTATGGGCCAATTGGGCCCGAGTTCGGACTGGTTTGAGTCAAGTTTGGAGCCCAACCAGTGAGCTAAAATAGTGTAGGCAGTGGCACCGCCAAACTAGATGATGGCACTGCCTAGAGCCTGAAGTATCAGGCGATGGTACCGTCGGACTGGGCAGTGGCACCGCCCAGTACCCAAGAGGTCGAGCGGTGGCACCACCCAGAACCCAAGTGTTGCGGCGGTGGCATCGCCAGAACTCTATCAATGTTGAAATTCATAGGTGGTAGCACCACCAGCCTCGGAAACCTAAGAGAATTCAAAATTTGGAGCCCAAATTTGAATCCTCTTGGGGCCTATAAATACCCCTCAATTCTCAGCAGAGAATATAACCTTTTGATGAGTAAGAGATTGAGATAAAGCCTTAACAAAGTCTTTAGCAAGTCTTGTTTTCAATTGCTTGGGTGTTCACCTCCTTCTTTCTCGTTGAAAACTTGTAAGAGTGTGAACCACTTATAAAAGGTTGTAAGAGGGGTATTTGTCCTTCCCCTTCAAAGTGATTTGCTAGTGGAAGTTGGGAGCCTCTTCAAAGAAGGCTTCGCAAGTGGATGTAGGTCATTTTGACCAAACCACTTTAAATTGGTGTGTTCCTTGAATGTGTGAGTTCTTACTTTCCTGAAATTGTTCTTTACACTACTGCAAGCTTTCGGTTTTCATCTACTCAAGTTACTATCAAAACGAAATCTCCTTGTATTTACAAATTCGTTTTTAAACTTATAAGTTTTAATCCGCTGCACTAATTCACCCCCCGCCCCCCCCCCCCCTCTTAGTGCCGCTCCGATCCTAATACTTCTTCCTTTCCTTCTCTTCTTTCCCAACTGCAACTGTTGTAGTCGCAGCCACAGCCACGGTCGCAACCAAACCACAATCACCTCTTCTTCCTCCCCTACTCTTCTTCCTCTCCTTCTTCTCTTCCAACTGCAGTTGCCATCGCCGCAGCCACAACCCCTTCTTCCCCTTCTCTTCTTCCTCTCCTTCCCTTCTGTTGGTGAACAAATGTGTCGTGGCTAGTGAGTCAGTATGGCTAGGTCCATAGGTCGATGTTGGGAGTTTTTTGTCAACTGAGCTGGATGCCAAGGTAGGTCGAGCCTTCGCGACGAGGTGTTGGTCAACATTTCTTGGACCAAGCGCAGTCTGCGTCGAGCTACGTCTCTCTATTCTTGGGATAGGTGATAGCTCACCCTCGTTCACTGGATGGCGATTTTCAGGTCGAGGCGCTCGTGGCTCGAGGGTGATCGCTTCCCTGCAAAAAAGGCCTTCGTCGGGTGATTCCCGACTTTGGCCCCTCGGACGAGCAAGTCAGTTGTGGGTGGAATTATTTTTCTCTCTCTAGATCGAACGCTGGCCAGAGGTCTTTATACTACTATTCGAGGGTCGGTCGTACACGGGTTGACGTGGTGGATGTGCCAAACAGTGCCTTGGTATGGATTCTGACTTATCGTGTCTTGAAAACGGCGTCATCTTGGGATTCCCAGGATGAGACGTGCCGAGCAACGCCTTGGTATGGATTCTGACCTGACATATAACATCGGCTGTGACGTGTCTTGGACCCAAAATATGCCTTATCACTTCTCCCCCCCCCCCCCCCCCCCCCCCTCCTGATATGGCATGTCATGGGGTCCTGGAAGGGCCGAGAGGCGTGCCGGGGTCGGAGTGGTGTGATTGCGTCGGTTGCTTGTGAATGGGATATGGGTCAGCTCATTGAGGGGCGGTACCCTAGGCCTCGAGAAGGATTGGCTCTGGTGATCGGGCAATCGGGGCCAGACAAGGCGAGACAACATGTCGTAGGTCGGATAACTGGTTTGGCGCGGTTCGGAGTTACGGCCAGCGAGTCGCAAGTCGTGGATCACGATGGAGCGAGTCGCAAGTCATGGATCACGATGGAGCGAGTCGCAAGTCGTGGATCACGATGGAGTGAGTCGCAAGTCGCAAGTCGGGGATTAGCGAGTCGCAAGTCGTGAATCATGATGGAGCGAGTCACAAGTCGGGGATCGGCATGGAGCGACTTGGACAACGGACTAGGTCGGCGAGGTGTGGCTCAAACGTTGGATAGGCCGAAATGTGACTCGAGCATTGGATTGGCCACAAGGCACGGCTCGGTCTGAAGGTTGGGCTTGCGAGCTGAGTGGCTGAGTCTGGGCTTAGGTTTCGATGCTAGTGAGTCACAAGTTGGGACCGATCTGGAGCAACCCGGGCAGGAGCTAGACCTACGGGCCGAGTGACTGTACTCGGGCTTTGGTTTTGGGGCTAACGAGTCGCAAGTCGGGAACGATCTGGAGTGACCCGGGCAGGAGCTGAACTTGTTGGCCGAGTGAGTATGCTCGGGATCAGGTTTTGGGGCCAGTGGGTCACAAGTCGGGAGCGATCTGGAGCGACCCGGGCAAGAGTTGGGCCGGCGAGCCGCAAGTAGGGAACCAATCTGGAGCGACTCGGGCAAGAGCTGGGCCGACGAGCCGCAAGTCAAGAATCGATCTAGGGTAGCTCGGGCAAGAGTTGAACTTGTTGGTCGAGTGACTATGCTCGAGCTCAGGTTTTGGGGCCGGCGGGTCACAAGACGGGAGCGATCTGGAGCGACATGGGCAGGAGTTGGGCCGGCGAGCCGCAAGTCGGGAACCAATCTAAAGCAGCTCGGGCAAGAGCTGGGCTAGTGAGCCATAAGTCAGGAACCGATCTGGAGCGGCTCGGGCAAGAGCTGAATTTGTTGGTCGAGTGATTATGCTCGGGCTCAAGTTTTGGGGCCAACGGGTTGGCAAGTCGGGAGCGATTTGGAGCGACCCGAGCAAGAGTTGGGCCGGCGAGCCACAAGTCGAGAACCGATCTGGAGTGGCTCGGGCATGGGCATGGGCTAGGCTGGCAAGCCGCAAGTCAGGAACCGATTTAAAGCGGCTCGGGCAAGAGCTAAACCTGTTGGCCGAGTGACTATACTCGGGCTCAGGTTTTGGGGCTGGTAGGTCGCAAGTTGAGAGCGATTTGGAGTGACCCGGGCAGGAGTGGGGTCAGTGATCCACAAGTCGGGAACCGATCTAGAGCGGCTTGGGCAAGAGCTAGGCCGGTGAGCCACAAGTCGGGAACCGATCTAAAGCGGCTCGGGTGGAATTGTTTTTCTCTCTCTAGGTCGGACGTCGGCCAGAGGTCTTTATACTACTGTCCGAGGGTCCATCGTACACGGGTTGGCATGGTGGACGTGCCAAATAGTGCCTTGGTACGGATTCTGACCTGTCGTGTCTTGGGGGCGGCACCTTGGCACCGATTCCCGGGACAAGACGTGCTGAGCAGCACCTTGGCACGGATTCTGACCTAACGTGTGACATCAACTATGACGTGTCTTGG
Organism: Musa acuminata AAA Group; assembly: GCF_036884655.1. Classification (NCBI taxonomy): domain Eukaryota; kingdom Viridiplantae; phylum Streptophyta; class Magnoliopsida; order Zingiberales; family Musaceae; genus Musa; species Musa acuminata. The sequence continues at coordinate 33,832,339 of NC_088345.1, read as the reverse complement.
ATCCAAAATATGCCTTATCACTCCCCCCTCCCCCCCTCCCCTCGACATGGCGCACCGTGGGGTCCTAGAAGGGCCGAGAGGCGTGCTGGGGTCGGAGTGGTGTGACCACGTCGGTTGCTTATGAATGGGATCTGGGTAACTCGTTGAGGGGCGGTTTAGAGGGGCAACGCCCCGGGCCTCAAGAAGGATTGGCTCTGCTGATCGGGAAGCCGGGGCCAGACGAGGCGAGACCAATGTGTCGTAGGTCGGATAACTGGTTTGGCGCAGCTCAAAGTTTCAGTCGACGAGTCGCAAGTCATGGATCACGATGGAGCGACTCGCAAGTCGTGGATCGCGATGGAGTGAGTCACAAGTCGCAAGTCGGGGATCGATGAGTCGCAAGTCATGGATTGCGATGGAGCGAGTCGCAAGTCAGGGATCGGCATGGAGCGACTCGGACAATGGACTAGGCCGGCGAGGTGTGGCTCGAACATTGGATCGGTCGAGATGCGACTCGAGCATTAGATTAGCTGCGAGGCATGGCTCGGTCTGAAGGTTGGGCCTGCGGGCCGAGTGGCTGAGTCTAGGCTAAGGTTTCGATGCCGGTGGGTCACAAGTCGGGAGTGATCTGGAACGGCCCGGGCATGAACTGGACCTGCGGGCCAAGTGACTATACTCGGGCTTAGGTTTTGGGGCTGACGGGTCGTAAGTCGGGAGCGATCTGGAGCAACCTGGGCAGGAGCTAAACCTGTTGGCTGAGTGACTATGCTCGGGATCAGGTTTTGGGGCCGGCGGGTCACAAGTCGGGAGCAATCTAGAGCGACCCGGGCAAGAGTTGGGCCGACGAGCCGCAAGTCAGGAACTGATCTGGAGCGGCTCGGGCAAGAGCTAGGCCAGCAAGCCACAAGTCGGGAACCGATCTAGGGTGGCTTAGGCAAGAGCTGAACCTGTTGGCCGAGTGACTATGCTCGGGCTCAGGTTTTAGGGTCGGTGGGTCACAAGTCGGGAGCGATCTAGAGCGACCCGGGCAGGAGTTGGGCCGGCGAGCCGCAAGTCGGGAACCATTCTAGAGTGGCTCGGGCAAGAGCTGGGCCGACAAGCCGCAAGTCGGGAATCGATCTAGAGTGGCTCGGGCAAGAGCTGAACTTGTTGGTCGAGTGACTATGCTCAGGCTCAGGTTTTGGGACCGACGGGTCACAAGTCGGGAGTGATTTGGAGTGACCTAGGCAAGAGTTGGGCCGGTGAGCCGCAAGTCGGGAACCGATCTGGAGTGGCTCGGGCAAGGGCTAGGCCGACGAGCCGGAAGTCGAGAATCGATATGGAGCGGCTCGGGCAAGAGTTGAACCTGTTGGCCGAGTGACTATGCTTGGGCTCAGGTTTTGGGGCTGACGGGTCACAAGTCGGGAGCGATCTGGAGTGACCCGGGCAGGAGTTGAGCCGACGAGCTGCAAGTCGGGAATCGATCTAGAGCGGCTCGGGCAAGAGCTGGGCCGATGAGCCGCAAGTCGGGAACTGATCTGGAGTGGGTCGGGCAAGAGCTGAACCTGTTGGCCCAGTGACTATGCTCGGGCTCAGGTTTTGGGCCCGACGGGTCACAAGTCGGGAGCAATCTGGAGCGACCCGGGCAGGAGTTGGGCCGACGAGCCATAAGTCGGGAACCGATCTGGAGCGGTTTAGGCAATAGCTGAACTTGTTGGTCGAGTGGCTATGCTTGGGCTCAGGTTTTGGGGCCAGCAGATCGTAAGTCAAGAGCGATCTGGAGTGACCCAGGCAGGAGTTGGGCTGGTGAGCTGCAAGTTGGGAACGATCTGGAGCGGCTCGGGCAAGAGCTGGGCCGGCAAGCTGCAAGTCAGGAACCGATCTGGAGCGGCTCAGGCAAGAGCTGAACCTGTTGGCCGAGTGACTATGCTCGGGCTCAGGTTTTGGGGCCGGTAGGTCGTAAGTCGGGAGTGATCTAGAGCGACCCGGGCAAGAGTTGGGCCGGCGAGAGACCCTTTGTCACGAGCGGTGCCATCGCGCCATGTGGCATGCTGACTGGAGCGATGTAGGTTCTGACTTGGGCCGATCGGGCCCCTTGCGAGCTTACCATGGACTTGCTCCATCCTCAGCCTCTTGTTATCCTCACGCCTCCCTACCATTAGGGCTTCAGCGGCGATGTACTGATTGGCGCACTGGAGCATCTCGGGGATGGTCGCGGGTGGCTTCTCGATGAGTGACCAAAAGAGTCTCGAGGGTCTCAAGCCCCTTAGGAATGCCTGCATGGTTACAAAAGGGTGAGCATCCAGGAATCCTCGGATTTCTGTGGCAAAGCGCGCCACGAATTGGGAGAGTGATTCGCCCTCGTGTTGAGATAACGCCAGCAGGGTGGCGATGGAAGGTTTGGGTCGCACACTAGTGAAGAAGTTTTGCTCGAACTCCCTTGTGAGCTGGTCGAAGGATGAGACTGAGAGCAGGTGTAGCGGACTGAACCACGTTCGTGCCGGTCCTCTGAAGGTGGTTGGGAACGCTCGACACATCAGGGCGTCAGAGGTGCCGTAAAGGGCCATCTGAGCCCTAAATGCCACGACATGCTCCATTGGGTTAGAGCTGTCATCGTACGTCCCCAATGCCGGCAGGCTGAAGTTGAGGGGTAAGGCTTATCCTATATTTCCTAAGTAAAAGGGGAATCGCCCGAGCTGCCTTCGTTCCACTCGCTCCGCGACTTCCGGAACTTGTGCTGGAACTCGTCCAGGCATTAGTTGACCCAAGATAACTGGATCCTGAATGAGTAGTCCACCGAGTTAGACGATATGGTGTCAGGCTCAGAGTGGGGTGGTGTGATTCGGAAGGGTGCTGGTATGCTATGCTCGGGCAGACCTCTTGGGTCCATCGTTTGATCTCGGGCTTCTCCCGTCCCAACCTGCTCCCTGCTCAGTCTTTGTCAGGTCGGGTCAGGGGACCAAGCTGCTAGCCACACGATTTGGGGAATGAGTGGAACGAGTGTCTGCATCATCCCTGCCATTGCCTACACTTGCTTGGTTAGGCCGAGGAATGCCTCGGGCGATACAACCGAGGGTCCTATGGTAAGTCCAGGGGGCGATAACCCCTGGTCGTTGAACAGGCGCTAGTAGCAATCTGGCGTCGAGGCTGAGATCCCCCCGTCTTTGGGGACGGGGAGGGATTGATCTCCGGCCCCAGCGGAGGGGTGACCGATCGACGGTTCTCCTTCGGGGAGAGCTCCTACGAGATGCTCCTGTGACATGACCTCCTTCTAGCGCTAATTTGTTAGTGAACAAATGTGCCATGGTTGGTGAGTCAACACGGCTAGGTCCACGGGTCGATGTCGGGAGTTCTATGTTGGTTGAGCTAGATGCCAAGGTAGGTCGGGCCTTCGAGATGGCGTGTTGGTTAGCGTTTCTTGGTCCAAGCACCATCTACGTTAAGCTGCGTCTCTCCGTTCCCAAGATAGGTGATAGCTCACCCTCGTTCACTGGATGGTCAGATTGAGGCGCTCGTGGCTCGAGGGTGATCGCTTCCCTGCAAAAAAGGCCTTCGTCGAGTGATTCCCAACTTTGGCCCCTCCGACAAGCAAGTCAGTTGTGGGTGGAATTATTTTTCTCTCTCTAGGCCAGACGCTAATCAAAGGTCTTTATACCACTGTCCAAGGGTTGGTCGTACACGGGTTGGCATGGTGGACGTGCCAAACAGTGCCTTAGTACGGATTCTGACTTGTCGTGTCTTGGGGGCGGCGTTGTCCTGGGATTCCCGGGATGAGACGTGCTGAGCAACGCCTTGGTACGGATTCTGACCTGACGTGTGACATCGACTGTGACGTGTCTAGGACCCAAAATATGCCTTATCCTCTTTCCCTGCCACAGCTGCAGTTGCCATAGCTGCAACCGTAGCTCTCCTTCGTCTCTTCTACCTCACCTTCTTTTCTTCCTCTCCTTCTTCTCTTCCAGCTGCAGCTGCCACCATCATAGCCGCAGCCTCTTCTTCTTTCCCTTCTCTTCTTCTTGTTGAATCTCGTATTTTGCTGATGAAACTACTTGGTATACGTTTATGATTTAATCTGTGTTTTGAGTGACGCAGGATGCTTCGATCTGGATGAGACAATTAAAGCAGGAAAATCATGTTGTGCTGGAGGAACAAATCAGAAGATTGGACGTCGGGCCGGTGGATCGGTCGACGTATCGACAGAAGGCTTCGGGTCGTGGACTAGGGCATCGGGCCAAGAAGAGCGGGTATTGTGCCAAGGATATCGGAGTTGCGGAGTCAACATGCCGATTGTGCAATAGGCTACAGGAAAGGACGATGCGCCAAAGAATCGGACGAAGCGTCGAGGGACCAATGACATGCCGGACAACTTGGTTAATTGCTTAGGATTCATTGTCTCGATCGAAGTTTTTGTTTTGAGTGTGCAGGATTAACTATGATGGAAGAAAGACATGCAGCAGGAGTTACGCCGGAGTCAAGACAATGATCACGTTGGGAGTTCGAGAGTTCAACGGAAGTTCGGACGGTCGTCGGAGGTTCTGCGGGAACAAATCCGAGAAGTCCAGGAGCTTGCCAAAGAAGCTCATCAAAACTCGCCAAGTGGATCGTCGCAAGTCCAGGAGTTTGCCGGAAGTCCGCAGGAGCATCAGCGAGGGTTCATCGGATGATCGACGGAAGTGCGCCGAAAGAAGTGATTGACGTACCGGAGCAAGTTGCAGTAAATGTCTTAGGAAATAATCATAGTTAGCACAATGATTAAGTTAGAAATGGGAGGTGATCCCATTAACTTAATCTTGGGGCAATCGGGCCCCTGAAAGACCCAAATTAGGCCGAATGGATCAACCCATTCGGACCTGAAATAGTGCTAGGAGGTAGCACCGCCAGGATAGGAGGTAGCACCGCCCAGGAGGCAGTCTCCAAGCGAGACTAGGCGGTGCAACCGCCCCAGCCAGGAGGTAGCACCGCCTGGGCTCAGTCTCCGAGCGAGACTGGGCGGTGCAACCGCCCCTGACAGAGGTTGCACCGCCTGGGCTCGGTCTCCGAGCTCTGGCTGAGCGGTGCAACCGCCTCAGTCAGGAGGTAGCACCGCCTGAGCTCAGTCTTCGAGCTCTGGTAGGCGGTGCAACCGCCCCTGACAAGAGGTGGCACCGCCCAGAGGCTCAGTCTTCGAGCTCTGCCAGGCGGTGCAACCGCTCCAGTCAGGAGGTGCAACCGCCTAATCCCGAAATTCCGGGAATTGACAGTTTTGAGCTCCAAATTTGAACTGGATTGGGGCCTATATATACCCCACCCATTCAGCACAGATAGTACACAGACATACACTCGAAATCTTGATCTTTCTCTATGATTCTTAGAGCTCAAAATTATTGTAAAGGCCAAAAGTTCTCCTCCTTCTGTTCTTCAAAGTTTGAGTTGTAAATAGAGGAGAGAAAATTTCTGTAAGGGTTGTCTCCTAAGCCCGTCAAAAGGAGTGAATCTATAAAAGGGTGGTTGGCATTCGCCTATTGAAGGAAGGCCTCTAGTTGACGTCGGTGGAGGAAGCCAAAAGTGTTGTAGGTTAAGATTGACCGAACCACTCTAAATCTCGGTTTACGTTTCCTTTGAGCATTTTACCTTCACTGCAAACTTCTCAATAGCTTACTGCCTTATGCGATTTTACGAATGAGTTTCTACGTTCAGAACTTTCTGAATCTGCGTTTGGACGTAAATCATTTTTCTGTACGATCATCATATTTCAGTTTACGTTTACGTTTTGATTTCAATCATAATTGTTTACTGCCTTCTGCGATCTTACGAACAAGTTTCTAAGTTCAGAACTTTCCAAATCTGCGTTTAGACGTAAATCAGCTTTTATCGTACGAACGTCGCTTTTCAGTTTACGCTTGTATTCTGCTTTCCATCATAAACTGCAAACTGCCTTCGTAGATCTACTTTAACGTCTTCTCGCTTAATCTCAAGTTAAAGTAATCTTAGAATCGGCTTTCACATCGAAATCGTTTTTATCGAACGAACGCAGCTTTCGTTTTAATCGCTGAAAAATTTTCGCTGCACTAATTCACCCCCCCCTCTTAGTGCTCTTGATCCTAACAATTGGTATCAGAGCCCGGTTTTTCTCATTTCGGATTTACACCCGAGAGAAATGGCTCTTCATGGCTTTCAAGAGGGCTTTTCGATTTTTCATCCACCGTTGTTTAACGGATTGGAAAACTCGAATGAGAGTTTTCTTGATTTCTATGAATTTGGATTTATGGAATATCGTTGAAAACGGCTTTCATCTTCACTCTAAACCGATGAACGAATGGTCGGATTTAGAGAAGAAGCATTTTTCTTTAAACGCAAAGGCTATGAATGCCTTATTTTGCGCTTTGGACAAAAATGAGTTCAATCGGGTTTCTTTGTGCGAAACGGCTTTCGATATTTGGCACACTCTTGAAATCACGCACGAGGGAACTAGTAGAGTCAAAGACTCGAAAGTTAATATTTTACTGTATGATTTCGAGCTTTTTCAAATGAAGCCAAGCGAAACTATTGGTGACATGTACACCCGTTTTACGGATGTCGTCAATGGTTTAAGAGCTCTTGGCAAATATTTTTTGAATTATGAACTTGTGAACAAGATTTTGCGTTCTCTTTCTAAGAAGTGGGATTCAAAAGTAACGGCTTTACAAGAAACAAAAGATTTAAATATTTTTCCACTTGAAGAACTAATTGGTTCATTGATCACATATGAAATGACGTGCAATGCACGTGAAGAACTTGAGAACCACCTTTCAAAGAACAGGAAGGATTTGGGACATAGAACATTTGAAGACCACTCGAGCATAAGCTCAAGTGATGGTGAACTTAAACTACAAATGAAACAAAAATTAAAAAGTAAAAAGAACGGAACTACTTGCCTTGAACACAAGAAGAAGAACAAAAATTGGGATGAATCGAGCTCCTCCGAAGACGAGGAGAAAATCAACAAAGGCGAGGTGGCAAACTACGCCTTTACACCTTTCGACGCTGAGGTAATCAAAATGCCTTTAATTTACTTTGAAATTACATGATGCTCTTCATAAAGCATTTTTCTTTTTTATTTAATTTTCTTGAAAATTACATGTTTAATAATTTTATAATGAAAATACAAACAATTAGGAATCATGCTTATCATTCTAGTAATTTTGAAAATAATCATGAAAATTACGTGTTTATGATAAACAAAATGATTTTGATTAAAAATACCTTATGAAATCATGCTATATGTGGTTGAGAAGTAATAATGTGTATCATGTTGATTTCCATTGTTATTTCTCGATTTTGAGTATATGAAATCATGTTTAATTTGAAGTTATGATTAATGAGTATATATTTTTAAAATTATGTATGATGATTCTTGATATTTATGGATTATCGATTTTCATGATAATAACAGTGGCTTTTAAAAAAAAATTGATGCATGTTTTCATAAATGAAAAGGCATGCTAACATGAAATTGACCACTTAAAATGAAACACTTAAAAAGGGGGAAAATATATTATCAATGAAATCATGAATCTATTTATGTTATAAATTTTGTGAGCCATAAAAATGATTTTGATGATTTAAATTTGAAATGAGTTTTATCAAAATCATGATCTTGATTTATCAAATTGAATGAATTGAAAACGAATGATGATTTTTCTCTTGAATGATTGTGACTTATATTCTGTGTATTCATCATATGATTTTTATGCAATTCTTTGTATTCATGAAATATTTATCTCATCACCCAATTATTTCTTTTCAATATTCCTCAAGTGATGATATGAATGCATGAGATATTCATGAATTTATTTTTATGTATGCAAATGAGAAGTTTCGATCATGCATGGTAGGATGCAATGTGACAAATTAATACCATGATGATTTGAAATATTTATGATTTGGAATGATGCATATGCTTTTTATTATGATAATGTATGATGTGTATCATGAATTCTTAAAAAAAATTAAATAAATAAATGTTTATATCATGTTAGATGGTTTTACATATTATGCATGATAAGCTATAGTGATGAGTGAAACAATGATTGAAATAATATGAATGATGATTTGGAATCATGCATATAATAATGAGTTTATATGTTTTGAAAATGTGCATGTTTTAATTTGAAAATATAATGATGCACAAATGATATTGATACTAACCTTTGTCATGATTTAAAAATTGATGTAAAGGGTTTTTCCCTTCTTTTTGACAATGACAAAAGGAGAGATAGCTAGCTTGTACAATTCAAGAAGAAAGCAAAATTTGCATTTCTCAAAAGAGAAGAAATTGCTATCTTGAACATCACCAAGAAGTGCTATCTTGCAAATCTCAAGACACACAAATGCAATCATACAAAATTTGTAATTTTGCACATCATTAAAATTTATGATGCTTTGGTGATTATGCATGTTCTAAAATGTTATAAAATTCACTAGCTTGTATGATGTAGAACTTAGCTATATTGAACATCACCAAGGAATGCTATATTGCCTATCTCAAGAAGCAAAAAGTTAACTTGCACATCTAGCAAAACTTATATTTCAAGAAGCAAGAGTTGCTTTCTTGAACATCTCAAAATTGCTAGCTTGCGGGCCTTAAAATGTAGAAATTTTTTGCTAGGTTGTATATGGTAAACTTGCTATCATACTACCATGATGATGAGCATGTCTTATCTTCATGATTATATTTGAAAAACTATGGCAAAAATATGTCCGAATGATTAAACGTGTTAAAATTATTTTTCGGACTTTTTTGATTGAATGATCAAATCACTTGATTGCCATAATGATTTTACACAATTACTTGCCATGATTACATGTTAGAAATTATGTGCTTGAATACAAAAATTTCCATGATAATAAGCATGTTTTACCTTCATGATTGTAATTGAATATCTCTAGTAAAACCCTGTCCGAATGTATGAAAGTGTCAAATTTCATTTTTGGATTTTCTTGATCCTAACAATTGGATTTTCTTGATACATTATCCTCTTCCAAACTTAACAAGCATATGTCATATCAAGTTTAATTCACATCATTGATTTTTGACATATGGAATCATCTAGCAAATGCACTTATCATGTGCAAAATATTTCTCGAGAAACATATTTGATGATTCCCTCTTATAAAAGGAAGATATGTTTACATATAAGGATTTGACTCACTTACATATCTTAATCCTTGCAAAAATGAAGTGTGCTTTAATATCTTATCGATTTGAACTTCACATATGGCTTTCCTCCTTCATGTAAAAAGATAACAAATAAAAAGGAAGAAGCAATAAAAGCTATCTCCATGTCATGTTTTCCTCGAGATGTTTGCATAATTGGTATCCTATCACTCACTGTTGGAAAATGACATGAACCAACTTATGGCATCGCACTTATATTTAAAATTTGCTTATATCGTTCTCCTTGTTGTTGATGACAAAGGGGGAGAAATATATAAATTGATACTATGAGTGCCATATTTGAAGAATATGAATAGATGTCATGAATGCCATATTATGATGAGATATCAAAAACAACATTCATATGAATAGGTGCTATAAATGTCATATCATGTTAAGATATCAAGAACTTGAATCGTAATTTTACATATTGATATCTTACCATTTGATAATAGCAAACTTGCATGATGGTAACAATAGATATTATGTTTTTCATGCAATGAGTTAAACTTACATCACAAACACTTGATTGTGGCACTTCTCCTTTTTGTTGATGACAAAGGGGGAGAAGTATGTTGATGACATGACATGTTATGCATAAGTTTATGATGACATGTTGCTTGGATTTTTGAATCCAAGAGTTTCTATCAATATGGCATATTGATAGGGGGAGTTTGTTTAAACTCTGGGAGTTAAGGTTAACTCTGTTTATGATGACATGTTGCTTAGATTTTTGAATCTAAGAGTTTCTATCAATATGGCATATTGATAGGGGGAGTTTGTTTAAACTCCGGGAGTTAAGTTTAACTCCGTCATCAAGTGGTTGTCATCATCAAAAAGGGGGAGATTGTTGAATCTCGTATTTTGATGATGAAACTACTTGATATATGTTTATGATTTAATCTACGTTTTGAGTGACGCAGGATGCTTCGATCTGAATGAGATAATTAAAGCAGGAAAATCATGTTGTGCCGGAGGAACATGTCAGAAGATTGGACGTCGGGTCGGTAGATCGGTCGACGTATCGACAGAAGGCTTCGGGTCGTGGACTCAGGCATCGGGCCAAGAAGAGCGGGTATTGTGCCAAGGATATTGGAGTTGCGGAGTCAACAAGTCGATTGGGCAATAGGCTGCAGGAAAGGACGATGCGCCGAAGAATCGGACGAAGCGTCGAGGGACCAATGACATGCCGGACAACTTGGTTAATTGCTTAGGATTAATTGTCTCGATCGAAGTTTTTGTTTTGAGTGTGCATGATTAACTACGATGAAAGAAAGACATACAGTAGGAGTTGCGCTGGAGTCAAGACAATGATCACGTTGGGAGTTCGAGAGTTCTACGGAAGTTCAGACGGTCGTCGGAGGTTCTACGGGAACAAATCTGAGAAGTCCAGGAGCTTGCCAAAGAAGCTCGTCGAAACTCGCCAAGTGGATCATCACAAGTCCAGGAGTTTGCCGGAAGTCCGTAGGAGCATCACCGAGGGTACATCGGATGATCGACGGAAGTTCGCCGGAAGCTCGTCGAAAGAAGCGATTGACGTACCGGAGCAAGTTGCAGTAAATGTCTTAGGAAATAATCATAGTTAGCACAATGATTAAGTTAGAAATGGGAGGTGATCCCATTAACTTAATCTTGGAGCAATCGGGCCCCTGAAAGACCCAAATTAGGCCGAATGGATCAACCCATTCGGACCTGAAATAGTGCTAAGAGGTAGCACCGCCAGGATAGGAGGTAGCACCGCCCAGGAGGCAGTCTCCAAGCGAGACTGGGCAGTGCAACCGCCCCAGCTAGGAGGTAGCACCGCCTGGGCTCAGTCTCCGAGCGAGACTGGGCGGTGCAACCGCCCCTGACAGAGGTTGCACCGCTTGGGCTCGGTCTCCGAGCTCTGGCTGAGCGGTGCAACCACCTCAGTCAGGAGGTAGCACCGCTTGAGCTCAGTCTTCGAGCTCTGGCAGGCGGTGCAACCGCCCCTGACAAGAGGTGGCACCGCCCAAAGGCTCAGTCTTCGAGCTCTGCTAGGCGGTGCAACCGCTCCAGTCAGGAGGTGCAACCGCCTAATCCCGGAATTCCGGGAATTGATAGTTTTGAGCTCCAAATTTGAACTGGGTTGGGGTCTATAAATACCCCACCCATTCAGCACAGATAGTACATAGACATACACTCGAAATCTTGATCTTTCTCTGTGATTCTTAGAGCTCAAAATTATTGTAAAGGCCAAAAGTTCTCCTCCTTTTGTTCTTCAAAGTTTAAGTTGTAAAGAGAGGAGAGAAAATTTCTGTAAGGGTTGTCTCCTAAGCCCGTCAAAAGGAGTGAATCTGTAAAAGGGTGGTTGGCCTTCGCCTATTGAAGGAAGGCCTCTAGTTGACGTCGGTGACCTCGTCGGTGGAGGAAGCCAAAAGTGGAGTAGGTCAAGATTGACCGAACCACTCTAAATCTTGGTCTGCATTTCCTTTGAGCATTTTACCTTCACTGTAAACTTCTCAATAGCTTACTGCCTTCTGCGATTTTACGAACGAGTTTCTAAGTTCAGAACTTTCCGAATCTGCGTTTAGACGTAAATCATTTTTCTGTACGATCATTATATTTCAGTTTACGTTTATGTTTTGATTTCAATCATAACTGTTTACTACCTTCTGCGATCTTACGAACAAGTTTCTAAGTTCAGAACTTTCCAAATCTGCGTTTAGACATAAATCGGCTTTTATCGTACGAACGTCGCTTTTCAGTTTGCGCTTGTACTCTGCTTTCCATCATAAACTGCAAACTGCCTTCGTAGATCTACTTTAACGTATTCTCGCTTAATCTCAAGTTAAAGTAATCTTAGAATCGGCTTTCACATCGAAATCGTTTTTATCGAACGAACGTAGCTTTCGTTTTAATCGCTGAAAAATTTCCGCTGCACTAATTCACCCCCCCCCCCCCCCCCCCCCCCCCCCCCCCTCTTTGTGCTCTTGATCCTAACACTTCTCTTCTTCCCCTATCCTCCCCGATGCACATTGCCTCCTCTCCTCTGTTTCCTCCTACGGGAAACAGAGGTGCCACAGCCACCTCTTCCCTCCTCTTCTTCTTCTCTTCTTCTCCTCTTCTTCCCTTCTCCTCCCTGACGCCACACACATCCTCTCCTCTGTTTCCTCCTACGGGAAACAGAGGTGTTGCAGCCCTAGCTGCTGCCACCTCTCTCCCCTCACCCTCTTCCCTCTCTTCTCCTTCTTCTTATTCTTTTCTTCTCTTCTTCCTCTTCTTCTTCTTCTCTTCTTCCCTTCTCCTTCTCGACACCCCACACCTCCCAACTACAGCACTTGCCGTAGCCTCTCTCCTCTTTTCTTCTTCTTCCCTTTCTTCTCCCTCTTCTTCTTCTCTTGTCTTCTCCCTTCTTCTCTTCTTCTTCCCTTCTTCTCTACTTTTCCTCTTTCTACGCCCCACAACTTCTCTCTGTTTCGAGCGTGGGAGGCGGTTGGATAAAACTGGCACCCTTTCCTTTTTTTTCTCTTTTTTTTCTGTAACTTAATAGTTTAGTCTTTGAAATTTCTATATTGATAGATAGGTCCTATGATTTACAAATAGGTCCTTACATAAATTTCACAAATGAAGGATATTATAGTGTCACCGTCGGCCCTGGCGGTGCCACCATCGGTCAGGCTTTTAGCATCCTGGTTGGGCCTTGATTTTGGCTCAAACCAGCCCAACTTCGGGCCCAGTTGGCCCCTAACAGAGTTGATGGGATTACCTCCCAATCTCAACTCCAATTATGTGCGAACTACGATTTCTAAGACATATTCTAAGCAAAATAAGTCTGGTTTCTTCCGATGATATTCCGACGAACTTCCGACGATCTCTCGGCAATGTTCCGGCGAACTCTCGGCAAGCTCCTGGACTTCACGACGATCTTCTTGGCGAGTTTCGACGAGCTTCTTTGGTAAGCTCTAGGATTTCTCGGTCAATTCCGGCAGAACTTTTGACGAACGTCCGAACTTCCGTCAAACTCTCGAACTCCCAATGAAATCGCGTTCTTGACTCCGAAACTTCATTTTGCTTTATGCTTTGCTATCATAGTTAATCCTGCAAATATCAAAAACATACTTTGATCTAGATAATTATTACTAAGCATGAATCATGTCGTCCGACATGTCATTGGTCCATCGATGCTTTGTCCGATTCTTCAGCGCATCATCCTCTCTTGCGACCTATTGTCCAATCTGCCAATTGACCTCTGCAACTCCGATATCGTTAGCGCAATATCCGCTCTTATTGGTCCGATGCCCGAAACCATGGCCCGAAGTCTTCTGTCGATACGTCGACCAATCCTTCGGCGCGACATCCAATCTTCCAATATGTTTCTCCGGCCTAACATGATTCTTCATGCTTTAAATGTCTCTCCATGATCGAAGCATCCTATGTCACTTAAAACATAGATCAAATCATAAATACTATCAATTGGTTTGATCATCAAAATCTAAGATTCAACAGATTCAGACCGAAGCCTTCTGCCCACACGTCGACCAATCCTTCAACTCAACGTCTAATCTTCTGACATGTTTCTCTCCGACCCAACATAATTCTTCTTACTTTAATTGTATGATGACGTTATGCATAATTTTATCATAACATGTTGCTTGGATTTTTGAATCCAATAGTTCTATCAATATGATATATTGATAGGGGGAGTTAAGGTTAACTCCATCATCAATTGGTTGTCATCATCAAAAAGGGGGAGATTGTTGAATCTCAAATTTTGATGATGAAACCAATTGATAGTGTTTATGATTTGATCTACATTTTGAGTGATATAGGAAGCTTCGATTAGGAAGAGACAATTAAAGCAAGAAGAATCATATTAGGCCAAACAGAAACATGTTAGAAGATTGGATGTCGAGCCGAAGGATCGGTCGACGTGTCGGCAGAAGGCTTCGGTCCGTGAATTTGGGCAGCAGGTCAAGAAGAGCGGAAATTACCTTAAGGATATCAGAGTTGCAGAGGTCAACTGGCTGATTGGGCAATAAGCCGCTAGAGAGGATGATGCGCCGAAGATTCGGATAAAGCGTCGATGAACCAATGACATGATAGACAATATTTGATTAGCTTTATAATAATTGTCTAGATCGAAGTAGGTTTTAATTGTGCAGGATTAACTATGATAGTGATCAAGGAATAAAGCAAAATGAAGTCCAAGAGTCAAAAACGAGATTTCGTTGGGAGTTCAAGAGTTCATTGGAAGTCTGGATATTCATCGGAAGTTCTACCAGAATTGATCGAGAAGTCTAGGAGCTTGCCAAAAAAGCTCGTCGAAACTCACCAAGAAGATTGTTGTGAAGTTTAGGAGCTTATCGAGAGTCCATTAGAACATTGCCGAGAGATCATCGGAAGTTCACCGAAAGATCGCCGAAAGAAACCTAGACTTACCGGACTTATTTAGCTTAGTGTATGCCTTAAAATTCATAGTTAGCACATAATTATGTTGGAATTAAGTCAATCCAATTAGGGACCAATTAGACCCATGTTTGGGCTGTGTTGGCCCAAGAGAAAAGGCCCAAACGGTGACCCAACAAGTAAAAACGTTATTACATAGTCTCCGAGACTATGTCAGGTGGTGGTATCACCCAAAAATAGTCTCCGAGAGACTGTCAGGCGATGGTATCGCTAGACTGGGTGGTGGTACCACCCAATGGTAGGGTGTCAGGTGGTGGTACTACTAGACTAGGCAGTGGTACCGCCCAGTGTTAGTGTTGCAGGCGGTAGTACCGCCAGTACCGCGAAAATCAGGGATGAGACATTTTTATGCTCCAAGTTTAAATCCACTTAAGGTCTATAAATACCTCTCTCGTCACTGGTTAATATATACAAGATTTGAGAGCAAAAAAGAAGAAAAATGTCATAGTAATCTTATGAGATCTCCTCTAAAAACTCCAAGTGTTAGTGTAGTTTAAGAGATGAGTAAGTAGGGGTTGTAAAGGTTCTCTCCTGAACCTGTCAAAAGGAGAATCGAGTTGTAAAAATGTAGTTGATCTTCACTCATTGAAAGAAGATCATTAGTAGATGTCGGTAGCCTCGACGGATGAGGAATCAATGGAGTCGATATGAGTCACGACTACCGAACCACTATAAAACGGTTTGCATTTATATTTGAGCAATTTATCTTTGTTGCAAACTACTTAACTTACCTACTACTTTCACTACCTTATGAAAACGCTTTCAAGTTAACATCTCTCCGAAACGATTTTCATCAAAATTGATTTTTAATGTATGAAGTTTTTTTAAACTGACACTTTTATCCACTACACTAATTCATCGCCCCCCCTCTTAGTGCCGACTCGATCATGACTTTTTTTTAAAATGATAGGAAGAGAGAAGGGGAGTCTAGTTCTCCTTGCAAATCGACATCACTACGATTTTTCAGATTCGAAGATAATGCCCCTACAGATCTGATTAAGTTCTTTCTAAATGACATCAAAAGATATGCATCATGATTTATTGTTATTTGATTTCAATTTTGATATTAAAGATTTTCGCATAACATATACCATATTATGATTTTATACTTACAAGGTACTCATTGTATTTGATTTTTTATATAATAAAATTTTTGATTTCTTCATAGATTATAGTCAAGAATGTCGAAAAGTATTTTATAAACTTCTTTTTATATTATTTATGTACTAATTTTAATAATTTTTCTATTGATTTCAAAGTCTTCTCTCCATTCCAATAAAAATGACACTTCTTTTGTTTTTTGTTTTTTTTTAATTTTGAGATTTATCAACTTAAAAGAGAGCACCATTAGGGTCTACAAGTTTATGTTTCATCGGGCAAGTTCGATTATTTTTTTCCTACCACCACAACCAATCGCTTTACCATATGAATAATATGTGATGCTGGCATATACGTGTAGGTCTTATTCATGCACCAACACTAGATTGGTAGCATTATTGATGTCCATTTCTTGTTTAAGGGCCAAGCATTGCTCTCTACAACCTGTAGTTGTCTCCTCCAATGTGGCTCAAGAAAGATGCAACCATGGACATGAGCAGATGCATTAATCATCGAATGTACCTCACCCCCCTCTCTAGAAACGTTGAAGCTTTGTGTCTAAACCGTATCTCCTAAACGTCAGAGTGGAAGACTTGGCTCAAAAGGAGTAGAGGAAAACAAAACCATGTTCTCATGATCAAGGTTTGGGCAAGAGCCTCATGGATTCAATTCTGTGAAGAGAGGAGGAATTTTTGTTGAACTGAACAAGAATCATAGATGCGAAAGGGCTAAGTAATGTCAACCCTTTATGTTAGGACATGAAAAACCCATCCCCCAAATATCTTGTACCAAGTAGATAAGATAGAGTTGTCGGCTTTTGGTTGTGTAAGATACTATTGTTTAAATAATAATAGATAGATCTAAACATTACAAGATAAAATAACTTTATCATAGTTTAAATAAACATCTTACGGCTATAAATAGAGGAGGTATAGTCCCAAATTGAGAGTAATTTACTCTTAGAGTCAAGTCAGAATTTTAGATCTTATAAGTATTTTAAAAAATTCCATAATTTTTTTTATCGTAGTTTTTTATTCATTTATGGTTTAAGATCTTAAGGTTAGTGGAGCTCTTAGAGTTGTTCTTCGTACATAATCCTTTCTTCTTCTTTTTTTATAAGGATCAAGAAAGGATACGACGAGAGAAGGTAAGGAATTAATTTTTTTAGGAGAGAAAGTATCCTTATGGTTTTGATTGGGGGAGGAAATCTACCTACGGACACTATTATCTCTATGGATTATATGATAAAAGAATAATAAATATAGAGTTTCAGTCAAATCGTTGACCCCATAGGGAAAGGAGAAGGACCCAAAGAAAAAGGAAAAAAATAAAAATAAAAATTTATATTTGTTTCTTCAAGTTATTTTCTCATCTTCCAATGCCATCCTCGTCGTAACCCTCTCTCTCTCTCTGGTGGGTCTATTACAAGCTTCTAAATCTTTATTTCTCTCTACTAGCTAGTCCTTGCTTCCTTCTCCTTCAAACCAACTTGAACTTAAAGAGTGTCTCATAGTATCGAGTGTTTCTTCATCTCTCATTTGCATATGTAGTCATTGATGTCTACGACCTCCATAAGTTCCAACACGTGCATCGAAGTCCGTGTTGGGTGTCTCGCCACAACTCCAAACACCTCATCCTTACAATAGTCGGTGCATTAGTATTTCTTTGTTTTCTAGATGAGTTCATAACTCAAAAAGTTCTTAAAGCTGATATTAGTAGTTTGACCCAAACATGGAACAAAGAATAGGACTCATCAGATCCCCGAGAAGAAGGAAGAGGACTCCTCCTGCTTCGGCTCCAACTGTCCTTCGCTCACGATAAAGCTACCACCGCCATGGCCTAAGAGGAGCTCCATCACACCAAGGTCGACGGCCTCCGCATGTTGGCCCTTTGTGAATTGCGTGTGTCCCAGATGACGCTAGAATTCAAAATTTTATTAGAGGAAAAAATGGGTTAATTATTCTTTAATAGTTAATAGTTGAATCTTGAATTCCATTTGTCATTTTAGAAATTAATTAATCAACTCCTCACTTGTTGGGCCAATTTTCAAGAAAAACCTACCTTTTTAGGCTTTTCTCCGGATCATTTATAGAATTTCAGAATAATATATTTTTTTATTATCAAATATCTAGAATATCTCTCATTATTTATTTATTTATTTATTTTTCTGTGGATCGATTTGTAAGGTGATCAGTCTAGTTATAATATTTTTATTTTCAGCAATACTTGAAAAATATTAGAATGTAGTAAAAACACTGAAAAACAATAAAATATATAAAGATCATAACATAGTATTTTTTTATTGCGTTATAATATTTTTCTTGCATTACTAAAAATACTGTAATGTGATAAAAAATATTTTTCTTCTGTATTATATTTTTATAGTATTACTGAAAAATATAATAATGTAATGTAAAAATATTGTAACTAAATCAATTGGTTATAAATGGAAAATGGATATATGATTGGTTATCAAATTAAGGGCAATCTAAATCTTAGATAAAAAAAGAATCCTTTTCCTAGAAAAAAGATAAAAAGATAGCTATTTCCATGAGTTCGTCTTATAAATGGATGAAGATCTCGGTTTCAATCTGTCAAAACAAAATGAGAATCAAATCTTGCTATTCGTAGCAAATTATAATTACTTCTAATAATCTATTCTAAACAAGTAGAAGGCAAATCGGTCAAAGTCAACTCAGCCTCACTCTTCGTTAGCTTGTAACGAAGAAAGAAAGGATGACCGTCGGATCAAATAAACTAAGTGCGTTGGATGTAGGTCATCTTTCTGCTATATTCGGCGGCGGACGGCTCCTTAAATAGCCACCTCCATCGATTTTTAGTGGTTTGGAAGAGGGTGGAGGGGGAGAGGGAGGGAGAAGTGGACAAGGCGAGATGGTGCAGCGATTAACGTATCGGAAGAGGCATAGCTACGCCACCAAATCGAACCAGACTAGGGTTGTCAAAACCCCAGGTAAATATCTCATCTTCGCCTCCCTCGTCTGCTTTATGGCTTGCCTGATCTTTTCCGGCTTCCGATTCTCTGCCGTTCCATTCGTTTTGTCTGATCTTGCTAATGGTGTTGATCTGGAAGCGCAGGCGGGAAGCTTGTGTATCAGTACACGAACAAGAGGGCGAGTGGGCCGAAATGTCCTGTGACTGGCAAGAGGATCCAGGGAGTATGTTTTTCCTTGCTTTGAACTCTGACGAAATTTATCTCTCAGGAGTGGCATATTTGTCCTTTTACTTCTGTTTCGCAATTGTTACTTGTTGTAGCATTGGATGATTTCTCGCTGTTCAAACGAGTTAAATGGACGAATGCAATTCATTTTGTTTGTTTTGTATTCAGTACAGTACCACTTGTAGGCATTCTAATTTACAACAGGAAGATGTTCTGGACTCCTGTTTAAATGGAAATGCCAATGTTCATTAGAATTTGGTATCTTCTTTACACATGATGTTGTTGATGTTCTTAGATGTGGCTTACAATTCAGAAGTTAGCCATATCTTTTTCCCAATACCTTGAAAAGAATGTTACTGTTTGTGCTTGCTTATAGTATTCTTGTTTCCTTTTGTTGCAAAATTCTTTTACGATTAAAAGAGACATGTTTCACTTCATTGCTAATCTATCTTGTCTTTTGGTCCAAATTTTGTCAAGCTTTTTTCTATAATTATGACATCATGAAAGCTTTCAAGTTGTTTTAGCATACCCCAAAGCTATCCCTGCTATTGAAGCCATTTATCTTTGATATCAATTCATTTGAGAGGGTTGACTGCTTATTGTAGACGCTGATCCTAACAGCAACAAGGCCACGCGACCCAACTATTTGGGGTTGGCTACATTGGTCTTTTCCTATGATTTAGTGATAATGGTAGTGATCCATGTTCGTAAAGATTTGACAAAGCTATCTAATGCAACTCTCCTCCTTTATATTTCTTTTGACCAGGAATGAAAAGGGATAACCAAGTCATGTATGCCGCAAGTTTTCATTTAATCATCCAAAAAAATGACTGAAAGCCCTAGATAAAATTTTTATTTATAGGTTTTGAGCCCTTTCACTTTAGAGAAAAGAAGTAAGAACAAACAGTACAAATATACTATTATTATCTTTTACTAGCTATTTGATTTGAATTGTAGCCTGTTTTTGATGATTTTGATAAACTTCTAGCTTTCAGACTTCCAGTTTCTTTTTGTTATCCTGCAAGTATCTTCCATTCTGTTCTTTCCCTTCATACCTGGTCTCAAAATCTGTATCAACATTATTTGTTGTATATGTCGGGCTATTAATTGACTTGAATTTACAGTCTGTATGGTGCATGTGCACTGGTGGGAAAATTATGTGCCAGGCCACCCTTTGTAGGACTCTTGATGGATGTCCATTGCGCTATGACAAACTTTAATCAGCTGGAGATTTATATTAAACCTGGATCTCAAACAGATGTGACCTAAGTTTAAACCCCGACCAAAAAGGACACCTAGACCTGTTTAATCTCAAGTAAAAGGTGACTGAGCTTGGACTTCTACAGAAATAGAACTGTTTACAACTCAGATTAGTAATGACTTCAGACCAAGCTAAAACAGGCCAGGCTTGATGAATTCATATACCTATTTAATATTACAGAATATTGCTCTGAAAATAGGAAAATGGGACAAAAAGTCAATCTAAACTTAACATGTCTATTTAAAATATTAAAAGAGTCAATCAGAATCTTTTAGACAAATCAACACTTGGAATGTGCAAAGTATCAATAATGCCCTTGTAGTAGGATGACACAAGGTGAGTAGGATTTTTTGTGGAGCGGAAAATGTGAAATGCCGGGTGCTCTGGCTTTCGACTGATATGTTACCTCATGTATGCTGCTAATATTTAACTAATTGGAAGCTGTGAAGATGCATCACTAATTAGCAGCAGAGTTCTTATCATTTACTCATTTATCGAGTTAAATTTTGTAAAATCAATAGGATATTTGTTTCAAATAAATAAGGTATTTCCGTACCATGGTATATGTTAGCTGCACAATTAATCAGTTATTTTAGCCCATCATTGACAAAGGTCTTTTTAGCGTATGTAGTTGCAACAGTTAGCAAACAGCGGCTTAAGCCTGTTTATTGTAATTAAGTGACATTAAATTTTTAGTTTTGTTTCTGATTCCCTTGTGACCACTTTTATTTTGTTGTAATCTGTGCTTTCCTGCAATCTCAATGAACTTTGTTTTGACTATAATGTGAACAAATGTTGTGACTTTGCTTGATTGCGATCTGTTGAGTTAGTGTGAATCTGTGGCAAAAAGGAAAAAGCTAGTAACTTACATAATGTTGCTTTTCTTTATTTGACGTTTGTTTCGTGCTCTCAGATACCACATCTAAGACCTGCTCAGTACAAGAGGTCTAGGTTGTCCAGAAACAGGAGGACAGTGAACCGTGCTTATGGTGGAGTCTTATCTGGAAGTGCTGTAAGAGAAAGGTTAGCAATAAATGCTTTTGAATATCATGATTCCTGGTTTTTATCTCCCCATTTTTGTCAAAATTGCTCTTATCTTGACATTACTTCTTCTGGTTTTGTAGGATTATCCGAGCTTTTCTGGTTGAAGAGCAGAAGATTGTCAAGAAAGTTCTGAAGATCCAGAAGGCTAAAGAAAAACAAGCCTCAAAGAGCTAGACACTGAATAAATGAGCCAATTAATGCTTCGAGTTTCTATTACCGAGGAGGAAATCTACACACGATGAAGATTAATGCTGAGAGCTTCAATATAACAGTTGAATCTTAGAGGCAGGCTCTGGATTTATTTAACACAAATTCCCAGTCACGAATCCCCCTTCAAGTCGTTCATTGTTTGTTATGCTCGAACCATCTTTTTCATGCATGTATTGTCAGCTGGCAATATCTTTGTGAAGTAACTATTGTGCTTTTGTAGGATTGTTACTACTGCAAAATTATGGCAATCTTTAAAGCAGATTTCAAAGATTTCTTAAAGCTCCTTGTAACGACTAAATTTTATCTTTGGTTGGGAGGCAGCACTTGAAAGTGACAACTACATGATATCGAAGCCGATGTGTTGGTTAGCGTATGGGCATATAATATCCATCGATGTAGTGGCACTAATATTACGTCTTATAAGGTAAGTCCTCTAATAAAAGGTGAAATTACATACAACTGAAGAAGTCGATGCGAAGGTACAAGAAAAAGCTAGCATTCATTTCCGTGCGTTGGCGCAGCAATATTCTGCTGCTGATGCCGTAACCTATGACTTCATTACTTGGTTCTAACAAAAATAAATCTCGGAACAAGCTTAAAGCCTACATTAACCAAATTAAATGCTACTGTTGTGGCTCTTGTGGGGGAGAAGCAGGTGAATCTGGTGCTAATGTCAAGTGCAAGCTCCTTTATTGGCCAGACTGCAGATTGAATGATACTTGAGTTGCTGCTAAGGCAGCTGCCTCCTGAGAATATGAATAGAAAATAACACGTCAGATGCATATATAGATAATAACAAAAGAATGATAACAGATGACATATAACACATAATCCCATATTTCACTAGTTTTACCGAGGAAAATATACTATAGACAATTTACAAACTTCCTATATGTGTATCAATTGTTGATTTAAATCAATAACAAATCCTTGTCACAGTTAACAGCACAGCACAATGAAACAAGCATGTAGCACCCAAAGAAATAAGCAGTATATCAATGCAGTCTTCCAAGTGTAGTTTGGTTTCAGGGAGTTGATTCTGTGTTGCTTGACCACCTGATTCTAAGACCATTAAGATTGACTTCTTTGAGAAACCCTGACAGATTCCTCTGGGTCACATGTAAAGTCCATTATCAACTTATTTTGGAGCAAAACCAAATTTATGGATACAAATTCAGTTACTGCTAACAGATCCAAGTCTTAAACCATCAGGGATCCGGTTGATCTAGATTGTCTTGATTCAAATCTTGTCCATGTGTATCTCACCAATTTGGTTCGATTAGCAAGTGCAGCTTCATCTAGTGTGGCAATGAAATGATAAGCAGGAACTTCAGGGTCACAGTGACCACCATATTTCTTATTGCTTACAAAAGAATAATCATAGAAAATGAAAAGGACTCCAGAATTCACTTTTTCTGGTCTTTTAAATTCTATAACTCTAATAGTGGCAACTGAGAAGAAAATCAAATCATATACCATATATGTTTATAAATGCGACTGCATTTTAAAATTCTTAAAGGATGCTTACCTGTCTTTGCCTCCATTGTTGCAAGATACTTATGATCCATACCATGACGTAACATGGCAAAAGAATTCCAACTACCCGTAGCAAAAAAAGCTGAAAATAACCAATTAAACATTTGAGTCTTGGAACATGCTAGAGCTTAAAAAAGGTACTGCTTTTTATTTTTCACTTACTGAAAAGTATGTCGAAGCATCATCATCATAATCATCATCTCCATCAGAATTAGTAATGATTAATGCATGCCTCAACAACAAAATAGTCATCAACTACAAAATTTCAGAAGAACATTAGGTTCACAAGCAGACAAGCAGAACACTCACGCTTATGGATAGTTTTGAACACCAATAATTTGTAATTCAAGCCAACTGAGAGATTAGATGTTAGTATGAGCTCATAAAAGATCTGCACAGGCATCAGATGACTGATGGAAGTAATCTCAAAAGAAGTAAACAATAATGTAAAATGAAATTTAAAAAAACTGATGCAAAGATCAATACGACAAAAGCATGGTTTGACCAAAAGTTAATTTCTGATCAACAATGAAGATTCAAGTCCTCTCTAGAGAATGAAATTTCAATGCTAGTGACCAACTCATTAAGTGGCTATTGAGATTAAAAACTTGAAAATTTAATGGACTATAATAACAGATCATTATTAGAAATTAATCAAAACAGGTCCCATCCTACACTATATATTTTTGGCAGAACATATATAATTTTGTGAAAGTTACCTATGGAACAAATATAGTTTACATTTACAGAATAATTGACAAAAAGGTTATATAAGATAGCCATAAATGTATTTTCAATTGAAAGCCTAAATTTTACAATGTAGTCATTAAACAAGTAAAGCAACAGATGCTTAATATGCTATACATGATAAGGGCATACTATAAGAGCAGCAGAGCGGAAACAAGCAGCACCGCTAGAATCTGTAGCCAACTCAGCATATTCAGCTTCAACTAAGTGGCCCCGTGATGTTGTCGTTGCCAGTACTCGAGGGTCATGCAAATTCAATTGCGAACCTGTAATGACCCAACTGCTGCCGCAGTTCAAACAAAAAGGAAAATAACAATCCGAATAAGGAATTTGGACATAATAAACAATTCCTTGCCAGAATTTAGGTCTTGGCCAATGGATCAAATTACAAGCATGACATACTTGACATTGATCATGGTCTCATCCGAATGGACTTGTGGTGGAGCAATGTACCCAGGCTTATATTGCTGCAATCACAGGAAGGACCAAGCATCAACATACATATCAGGTATACAAAAGACAAAAGAATGAAAGCATACAAGGATCTCATCAGTACGCGTCTAGGGGTGGTCAATGTACATAGCCTTACGGCCTTACCCTCACAAGCAAGAAGAGGTTATTTTAAGAGTCAAATCTCAGATCACCTAGAAGAACCTTAATGTGACACCAGATATGGGAGTATATCATTCTAGTCAAATCAGATCATCACTTAACATCAGAAACTTGAGATATATCTGCATGCCCAAGATGAAATAAGGACCTGAATAAATGTTATATACAAATCAACCTCTAGTTCACAATACAAAAAATGTCTGGGGGCAGGATGTAGTTTTAAGTGGTCTTTGTACTGGAAACAACTAAAGGTGAACCGATTCACCACATTTCACAATCCAAATCCAGGTGACTTGACTTTCTTTTCAGCTTAAGCCTTTCTCAGTTTTCCCTTCGGCTTTGGCCCTTCCTTATATTAGAACACATCCCATTTCAACTCAGCCTATACCAGCTGAAGGCCAGGAAAAAAGAACAGGACAGAGCAAGTTGTCTTTATAATGTTTGGAAATAGCATGTAAATAACTCAATCACTTTGTAAATCCTGTTGTTCTCTTTGATGACTTTATACAAGTTTTCATCAGTTTGTTTCATAAAATTATTAAGCCCGCAGAAACACAGCTTATGTTGCTTGTAAAATTCTATCACAAACATGAAACATACAAAGGCCCCTTTCTAATGAATACCTAAGCATGTTAAAGAAAGAAAAGAAAAACCTTTTGTACTTTTGGTCCAAGAGACACAAAATAACATCCATAAACTACAACCAGAAATGTGACATACCTCACGGCAGATCTCACAGGTTATATCACCCTTCTCGCTGCACCAACGCTGAACACATGCCCTATGAGCATACTGCACATAGCAAAATTCCAAGTGAGAACAAACTTAGAAATAAACAAAACAGCAAAAAACTTAAGAAAAGAAAATAATACTCCAAGAAAGCAAGTATAATCATCAGCTATATTATCTACAGAAGTAATCTAAATAAAGAGCTAGATTTGTCCATAGCTACTTGAGTCAATCCTTTGATATTTGCATCAGATTCTTCCAAAAATCAAACAGTTCCCATGATGTAAAACAAGGATGCAGTCAACTATTAAATCTCAAATTATCTCACAATATTAACAATGAGATGTCAAAATTATAATATAGGAAAGAACATATATCCAAAAAGATTATGGAGTTTCTTTAATCTATCATACCAAATTAGGATAGCCAGACTTTCCTGACTCAGTCTGAAGCAATACAAACTCGAAGCTTCTTTGATGAAAAACAATGCACAAACATGAAAAAGAAAAAAAGAAAGACACTTGTACAGAGTCTCTGAGATTCCAGCAGACTGGGACGAATTAAAAGCAAGCCATCTGCAGTAAGGCCAGAAGTCATCCCACAGTTGTCCTTACTTTTATCTTTCTCCTTAAGTACAACAATTCTATATCTATCCTCAGGCAATCATCATTATCTGTGTTCTGCTAGTTAAAGTACTTTGTTCAGAGGCCCTCCACTAAAAAAAAAAAACCCTGATTTAGAACAGAACAAAACGTCAGACATAACAAGCCTTGTGTTTTAAACTGAACAAGAACCAGCAAGGCTACTAGTACGAAACAGAGGTCGAGAAAGATCAACATCACCGCTGTGTACTGTGGACTATAATAATGGACTTCTAAAACATGTTAGGAAAAGAAACTCTACTCAAACAAATCAAACAAGTCTACATTATAAACAATCATATTTACTATGAATGAAGTAGAAAGCAACTAGTAAAACAATAGCCATAAAAACTAACATACAAAATAAACCAACTAATTACCATAAGGTATCAACTAGACTTAAATGACTTGATTACAGGTGAATTAAATAAATTTGCCTGCACATTTCTATATTCAATAAAGGAGAAGTTCATAACCTATTCACAACATGAAACAATTACAAAACTAGAAGTAATTCCACCCTCCTCAAGCAACATATCAGAATTAGTCATCATGCCAAAGCATATAACACATCTAGGATAAACGCAAAGGAAGTCAGCTAACAGAACATGGAGAAGACTTTAAAGAAGCAAATTCCCACAACAGAAAAACTTTGCCTCATTACCATGATTTATCCAATTACATCAGCCATCTTAGAATAAACACAAAGCAAGTCAGCTAACAGAACTTTGAAATAGAGTTCAAAGACATAAATTCCCAGAGTAGTGAAATCTTTGACTCATTACCCAAGATTTATCCAATTATATCAGGCATCTTAACAAACATGTAAAAAATTTGAAGAACATAGAGTCCCACGTAATTCAAATGCATAAAGTTGGTTTCTGAAGAACCAGTATGATTGAGCATTAAGATGCCAGCTCGTGTCTCCAGAACAGCCAGGAACTTATGCTAACAAGGCAAAGTTGTCGAAATGTGCAGAGACCTTCAGGCTGCCGCTGCAAGCACAAGGGGCCTCCAAGTTTTTTATGTGGTCCTCCTCTTGGCATATGCGACAATCTACCATCTGAATTAACGGATCATATTCCTCTCCAACCGTGCTTTCCTCCTTCCCTTTCTGGTCGTTGCAAGAGCTGGCAATCGAAGTAGACGGATGCGTATGTGCAAAACAATAGGCAGCTTCCGCAAAGGACATCGAACCATCTACCCCTGTTGTCGTGCCAATGGTTTGGGGTGTTAACAACCGGTTGACGTGCAACACCACATGATCCCCCATCTTCTTCCTTCGTCTTAACCACAAAAGATTTCCTACTTGAATCCTCCTGCAAACCAATAGTAAACACCTCAAATCTGCACTCCCCTTCAACGGCTTCTGATCGGCCGAAGGCCAGTATGACATAGAAACCCTAATCAACATAAAAAAACATGGAAACCTTATACCAAAAACTGATCAAATCAAATAAATTCCTTAACGCGAAGAAAAAGAAAGAAGAAACGATTAAATTGCGAAAAAAGAGAAGTTCAAGTCTTCAGGAATACAAATCCAGAAACACAAATTTCAGACCCCACAAAAGCTACACCAAATTGCGCCGCTCTTTCGCCAGAATCCAGAACTTCCACGAAGGAAATCAAAACAGAACAACAAAATAACGAAAGAAAAGAAGGGATAGATGGCCATACCGCGGGAGTGGAAGGGAGACGAAGGAAGAACGCCTCGACCTCGGTCTCGGCTGTATGGAGACGACCGAGTGAGTGATTCGTGTTTGGTCATGTCGATATATAGAAAGGGGGTTTTACATATATAGATAGTTATTTGTGTTTGGATATATACAGACTGGGGTTTGTCATAAAAGTAGTTTTTTATGCCCTTTAAAATTTTGCTATGACACATATAACCCTTTAAGTATTAGAATTTCGCTAACCATGTCGTTAATCTGCATTCGGAAATTAAATCTCGAACACCTCTAGTTGTGATATCTAAAATAATACATTAATAATATTCTTTTAATGTTATTTCCACAATTAATTTTTAAATGACTAGTATGAATTAAAGTTTCAAGTGACAGCTAAAAAAAAAGAAGATCATTTAACAAAGATTAACTAGTTATTGTGGATTTTAGTATTCTAGATGGATATTATTTATGCATGTGCTAAAGTTAAATTTAAAAGGATAAATAGAAAACTAACAGTTTAGAGGGATATATAAGCAATTCTCCAACAACATAGGGCGGGACTTTTTATTTGTTGATGAGAGGGACGTGACGGTGGACTTTTAACGGTGAGTACGTGGTGCTCAAGATTCCTAATGATGCCTTGTAGACCGGGGAACGGCTCTGACCCACCTACACCAGAGGAGGAGGGCCGGCGTTGACGGCGGTAAGTTCCAGTCGTCGGAAGCAACGATGCTTTCGTCGGGTATTGGATAAAAGATTGTACTGGGAATAACCATCGAAAAATCTCATATTTTTAGTGTTTTCGGAAGATACCTCTTTTTACAACGTTATCTTTTCATTATATTCTGAATACTCGTGATATAATATAACTGTAGCTTCCCTTTCGATGGACTGATTCTTAAACTAAGCTGATCGATCGATTTTGGATTAGTATATAGAGTGAAGCGGATTCAATTCTTAAATTATAGTGTTCTTGAATATGTTTTACAATAAGTCTATTCAAGAACATTATAACTATCATGAAAGCCCCCTTATATATTTATTTTTATTTCTAAATAATAATTTTTATATTAATTGGTTTCTCTTATATTTTAAGTTTGTTTATTTCGGTTATAATATTTTTTTAATAATTCATATTTTGATGAAGACACCAAAATACTATATAAGTCTATTAAAAAATACGATAACTAAGATAAATAACTCAAAATCTAGTAGATACTAGCTCATCTACAAATATAAGATTTAAAATAATTTTTATGATTTAAAAATAAGAATAATTTAAATAAAAAAACTTATATATATATATATATATATATATATATATATATATATATATTTATTTAAATAGGGTTATGGTTGTGATTCCTTATGTGGCTTGGGAATAGGCACAACTAGGTTTGATCCCGATTATATAAGGTTATCCATAGGGTTACTCAGGAGGAAAGCTTCATGGAGAAGGGATGAGGGGTTGTGATCGTCGTTTCCTAGGGTATTCTCCAACGAATCTGCAAGAGGCTTCTAGTCTTGAATTCCTGCACAATAGGTCAATGTTGGAGAGGGGAGTTCCAGCTTGACCCCTCTGAAGCTTAGATCAGATTTTGTGGATCATGAATTATGTCCCTTAGCATCTACCCGAAGGTGGGTTTTATACATTTCGTAGGGAGTTGACTCCTCCTATGCTTGTTGGCATTTGCCAATATTTTCAACGAGCAGTTTGTCATTCTGGGGCCATCCTTTCGAGCTCGTGCCTTGCGGGGTTATATCCTCACTAGCAAGCATCACTTGATTTCGGATGACGCGGATTTGTAGTATGTTGCTTCGAACTTGTAGTGTGGCATCGCTTTTGAGTCAGACTATGTCGCTTCAAGACGCAACTATTTCTAGGTTTATTTGTGTTGTTTCGCACTGCTTTGAGATATGTGCACTATTTTAACTAGAGTGACACCATGTTGTTAGGATCAAGAGCACTAAGAGGGGGGGGGGTGAATTAGTGCAGCGAAAAACTTTCGACGATTAAAACTGCATTCGTACGTTGAAATCCGATTCCAACGTAAAAGTCGTTTCATGCAAATAATAACTTTGAAAGCTTACGGAAACATATTTGAAGTAAAGTAAGGAAGGCAGTTTGCAGTTAAGATAAATAGCACAAAGGAAATGTAAACCAGATTTTAGAGTGGTTCGGTCAAACATAACCTACATCCACTTTCGGCTTCCTCCTCCGACGAGGTCACCGGCATCTATTAGAGGCCTTCTTTCAATAGGCGAAGGTCAACCACACTTTTATAGTTTCACTCCTTTTGACGAGCTTAGGAGACAACCCTTATAGAATTTTCACTCCTCTCTTGAATGATCAAAACTTTGGAAGAAAAGAGGGAGGAGAACTTTTAGCCTTTACAACACTTTTAAGCTCTAAAATCACATAGTAAGATCAAGCTTTCGGTGCCCTTTCATGCAGGAAAGTGTGGGGTTTATATAGGCCCCAACTGGTTTGAATTTGGAGCTCAAATGTGTCATCTCCTAGATTTCCGGGGTCCTGACGGTACTACCGCCATAACTGGACTGTACTACCACTCGAAGACTGAGCTCAAGCAGTACCACCCCTGTCGGGTACCACCACCTAACAGGGGCGGTACCACTGCCCAGTCTCGCTCGGAGACTGAGCCCAAGCGGTACCATCGCTTGACCTAGGCAGTTGCACCGCCTAGCTTTCCTGGGAGACTGAGCACCTGGGCGGTGCCACCATTGGCCAGGAAATCTGGGTCCGAATGGGTTGATCTATTCGGCCCAATTTGGGTCTATCAAGGGCCCAATTGCCCCCAGATTAAGTTAATGGGATCACCTCCCATTCCTACCTTAATCTACATGCTGACTATGATATTTCTTAAGACATTTACTACAACTTACTCTGGTGCGTCAATCGCTTCTTCCGGCGAACCTTCGGTGATGCTCCTACGGACTTCCGGCAAACTCCTGGACTTGCAATGATCCACTTGGCGAGTTCCGACAAGCTTCTTTGGCAAGCTCTTGGACTTCTCGGATTTGTTCCCGCAAAACCTTCGACGACCGTCCAGAGTTACATCGAACTCTCGGACCCCCAATGTGATCATAGTCTTGACTCCGGCGTAACTCCTATTGCATGTCTTACTTTCATCGTAGTCAATCCTGCATATGTAAAAAAAACTTCGATCTAGACAATTAATACTAAGCATTAATCAAGTTGTTCGGCATCTCATTGGTCCCTCGACGCTTCGTCCGATTCTTCGGTACATCGTCGTCTCCTACGGCCTATTGCTCAATCGGCCAGTTGACTTTGTAACTCTGATATCCTTGGCGCAATACCCGCTCTTCTTGGCCCGATGCCCAAATTCACGGCCCGAAGCCTTCTGTCGATACGTCAACCGATCCACCGGTTCGACGCTCAATCTTCTGACATGTTCCTCCGGCCCAACATGATTTTTCCTACTTTAATTGTCTCATCATGATCGAAGCATCTTGCATCACTCAAAACGCATATTAAAACATAAATACAATTATCAATTGGTTTCATCATCAAAATACGAGATTCAATAATCTTCCCCTTTTTTATGATGACAACCAATTGATGATAGAGTTAAACTTAACTCCCGAAGTTTAAACAAACTCCCCCTATCAATATGCCATATTGATAGAACCTTGAATTTAAACTGAATTCAAGTCATTGCAATATTCATCATGAATACTTGCAACACGTCATCATGAACTTATGCATAACATCATACTTCTCCCCCTTTGTCATCAACAAAAAGGAGAAGTCCAACTATTCTTGTGTTTGGAATATAAGTTCAACTCATGCAGAAAAACATAATATATAGTTTTATCATCATGCAGTTTTGAAGCTAGAAAATTTAACAAGTGTTACATCATGCTTAGAACATTCAAGCTATCAAGTTTTAGATATGCAAGTTTTACAACATACAAGATAGCACTTTTGCTTCTTTTGAGATAGCAACTTCTACATCATGCAAGCTAGCAAATTAGTGATGTTCAAGAAGGCAACTCTTGCTTCTTGAAATATGTAAATTTTGTCAACTTTGCTAGATACGCAAGTTAGCATGTTTTGCTTCTTGAGAGAGGCAAGATAGCACTTTTGTAATTTTTGTTTCTTAAGATGTTCAAGATAGCAAGCTCTACATCTTGCAAGCTAGCAATGTTACAACATTTTAGAACATGCAAGCTAGCAATTTAGAGATGTTCAAGAAAGCAATTCTTGCTTCTTGAAATATGCAAGTTTGCTAGATGTGCACGTTAGCATGTTTTGCTTCTTCTTGAAATTTCAAGCTAGCAAGTTTCCTCCCTCTATGTCATTATCAAATAAAAGGGAATAACAATACAATAGTATAATTCATTCCCCTTTACTATAATCTTCATATCATGAGAAGGGTAAGTATCATTCTTATTTGTGCATCATAATATTTTTAAATTAAAATATGCATAATTTCAAAACCTTACATTTCTTTTTTTCGTGCATGATATTAAAAATAAATCAATCATCACTGCAACTCATCATGCATATTATTAAAATATAAAATTATCAAACATGATACAAATATTTATTTTTAAAATATTCATCATTATTTTAAGCACATCGTACATGATTCTAAGACATTCATAATAAATCATTATTCCAATAATATCATGAGTGTTTCATGCATAATACCAAATCATCATCAATATTCCAATCATTATTCCAATCTACACATCATGAGAACAATAAATTTGCACTATAGACAATCTCATGTTTTATCATTCAAGCTAGCATATTTTTTCGTTCTCTTTTGCAATTAGCAAGCTAGCAATTTTCTTTTTCTTTTATAACAGTGATTCAATCATATCATTCGATAAACCAATCATAATTACAAAGGAGTATTAAATCATAAAGAAAATCATAAAATTGTTCCAGGCATCAAGGGTCATTTTCTCAAATTGTGGGTATCAAAAAATCAAGAGAAAACAACTAACGATTCATTTTGAAAAATATTCTTTTTGACAAAACGAGAGAATCATGATTAACAATCTTGATAAAGTTTCAAAAACATAATTATCAAGATCATGAATACTAAAAGACCATGAAATATTTCGACAAATCTCCTTTAACATAGAAAACAATCTTGATTCATTCAATAGAAAATTCAAATTATAATTGTGAGAAATCAAGATCATGATTTCGATAAAACCCATTAAATTCAAATCATTTTCATAATCCATCATATTCATAAAAATAATACAAATGGATTCATCAAAATCAATAAGATAGAGAAAAATAATTTTCAAGAAATATGTTCTCCTCCTTTTAGTTGTTTCAATTCATGTGACTTATTTCATTTATGCCAAACAAAAATATGCATCAACGTTTAAGATCAGAAAAAGAATTTTGTCATAAGAACCATCAAGACCAAGAACTCACAAAAATCATCATGTATAACTTTAAAATCTCATGCATAAAATCGTCAAATCATGGTATCAAAAACTTCAATATTTTCATTACAACATCAAGCAAGGTTTCATTGAACATAATTTTGAATGATTCTTATAGATATCTAAAACTTCTTTAGTTTTAATTTATATGATTTACTTTATATTAGCATGCTCAAATTTTGTTCTTATGTCAAAACCAAAGACAAGGTTTAAGAAAAAAATCATCAAGCCTTTCATATAAAAGCCATGCATTATCATTAAAAAGCAATATGGAAATCATCAAATAACACATTCTTTCTTCTCAAGCACATACATAAGATTAATCTTACTAGGTGTACAATCATTAGATTTATATCTAATATTTTATTATATTAATATAAAACATGTAATTTGTTATTTTCAAAATTATGAGCATGATCATGATTTCTATATTTTTATTTTTTAAACATTTAATTTTTAAGAAAATTAATTTAAAACTAAATTACCAAAAAAAATTGATCATGAAAAGCATCATGTAATTTCGAAGTAAATTAGGGGGATTTCGATTACCTCATCATTGTAGGTGGTTAAGGCATAGTTTGCCACCTCGCCTATCTTGATTTTCTCCTCGTCTTCGGATGAGCTCGATTCATCCCACTTTGTGTTCTTCTTCTTGTGTTCAAAGCAAGTAGTTCCGTTCTTTTTGTTCTTAAATTTTTGTTTCATTAATTTTTTAAATTTCTTAGTGAGTAGTTTTTGTTCACCGTCACTTGAGCTTATGCTCGAGTGATCTTCAAAGGTTCTATGTCTCAAATCCTTCCTGTTCTTTGGAAGGTGATTTTGTTTATCATGTTCATCATGTGTATTGTGCACAATTTCATATGTCATCAATGAACCGATAAGTTCTTCAAGTGAAAAAATATTTAAATCTTTTGTTTCTTGTATTGCCGTTACATTTGATTCCCAAGCTTTAGAAAGTGATTGTAAATCTTTACTAACAAGTTCAAAATTTGAGAAATATTTACCAACAGCTTTTAAACCATTGACGACATCCGTAAAACGGGTATACATGTCAACAATGGTTTCGCTCGGCTTCATTCGAAAAAGCTCGAAATCATGCATTAAGAAGTTGATTTTCGAATCTTTAACTCTAGAAGTGCCTTCGTGTGTGATTTCAAGAGTGTGCCATATATCGAAAGTCATTTCGTACAAAGAAACCTGATTGAATTCATTTTTATATAAGGTACAAAACAAAGCATTCATAGCCTTTGCATTTAGAGAAAACTTCTTCTTCTCCAAATCATTCCAATGGTTCATTGGAAGAGAAGACATTTCAAATCCATTTTCGACTATATGTCATAAATCAAGATTCAATGAAAGCAAGAAAACTCTTATTCAAGTTTTCCAATAAGTCTAGTCCGTCCCATTGAAGAAGGGAGGACGAATGACAGAGTGATCCTCTTGGTTGCCGAAAAGAGCCATTTCTCTTGGGTGTTAATCCAGGTGAGAAATAATGAGGCTTTGGGGTGGGGGGGTTGAATTGGTGCAGCGAAAAACTTTCGACGATTAAAACTACGTTCATACATTGAAATCCGATTCCGACATAAAAGTCATTTTGTGTAGATAATAACTTTGAAAGCTTACGGAAACGTATTTGAAGTAAAGTAAGGAAGACAGTTTACAGTTAAGATAAATAGCACAAAGGAAATGCAAACTAGATTTTAGAGTGGTTCAGTCAAACGTGACCTACATCCACTTTCGGCTTCCTCCTCTGACAAGGTCACCAGCATCTACTAGAGGCCTTCCTTTAATAGGTGAAGGCCAACCACCCTTTTACAGTTTCACTCCTTTTAACGAGCTTAGGAGACAACCCTTATAGAATTTTCACTCCTCTCTTGAATGATCAAAACTTGAAGAAAAGAGGGAGGAGAACTTTTGGCCTTTACAACACTTTTGAGCTCTAAAATCACAGAGTAAGATCAAGCTTTCGGTGCCCTTTCATGCGGGAAAGGGTGGGGTTTATATAGGCCCCAACTGGTTTGAATTTGGAGCTCAAATATGTCATCTATCAGATTTTCGGGGTCCTGGCGGTACTACCGTCATAACTGGGCGATACTACCACTCGGAGATTGAGCTCAGGCAGTACCACCACCTGACAGGGGTGGTACCACCGCCTAGCTTCGTTCAGAGACCGAGCTCAAACGATACCACCGCCTGACACCACCGCCCAGTCTCGCTCGGAGACTGAGCCCAAGTGCTACCACCGCTTGACCTGGGCGGTTGCACCGCCCAGCTTTCCTGGGAGACTAAACTCTTGGGCGGTACCACCGTCGACCCAAGTGGTGCCACCGCCGGCCAGGAAATCTAGGTCCGAATGGGCTGATCTATCTGGCCCAATTTGGGTCTGTCAAGGGCCCAATTGCCCCCAAATTAAGTTAATGGGATCACCTCCCATTCCTAACTTAATCTACATGCTAACTATGATATTTCTTAAGACATTTACTGCAACTTGCTCCGGTGCGTCAATCGCTTCTTCTGGCGAACTTTCGACGAACATCCAATGAACCTTTGGCGATGCTCCTGCGGACTTCCGGCAAACTCCTAGACTTGCGACGATCCACTTGGTGAGTTCCAACGAGCTTCTTTGGCAAGCTCCTGGACTTCTCGGATTTGTTCCCGTAGATCCTCCGACGAACGTCCGGACTTCCGTCGAACTCTCGAACCCCCAACGTGATCATAGTCTTGACTCTGGCGTAACTCTTACTGTATGTCTTACTTTCATCGTAGTTAATCCTGCATATATAAAACAAACTTCGATCTAGATAATTAATACTAAGCATTAATCAAGTTGTTCGGCATTTCATTGGTCCCTCGACGCTTCATCCGATTCTTCGGCGCATCGTCCTCTCCTATGGCCTATTGCCCAATCGGCCAATTAACTCCACAGCTCTAATATCCTTGGCGCAATACCCGCTCTTCTTGGTCTGATGCCCGAATCTACGGCAAAGCCTTCTGTCGATATGTCGACCGATCCACCGGCCCGACGTCTAATCTTCTGACATATTCCTCCGGCCCAATATGATTTTTCTTATTTTAATTGTCTCATCCTGATCGAAGCATCCTACGTCACTCAAAACGTAGTTTAAAATATAAACATAATTATCAATTGATTTCATCATCAAAATACGAGATTCAACACATTGTCACGGACAAACTTCGAAATAAGATGTTTAATGTAATACTTATGTATATCCGTGTCTTTTGGTATATTCATGCTTTGCACAACATGTAAAGGGATGACCGAAGGCTTAATAGTCCTATTTTAGTTAGGTTTGGTAGCCGCTTTAGGCTTGTAAATAAAGGTTGTGTTATGTGGACACTTGTGAGATATTTTCGGTTTGTAATGGACCATTTTGACCCTTTATTGTGCAACTATTCAGAGCTTGTAAAGTCTGTTTGTAATTTGCATTGTCTATGAAGTGTTTTCGGAGATGTTTGCTTGTGGATCCCGTTCTCTCTTTTATGGGTTCTAAGGGACCATGGGAGACTTCCGGGAGGCTGACCTTTGCGGATGAACACGCAAGGGTGCTGCACGACTTAGGCAAAACCAGCTAAGTCCATGATATATGGTATCAAAGCGGGACAAGCACTCATAGAAACACTTAACATGCAAACGTGGGGGACCTAGCGGGGCTGCATTGAGGGCAGTCAGCACACGCGCGACCGTTTGTGAGAAAACGGGCATGAAGATGTAGGGAAAAAGGAGTCGCTCAGAGGAGCGGGCATTTGAGATTGACACCACGAGAATAGATAAGCTTGGAAGAATGCGGAGCGCACAAAGGTTGGGATGGCTAAGTTTGAGCTACGGCTCAACGTTGACAACTATACTTAATGGTGCTCAAGGCAAGCGAGGTGCTTGGTAAAGGATGAGACCATGCAAGGTAGAATGAGTTGCTTAGCAATCGAAAGAGTTATGCAAAACTCATAGAGGTGAGAGGAATTGCTAACTCAAAAAATTCAGTACTCATGCATGGGCTTGTATGCGGACGATAGAATGTTCGTGGCCATCCCAAGGCGACTGAAACTCGGCGCCATGGAGCATTGAAACTTTCTCTTCGGCATGTGAAAGATGCGTCCGTAGGAGGCTGAAGTGTGTAGCGTATTCAGCATGTTGCTAGGCCTTGAAGGGTGTAGTGGGGGCTGTATTGATGTGATGTCGCAATCTAGCAAGTGTGTTTGCAGGAGATAGAACAATGCATAGTTTGTTCAGCAAATCGGAGTAGTCCAAGGGGATGGTGGTGTCTGAAACGAAGAGAGATGTTGCTCCAATGGGACAGTTATCTAGGAGGGATAAGTCCCGGCTCTCTAGAGGGAGAATCATATGGGATGAACCTTACATGTTGAGGAGGAGTACCTCAACAAACAACAACTCCACGAAGCTCAAAGGACTGAGCAAGCGATGAGGAGTCATCGCATGATCTTGCTTGAGAGAATGCATTGGTGGATGCATTGCGAGATCAAGTGGGGGAGTGACGCAAAGCAACACAAATGAAGGCACACTTGGAGTCGATATGGAGATCGGACTCAAGGGAGGGCTGACCCGTGGAATGGTGGGCGCGAGGGCCACCATCAACTCAATGCAAAAAACGAGGAGCGGAGCAACTTGGGTGTAACTTGGCGAAGTACCCAAGTCGCATGAAGGGAGCTAGCATAGAAGATGGAACATGGAGCGGGGGCACAGTGCTTTCCTTGGACAGAGGTCAAGGACATGAACTCTTGTAGAGGCAAGAGCAGGATCATGTTGTTCCATGGGTCCTTCATTCTGATAGAGCGGACTCATATTGCATGGTGCCAAAGACGAAGGGAGCTTCTAGGCACATGTACCTTATCTCGGAGAAACATTTGATTGTAGAACTAAGGTGACTCAACTTGTAGAGGCGAAATTGGATTCAGAAGGCCTTGGAATGGGGCAAGAGGATGCGTAGGTAGGTACTCTTAAAGAATATGTCACAATGTTGTCATTCAAGTTAACATGAAGGAAGCAGTGTGCAGCGGAGATTGTGTTGGTAGGGGTAGAGGCCCAGGGTCCAGATAATGGTGCACTAATTCCAGCGAAGTCGAGGGACTTCGGGAGCTACTAGGCGACGAACTATCCTAGAGTGGTGCTTCATCTAGGTGTGACTCAAGAGTGGGTGGATGAAGGTCGATTGCCAAAGGAGTGAACAAAATCGAATGTGGAAGAGACCCTGCGATGTATTGGCAGAGGCCATACATGGAGGGATCACAATTTGAGTTCATCCCACAAGGATCAGAATGCAATAGAGATGTCATCAGGAGGCGACACGGTGCAGCGAATCGTAGTGGAATAGTTCGTGGTAATGTGATACACACGATATAGTCCCGTGAGGGACTAAATTATACGGAGGTATGATCGGGAGCTATTGGAAGCTCCACTTCGATGAACAACACGATGGCAAGAAGGGCTATGGATTCAAGGAGTGAAGGTCATGGTACTGCAGAGGCGGGTCTTCCGTGCGTGCATCGAATTTTGCATCGGATGAAAGCCTTGGTTATCAGCATATGGGGGCTGTGTTCCACCAAAGGAAAAGTTCTAATGCAAGTACCAGTGAGTCCCATGGGAGGGACTTGATCATGTAGAGGTATGATCGAAGTAGCTGGAGAGTTGGACTGCTCCAAAGTCTATATTCGCTTAAGGGAGCCCGGCAAGTCAGAGGACAAGGTCGAGTAAGTGAACGTTGCTACCAAGGAAGCTAAGGAGAATAGAATCAGTGCAAATCCTACAACGTGATGGCAGAGGCCATGCATGGGAGTTGCAGTTTGTCTTTCCATCGATCAAAGGAAGCTGCTTGGAGAACATTGAAGTGTTGAAGCAGGGGGTCAAAAGGGGCAAGGAAGCGACGACGAGTCCAGAGGGACTTAACTACCCAAAATCAAGCTTCAGTTAGAATGGAGGTGGACTCGGAGGAGTGCCACAGAGACATATCTACTGATCATGAAGAAAGGGGATGCAGATGCGAGGCGACGGATAGTAGGGTCATGGGCATGATAGTGCCATGGTACCGCAGAGGCAGGACTTCTGTGAAAGTCACTGATCCCTTGCTCTCATGGAGGGAGAATGCTTAGTCGTGAAAGGGGCCGAGGAGGTGGAGCATGCAGAGGCAAACTCCGAGTACCGAGACAAGGTTGAAGGGCAGAGGCCAAGGAACTTCGTAAGACCGGTGTCAACGAGCTTCTCATCAAGATAGCCGAAAGTGAAGGACTTCGGGTCATACAAGAGTGCACAATCAAGGAACGAAGCAGGCAGTACACGGTGCTGTACCTTTGCTACTCAGTGGAGTAGGTGACAGGGTTGATGGAGAAGATGGTATAATCCCAAAGGCGACCAAATCTATTAGAGAATTACTCCAAGTTGGGGTGAAAACTTTTTACATTCTAGAAGTTCGATGACATTGAGAAGGTGAATCACAGTAGCTAACTCAATGCAAGGAGTGCAAACACTTCAAGTGCTTCAGAAGTATGAGCAAAGAGTAGGCGAATGCTAGTAACCAGCTCGATGCATGGAGTACAACCACGAGGAGGCGGGCGAAGTCAAGTAACCTTTGCCTTCTCAACCCTTAAGAGAATGGGTGAAACCGAGTACCCCAATTCTCTTATCTATCCAACAGAGGAGCTCTGCACAGGTTCAAAGACTCTGCAAAGATAATGGAAGACAATAGTTGTCAAATCCTTACCAACGGTGATCAGTGTTACTGAGAGTAGATTGTCCGCTTCATTTCCCAACGAAATGTCAATCGAAAGCAAAAGTGATGCGAACCTACTTGGAAGTGATAACTAAGTGAAAGAAGAGTCAATAGGTAAATTTTGTGGAGGAATGATCCAAAACTTCAGAAGTTTGCGAGACGATGCTTGTTAAAAGCTCCAACAAGCATCCACCCAGTTCAAGCAGCATGAGGCATTTGAGAGACTAGCACAGTAAGGATGGTCTTTTCCTTCATCTAGAGGATCCATAGGAATCAACAAGGATCAATACAACTCAGCCAACCCCACACCAGAGTCAAAGTCATTGGTGAGTTGAAGCAGCATGGCGGATCAAAGGTTTAACTACTCAAAAATAGCAGCAGAGAGCAGTTGGGAGCCAGGAGGCGCATTGCAGCTGGAGTAGAAGATTGAAGACTCAGCAAAGGTGAGAAGTTATAGTGTTCACAAAGGCTTCGACGAGGACATCAAAGGAATAAGTGGGGAAGAATGTCACGGACAAACTTTAAAACAAGATATTTGATGTAATGCTTATGTATGTCCATGTCTTTTAATATGTTCATGCTTTGCACAGCATGTAGAGGGACGGCCAAAGGCTTAATAGTCCCATTTTAGTTGGGTTTGGTGGTCGCTTTAGGCTTATAAATAAAGGTTGTGTCATGTGGACACTTGTGAGAGATTTTTGATCTGTAATGGACCATTTTGACCCTTTGTTGTGCAACTGTTCAGAGCTTGTAAAGTTTGTTTGTAATTTACATTGTCTATGAAGTGTTTTCGGAGATGTTTGCTTGTGGATCCCGAGTGAGGCGTTTTCTCTATCTCGTTCTCTCTTTTATGGGTTCTAAGGGACCATGGGAGGCTTCCGGAATGCTGACCTTTGCGGACGGACACGCAAGGGTGCCGCACAACTTAAGCAAAACCAGCTAAGTCCGTGACAACACGTATGATCTAAGGTGGCTACCAATTGGGTGGAGTGGTGCTATGTGTGATCTGAGATGGCTACTAGTTAGCTTAAGTAGGATGCTAAATTTTAATTTTCATTACTACTATTAATATGAATCTAATGAAAAGTAGATAATCTTAAAAATTAAAACATATTAACTTACTAAATAAAATTGATAGGGTTTTACCCTATACACAATGTTTTTGACACTTGTATATAATTATTACATATAACCAAAAGAAAATTCAAATAATATGTCCAAAAGTTATACACATAAAATGCTCATATATCATCGTCTATAATTGCACTAGCATAGGTTTGCATGGGCTCACTTTCCTACTTAATCACTTGAGTGGGGTATTAGTATCCTTACTTGTAAAATAGGTTTTATAGTGAGTAATCACTCAGTGAGTATAAAACATTTATAACTTTATTAAGATGAGCATACATCATGTTATGTAAATCATATTTTAAAATCATTGTCATAGGACAACTAACAATAAATACCTCATGATATGACTTCTTTAGCAAGCATAACCTTGCACATAGTATATATATAATAAGGACATAAAATTCTATCAAAATAATTTAAAATAATTACATGTACATGTAGGAAACGTAGTAATACATGTAAACATAGTAAATTTATGGACTTCTCTATCCTATATTATAACATATACATGTACTGACACATCTCACGTCATTGTAATATATACATGCACTCTCATACTACACATAATAATATATATGTGCACTCTCATACCATACTTTATAATATGTATATGCAATTCCACACTGCACTTCATAATATATCTATGTGCATTCCCACATTGTACATCATAATATATATATGTAGTGCACGTCGTAATATATCCGTGCACTCCCACACTGTACGTCATTATATATGCATACATACAAAATATTTTTATCGTAATTCATATATTTTTA
This sequence comes from Musa acuminata AAA Group, assembly GCF_036884655.1. Lineage (NCBI taxonomy): Eukaryota > Viridiplantae > Streptophyta > Magnoliopsida > Zingiberales > Musaceae > Musa > Musa acuminata. Next base: position 33,790,952 of record NC_088345.1, on the reverse strand, counting down.
TGCTTACAAAATATATACATTCATATTTATCTCATGATAATCATATCAATCGAAACATACTTTCTAAAATATATTATACATACGATAATTTATAGGATCACTATTTTACAATGAATTAAACTTATACTTACTAGATTGAACTAAAAAATGAAGATACTAAGGAAAGATCACGTTCCTTAATGATTGAGTATGCTAGGAAGTGATACACCTATCAAATTGTGAGCATAAGATCATGATATATGTTAATTAAGAACCATACCTCTTGAGTGTTAGGTTGACAGCCCAATGTGGGCTTTATCAGCCCACATCTCACCCCCTCTTAACCTAACCCTAATTAACATTAGGGGGGTGTGGTGGTTGAAAAAAAAAAAACTCCATAAATAAGGTAGCAACGAGGGCAGTAAGATCAGAGATCTTCATAGTAGAAAAGAGGAGAAGAAAAAGGCACAAAAATAAGAGAAAGAAAGGGAAGAAAACAAGGACAACGCAGAGAGACTATTCTCAATCATCTAGCAGTGTTCTCATCTCAGGTTAGATCAAATCTACAGTAGACTCTTGTTGTGATTACTTGGGGAGGTTTTAGATATTATGGATAGTGATGTGATCCTTATATCCCAGTTGTTCTCTTGTGATTGTTGCTAGGGTTTTGGGCAAGAGATTGAGATTTGTATATTCATTATTTTCATAGTGGATTATCTCTAGTTTACCCCGTGATTTTTACCCTTCATATTGGAAGAGTTTTCTACGTATATCTTGGTGTTCTATTTGATTTTGATTTCATTTAATTCCACTGCATATCATGGTCTGTTAGTATTTGTTCATATACAAAAGCTATTTCCTCTTTATATCTCATCAACTAATATCAGAGCAAGGGTCTTGGTGATTTAATTTTTGTATTTGAACATGGAGGCCAGTAATATTTCTTGCATGATTAGTATAAATGGAAATAATTGGATGATATGGAAACAAAGAATGGAAGATCTCTTGTATTGCAAAGATTTGTATAGACCTTTATAGAGGGATAGTACAAAACCCACAACTATGACAGATGATGAGTGGAAGAGGTTAGATCGAAAAACAATTGAGTTTATTCGACAGTGGCTTGATGATAGTGTCTTTCACCATTCTTCTACTGAAATTTCTACATATTCTTTTTGGAAAAAGTTGGAAAGTCTCTATGAAAGAAAAACAGCTAGCAACAAAGCTTTTTTGATCAGAAAACTTGTGAATCTAAAATATAGAGAGGGTGCTTCTATTACTGAGCATTTGAATGAAATGCAAAGTATTACTAACTAGTTATCCTCTATGAAAATGTCTCTTGATGATGAGTTGCAGGCATTGTTACTTCTCAGTTTATTACTAGAAAGTTGGGAGACATTGGTGGTTTCCCTCAGTAATTCTGTGCCAGATGGTATTGTCACTATGAGTCAAGTAACAAGCAGTTTGTTAAATGAGGAGTTGAGAAGAAAGAGTTCAGCAACATCTCAGAATGATTCACAGGCACTTATCTCAGAGAACAGAGGAAGATCAAAGTCTAGAAGTAGTTCACGTATGAGTAGGAGCAAGTCAATATCAAGAAAAGATATTATTTGCTATAACTGTGGTGAGAAAGGACATTACAAGAACCAATATAAACAAGCTAAGAAAAGCAAGAAAAAGGGAAAAGAAGTGGAGTCTATAGAGTCAAAAGATAATATCACAACTATAGTGCAGGGTGGTGATTATTTGATTTTATCTCATTCTGATGATATTTTTTATTTTGTGTGTCAGGATCTTGAGTGGGTGATTGACACAGGTGCTTCTTATCATGCTACACCACGGAGGGAGTTTTTTGTTACATATAGGTCTGAAAATTTTGGTGTTGTCAAGATGGATAACTATGGCACAGTAGACATCATAGGCATGGGTGATATCCTTTTAAAGACCAACCTTGGCTGCAAATTGGTGCTTAAGGATGTGAGGTATGTGGTTGACTTGAGGCTGAATTTAATTTTAGTTGGAAGGCTAGATGATGAAGACTATGATATCAGATTTCATAGAGGGCAATGGAAGCTCAATAAGGGTTCTCTTGTTATAGCTAATAGAAAGAAATGTCTTACTTTGTACATGTTGCAGATTAAAGCTTATGGTGAGTAATTAAATGCTACAGAAAAAGACTTCAGCATAGAGTTGTGGCATAGGCGACTAGGACACAAGAGCGAGAAGGGGCTGCAAGCTCTTTCCAAGAGAGAGGTATTGCCAGACCTCAGAGATATACATCTGAACCCTAGTATTGATTGTTTGGCTGGTAAACAACATAGAGTTTCATTTGCTAGTCTTGCTTTATCTAGAAAAATGTATGCCTTAGACCGTGTTTATACAAATATATATGGTCCTTTGATGACAAAAACTCCTGGTGGATCTATTGATGTTCTTGGTAAAGTGGTGCACTTTATTTTATCACTTTTATAGATAATTTTTCCAGAAAAGTTTAGGCTTATGCTTTGAAGATCAAAGATCGGGTTATTAATGTCTTCAAAGAGTTCCATGATAGGGTTGAAAGGGAGATAAAAAGACAATTGAAATACATAAGATCAGATAATGGTGGTAAGTATACAGGATTATTTAATGATTACTGTAGGTCACATAGGATCCAACATGAGATGACAATTCCTGGTACACCTCAGCATAATGCAATTACAGAGAGGATGAATCGTACCATTATGGAAAAGATCAGATGTATGCTTTCACAGGCCAAGCTACCTAAAAGGTTTTGGGATGAGGCTTTGAGGACTGCAGTTGATGTGATCAACTTATCATCATGTACAGCCCTAGATTGTGATGTTGTAGAGCATGTATGGTCAATGAAAGATGTTTCCTACAAGCATTTGAGAGTGTTTGGTTATCATGCATTTGTACATATTCCAAACAATGAGAGGTCCAAGTTGGATGGTAAGACTAAAGAATTTTTTTTTTTTGGTTACTCACATGATCATTTTGGTTACAGGCTTTGGGATTTAGAAAAGCAGAAGGTGTTTAGAAGCAGAGATGTAGTCTTATTTAAGGATCAAACTTTTGAAGATTTGAAGAAGGCACCAGCTAATACTTCTACAGAAGGATTAGCAGATTGTGACCCAATTACTCCTCCAGTATATCAGGGTGATGGGAGAGATGTACAGGAAAATAGTGTAGAGCCTGATGTTGATATACCTGCAGGACATGTTAAGCAAGAAGAAGTTGGAGAGCAACTTCCCGCAGAACCTCAGTTGAGAAGATCTTCTAGACAACATCAACCTTCTATATGATGCTTATTGATACAGGTGAACCAGAGAGTTACCATGAAGCAGTTAAAAGTGAGCAGAAAGAGAAGTGGTTAGTTGCTATATAGGAAGAGATGGATGCTCTTCAGAAGAACCACACTTATGATTTGGTGCTACTACCAAATGGAATAAAGGCCTTGAAGAAAAAGTGGGTTTTCAGGTTGAAGACTCAAGAATATTGTTCTCAACCAAAGTATAAAGCTAGATTGGTTATGAAAGGCTTTGGTCAAAAGAAAGGAATTGCTTTGAAGAGATTTTTTTTCCTATTGTTAAAATGTCTTCTATTCGTGTTGCTCTTGGTATTGCCGCTAGCCAAGACTTGGAGGTTGAGCAGTTAGATGTGAAGATAGCTTTCCTTCATGGGGATTTGGAGGAGGAAATTTATATGTAGCAACCAGAAGGCTTCAAAGTCAAAGGTAAAGAGAACTTTGTCTAAAAATTGAAGAAGAGCTTGTATGGGCTAAAGCAAGCTCCAAGACAGTGGTACAAAAAGTTTGATTCATTTATGACAGAAAATAAATACAAAAGAATGGCTTCAGATCATTGTGTATTCATCAAATGGTTTAGTGAGGATTTTATTATTCTCTTACTTTATATTGATGACATGCTTATTCTTGGGAAAGATATGTCTAAAATTAACAAATTGAAGAAGGAACTGAGTGAGTCTTTTGAATGAAGGACATGGGGCCAATAAAGCAAATACTCGGTATGCAGATTTCCCGTGATAGGAAAAATAAGAAGATTTTATTGTCACTGGAGAAATACATCGAGAAGGTATTGGAAAGATTCAGTATAAGCAATGTAAAACCAGTTGGTTCTCCTCTTACAGGTCACTTCAAGTTGTGCTCAGAACAGAGTCCATCAAGTGATGAGGAGAAGGAGAAAATGCAAAAGGTTCCTTATGCTTTAGCTATTGGAAGTTTAATGTATGCAATGGTATGTATGAGGCCACACATCACATATGCAGTTGGTGTTACTAGCAGATTTCTTGCAAATCCAAGCAAAGAGCACTGGCCAGCAGTGAAGTGGATTTTTAGATATCTCAGAGGGAGCTCTAAGGTTTGTTTAAGCTTTGGAAATGGACCACATGTATTGACATGTTACACAGATGCAGATATGGCAAGAGATATAGATACGAGGAAGTCTACTTCAGGTTATATACCTACTTTTGCAAGGGGAGCTGGATCATGGCAATCCAGGTTGCAAAGGTGTATTTATTGCTCTCTCCACCATATAAGCAGAATATATTGCTGCTATAGAGGTATGCAAAAAAATGTTATGGATAAAAGAATTCTTACAAGAATTAGGGCTGAAATAGAAAAATTATGTGGTGCATTGTCATCCATTTGTGTAAGAACCCAATGTTTCATTCCAAGTCAAAGCATATAGATGTCAGATACCACTGGATTCAAAATATATTTGAAGAGAAGCAGTTGCAGCTTCAGAAAATCCACACAGATGACAACGAAGCAGACATGTTGACAAAGACTTTACCAAAAGAAAGACAAGAGATATGCCGACAGCTGGTCGGTATGACTTCACATTGAGGAGTCATAGGAAAGCCTCCCTTATAGGCTGAAGGGGGAGATTGTTGAGCTGACAACCCATATTCAGTCCAATGTGGGCTTTATCAGCCCACATCTCATTCCCTCTTAACCTAACCTTAATTAACATTAGGGGGGGTGTGGTGGCTGCCAAAAAAAAACTCCATAAATAGGGCAATAAGATCAGAGATCTTCGCAGCAGAAAATAGGAGAAGAAAAAGGCAGAAAAATAAGAGAAAGAAAGGGAAGAAAACAAGGACAACGCAGAGAGACTATTCTCAATCATCTAGCAGTGTTCTCATCTCAGGTTAGATCAAATCTACAGTAGACTCTTGCTGTGATTACTTGGGGAGGTTTTAGATATTGTGGACAGTTACGTGATCCTTATATCCCAGTTGTTCTCTTGTGATTATTGCTAGGGTTTAGGGCAAGAGATTGAGATTTGTATATTCATTATTCTCATAGTGGATTATCTCTTGTTTACCCCGTGGTTTTTACCCTTCATATTTGAGGGGTTTTCCATATATATTTTGGTGTTCTATTTAATTGTGATTTCATTTAATTCCACTGCATATCATGGCCTGCTAGTATTTGTTCATATACAAAAGTTATTTCCGCTTTATATCCCATCATTGAGTTATCGATTTATAGTAATTCATTGCAATAATCCATATAAAAAATTTAATAAAATCCCTCAAAAAATAAGCTATACTTAACCTAAAAATTTAACTACATTCCACTATCAAATTTTCTAATAATTCAATCTATGATCAAATAAACTAGCTAGCATTAATCAAACCATCACATAATTTTAAGAAAAAAATTATTTCACTTTCCTAGCTGACCAAATGATCTTGAATTATTATAAAATTTTGTACAAAACTAGAAGACATATAAAACTAAATACACACCAAATTTTAGCTTAAAATAAAATTATTTTGAGGCTAAACTATCTTTCTAATTCAACTACTAATACATATTATATTCTACTAAAACTAGGTTAAAACTATCTGAACTTATAAATCTCATATCTTGGTGTATAGAGGTGTTATTTACTCAATTCCAAATCTCATAGAACCCTGATAGAATCTTTTAACATATCAAATAGCTAAAGCCTAATCATATCCTAAGGGGGTTAGTTAAGCTAAAACGAAACTCCTAAATAAAATAAGGGATTTTGAGTACCTCATATTTTGACCATAATAATTTTATTCACTGATCTCAGATTAAGGTCATACTGTTAAGATCATGAATGACATTAAGAGAGGGGGGGTGGGGGGGTGGGTGTGAATTAGTGCTTACATCAAAATTCGTTAGTTTGGGAATTCTTTTTCGATGAAAACTGATATTGGAAAGATGTAAATTTGAAAACACATTCGTTAGCATAGTGAAAGTAAGAAATTAGTTTGCACTGAAAATGAAAAGCTTAAAATGTAAACTAGATTTATAGTGGTTCCATCGTCGTGACCTACATCCACTTCTGATTCCTCTTTACTCAAGGCCACCGGCTTCCACGATCGATTTTCTTTCGATGGACGACGATCAACTACCCTTACAACTCTTTCTCCTTTTCACAAGCTCAGGAGAGAACCTTTACACCTCTCTTTTAGACCTCACTCCTCCATTAGAAAACTTCTAACTCTAAGAGGAAGAGACTCTAAATCCTATGAGAGTTTCCAATTTTTCTCAAGTATTCTTTCCCCCCTTTGAACTCAATTTTGTTCTTAGCCAAGCAGAAATATCTAGGGTATTTATAGACCTCAAATGACTTCAAAAATGAAGCCAAAAAAGATCTTATCTTAAGTTTCTCATGTCCTTGTAGTACCACCACATGTGCTGGGCAGTATTACCACCTACAATACTAACACTAGGTAGTACCATCACCTAGTCTGGCGATACCACCACCTAACATGCTCTGGGAGAGTGTGTCTAGGCGATACAATTGCCAAACCTTGTTATAGGTCACTAAATGGACTAAACAACATGCCCAATTCAGCCTTAATTCAAGCCCAATTAGCCTCTAATTGAGTTGACATTGTTTCATCCCAAAATCAACTCAATTAGTCCGAAACTAACTCGTTCTAGACACACAATTACAAGCATGAATCCTATGTTGTCCAACATGTCATTGGTTCATCCAATGCTTCATTCGATCCTTCGGCGTATTATCTAATCGGCATGTTGACTCCCGCAACTTTCGATCCCTTGGCGTAATGTTTGATCCTTCGGCCTGATGCCCGAACTCATGACATGAAGCCTTCTGCCGATATATCAATCGATCCGCTGGCCCAACGTCTAATCTTCTGACATATTTCACTCTGGCTCAACGTCTGATTCATATATATATATATATATATAGTCCTTTTGTTTGTTGTTTGTGTGGTGCTGATAATGACTTTATTATGTATATTTTTTTTCATTGTAAGTTTGTACAAAGGGTTTTCTCAACTTTTTGAGAGAAAATTGGGGGTTTCATTCTAAGTTCATGGATGCTTGACTCAAAGAAGAGAATGATTGATTATAGTCCTCTAACCCTAATAGCACTTATACGTAGATTTTCTGGTTAATATGGAAGGCCAAGAATGATCATATTTTTAGTGGCAATAAAATCACCCTAGTAGTGATTTTTACTTATGTTCTAGTGCATTTTAGTTTATTATTACCTCAATATGATAAGACTAGAGGAGATCTCATAGTTGTGTTGGTTAAATGGAGCTTCTTGAAAAAGGGCTAATAAAATTAAATGCAAATGGCTCATACGCCAAGCAAACAAAGGTAGGGGAACTTGGTTTTATTCTTAGAATTCATATTGGCTCTTATATTCTTGTAGGGGGCAGATTTATTAAAGGCCTTTAGGGTCGAGCTTATCGCTTTTATGGAGGGATTAATTGTTGCTAAACAGGAATACACCTCAGATCATTATATAATTGGTCTCTCATAATATCATTCATATTTTAGATAAATGAACTTGAATCTCATATTTTAATGATGAAATCAATTGATAAGTGTTTATGATTTGATCTGCGTTTTTAGTGATGCAAGATGCTTCGATCAGGATGAGACAATTAAAGCACGAAGAATCATGTTGGGTCGGTGGAATATGTCAGAAGATTGGACGTCGAGCTGGAGGATCGGTCGACGTATCCACAGAAGGCATCGGGCCATGGATTCGGGTATCAAGCCAAGAAGAACGAATATTATGCCAAGGATATCGGAGTTACGAAATCAACTGGCCGATTGGACAATAGGCCGCAAGAGAGGACGATGTGCCGAAGAATCGGACGAAGCGTCGATGGACCAATGACATACCGAACAACATGATTCAAGCTTAGTAATAATTGTCTAAATCGAAGTATGTTTTTACATGTGCAGGATTAACTACGATAGCAAGGCATGAAGCAAAATGAAGTCTTGAAGTCAAGGACACGATTTCATTGGGAGTTCGAGAGTTCGTCGGAAGTTCTGTAGGAACTAGCCGAGAAGTCCATAAGCTTGCCGAAAGAAGCTCGTCAGAACTCGCCAAGAAGATCGTCGTGAAGTCTAGGAGTTTGCCAGAAGTCCATTGAAACAAAAGTTCACCGGAAGCTCGCCGGAAGAAACCAAGACCTAGGGACTTGTTTAGCTTAAGTATGCCTTAGATTTCATAGTTAGCACGTAATTAGGAATGGATTTGGGTCAACCCAATTAGGGGCCAGTTGGGCCCATATATATGTATGTATACATATACATGTATATATACATATACATATATATATACATATACATATACATATATATATACATATACATATATATATGTATATGTATATATATATATATGTATATGTATATGTATATATATATGTATATATATATAAATATATATACATATATATGTATACATATATAAATATATAAATATATATGTATACATATATAAATATATACATATATTTATATGTATACAAATATATATATATATATATATACAAATATATATATATACAAATAAATAAATATATATATATATATACAAATATATATATATATATATATATATATATATATATACATATATATATACAAATATATATATATATACATATATATATATATACATATATATATATATATATATATACATATATATATATATATATATATATATATATATATATATATATACATGTTAGGATCAAGACCACTAAGAGGGGGGTGAATTAGTGCAGCGAAAAACTTACGAGGATTAAAACTGCATTCGTATAATGAAATCGTTTCCGACGTAAAACCGTTTTCGGAAACTTAACTTGAAAGCAAGTTCGTAAAGGAGTGCATCAAAAGTAATAAGGAAGTAAAGCATATGGAGGTTTGCAGTAAAGATAGAAAACAGAAAGTAAATGCAAACCAAGATTTAGAGTGGTTCGGTCAATCTTGACCTACATCCACTTTTGGCTTCCTCCTCCGATGAGATCACCGACGTCCACTAGAGGCCTTCCTTCAATAGGCGAAGGCCAACCACTCTTTTACAGTTTCACTCCTTTTGACGGGTTTAGGAGACAACCCTTACAGAATTTTCTCTCCTCTCTTAAAAGATCAAAACTTACAAGAAAAAAGGGAGGAGAACTTTTAGCCTTTACAACACTTTTGAGCTCTAAAAATTACATAATAAGATTGGATTTTCTGTACCCTTTTATGCAGGAAATGGTGGGGTTTATATAGGCCCCAAATTGGTTTGAATTTGGAGCTCAAAAATATCATCTCCCGGATTTTCAGGGTCCTGGTGGTACTACCTCTAGACTGGGCGGTACGACCGCCTGACAGAGCTCGGAGACCGAGCTCTGGCGGTGCCACCACCTGACTGGGGCGGTTCCACTGCCCAGTTTTCCTGGGAGACTAAGCTCTTGGGTGATGCTACCGTCGATCCAAGCGGTGCCACCGTCGGCCAAAAAATCTAGGTCCGAATGGGCTGATCCATTTGGCCCAATTTGGGTCTGTCAAGAGCCCAATTGCTCCCAGATTAAGATAATGGGATCACCTCCTATTCCTAGCTTAATCTACATGCTAACTATGATATTTCTTAAGACATTTACTGCAACTTGCTCCGGTGCATCAATCGCTTCCGGCGAACATCCGATGAACCCTCGGTGATGCCCGACGGACTTCTGGCAAACTCCTGGACTTGCGACGATCCACTTGGCATGCCTGAGATTTCCAAAACAAACTCAAATCAATACAAGAAACATCACCACAGGCATGTTGGGTTGGGTTGGGTAAGGTAATAAGACACTTATTGACAACCCTAGAGATTGATTGTCCTTTTGGGTCATATTTTCAAATCCACCTATCCTTGTCGGGGAAACAAAACCAAATTCAAATCAGAAACCATCAAAATAAACCTCAACCCCAAAACCGCACAATAATAAATCAGAATCTAATTTGTTGTTTGTAATGAAACAACTAATAGAAACATCCAAGTCTAGTAAATCAGGATCGAAGGAAATAGGTTTGAATGAAAAAGAATGTTAAACACCTAATTGTCACACTTATAACATTAATAGACCTACCATCTTGAACTAAAAAAAGAAGAGAGACCCGACAGTCCATAACATATAACAAAAGCCTTGAACTAAAGAAAGAGATACCTGATTTTGCAACTTAGGTTCAAAAGCAGAGGCCGCAAGTCCTTTAGGAGAGATTTACGAGCCCAATTACTTGAAATTGAATGATTGTTCTCTCACCTCAAGAATATTACAAATCTCATGCTTAATATTAGTATAAATAAGACACCGAAAGAAGATTTTTTTATTATTTTTAAGAAATTAATCCTTTGATTCATTAGAAATTATAAATTTTAAAAATATCAATGATAGCTTGGCAAGATCTTTTAATAACTCTAAAACATAGTAAAATGGCATCAACATATATCAAATGGGATATTCAAACTCTATGTTTAAAATGAAAAAGATTTAAGTTTTTAAAAATCATCAACCTAGTTAAGTATAAGCAATTAAGAGACCAAAATATATAGATAGGGGACTAAGGAAGGTTCCCCCATTAATGATACAAGAGAAATCGGGGAGAAAATACAAGATATAATCCAAGAGATAAATTTATCGAAGAAACTTTACTATCTTTAAAATGTTCATAATAGTCTCCCATGACAATATATCGTAAACCGATTTTAAATTAATTTTTAACAGAACAAAAAGATTCTTTTCATTAGAATCATAACATAAAAAGAACGAACAATCTCCAAGAGGACAATAAGAATATTATAAATTAATTTTTAACAAAAGACAAAGATTCTTTCCATTAGAATCATAATATAAAAAGAATGAACAATCTCCGGGAGGACAATAAGGATATTATCTCGGATGCCTCTATCAAAAATGAAAACAAATTACACATTTAAGATAAGATAGGTTTAAGCATATTAGCAATCATCTTAATGAAAATCTTATAACAAAAATCATTTAGGAATAACAACAAAGTTGGTGTTAGCTCAATCAGTAAGCTAATCAGTAATAGTATTCCAGCCACTCATGTAAAACTCAATTGTGAAAGCACTAGGACGAACGTTTTTTCATATCCCAAGGAATAGCATCCCAAGCTTCTTGCCTTCAAAAAAAATTTGACAAGGGAATCACTAGCTTGGTGATCTCACATTGGTCAACAAAGGCCTCGGTGATCTCACATTGGTCAACCATTAATTCATTATTATTAAGTTTAAGACATGGGATACAATTAATTCTTCTAATAAAAATCAGATTTTGATAATGCTTGGTATTTCGATCATCGTCAGTGATCCATTTGATTAGCTAAAGCCCAACTTCTAAAATTCGTCCGTATAAGCAAAAGCTTGAATATTGATTATGAGCACAGGAGAGTTGAGATTCCTCAGCCTCAAAGACACCCACCCACCCAACCAACCCTCCTTGGCTTCAAGATCATTAATCTACGAGGAAACTAGAGTGAGCTTATCCTCTTACTTACCCCCCAAACATGACTATAGTTCCACTTAGAATACATGATGTAGGGGCTTTAAATTAGAAGAAAAATCACACTGATCACAAGAGATAAGTTGGTTCCACTTCAAAGAGAACCATGGCGATTGCCAAATCCCCGCAGCGGGCGTGCAGGTTGATCAGAGCCTTCCTTAACTAGGCATCCGACTCGGACCCGAGCTTCACGCACCCGGCGTTGTTCAGGTCGTGCAGGTTGATCAGGTCGCCGACGACAGCTTGGCGCACGCCTTGAACGGGAAGAGGGACGCGGCCTGCGAGCGGCGCAGCGGATCATGGTGTTCCACATGAACAGGTCAGGCTTCGCTGTGTGCGCGAACGACTTGCAGGCATACTCCATGATGCCGTGGCCATGGAAAGAGGAGGCGGCCGAGAGCAAGAGCAAGAGCAAGCCGAGGGCCGGTGCGTCGGAGTTAGCCAGGACGACCAAGAGCGCGTGAACTCGCTTTAGGTCTCGGAAGCTTCGGCGCACCGCCGTTCACCGGATCATGCATGGACTTTGCCCTCGCTGCACACTACAATCTCGCAGCTCAACGTCACAAACTCCACATGGAAGTCCACAAGAAGATTGTGAGCGATGTTGCACAAGTTTCTCTCAATGTATCATGTTATAGGAGATCTATTCGAGTAGTTCGTCGCGTGAGAAAGTAAAAAAATAGATGCGTGGACATCACGGCAATATAATTCGCATATGTTGAACTTGCTCGATCTATGCTTTCACGTGTTGTGATTGTAGTGGTGGAAGAAGATTAATCCAATGGCAATTTGGCATGTAGTCACCAACATGTAGCTGAGGTACATAAAAAAGGCCAAATGAACTACAATGCATGATATGGATATATGAATGGATGTCTTCTTATAACAAGGGGACCAATTGATTCATCTTACTCACCAAGACACCACAATGCATTTGTTTCCTCGTGTCACCAAGACTACATAAATTAAATGATTTTTTTTCTTTTTTTCTTTTACAAATTTAAAGCAATACATATGTGAACATACTACAATTCTCCCTGTCTACCTACAAATTTACAAATGTAAAAACCTCCTACAAATTTAAAGCCCCAAGCTCATAAAACATGTAACATAACAAACCTTCCATTGCAAAGACATCTAATCTCCACAAGGCAAAGCACAGCACCGATGCTTTTAACTCATTGATTTAGATTTGTAAGACCCAATCTATGAAAGGTCATCCTTACAAGTTCCCACAGCATTTTTTAGCATTTTTTGGAAAAAAAAAAAAAGAAGAAGAAGAAGAAAAATAATCAACTGTGATTACTGCATTTCCACCTATTATACTTATGTACAAATCTGCAAATAATGTATAAAGAAAACTTAAGCCGAGGCATGTACCAACGGTCGTAAAACCATTTTGAAGACCAAGTAGGATCACTGGAGAAAACTGGGAAGAGAGAACCTAACCTAGGAGTGAATACACAGATATCTGCCAAAGGCATTGTTGAAACTTTCAGCATCTTTTATCATCTGTGGCTAAGCTGCTAATACAAGAACTTTGATGGTCCCCTGGCTATTGGCTGCCAACATTGTAGGACTGTCACTCTTCCAACAAACAGCACTAATAAAATACAAACCAGCATCATCTTCCGCATCATCAAAATCCAAGGATCCAAGTTTGTGTCGTGCGGCTGGTGTCAAGATAGCCTGCAATTATAAGTGTTGGTTTTTTAGATCTGATGGCAAAGGACAGATGCAGCAGAGTGAAAAGGACCAGACTAACGATTGTGTAGGGAACATTGGGACTATGTTTGGACAGTCAAAACCAGCATAGCCAGTTTGGCTCACCTTATGGTACACACAAACCTCGTTTGTCTCACTGCCACAAGCAATGTACTCGTGGTTCACTGTCAAGCCCACAAAATTTTTCTCATTTGTGTGTCCTACAAAAGTGCGCACCTGAATGAATCATTAAATAGAGGACAAAAGTCATTAGGCAGGTACTGATCCATGTTCTCTCAAAATCATTATTTCAGGAAACCAGGAAGCATTCAGCCAAGCAAACAACATAAAAGCAGCTTCATAGATTTATATGGAAGAATATATACACACATATTAGAGGAGGCCTATAAAATCATGACGGTTACTTGAGAGATGGATCATAGAACATATGAAAGATAATTATCAACAAATTGCATGCATAATGATCAAGGTTATCATAAGGAACAGTATAAGAGTCAAATTTCAACTTCGACTGTTACCACCCATACCAAGGCTGTACTGGGTGGTACACCTTGTACTACTGGTTTGTAGCTGGTCCGTGAACCGAGTAGCAGCCAGACCAGTAAATATTGGTTGTACTATACCATTTCGGTCAAAATTGCAGTCCTTGGTCTTTAGAAATGTCATTCCTATTGAATGAAATTCTGAAAGGGACAAGTCCATCAAAGATAGAAGACTGATGTAATGGAAACATCTTATCTAACATACATCACAGTGTATAACCTAGGAGTTCATAAATACAAAAGAAATATTCTTATAAATGTTTATGGCTTGGAGATGTAAGAATCAAAAAGACTACTCGCAACTCCAATGATTATCAGATAACAATAAATTATGAACCAAAAACTGAAGAAGTATACTATCAAAGTTAATAGTCTGGTTTCAAATATCAGTACGTATGTACTTGTCCGACAAAGGACTGGCATCGAGCCATATGATCTGGTACTCCTTGGTATTCTTTTTCTTCTTTTTGGGTGATACCAGACAATACAAGTCAGCATACCCTTCTGAGTTCTGACATACTATACAAGTATGGTAGATTACTGAAACAGGTATCATATCAAGATTTAAATCCTTGGATACAATATTATGAATTTAAATAAGCTACGAGATAAAGGATAATGACAGTAGAACATATCAACATACTGGACATGTGCCATTTACATCCCATAATCGCAATGTACTGTCTGTTGATGCAGATGCAAGCTCATTTGTGGACAAGAACTTCACATATGATACTGCTTTCCAATGCCCCTTGAAGACACAGAGTGGAGAACTAGTGTTTCTCAAATCAAAATAGTGAATTTTATGATCAGCAGAACCAACCTGGAAAAGAGTATTCATAAAATGAAATGACAACAAGCTGAAAAAGGTAAACAAGGGTGATTGAAAACATACTGCAACATGAACGCTAGATCCAGGATTATATTTGACACAACATATATTTGCTTTCATGTCAATATTGATAACACTGGCTTCTTGCTTTGTGGACCACACCTTGACCTAGTTGTCACAAGAAAAATGGAACACATGAAGGATGTCATCAAGACAATATGGTGAATACACCCAAAACACCATCTTGATATAAAGTACCTAATGAAGTCACTACCCTGATGTCCAATTAATTTTCTGTTAATTAATCATCATGATGAGCTCAAATTAACTGGTGTGCATATGAAGATAAAACATCCATAAACTCAACATAAATTTATCAAAATCAGGAAACAACTTTTAATATGATGCATAGTGCCAATACATCAAAATGTAACAACAACCAAACATAACATAATAGAGAACACACTTGTGACAAGGATAATGTGTATGATGCAACCCCACTATCCCATTCATTTTCTCTCATAAACTCAGGTTGAACTAATTAGCATGTGCTTACTAAGTAAATCCAAACACATATTGCAGGATAGCATGCAAAGTTCTATAGCTCAATTGACACAATGCAAGTGAAAACCGACGACCATCATTATCATCATGATCACCATTGTCATTGTCATCTATTTAATGCCTCTTCTCATCAAATTCGGTTAACCAAAATACAATTATATAAAACAGGCACATGGATGATCTGATATAATGTTATAACAGGGCATAAAACTCATTCCAAGCATCTGAAGATCAAAATTTCCAGCCAATGCAATAACTTGAAAGCAAAAGTCTAAATTTCCTGTGGAAGTTCATTTCATGCATATGCAATAAATGACCCCATCATCTTATCACAATCCAATCTGGCTGATCTGTGTCAAGATGTGCCAAGGTCACCTAATGTTGACTAATTTTTTGGCCTTACTGCAAAAAATAGGCTGACCAATGCATAACAAAATCTGCCAGTTCAGACTATTTTGGTGACTCGCAAATATGTTATTACTACTAAAGCAGGAAAAGGTAGACACAAGAACAAAAAGAACAGAGAAAGCTCGTTGATTTTGGTGTCTTGCTACACTTGCTGGAAACAATCGAAGGATGGTGGAAGAGAGAAGCGGTGAGGAGGAAGAACGAGAAAAGAGGATAGGAGGGTACGCTTGTCCATCCCCACTACTACATTGCCTACACTTATGAGAGAGAGAGATCAGCGCGAGGAGGGGTGTGCGAGAGAGATCACAGGCTCATGTTACTGCATGTGAGGACCTTTTTTTTATTTTTGTGATATATACAGAAATTAAAACAATTAACTCATTATTTACTTCAAATTTGGTATTTTAACTTTTAGTTTCACTTTGAAATTAAATTTTCACTGAATCTGATCCATCAGAACAATCTGACCAATTCTAGAATCAATCCCAGTCCTGTGAACATTGATCAACAGGAGATAAATCGTTCTTTCCAGTTTCAACTGTAGATTCAGGCATATCAAATGACAACTGATTCAGACAATGTAATGTCTGACAGACAATTCGAACAGCTGAACAACAATGTAATATGATGAATTTAAAGATTGCAAAAACTTGAAGTAAATTATCGGTTTTCCATATCTATCGACATCACAAACAGTTTCCAATGAATGTTCATTACAACTTCATATCTGAAAACAATAATTCTAAACTAGAGGTTCAGATAAAGGGATCATCTTAAGAAATGGTAAACAGCATATGAAAGGCTATACTTAGTTGAGAATGAGTGCCAACAAAGAAAATGAAAGAGAATCATTAAGTGCTAAAAAATATTATATTAGTAATTCTTTTGAAGCAATTCTGTTGGTAAAATAGTTTTACTGGGTTAGAAGTTACCTTGCAATCATCACTACCAGAAACTAACATCGATGGTTCTGTCCGTGAAAAATCAACACTCCATGCTCTTTTTTCATGTTCTTCATATTCCATTATGCTCTGGGAAAAAAGAAAAAGAACTCATAAGATTTTTTCCTAGCTCCACCACAAGGTATAAATCATTTACTATTACTGTATCACAGTTCAGAAATTTTCTATAGTGAATCGACATAGCACCTGGCGAGTGGTTACATCCCAAACAGTTACTATCCCTTCGTAATCACTACTTGCAATAACGTTTTTTGAATACTTGTTCCAACTCAAGCAACTAAGTTTGGACCGAGTGGCCAATTCTACAACAGGGCAATTTACCTCTGATGGCTGATTCAAAACCTGCATATAACAAAATGAACTATAATTGATCAAAATTAAGCATTTACAAGGTCAAAGCATTTTAAAGGCAGAAGTACTTGATATAACTTACAGTGGAAAATTCAAATACTTTAATTCGCTTGGAAACACCAGCAGTGGCAAAATACTCATCATCACAATCAAATTCGATGCTGTATCAAAAAAAATTTGTAAGGGGATGCTTCAGATCATATATCAAGAATGAATCAAACAACTGTATAAGAAGTACAACCTCATACGAGTACAAGGGGAGAATGAGAAAGTCCATCTTCAGCAGAGCTGACTGGTCACTTTTGTTGACATTAATTCAGTTCTAGATCTTTATATTTTCATATATTAAGTAATTCATGGGTGTTCTAGCAACCTTTTGTCTCTTAAATATGAGAGTAGAGAAGGATTATGTATATGTGCAATCAAATTTGCTGCTTCAGATTTAATTAAAGAAGGGTGGCATGTAATCCACTTTAGAAAGAGAGGACATCAATCTCCTATATACATTTGTATGGTAAAATTAAAACTTCTGACATAAATAGGTTGTAAGATTCATTTTTTAGCATTTTCACCAACTTGCCAAAGATCATCTGCATTAACTTAATTTTAGAAGATGGGCAGACAGAAAGCACAAAAAAAAGGAGAGCAACAACAATGACAAAGACGGCAATGACAACAAGGTTCAGCTCTTTCTTGGAAATTAAAATCTACATTCAAAGGGTTCAAGCATCCATGTATCATATGGTATGGATCAAGTCATGTTAGGAATAAACAAAAGATAATAAGATCAACATTTATGCCTTACATACCTTGACACAATATTTGCTGAATGAAATAGATCTCCATGTCTAAGTTCCGCAATAACACGCAACCGACTGAGTCAACACAAACATTTGCATCAAAAACGAAACAAAACCCACAAAAGAAAAATAATAACATAAAGAGTTATATTTTGATAACAAGTTCATCATTGCGATGAGTACTAACTTATAGAACATTGATCATTTACCAAGGATTGTTTCTATAACCTGTATTTAGTAAATGTAGTTAGTATAGACTGAAAGTCCTCAAGACCCACATGATAGCCTTCTCTGACTTTGGCATTTACTTTTTCTTTTGGATGATGTGATTGACTAGCTCCAAGACGCCGCTTTTGTAAGTAACATTCTTGAAGCTCTTTAAACTGCAGATTAAAAGAAAAAACGTTAGATATAATGTTCACAAAGAGATTTTAGTAAATAGGAAAGATGAAACAAATAGTTTTACATAACTATAATCTTTTCAAACTTTTTGTGACATTAAAAAAGCAAATGATATTATGCAGGTGTTATAACTATGGACCTAACATGTTGAGGAAATAAAACTGAGGTTTTAACTTTTAAATGCCAATCCAACTCCTGTTTCAAAAATTTATCAGACTAATACAGTACAGATAGACAGAGCAGTGTGCTAACTTGTACTGCTTGGTATCATTGAATAAAATAATGAAAATAAGCATTGTACCAGTATCAAGCTTACTGATCCTATACCAGTATTTGATTGGGCCAGAAAATAATGGGTACTTACCCAGTCCGACTGGCATTTATAACCTTGGCCAAAACATACAAAAAAGAGAACTCATTACAATTAAGTTCAGGGATCCCTTTTGCTAATAAATCCAGGAGCCAGATTAACTTGATTCATACTTGATGCTAACCTAGCAACCAGGGAACTAAAACAAATGTTATGTTAAAGGAAAAGCATTATTTTTTATCCGGTATTAGGAAAATATTTCTGCCCAATCAACACTGACACAAAAGAGAATTTTTTATATTTAGACCATAAACAAAATCCACTCTTCACAATTTCATTATCTGAATGGTAGAGCATCATTTATTTCATATGAAGCTCTTAGAGTCAGTTTGTTGAAGCAAGCGCTCATTACAGTGACAAATGATGCAAGAGCATATGTAACAAATGATGGATTCAAGTAGGGTCTTAAGAGGAATTTGATTGCAAAAAGCTTGAAAAGACTTGGGTATAGGTTGGGATGACTTTCATAGCTTATCCTTATTTTTAGGGGCCACTCTAAATGGACAAATAAGAGTCCAATCTCAGTTCTATTGTTCTCCAAGTGTCCTAGTTTAGGTAAAAGTTGGACTAGGACCATTGTTAAATCCTTAGGAATCAAATTTTGCAAGATGTAGATGTTGTTTCTAGCTACACATGTTTTACTGGTTACAGGTTTGAGAAATATATTGAACTTTTAAAGATGATGTTATGGAACAATAAAAACAATAACAATTTGTAATATATTGGCTATTAGGAGTCGACTGTATGTATCTCTTGCCATCATTGAGCTTTGTAAAAAGTAACCTCCTTAGTTAAATTAAGAATATTTAAATAAATATTTATAATTTATAGTAAGATCTTCTTATGTCTCCCTCTACATCTCCTCATATCAATAATATAAATTATCTCATACCTTCAAACTACAAGACCGCCTCTTTAACACATGTCGATATCATATTAAATAATTTTCCCTCATTTTAATTATTCAAATTGCTTTTCTATCCTTCCTAGTAATTCTACACAACCACCTGAACATTCTCATCTCAATGATATAAACTTTATGTGTATGTTGGAGAATTTCTTTCTCTTGATTCTTCATTGTCCTATTTCTTCTTAGTAATTACTTTTTTCTTTTCTTTTTTTTTGCAGAGGGTAAGTGACAAAGGCGGGATTTGAGCTTAGGACCTTGCGATATATTGTCAAAGTCTTTAACAGTTAAGCTAGATAACACCTTCAAATTAGTCATCTATATGATTTTCTCAACTTTTCAGAACAAATGCTTGGCTCTTTTATATTTACAACTAATCTCAATCCATGGGATCAGCTCATATTAAAGCATTATCCTTGTTCGGTTTCAGCCTTAATCGAATTAAATTCTCATGGGAAAAACCATAGTTTCACCCTTTGTTTTTTAATTTTGGAACCAGACCTATACTATTGTATCGTGTGTAAGTATGTCAGTACATATCAAGTTTCAAAAAAACCTAGAAAAACTGAAAGATTAAAAAGAATAACTATGTTTTCGGATTCAAGCCCATACAGTGTGGTACAGCTTATACCTTGCTCAAACCATTCAGTTTGCACCACCCATACCACACTGTACCGGATGGTATTAGAAACCTTGATTTCACCTATGCAAAATCAAATAGATTGGAGATGCTGGGATCCTCATTCATTGTAATAGTTATAATATTTGCTAAAAAGATTAGTCATAAAAAGGCATCATAAAAGATACTTAATGGTTCTATATGTTTTTGGAGACAAAAGAGAAGGTTAGCAAGGTTCGCCGTACCGTACCGTACCGGCATTTCGACCCACGCTCGGTACGGTACGGTACGGGTGTACCGACCGGTATACCGAGGTGTACCGAGCGGTACACCCGATTTCGCCGATTTAACCCTCCGAAAATACCTGAAAATAAAAAAAAAAGTTAGGATAAGGTTTTCAAGTTACAAATAAATATAGTAATAGTATAAGTTTGACAAAATCAATGTAAATTAGATAAGAATAGCATCACATATCTTTTTCGGGCTTTGAGGTAGTCTTGTTCGAGATTCGTATTTCAGCTCGTTATAGATTGAAATATCTACAGAAAAATTAGTTGAATTGTTAGACTATTTTGTTACAATATAAAC
The DNA here is from genome assembly GCF_036884655.1 of Musa acuminata AAA Group. NCBI lineage: Eukaryota > Viridiplantae > Streptophyta > Magnoliopsida > Zingiberales > Musaceae > Musa > Musa acuminata. The sequence goes on along the minus strand of NC_088345.1, from coordinate 33,770,062 downwards.
TCTAAAATTCAAATGAATTAAATAATCATATATCTAGATATACCTGATTGTTAATTCTACCACCAAAACGAACGACGGGCCTCCACGGGTGGTGGATCAGGGTCCTCGATCCGATACATATCAATATGATACGTTTGTTGGACCCAATCATGAAATTGATCCCATGACATAGTGTATTGATACACCGTATGCCATTGATGCATCAATGTGATGCTGATCGTAGATTGATCGTCATGAATCATATTTGTTCGAGGCAGTTCTTGAGGCATATATTGATGTTGTTCTGTATCATGCTGTTGCTCAGAGAAGGATGACCAACTATCACCATACTGTTGTTGCCCATATGATTCTCCATAATACGATTGCTGTGAATACGATGAGTCTCTTTCTGTGTCTATATCATGTATGCTCTGTCGCATTTGTTCATATTCATCCACTGCCTTCCCCTTCTCCTTTCCTTTCCGCGCATAAACTTGACCAGTACCTTGTCGAGTTCCATGATCTGAATCTTGAGTGGCATGTGTAAAATATTGCTCCTCGGTCCATTCACCACCCTCAAGTTGTGCAGACGAGACCAACGACTGCCCGGTATCACCGCCATCATCTGTTGAGGCACTGCTGTCCGTGTTGCTATCATGTCTCTGGACCGAGCGAGAAAGAGAATGTGATTGTGAAGGTGTCTCGTCGCCCGACTCGATTCTTTCCAACGAGGGCGACTCGATTCTTTCCAACGATGCAACTGATGCTACTGCCTTCCCCTTTGCCTTTGCACGTTGGGCGGACGAGTGTGACCGTTGGGTATCGGTAGTTCCTCGAGCAGTTTGACTCATACCATGTTGTAATCGAGGGGGATTTTCCACCTGTTGGGGTTGTGCTTCTTCTTCTTCTTCTATTGCCTCGGTGATAAAACGCGAAGGACGCTGAGGATCTCCCACCTCATCAAGTAGAGGATCCTCTTGGTTCTCTGCTGCTTCAACCCAATCTAACATTGGCTCTGAATCTTCGTTGTAGAATTGGAGGTCAATGGGATCAATATCTGGTTCCTCTAGCTCCTTATCCAACTCAGCACATCGTAATTTTAGCCGCATGTTATAATGGACATATACTAGTTAAAATTTAATTAAACTTATTTTACTATGATAAATATTATTCAATATTTACTATGCATGAAAAACACTAACCATAATCTTAAATATCTTAATTACTCTCTAATTAAAGAAAACGAATACATACCTCTTGATTAGAAAGTTCTTCCTCTTGATCTTTCCAAATTAGCCTAAATTGAATTCACAAATCGTTATTTTATAGAGTTTAGGAGAGAAAAGAAAAGTTTGAGAGAGAGTTTAAGAGAGTATAATGAAATAGGGGAGAGAAGATTGGTTTAAATAGGAGGAGAAAGGGCTCCAACGGTCAATTTGACCATTGGAGCACTGTAGCACTGCTACAGTGTGGTAACGATCGATTTCGACCGTTACCGAGTGGTACCGGTCGAAATCGACCGTTACCGAGTGGTACCGGGCGGTAACGGTCGAAATTTCGACCGTTACCGCCCGATATTAGGGTTTTTGGGTGTACCGCCCGGTAGCGGGCGGTCCGCGTACCGGTCACCTATCGGACCGGTACGTACCGCCCGTACCGGGCGGTACGATTCGGTAAGTCAATCCTTGAAGGTTAGCACCTTTGTAGATGGATTGAAAAGGATCATTGTCAATAGAATGTCTTATTATGGCAGTGATTAACACAAATGATGAGTCATGCTAATGCTTTTATCAAGATTATGACTGTCTATGGACTGCTACTAGTAAGTGTGAAAAAGAATCAGAACACATTAACAATTAAGAAAAACAAAAATTTGAGGTAAAAAATGAAAGATCAAGTATGCCAAATGAAGACACATTTTCACTTCTTATCAAATAAATTATAATTGTGAGTGATAAACTGGTACAACAATAAGCTACATAAAATACAAGTGCATTTATCAAATAGTTATGAAATACAATATAAATATAAAAGTAGTAGTCTCTAACTACTGAGAAATTATCGAGAACCCTCGATTCATGTGCACAAGGAGAGTTCCAACTAGAAGAATCATCGAGAACCCTCAAAGGAGATTCAAAACCAGCAACCTGGTCTAAGATGTTGACAATTTCCAATAAAATTTATCAACTTAGCACACTAACCTGTGCTTGAATTTTTCTCTTTCTTGCTATGACTCTTCCTGATTGAATAAGGGAACTTGTTTCAGAACCACTAAAAGCATCTTTTCTTTGGTGCTCTTGATGGTTTAGTTGAGCTGTCACATCATTACTCCTAATCTGTAAATTATCAGAGCCTGTCCTGACAAGAGAGCTTCGAGAATTTCGAGAATTCGAGATAAGTATGCTGTTATGCTGGTCAGCAGTGGGAGACCACAATTTTGTTGGAATTGGATCATCGAAAAGCATGCGCAATTTGACAGAGTACCTCTCTCTCACCCTGTACAGTTCTGTTCTGTGTTTCTCTACTGCATTTATATCATCTTTGATGAATTGCATGTCAGTTTGAACCTGAAATATGCCGACATGCTTCTATAAGGATTTGTTCACATTGAGATAATTTAGTTGTTATACAAACATGAAAGACAATTCATCCAATCAAAATAAATTTGTTTGAGCTAGTTTTTTATAAGAAAAAACTATACTAATGGAAGTACAAAAAGTCTTCATAACAAGAACAAAACACGTTAATATGATCCACCTCATTCAGCTCTTCCAGCTTTTTTTTCCTAAGACTGTGTAAAAAGTCAAGCAAAATTTGCATATTCATCTCAGCCTCTTGTTGCTCCATTCTCCGCTTTTTCTCACTGAGAAGAGACAACAGACCATCTAGCTCCTTAACTGACATTTCACATCCCTGTTTAGAAGAAGAACCATCTAAGTAGAAAGACAACAGCCTATGAGGATGTTATATCACTTTCATGAGCAGCAAAATTCCTGTAATATTAACAGGACAATTGCAATAACTAACAAGATGTACCTATGAATTCTACATCACAGGATTGCAAAATGATCAAAACATCCTCCAAGAAAAAACAGGTTGCTTATTAGTAAGAGTCTACAGAAAATGAGCATATGTATAACATATGATGTCTATTCAAAATTCACACAATGAGTTGTGATGCATACCAGTACCAACCAAATTGTGATGTTAGTAAATATGGTTTCAGAAGCCTCTCATGGAAGCTTAATGCACAATGTCAATCTGAAAAAAAAAAAAATCACACCTTGTTCGGCAATCACTTACCAGAATATGAAGTCCTAAAGTTATCAAACCTAACAAAAAGAAGGAAAAAAAATGTTGAAAGATTTGATAGGTAAAAAGGTAATTTAGTCACAGTTTCTGATGCTACTAAACTGATGGGATGATCAACTGCATTTTCACAGCTGCTCAAGATTCCAATTCAAATAAGTTGACATTTATATTAAATTGTTATATGGTTAATTAGGAATATGTTCCGACAGCTTAATAATCAAGCAATTACTTGCCAAGAAAAAGAAATGTATCATTGTGAATGTTCTATGGATGATAAAAGCTAAGAATTAATGTCTCGAGAAGTGCTCCACAGGGCAGTGCCTAGGATCATTAAGGTGCTTAAATGCCTTTTATCATAATATAAGCAGTGGCACAGAACCTGTAAGTTATTTATGCATTAGAAATCAATTATCTGCGCAGGTTATAGTGCACACCAATAACACAGACTTCTTACCTTGCCTGTCTTCTGCTGTATTCTCTACTTTCTTTTCATCAGAGAGGGAAAACTATCAGCCAAATGCAAACATATTTTCACTTGACGAAGTGAAGAAAGAGTATTCCTTGACCCAATTCATGTCAAGCAAGATCAAAGTATCCAATCTAGACTACTGATCTCATCAACCAAAACATGTGGCAGATGGAAGTGAGGACCAGCAAGTGTTCCACCTGACTTTCTAGACAACATCCTTTAATGCATGAAATTTTACTACTTGATTTCGAATATTACCCCTTGTTTCTACTACTTATCTCTTATAATTTACACTTTTAAATCAATCAACATCTTAATTTAACTAAATGAAATATAGAAACCTATGATGTCTCATTTCTGTAAATATCCAAGATCTACCTTGACAAAAATTACAAAAAAAACATACCAAGTGAAAAGACAGAGTGCTAGGCAAGTGTCCAACAGCTTAGACTCCAAGTGTGGTGAAAATGCAGACGTAAAGGTACATGAACTAATAATGGAATGGTCTCATTATTTCAGAACAATAAGCCAAGACGGAGGAATTGAAATTTAGTAAAAGCAAAAGTTTTCTAGAAGTGATTATTTCCAACAAAATTTTGTTACATTTTATGCCATCCTTGTCTTAAACATTTGCATCCAGTTGGTACATAATCCTAGTAAATTAACAAAGACTTTATTAGGAGCCATTGATGTAATCTTTATGTCCTGGAAGTTGAAGACATCTTCATCGATTTTTAGTTAGATATTTTCAAATTTATAATGGTATTTTGAAGATTAATTTGGATTTTAGAAGAAAAATGAACAAGAAGCAAATTGATGCTCCCTGTTAACACAAACACACACACAATACACATCATTGAGAAGACAATGAAAAGATAGCAAATGAAGAAGGACTAATACTTGAGTTGCTCAAAAGCCATACAAAACCATTTAACCAACAAAAAATGGAGTTGATCAACAAAAAGACAGGAGTGATAATATATAGGGCCTTCAAAAATTGATGATACTTTCAAGTAGTGGAGAATTAGATCAATTATTTGACTAATGAAGGAAATATATTGGACAGCCCTATTACATATAGACAACTTCAGCTGTAGGAGAGAATGAGATACAAAAACTCCATCAGAAATAGTTTCAAAATTTTGCAGACTAATAAACATTTATCAAATCTCATTTAATCCATCAATTTTGCCGAACAATAAACCTTTCAATAATATAAAAATATGAGCTGGATCGTATAATTTTCTGTGATACCTAGACATGCACTGATACATATGTGTGATCGTTTATCTGAAATTAAACAACAAGGTTATTATAAAGCTAAAAACAAATAATCACCAAAATAGAGTAAAGTGACCTCATTCTACTAAAAGGTTATAAGAAAATTTGGCGAATTATATCATGCTGAAACCTTAATAATACAGCATAACTGAGAAAATTTTAGGTCTGAAAAACAAAACAAAGAAATACTCATATATGATGATGAACATAAACAAATATTAAATAATACAAATAGATAAATCAGCAATTATTCAATAACTAACCAAATTATGCATGGAAACATCTGCATGATGGTTACTATTTAGTAGGCATTGACATAACATGTAATATTTAGTGGAGAAAAAAATTGACCTGTTTCAATGCCACACGAAGATGCTCAATAGGTGATGCTGATTTTGCAATTTGACGGACACATTGCTTTTTCAAGAGCTGCGTGTTTAAAGAACAAATATAATAATAAGCTTTACCATGATATTGGCAGCTGAACGACATGATATAAAGCAAGCATAAATACTGGATGAAGATACTCAAGACATTTATTTTAAAATAAAATTGCTCTATGCATTCATTAGATTTGTATGTCGCTCAAAAATACGGATGAAATTTATCATATGATAAACTGAGGAACATGTCTCGCTGTCTACACTGGCATATGATAAACTAAGGAACATGACAGAGCAACTACTAAGTGTGAAACACATACTATAATAACAGCATTCCAAGCTTACCAATGGTTAAGCCAACCAATAAGTAAGTACAAAGGATCATTTGATGCCATTTAGTCATTTCAGCCACAGTTGTTATTGGCAACTACCAAAGAATCTGGGCAACAGCATAGCTGATAAATGAGCTTCAGAAGCATAGGTTATGACCACGTGTCAACAAATTTACTGACATACAATTGCATGAATTCATGCATGTCGAAATCTAAACTATCAATTTATAATCAGTAAATAATTTTTTGGGGTGATTTTATAAAGTTATATATTGCTAAGAGCAGATATAATGATCATTTGTGTCATTGCACATCTCCCAAATTTTCGCCATGTTCATGTTCCTTGCATAGAGTCAAAGCATTTTGTAATGAGAACTTTCCGAGCATAATGTAATTTGACAAGATTTATATCTATAGCTCACTCAAAATTGTCAAGGCATTTCATGTTAGCAAAATTGCCAAAGTTCTAGGCTTCTAGCCTAGGTAGAACATTACATCAGTTGGATCCCTTGCCTAGGATCTTCTATGTTATTTGACCACTACATTCATATACTTTTTATGTCTCCATCAGGATCATGATGTGAAAAATCCCAAAAACAATGTAGTCTTGGTATCAACATTCTTAGTTACAGAAAAGGAATCTAAAGAACAAGTAGTCTTTTAATTGGAGATAGCAGAACCTCAAGTATTTTAACCAGATAATTGTGAAATTGCCTATACTCCTTATTGTGGGTTACATAGTGTGTAGCCTTTTGTTTTTACTAATCAGATGAATAGACTAGTTTTTAGAAAATGGTATATGCATGACATGCTTCTTCTAGCAATTAAATTTCAAAAAGGATTAAATTATCTAATTAAGCATGTGCCTTAGAGATAATTGAGAAACATAGCCAAATACATTCATCCATCATGTTCTTTTGTTTAAATAGTAGGTTTCTTCTGTGAATCAGTCCCAGTGTATATAGATGGATAAAGATGGAGCAAATTGTTATGACATTATCTGCATGCATGGTAATTGATCATCTGAATCTTGATTTGGCTAAATATTATATTATTGGATAAGGTTCTAAGTGGTCACTTGGTCATTATGTAGGAAATGCAATGGCTTTAACTAACAATAACATGTAGCAGTTATGCAGCTCCAACCTTACACCTCTCGAACAAGCTAGCTGTTTAGTACATTGATGAACCAAAAGCAGCCAAACACAAAGTATGCCTTTAAGGCTCGTTTGTTTTCCCATGAAAGAAAAAGAGGAATAAATCCTAGAATTACAGGTGTTATGCCTTCCATCCTCTTCCTAATTAATCTGTTCTAAAGAAATGGTATAATAGCGGATGGGTGTATGCTTGTTAAATTATCTACCCGATGCATGTTTAGACAGAACGTCATGATAAATGGTTACTCTAATTAGAGGATACATGGGATAATGGAATACCTGGTTAAACCAGATGTGTTGGTCAGTTTTCTGTAAAATTGTCACCAATTCAACAAGAAATTTCACCAGTTGAACAGTTCGAAATTGTGTAAAGCCTTCTCACATTTTTCCAACTATCAAAATTACAGCCAACATTTCAGCAAAAAGTTTTCGACATCCACTATCTTCAAAAGAAAATACCCCTATTTATTAAATATTGTCTTACTTTTGCAAAGAACTAGCTTCGTGTTGTAATGAAAATTATAAACCCAACTTCACAAATGGGGTTATGATATGTAGGACTACAAATCAACCAATCAAAAGTGCAGATGATCTTGGCTTGGTTCCTTGCCACAGTTACTTACAGAATGGTGGAAAATATAATTTTATCATGCCATTCAAGCTCATCTTCGGATACTTTTAAGAAATTATAAAATTACACACTGAAGGCTGCTGAATGGTTGAGTCGTTTCATTTTCCCACTCTGACCTAATAAGAACATAACTACGTAGAGCAAGTCTATGAACCGTTGAAACAACCAACAATTGATCCTTATATATGTGGTTTTCATTTGACGCTCATATAACCATAACACAAATTGAAACCGAAGGTGGAGGGACCCCTGTAGCTAAATCTAGACACGAATTCGACCCTATTATAGAAATGATTGAAGGTAAAGCAAATAAAAATCTAGGAAACAATTGATTGTTCCTCAAACAATGGGATAGATTAACTAATTGTGACAATCAATGAAACAAAATGGCAGCTTCAAGCGGGATTCTAGACAACTAAATATAATTAAGATGGGACGGTAACCTTATTGAGGAGGAAATTGGGGTAGAGGTGACTCTTGGTGAGGTAATTTCCGCAGCAGGGGCAATCGCTCTTATTATTGAGGTGGGTGACGATGCACATGTAACAGAAGCAGTGGCCGCAGGCCGTCAAGAAGGCATCCTTGATAACCCCCATGCAGATGGGGCAGAGCAGGTCCCTGTCGCGCTCGGCTTCCGCCTCCACCGCCGCGCCGTCCCGAGATCCGTCCGGTACCGTCTCCCCCTCTGCGGCCGGAGCCCCGGCCACGTCCGTGGTCTCCGATGACGAAACCGCCAGCGGCGTGACCGAAGCCCCCATCTCGTCCGCCTTCGACACCGACGGCACCAGCACTCCCGCCGACGAGCCGCCCATCGCAGGGGAACGGGAGCAGCAGGAAGGGTAGAGGCGATGATCGGAAAGCGGTGGTGTACGGACCAAAGGAAGCTAGGAAAACATATATGGCCGGTCGCCGGACACCGTTGCCAAATTATTTCAAGAAATTCTTCTACGCGTATTTTACACTCATATATCTACCCGCCTCGTAAATGGCTTGATGGTAGACCCCAGGTGGGTCCCACAGAGCTCGTGCCTTCTTTTAATTGTTCTAGTCTCCGTCAAACCGGTCAACAGATACAAGCACAACAATAACAAAGATAAATTAAAATCATAATAATATGAGATTTACTCCTGGGCTTGAAACAAGGAGTAGTTCATCAACACATGGAAAAGAAATAGATTCTGCCGAATATAAGCGCAAATTCTAATCTACAAGGAAGACAAAAAGAACAAGTGATCCTTCCATCCATCGCCATTTGAGAAAGAGCTTGTGATCGTAAAACGCTAGCACTGTAAATATCTGCAAAATTTAATAACATACATTAAGGGAATATGCCGCTTACTATAGAGTTAAATAGAAAGGGAAAAAAATAGCTAGAGGAAGAAGGAACATTCATCATATGTCTGACGCAGAGCTCCACTGCTCTCCCAAACTAGTAGTAGAAACATGTTTGAATGAATCGTCCCTTATGCACAAGGAAGTGGGAATATATATATATATATATATATATATATTGTATGTATGTGTGTGTGTGTTACGGCAGCAGCATCTCTCTTAAGCAAGTAGAACTAGGAGATCCCCACTGTTTTCCCCAGCAACCACATTACTAGAGAGAATTCGATCATGAACAAGGCATGAAGCCACGCCCTGTCGACGACGAAGCCGAACACCGAGATCCCTGCCCTGTTGTTCTCCAAGTATGTCACTGAATCCAGCAAGAAGAACACCATCAGAATGAGATATAGACATATGATCGAGATGAGTATTCTTACCCAATGCCTGTCTTTTTTGAAAGGAGATGGTGTTAATGTTGGAAGGCATCATCTTTCTGACATCCAAGACGTCCCCATCCTTGTCATCGTCGTCATCAGACTCGTCGCCGGAGCTGCAGTTTGGCGGAAATGACGTCTCAGGCTCGGCGTCAAAGGACTCGACGGTGGCGCAAGCGTGCCATGTCGCAGCTTGGCTGGTTATTGCCTGCGCCTTGTGTGTGATCTTGGCAGCGCTACGAAGGCATATCAGTAGTCCGGTCACAAGACCGATGGAGCACAACTACAGAAGGAATTGCTATGAGCACATACTGCGGTTGTAGCTGCGACGGTAACGCGACGACGGTCAATGATGAGGAGGACAAGCCTTGGCACTTACAGCGAGCTCGCCGGCGTTGTTGAGGTTGACCACCGCCCGGGGACGGGTGGTGAGAAGCAGCGTCGCGAGCTGGCTGGCGGTGACCAGCAGGAGGCAGGACAAGATGAACGACCGGTACCGGTGGCTGATGATCCTGAGCTGCCGCCGGATCCTCAGGTGTTCCCCGAGCACCGACGCCACATCCGACTCCGGCCCCCCTTCCCTGAACACCGAAGCGAAGTCCTGCAGCCTCAGGATCTGCAGGTGGCACATCAGCCGGAAAAGAACGCACACGAAGAGGAACAGTGATATCCTGTAAATCCAGCTCGCTAGCTCTAAGGCGCACGCCACTACGTCGCCCACCACAACGCTTCCCGCTACCTTGAACGGCACCCGTTCCGATCCCGACGAATACCACCATATCTTATAAGTCACTTCTCCAACAAAGCACGGCATCACAAATACGGAGAGCAAGCGGAACGAGCGATTGAGCTGATCCATGTAGCCCTCCCGTACCCGCTCGCTAGCTCCGACCAACTTGTCGAGAAAGAGGAAACGACGAAGGCCATAGCGACGGACGAAGGCGGAGAGACAAAGATATGAGAGACTAGAGGCGGAGATGAGAGAGAGTTGAACCACCACATCATAAGCACGACGGGTGGGGGCACAGGAAAAGACGAAGTGGGAGGCAATGGGGACGAATACGCTCAGAAGAAGGAAAATGGACCAGGAGACCACTGCGTGCTTAGCGTTGGACTGGTCAACGCACATCCACCTGAGGCAGAACCGGAAGCTCTTAAGCTCATCGTCAGCGCGAGAGAGGCAACGTGCATACGACACCCTGCTAGATAGCAGCGACTCGGTGGTGCTACTGATAGTCGCTTCTACGACGATGCCTTCTCCCGCCATTAATGGAGCTCCCTCCTCTTGATTGCTTGATCAGATCTTTTGCTTCTTCCTCTTAATCCTGCTCCTGGTTCTCATCAATCTATGCACTTTTAACACCTACATAATCTCCTACACCAACGAATCAGGCGAAGAATAAGGAATCGATGGAATGCTCGGCGCACTAATCGGGCTCCTGTTATCTATAACCAGGTACGCCTTAATATGGTGTTGCTCTTCCAGGGTACGTACTCGGTTTGCGTGAGGAATGTTTTAATTGCAGCCGCCAACAAGTTTGGGAAGAGATTTGGTTGATCGTCTCGCAGCGGCTTCCACACGTAAACTATGTATGTGGCATCTCTGTCCCAAGTGCCAACTCATTTCATATATAAAACATCTAAGTTTGGACGATTTTTCTAAAAACAAATTATTATTTTAATTTTTTTTCGAAATGCTCTGATTTTTTTCAAATAGTATTCTGATTCAAAAAAATACCAAACTGTTCATAAAAAAGCACAGTACTTTTCTAGTCCATTACAATGTTTTGATTTATTATATTATTTTGATCACCATAACAAAAATATTGTAAATGAGTTAAATGGTATCAAAACATATTAGAAGCTATTTGATATATTTTACTGGATTCAGATACATATGTATAATAGTTTAAGAATAATATCATCTAAATAGAAATAAAAAATTAACTTATTATAATATTTTTATTATAAAATCTATTTTGATCCAAATAGATTCAACCAAACCAACTATAAGCCAAAAAAATAGAGTATCATAATAATCTGCATATAATAATAATAATAATCAAAGAGACATAATATAATGTCACTTATAGTATTTTTCAATGATGTTTACGATATTTTTATATCTCAATAAAAATATTATAAATATTGTTAAAAAATACTACAAATAAACCAAATGAAAATAATGTAATGGCTCAACTAATTCTGATATAAATAAACTATTATAATATTTTTGATATTGTATCAATTTGGGTTGCACATAATAATTAATCAAATAAGAGCTAAAACCGATTTTTTTTTCACCCTAGTTAGTTGACATTGTACATAAAGGCATAAATAGAGTGAAATATGATGTCTCATTTTTTTCAGGTAAATAATAATTTAAAAATAACTGGTAAAGATAATATCGTGTTGTAACTATAAACATAAAAACTATAATATGCTGAATTAAATGTGAAAATAATCTTTTATGTCATGATTGAAATCAAATACTTAGATATGATTTAACGATGGGTACATTTTGGTATCATCCCAAAAGATCTCTATTTGATCCTGCAAAAACATCGTCTTTAGATTCTAAATCGCTGTCAATCTATAAAGAGGAACTAGATCATTCTTCTCTCTTTCTATTTTTTCATAGAACCACCTAGATTTTTGGTTTAGAAAAAAGAGTTGAGAGAGATACTGTAATAATCTATTTATAAGGTCTATGATAAGTAATTAGGAGACTTTTTTTGTATTGACCAATATATTTCATCAGAATGCAATTAGTTATATTATATATATCTTATCCAATTATAAAGATTACAAAATCTAATAGATAAATAATAATAATTTAAAAATAACTGGTAAACCAAAAAATAGATGGTTTAGGTTTACTGCTCTTAATGTTGGTTATGATTCTAAGATGTGTTTTATGGTCTTGGGTACAAGTAATTATGCCACAAATGTTTTCGTAGTTCAATTGACTATCTTGCGTGAAATTATGCACCTTGAAATGGTTAAGTAAATAGAAATTTAAGAAAGTTGATTACTAGGATATAGAAGTATCGAACAACGTATTGTCATTACCGAAGCCACCATCATTAGAATTGTGAACAATGACATGCATTCCTTTGGTCTACCTGACCCTACTCTCGTTCTTGAAAGACAACCCTCCCGATGGAAATGCAGCTTGAGGTAACAAATACGGATCGACCTGCATTTACATTTTCCAGATATTCACATTACAGACATGCTAAATGGAAAACTTGAAGAAGCAAAAAGAAATGTGCCAAAGAAAATTTCTTAGCCACATATCAAAATATTGATATATCAAGTGCCAAGGATCAAAGAAACGCAAATTACTTTCCCTCATCCTTTTAAATGAAAAGGACACCATGAAGACCAAGAAAAGATAGTTGGTCAGAGCATATGTCAAATAAGAATCTACATAAATAACAAGTTTCCAAAAAAAAAAAAAAGCTCCAAGATTTTCTTTTCCCTACTGCATTTAGTAAAAAAAAAAAAACGAATTTGCATTTTTTTTACCTCAACTTATTGTAACTAGTACATTTTTAATGGAGTGTTCCCAGTCCTTTTTTCATCATTTAAATGGGCTTGAGTAATCATCACGACTCCCTATGATATAAAAAAGACAAAAGGATCCAAAAGAGAATTCTATCCATTGTTTCCTCATGGTCAGTGATATTATCTAGCTTTGTTCATTTAATGGTTCAACTGTTTTCTTCTTTTCTCCACTCTACACTTCCTGTTCCCCAACTTTTCATCTTAATAGCTGAACTGGAATGCTGAACCTAAACATAGATGCCTTAGATGACAAACTAAATATATCGTGAAGTAAATATTCAATTATTTTGCCCAGATAGATTCCTTCCCAATTTCCATACAAGAATTCCAGCTGAAAGTGGTTATAACACTTTTTTTTAATGCTTTGGGCTAACTTTTAACAGAAAAGTTGTCTTGGTGGAATATCTAATGTTAACAGGAGTCAACTGTCGCATGAAGCCTAGAAGGACTTAAGGCAACATCATTCTCATATGCTTAATTGAATCATAACTAGAGATTAGGATTCCGGAATTGGTAACATCTACATCATCAATGACTATACTGAACCAAATTCTCCTATATATATATAATATATAATATATCCTTAACATAACTTGATCTTCTGTTTATGATATTTAGTTGTCAACTATGGAGAATGATGTATGAAGGCCCTATGCTTCCAAGCAACAGAGTTTTACTTACTACAGTAAAATTTTTATTCCAAGATCCGCTAGGACAGTATGTTCTGGTACAATCTGATGTTTATTAATTTGTGCAGGTCTATGCCAGTTTAATACGCATTAAACTCGAACAATAGGCATTAAGATAAAAGCCACGACATGTGTTTAGACACATGATGGAAAAACCACTAACATGATAAAAGCCCAAGAACAAAATTTTGATCCTTGAAGGCATGTATACAAATACAAAATGGTACACAATGATAAGTGTGTGCCTTGAACTCAGTTATGTGCAACCATATCGAGAAGCCTTGTAAAATAGCACAATGATAAGTATGTGCCTTGAACTCAGTTATGTGCAACCAGCTAAAGAATGAGCTTCTTGTTTATTTTCTATATAGGATATCATAATTAACAACCGGGACCTTATAATATATATATATATATATATATATATATATATATATATATATATATATATATATATATATAATTACTCAAAATATTTCTCAAGTGTCATGACTAAGGCTCGTTGTTGTTTAGGATTTTTACCATCTAAAGACAATCTAATCGCACCCAGATATTTTTGAGGCCCTGGCAAGAAGCAAAGATGAGAGCATCTAAAATTGCTGTACTTCCATGAGTTTCTCATAACAGCAGCTCGTAGCAATCAGTTTCTCATAAACTAGAACTCGAGGGCTGGAGCACTCAAAAAAAGAATTGATTAGTTAAATCACTATATTCTAGGTACAAGACATTTAGAGTTTTATCATAAAATAATAAAAAAATAAAAAAAATTAATCACCTTGAGAGGATCGACCTCTTAGGGTTGCTAAAGGTTGGAATAATATTTCATATATAATGAAAAGAAATAAATACATCTATATTTATATAGTTTCAAATAAGCCTCTATCCAACTCTTACTAGGTTAGAAAAACTTAATAGAATATGATTCAAAGCTTGAAAAATAAAAGGGATCCTGATAATTACTCCCCCTTCAAATCAGTCTTATAGGTTTGGAATCTCCAGACCTATTATAAGTCCGGTATTAAAGAATGAAATACTCATATAGGATATTCTTAGTATCTCAAGTCTAAGGAACAGATACACCACTAGGACAATCGAATCGCTATCTAACAATAAGACATCATTAACCATCCAGCATTCCGTAAGCGGATCAATTATTGAACTCATTCTTCAATGAACACTAGTATTGTATCTCTAGTGTCCCCACACAAGCAACTATGAGGCCAGTTACATCTATCATATGGATGGGTATACAACATACCAATCTATCCGGTTATCTCGATGTCCCTCTCGAGTAACCTATAACCATGATTATTTAGGATCTGTGTTTAAAGGCGAATCGGTCTCATTATTGTGATATCATCATGATCCGATTCTCATTGCACAGATTCATGGACATCATAATATATTCAAGCAACAGACAATATAAAGTGATAAAATATCAAAATATAATAATAAACAAAAGACTACGTGTCAAGTCACACGTGTCATCACTCACGTGATTGGCTTGCATGACACATATGACTAGCAATTGGATATTATCCACAAGATCCAATAATTTATGCGCTTATTAGATATTCAATAAGATAGGGGCTCCAACAGATATCTCATATTCGAACATTTACTTGTCGTAACACCTATCATATGTGTGTGACCCTCTAGGCCCAATATCAAGCTGGCCATGAGTCATACCTGTTAAAACTCTTTTTGACTCAGTAATTTATTATTTTCATAATAATTCATTCGACTCATCGACTACGGACGTACTAGGCTACTATATCATAGTCCCCAAACGATATAGGAGAATCCAATCTTTTGAATCTATCTGTCCTCAATTACTATGTACCTATAATCTCTTATCCATTTAATATTTCAAAGACCATATAGTGGGCATAGTGTTGTCAGGCCCATACAGTTTCTCCTTGAGTCTTGCTCTAATCGGATTCTCCCGAAGAACTCTTTTTCTCTCAATCCGAATGACCTTGGCTAAGGATTTGTCTAAGTAAAAATATATTAAATATTTCTCTAATGATACCGAGAGTGTATGATCCTCTATCGACACTCAATAGCCCTCGTAAGGTTAGTTATCACTCTTGATGATCGGTTGTGCTAGATCTAGAACTTCCAAACCTGTAATTTAGGTATCAAAAGAGTGGACTACTCATATAGGATATCTTTGGTGCCTCAAGTTTAAGGACTAGATACATCACTAGGATGATAGAATCATTGTTTGACAATGAGGTATCATCAAGCATTCCGTCAATGGATTAATCAGTAAACTCATTTTCCAATGAGCACTTGCACGATATCCCCAGTATCCCCACATGAGCAGCTATGAAACCAGTCGTCTCCATTATATGGATGGGTATACAACGCACTAGTCTATCCGATTATCTCGATGTCCCTCTCGAGTAACTTATGACGGAGATTATTTAGGGTCTATATTTAAAGGTAAATCGATCTCATTATCATAATCTCATCATGATCTGATTCTCATTGCATAGATCTATTGACATCACAATATATATAACAGGCAATATAAAGTGAGAAAATATTAATAAATAATAATCAGCAAAAAGAGTGTGTCATGTCATACGTGTCATCACTCACTTGATTGGCTTGCAAGGCATTTATGACCAGCACTTCTCCACATCAACCATGACTATGACAGAAGGTGTGACAAGTTATGGCTATGACGGAAGATGGGATGAGGCTTGGGCTATTGCAACGGAAGGTGAGATAAGGAATTATAGTAGGAACACCATGTATCACTATTTATATACCAAATGATAAGACCCCTAGGATTTTATCATAGAATAAGAGAAAAAAAAGAGAATGATCACTTTGAGGGGATCAATCTCCTAGGGTATACGAAAGACTGAAATAATATTTCATATATGATAAAAAGAAACAGATATATCTATATTTATAAAGTTCTACCATTGAGTCAATTAGGACTTAGACTCCTAATAAAATAAATAAATATCAAATAAGTCTCTATACAATTATTGTTGAACTAGAAAAACTTAATAACACATGATTCAAAGCTTTTAGAAAAGAAAAAGGATCCTAACAACATACAAGTCATAAAAATACAAGAGAATTGAACAATATGAAAACCATTTAGAAGTAAAAAATCTTCCCTAAGCCAGCTTCCGTGGAAAGATTATAATCTTAATAACCACACCATATTGCTTTCCAACTAACCCTAGTATTGAAGGTTTCTCATTAGTGAGAAATCTATTAAGTGCTTTGAGCTGTCATAACTTCTTTCGGACGAGGGAACCAGCACCAAACATCATTATTAGGGGACAAGGGAACATAGATAGCTGCTACCTTCTTAGCCAAGCTAGGAAGAAAGATTTGAAATAAGATATCACCATTTCATTGGTCAGTAAATTTTAAATCAGCAATCGTTTTGATATTTCTAGAGTCCTCAAGATTAATAAAAGTAGGCTAGAAAGCAAAGGGTGTGTGGATCATTCAAAAAGCAATAGTCCGACCACTACCCACAATAACCCTGAATCCCAGGCGCAAAGCTTTCAAGGAGTTTAAGATGTTTTTCCAAGACAAAGAGGTGGAGGTGAACTTTTTAGGGACAAGTGATAGACGGCTATATTTGACTTTGAGTAGATTAATTCTAAGTATTCTTAGAGTAATTTTTATCATTAGGTTTTATAAATAGGATTATGGTTGATGAAGTAAATAACATGTACTTAGTAATTTTTTATAAGTTTTCATGGTTTTATCTCTTATTTAATATTACTTTGATTTTCATATTTGAAAGTATTATTTTTTATTTGCATGGTATTCTAATTTTAATTTTTTTTCTTTCTTCGTACTTAACATTTGTGATATTAGAGCCAAGTTAAATCTAAACTAAGTATTCTGACTTCCAATAATAATTTCATGTCTCAATCTCTTATTATCATCTTCTTGGACAAATGTTATAAATTTTGGAGTATCAAAATGAAAACTCTATTCAATACTCAAGGTCTTTGAGACTCCATGAAGAAAGAATATGCAGATCCATATGAAAAAACTAGGTTGATGGAGAATAGAAAAAAATGACTCAAAGATATTATTTTTTATTCAACAAGCTATACATAAAATAATTTTTTCAAGAATT
Organism: Musa acuminata AAA Group; assembly: GCF_036884655.1. Lineage (NCBI taxonomy): Eukaryota > Viridiplantae > Streptophyta > Magnoliopsida > Zingiberales > Musaceae > Musa > Musa acuminata. The sequence goes on along the minus strand of NC_088345.1, from coordinate 33,752,367 downwards.
ACAACAACTACTACCTTAAGACAAGCTTGGTTGATATTTAAAAAGAAATTTTAAGACTTGTTGAAGGTGATTATAGTAAAACTTTAAACCTTTTATCGTGAGTTTGAAATTTTATTTATAAAAATCAATTTTTTTCTTAAGTGATTGAAATTGTTAGTCAAATAAAATCTTATAGTAAATATCTTCATAATTATATTATTATTATAAAAGTTTTAGGAAGTTTAACTCTAAAATTCAATCATGTTATTATTAGAATTAAGGAGTTAAAAGATTTATCTTTTTTTTTTTATTTGATTAAGTAATGATTCCTTACAAACATATAAAGCAAAGTTGAATAAGTCATATAACAAAAGTAAAAAATATATATATATATTTCAGAGAATTCTTTTACTTCAAAAGAGGAGATAGAAAAATTAATGGAAAGAGAATATTGCAAGGTAGGATTTCGTAATAAAAAAATTATCAAATTATAATCAGAAAAATTATAAGAGTATAATTGAATGCCAATGTTATAAAAAGTTTAACCATATGAAAGGCAGATTATTAGAAAAAGGAAAAGCAAGCAAATTATATTTAGGAAAATGAAGAAAGTAGTAAATTATTCATGACTCATTCTAAGTTGATATCTCAATTGATTTTTTGATAATGAATATTCTAATCATATATCAATTATAAGATCAATGCTTAAATATCTTATTGATACTCACAAGTTAAAATTTAAATTCAGAGATAACAAGTAAATCTAAGTGGATGTTAGGAACGGAGCGACGCTAAAGGGGGGGGGGGGTTAAATTAGTATAGCGGATTAAAACTCGTAAGTTTGAAATCGATTTCATAAATGTATAGAGATTTCAATTTGACCAAGGATAACTTAGCTAAAATAACTTGAGTAAAGGTAGTCAAGAGTAGGGAGGTGATTTGCAGCTAAGTAGAGAAATGGTTCAGAAAATTAAACACTAACACATTCAAAGAACACCATGACGAATAGTGGTTCGGTCAAATGACCTACATCCACTTTCGAAGCCTTCTTCGATGAGGCTCGCAACTTTCACTAGCAAATCACTTTGAAGGGGAAGGACCAAATACCCCTCTTACAACCTTCTTACAAGTGGTCCACGCACTTACATATTTTTCAAAGAGAAAGAGGGAGGAGCTTTTTCTTACTTTCTAACTTATCAAAAAGGTGTCTTCTCTGTTGAGAATTGAGGGGTATTTATAGGCCCCAAGAGGATTCAAATTTGGACTCCAAATTTGAATTACTTTTGGGTTTCCCGATGCTGGTGGTGCCATCGCTTGTCAGTGGTGGTGCCACCGCCTGTCAGTGTCTGACACTAACAGTGTACTGGCGGTGCCACCACCCAGTCCAGTGGTGCCACCGCCCAGTTCGGCGTGCCACCACCTGGACTATTCTAGCTCACTGGTTGGGCTCCAAACTTGGTCCAAACTAGTCCAAACTCAGGCCCAATTAGCCCTTAATCGGGTTATAGGATTAACCCTTAATCCTAACCCAAATTATATGTAAACTATGAAATTAAGACATAGCCCTAAGTAAATTTTTAACCGGCAACGTTGAGTTTCCTTCTGACGAGCTTTCCGGTGAACTTCCAGCGGACTTCCGATACACCCTCGGATTTCTTCCGACGGACTCCCAACAGGCTCCCAGTCTTGTGGCGAGTTCAACGAGTCTTTGACAAGTATCCGAACCTTCTCGGTGATCTCCGCGAACCTCCAATGATCTTTTCGGTGGACTTTCGAAAACTTCGGCAAGTCCCCGATTCTTTCTCGGTTGGTTCCGATAGCACTTCCGACGATTCTTCAGACTTTTAGCGGACTCTCGAACACCCATTGAACTTAGCTCCGGTAAACTTGTTTTATGTCTTTATGCTATCGTAGTTAATCCTACACACTTAACTCAATAATATAGATTAGATCAATTAACCCATCAATTGACTCCATCATCAAAATTCGAGATTCAACAATCTCCCCCTTTTTTATGATGACAATCAATTGATGACGGAGTTAATCATAACTCCCCCTATCTATATGCCATGAGAAGATAAAAACACTTGAATTCAATCTCTTTGAATTCAAGCCTAAACCAATAAGTTCTATCTGTCGAACTTATCATTATTCTTAATAAGCATGAGCAAATACGAAACTTCGTATTTCTCATAATTTCAAGGTATGAAAATTATTTTCAAGCCAAATGATAAAAGACAATTATCATTTCGACAAGAAATAATAATAATTTGAAATTTCAATATGGATATCATGATATAAATACAAGACATGATTTCATATGATTATGAAATGATTGCTTATCATATATATATATATATAAATAATAAATATGACACGATAACTAATCTAAAAACTTTCATATGTGATATGCTTAAAAAGTTTTACGATACTTTTGAGGAATATAACACATATAGGACATTTTTCATTGCATTATACAACATATAAGCTATTACAATATGATATAAGTTATGCTAATTTCATATTTGCACAAGTCATCAATCTTTTGTATATTCGTCTTCCCCTTTGTCATCAATAAAAAGGAGATGAGTTTTCAAGCATATAACTCGTGATCATTAAAGTCATTCATAAAATCATCTCATAAGAAAAAAAATCTTGAAAAGGAAATGTCAAAATTGATAAAGCTTCAACTTGGTATTAAGATCGATCATTCAAGAAAAACATCAAATCATCCAAAATAACATGAAGGTGCCATCAAAATATTGACAAAATTTTGGAAAGAAACATCCAACATCATATACTAGAATAATGTCAAACGCATATTAAGGTAGCATAGATATTTACAATAATAAGAAAGGTTTAACACAACGATTATTCCTCGGGAGGAATTCCAAAGTTCCTATACATGACATCTATCTTCTGGTTCATCTGTCGTAATTCCCTCAAAATTTCAACTTGCTGTAATTGGATTTACTCTTGTTGTAATTTGATTTGATTTAATTCTGCCATGATGATATCTTCATAAGATAAATTAGGAGCTAGTTCTGAAGGTGTTGCACCAAAGGGACTAGGAGGAGATTCATTTCCCCTGAAAATGGGTGTTTCAGTGTATTCTACTGGTGGGAGAACTAGACCAATCCTTCTAGGTTGCCTAATCCATATACCATTGCCAAAAGTACACCTAAGTCTCTTGAATAGGTTTCTGTTAATAGTGTTAAATCGATCGACCTAGATTATTTCTTCATCGGGTGCGACACAAATATTATAGGCAAGCATTAATCGAGTGACTAACCCTCTATACGGTAACATTGAGTCTTTGGCTATTATGTCTTGCATATGTTGCCGGATTAAGTATCCAAAATAATTATTTTGGCCGGTCATAATCCAATACATAGTACTTAACTCTATTTGACTAATCTCATCATGATGAAATTGTTTAGGAAGTAGGATGCTTATCATGATGTGATGAAGAAATTTAGAGTTAAAAGGCAACAAGTGTTCGCAACTTTTGGGAATTATGCCTAGGTTTGGATTTGCAAAAACAGTTTCTAAGGCTTCGGAGTAAGTTACTCCGATTGCATTGATATCTCATTTACTTCTAAAATAACAACCCCTATCCTTTTCGGCAATTCCAATTAACTCACATATAATGCTATCAAAGATTCGAATATGTGTTCCTAAGAGGTAGGTAGTTAAGCTATCATTATCCACACTTAAGTTGGCATAAAATAACCTAACCAACCTAGGGTAAATCGGTTCATTGATTTATAGGATAGATAAGATATCTAAATTTGCAAATCATCTAATGGTTCCAGGTTTCCAAATTCATCTAGATCAACATGTTTGCCCTTATGTATTGTTCTTGTTTCGAAATTAGGATACCTAAGAGCTACTTCATTAGATCTAAAGAGGATTTGGTTATAAGAATCTCCTTCCACCCTTTTCCCTTTGGTTCTTGATGATCTCTTATGAGCCATATCTAATGAGAGAACTTTAAAGAATAGGCCAAATAATGAGAGGAAGAAAAAAAATTTTAGATCTTACCTTATATAAGTTTTCTTGGGAGGTAAAGAGCTTGATCCAAGAAGAACCCCTCTCTTAGGCTTCTAGAGGCTTAGAATGAGGTTGAGAGAGATTTAGAGGGCTTTGTGAGAGTGCTAGGGAGGGTGCTCTCAGGTTGGGGGCGATTCCACCACCAACCCTAACCCTCCTCTTTATAAGGGGGTTCTCGAGCGGTGCCATCGCCAACCGAGCGGTGCCATCGCCAACCGAGCGATGCCACCGCCTGGGGACCGAGCACCCAGGCGGTGCTACCGTCGGTTCTGGCGGTGTCACCGTTAACACGCTAAAAAATGAGTTTTTTTTTTTTAAGAAGTTTTAATGTGTTTGATTTAAGATAGGATAGTGTCTTATATCACTCTTTAAGATATCATTCAAAATAGAAAAGAAAGAAGTCAAATCCACAAAAACCAAAAAGAGGAGTAAAAATTTTTGGAAAATATATACAATAAGCTCATTCATAAGGACAATTCAGCATACCTAATTCCTTTCTTATATTATTACATTTTATGGGAATGTTCATTAAGTAAATTTCATAGTCTTCCAACGTATTTTTCATCCAAACAACTTGTGCACAGCATGCACTTGCAGCTATGTATTCGGCTTCCGTCGTAGATAGTGCAACCAAATTTTGTTTCTTGGAAGTCCAAAAAACAAGTGCATGTCCTAAAAATTGACATGTTCCGGATGTGCTTTTTCTATCTATCCTACATCCGCCAAAATCGATATCTGCGTAAGCTATTAAATCAAAATTATCGGATTTTGGATATCATAATCCTAAACTAGAAGTTCCTTTAAGATATCTAAGAATTTTTTTAACACTTTTATGATGAGACAATTTAGGATTAGCTTGAAACCTAGCACAAAGTCCTATACTAAACATGATATCCGATCTAGTTACAGTGAGGTAAAGTAAACTACCAATCGTTCCCCTATATATTTTTTATCAAAGTTTTCACCACTTTCATCCATGTCTAACTTAGTAGAAGTACTCATAGGAGTGTTTATAGCTTTTGAACCATCCATGTTAAATCGTTTTAACAATTCTAATATATATTTAGATTGATTAAGAAATATACCATTACTAAGTTGTTTAATTTACAATCTTAAAAAGAAGGTTAATTCTCCCATTAGGCTCATTTCAAATTCATGACTCATACACTTGGTAAATAATTTACATAGTGATTTATCTGAAGAACTAAAAATAATATCGTCAACATAAATTTGAACAATAAGAAAATTATTTTCAAAATATTTGATAAATAATATAGTATCAACCTTGTCTTTTGTAAAATTATTTAAAATAAGAAAGGAACTAAGCCTTTCATACTAAGCTCTAGGAGCTTGTTTTAAGCGATAAAGAGCCTTAGTCAATTTAAATACATGATTAGGAAGAAGAGAATTTTCAAATCCAGGAAGTTGTTCAACATACACTTCTTCAGAAATAAAATCATTCAAGAAAGTACTTTTGACATCCATTTGAAATAGTTTAAAATCATTACTACTAACATAGGCAAGGAGCATCCTAATGATTTCTAATCTTGCCACAGGAGCGAAGGTCTCTTCATAGTCAATACCTTCTTCTTAATTGAAACCTTTGGCCATTAGTCTAGCCTTGTTTCTAACCATGATTCTGCATTTATCTTGCTTGTTTCTAAAGATCAATTTAGTACCAATGACTAAATGGTCACTAGGTCTAGGAATAAACTTCTATACCTCATTCCTCTCAAATTGGTTCAATTCCTCTTGTATTATAATAACCCATGAATCATCCTTCAAGGCTTCATCAATACATTTAGGTTCAATTTGAGAAAGAAATGCGGCGTTAGCACAAAAATTCTTAAAGGAAGAATGAGTTTGAACCCCTTTTGATGTATCTCCTATAATTAGCTCCTTTCGATGAACATCTACATATTTTCATTCCTTGGGTAAGGAAATTTCGGAAGAAGATGCATCCAAGTTGCTATTTTGAGGAGGGGGTTCATTTAAATTCAAATTATCAAAACTAAGATCATCATCTAAATCATTTTTCTTTAACTCGAAAATTTCATTACAAACTATATAAATAGACTCTTCTATAACTAAGGTTCTTTTGTTAAAAATATGAAAAGCCTTAGAAACGGAAGAGTAACCAAGAAAGATGTCTTCATCGGATTTAACATCAAATTTTCCTAATGCATCATTTTTATTCAAAATAAAGCATTTACAATTGAAAACTTTAAAATAAGAAATATTTGGTTTTTTGTTATTCCATAATTCATAGGGAGTTTTTGATAGAGATAGTCTTATTAGAACCCTATTTATGACATAGTAAGCTATATTAACGGTTTCGGCCCAAAAATACTTAGGTAGACTATGTTCATTTAACACGGTTCTTGCCATTTCTTATAAATTTTTTATTTTTTCTTTCAACTACCCCATTCTGTTGAGGATTTCTCATAGTGGAGAAGTTGTGGTTATATCCACTGGATTCACAAAAACTTTGGAAGTCATAGTTTTGAAATTCACCACCGTGATCACTCTGAATTGATGAAATCATGAAGCTTTTTTCGTTTTGAGTAAGTTTACAAAATTTAGAGAAACATTTGAAAGAATAACTTTTATGGGCTAAGAAATATGTCATAGTGTATCTACTATAATCATCTACAATTACGAAAACATATTTGCTTCCTCCTAGACTCATTGTGTCAATTAGTCCAAATAAGTCCAAATGGATCAATTGCAATAGTCTAGCGGTGTTAATTTGATTTTTTAGTTTGAAACTAGTTTTTATTTATTTCCCTAGTTGACAAGCATCACACACTTTGTCCTTAATAAACTTCATATTAGGATTCCCTCATACTAACTCTCTAGATGAAATCTTAGATATTAGTTTTATACTTGCATGGCCTAATCTCCTATGCCAAAGCCAAGCATCATCATTTAAAGCGAAAAAGTATATTTCATTACTAAGTTCATATGGTGCAGACATTATTTTGTTTTAAGGTAATCATTGATATGTTATTATTTGGTTTTTCAATAATACACACATCTAACGATATAACCTTTATCGCATAATTAACTAATGCTTAAGAGATTATGTTTTAATTCATCAACTAGCAATACATTATCAATTAAAAAACTTAATTTGTTACCTATGGTTCCCTTGCCAATGATTTTACATTTGTTGTTGTCTCTGAAGGTGACATACCCTTCTTCTTTGCTAGTGAGCATAGAGAAATGAGATGGATCTCCAGTCATATGCCTTGAGCATCCACTATCAAGATATCATCTCTTGATCCTAGCTTGTGAGTTTGTCTATAAAAGAGGATCGTTTTTAGGTACCCATTTGATTTTGGATGCCTCAAAAACTGATCTACTAATTTTATCATCCATCATTGAATTATTTGTAGTTCCTTTAGGAACCCATCAACTTATGTGGACTAATTTTTTTAAATGGACATTTATAAACAACATGTCCGGATTTACAACAAAAGTTACATTTCAAATGAGGTGAAACATGTAATGTGAGTCTTTTAATAAAGGTGGTAGGATTTTGGTGAGATCCTCTCATAAAATCAATTTCACTTCTATTTGCGACGTGACCCTTGTTTGCAAGGATCCTATCCAAGCCTTTGCTATCGACCTTAAACTTGTTTAAGGTCTCCTTAAGTAGCAAATTCTCATTTTTTATTACTTCTAAGTGTTCATGGAGGAGTTTGAAGACTATCAAGCTTATTTTGTAGTAAGACATGCTCTTTTTTTAATAGATTGAACTTCTTACTAATAGTTCTACATTCATCAAATAATTCGTGAAAAGCGATAGAAAGTTTATCGAAAGATAAATCTTCATTAATTAAATCACATACCTCTCCTCCTAAAGCCATTAGCGCGAAGTTTGTCTCCTCTTTATTGCTAGCTTCTTCATTCTCGGAATCACTTGAGTCATCCCAAGTCACTATTAAAGCTTTCTTCTTCTTTGATTGCTTCTTCTTGGCTTGGGGTCATTCATTTTTGAAGTGTCCTGGCTTCTTGCATTCGTAGCATATTACTTGGTCCTTTTTATGTTTAAGTTTATTTTTGGTGTCATTTTTAAATTTATTCTTTTTTATAAATTTTTTAAAATTTCAAGTTAAAAGTGTAATGTCATTGTCACTGTTCTCATCACTGGATGTTCCTTTCAAGTGTTTTTCTTGTGTTTTAAGTGCTATATCCTTTCTGTTCTTTGGAAGGGGGTTCTCGAGTTCTTCATGACCATGACACGTTATTTCCTAGGTCATTAGAGACCCAATAAGTTCTTCAAGAGGAAATATTTTAAGGTCCTTGGCCTCTTGAATGGTCGTAACTTTTGGATCCCAACTCTTTGGATGAGATCTTAAAATTTTAGTTACTAGTTCAAAGTTAGAAAAACCTTTACCAATAGCTTTGAGTCCATTGATGACAACCGTGAAACGGGTGTACATGTCTCCGATGGACTCACTTGGTTTCATCTGAAAAAGTTCGTAAGAATGCACAAGAATATTAATTTTGGACTCTTTCACTCGACTAGTACCTTCATGAGTGACCTCAAGAGTTCTCCAAATATCAAAAGCTGAATTGCAAATTGAAACATGATTAAATTCATTTTTGTCAAGTGCACAAAACAAGGCATTCATAGCCTTTGTGTTTAAAGCAAAAACCTTCTTCTCCGATTCATCCCATTCGCTCATCTAAAGAGAAGATTTTTGAAATCCATTTTTGACAATATTCCAAAGCTCAAAATCCATAGAAATAAGGAAGATCCTCATACGAGTCTTCCAATATGTGTAATCCGACCTATTAAACATAGGCGGACGTGTAATGGAGTGACCCTCTTGCATGCCGAAGTAAGCTATCTCTCTTGGGTATTAAACCAAATATAAGAGTGAGCTTTGCTCTGATACCAATTGTTAGGATCGGAGTGGCACTAAGAGGGGGGGGGGGTGAATTAGTGCAGCGGATTAAAACTCGTAAGTTTGAAATCGTAAATGTGTAGAGATTTCGATTCGATGAAGGATGACTTAGCTAACATAGCTTGAGTAAAGGTAGTCAAGAGTAGGGAGATGAAAACCGAACGATTTGCAACTAAATAGGAAAATTGTTCAGAAAATTAAATACTCACACATTTAAGGAATACCACGATGTATAGTGGTTCAATCAAATGACCTACATCTACTTTTGAAGCCTTCTTCGATGAGGCTCCCAACTTCCACTAGCAAATCACTTTGAAGGGGAAGGACCAAATACCCCTCTTACAACCTTTTTATAGGTGGTTCATATTCTTACAGATTTTTTTCAAAGAGAAAGAGGGAGGTGAATACTTAAGCTATTGAAAACAAGACTTTGCTAGAGCTTTTTCTCACTTTCTAACTTGTCAAAAATGTATAATCTCTGCTAAGAATTGAGGGGTATTTATAGGCCCCAAGAGGATTCAAATTTGAGCTCCAAATTTGAATTACTTTTGGGTTTCTCGGTGCTGGCGGTGCCACCGCCTGTCAGTGTTTGACACTGACATTGTACTGGCGGTGCTACCGCCCAGTCCGGCGTGCCACTGTCTAGACTGTTCCAGCTCACTAGTTGGTCTCTAAACTTGGCCCAAACCAATCCAAACTCGGGCCCAATTGGCCCTTAACCGAGTTATAGGATTAACCCTTAATCCTAACCCAAATTATATGCAAACTATGAAATTAAGATATAGCCCTAAGCAAATTTTTAACCGGCAACGTTGAGTTTCCTTCCGGCGAGTTTTCTGGCAAACCTCTGGCGGACTTCCGATACACCTTCAGATTTCTTCCGACGGACTCCTAGTAGGCTCCCGGTCTTATGGCGAGTTCAACGAGTCTTTAGCAAGTATCCAAACCTTCTTGGTGATCTCCGTGAACCTCCGACGATCTTTCCAGCGGACTTTCGAAAACTTCGGCAAGTCCTCGATTCTTTCTCGGTTGGTTCCGATAGCACTTCCGATGATTCTTCGGACTTTCGGTGGACTCTTGAACACCTATCGAACTTGGCTTCGGTAAACTTGCTTTGTGTCTTCATGCTATCATAGTTAATCCTGCACACTTAATTCAATAATATGGATTAGATCAATTAACCCATCAATTGACTCCATCATCAAAATCCGAGATTCAACAGTGGAAAGAAAAGAAACAATTGAGTTCACGATAAATCAAAAGAATGTAAAACAATTAGAATAATGTTTTCTTTTTTCTTAGTTTATCACATAACTTATTGAGTATTGGATAATTGAGGAACGATGGATATTCGATTATATTTGATGGTAGTTCATGCATTATTAAAGATAAAAAGTTTGATTTGATTATAGTAAATATTTGTATAGCATAAAATAAGTTGTTTTCACTTGAATTATCAAATATTAAAAAAAATGCTCTTATTATAACTCAAAAGAATAAGTCTACTTTATGTTATTTAAGATATGAACATCTCGTTAAACGTTTAAGGGTTTTAAGTAAACAAATAATAATTTTTAGATTACCTAAAATTAATACACTTGATGCATGTGAGGGATACATTTATGAAAATCAAAATAAGAAACAATTTTCTATTAGAAAAGCAGAGAGATTTTGATTTATATGAACCTATGAATATAAAATTATTTGGTAAAAGTTAATATTTTATATTATTTATTAATGATTATAATTGTATAAGATAAGTATATTTTCTAAAATTAAAATCTAAAATATTTGGTAATTTTTTAAAATTTAAGACACTTGTGAAAAGACAAAATGATTGGTACATAAAGACACTTTGGATAAATATGGGTGATAAATTTTTACTTAATATGTTTAATACTTTTCGTGAAGAAAATGATGTTTATAGGAAATTAATAACATCACATATATTGCAGTAAAATGATATTTATGAATGTAAAAATCAAACTATTGTTGAAATGATAAAATTTGCTTAGAGAAAAACATCTTCCAAATAAGTTTGGGTAGAAGCAGTTGTAAAAGTGATTTCTTTGTTGAATATTTCACCTATAAAAATTATTATGAATCAAATTTCTTTTGAAACTTGATATTATATGAAACTAGGCGTAACCCATTTAAAATTTTTTAGTTGTATTATTTATGCTTTGGTAAATTCATAAAACTATGATAAGCTTTAATAAAAAAAGTTTAAAAATATATCTTAATTGATTATTTTTAATAATCCTCGATTGTATAATCCTATTAGGGACAAAGTTATTATTAAAAAAATATTATATTTAATAAAAGGACAAGTTGGAATTGGGAGAATAGTGAAGATGGAAAATAATTCAGATTTCAGTAAAATTAGATACTTCACAAAATCAAGTGATAAATCTAGCTCCAACAAGTTTATAGTCAGCCTCAACTAGTAGCAATTTAAATTCATTAGATAATTCTTCATATAAAATCCATTCAAGAAAATTCATGTCACTAATAGAAACTAATGAATTCTACTAGCTTTAAGAAACTAGTTAAAAAATATGAATGAAAGAAAGAGAATAAAGGAGAAAATCAAATAAATTGAGATGAATAAAACTTAGAGGGCTAGAAAGAAAGCTACTAGATTAAGATGACTATTTAAGACAAAATATAATGCATATAAAAGTATAAGGTATGACTTGTAGTAAAAAAGTATTCACAGTAATAAGGTATTAATCTTAATAATACTTTTTCTTTCATTGCTTGATTTGAAATCGTGAAAACTTTCTTATCTTTAATTATTTATTCTAGTTAGTCTATTTATTAATTTAATATAAAATTTATATTTTTAAGTAAAGATTTATAAAAAGAGATTTTTATTCCTCAACCTAATTGATTTGATAGTCAAAAGACATTAAAAAAAAAAGTGTATAGAGTAAAGACAATTTTTTATGGGCTTAAATAACCTCCAAAGGTAAGGTACAATAAAATTAATAAAATATATTTAAGATGAGTAATAAAGAATCTATTCTTTATTTGAAGAAAGAAAATAAATATGATCTTCTTGTGGTTTACCTTTATATTAATAGTATTACATATATGAGTTTATTTAACTCTCATGTACTATTTTCTTAGGTTAGAGATGAAGTAAGGATCAAATAAAATTTTATTTCATAGATAAAATATTCAGTACATCTAAAAAATTTGAACATTATTAATTACAATAACACCCACGAATGTGAGAAGTTAAAACATGAAGATGTTATAGGTTTGACAAATGCAAGATATTAGAAAAGTTTGATTAGAGGTTTAATCTATTTAACTCATACTCGATCATATATTACTTTTGTTTAATCTTAGATTTTGATGATGAAACTAATTGATGGTATTTATGATTTGATCTGCGTTTTAAGTGACACAGGATGCTTCGATCAAGGAGAGACATTTAAAGCAGGAAAAATCATGTTGGACCGGAGAAACATATCAGAAGATTGGACGTCGCGCTGAAGGATCGATCGACTTATCAATAGAAGGCTTCGGGCCATGGTTTCGGGCATCGGGCCAATAAGGGCAAATATTGCGCCAAGGATATCGGAGTTGCGGATAGGCTGCAAGAGAGGACGATGCGTCGATGGACTAATGACATGCCGGACGACATGATTCATGCTTAGTAATAATTGTCTAGATCGAAGTGTGTTTTTATGTGTGCAGGATTAACTATGATAGCAAGGCATAAAGTAAAATAAAGTCCCGGAGTCAAGAACATGATTTTGTTGGGAGTTCGAGAGTTCGTCAGAAGTCCGGACATTCATTGGAAGTTCTGCCGGAATTGACCGAGAAGTCCTGGAGTTTGCCAAAGAAGCTCGTCGGAACTCACCAAAAAGATTGTCATGAAGTCCACGAGCTTGCCGGGAGTCCGCCGGAATATTGTTGAGAGATCGTCGAAAGTTTGTCCGAAGATCGCCCGAAGAAACTAGACTTATTTTATTTAGAATATGTCTTAAGAATCGTAGTTAAAACATAATTGAAGTTAGGATTGGGAGGTAATCCTATCAACTATATTAGGGGCCAATTGGGCCCGAAGTTGGGCTGATTTAGGCTGGATTCAAGGCCCAACTAGGATGTTGAAAGCCTGGTCGACGGTGGTACCGCCTGGGGAACAGCACCCCGGGAATTCTGGGTAGTGGTACCACCCAGTGGCAAGGTGCCAAGCGGTGCTACTGCCCGTACCCAAGAAACCCAGGATGAGATGTTTTTAGGCTCCAAGTTTGAATCAACTTGAAGCCTATAAATAACCCTCTCATCCGTGGTTAAGATACATAAGACTTAGAGTAAAAAAGGAAAGAAACACTACTACAATCTTGTATAAACTCCTCTCATTCTTTTAAGTGTTAGAATCGTTTGAGAGAAGAGTAAGTAGGGGTGTAAGGGTTATCTTTTAAACCTGATAAAAGGAGAATTAAGTTGTAAAATGTGGTTGGTCTTTTCCTATTGAAGGAAGACCAATAGTGGATGCCGGTGGCATCGACGGAAGAGGATTCGATGGAGTGGATATAGGTCACGACGACCGAACCACTATAAAAATTTGGTTTGTCTTTCCATTGAGCAATTTACTTTTATAACAAACTACCTCTCCTCTTTACTATGCTTTTACTACCCCTACACTCACATACGCTTTCAAGTTTATGAAATCGGTTTTCAATGTATGAAATATTTTTTGAAACCGACGTGATTTTACTACTGCACTAATTCACCCCCCCCCCCTCTCCCCCTCTTAGTGTCGACTCATTCATAATAACTTTGTGCCTAGTCATTCCTAATAACTTTCTTTATTTATGTAGTATTTAAGTAAATATCATCTTGAAGTTATTAAATAGGAAATCAGTTTTCAATGTATGAAATATTTTTTGAAACCGACGTGATTTTACTATTGTTCTAATTCACCCCCCCCCCCTCTCCCCCCTTAGTGTCGACTCATTCCTAATAACTTTCTTTATTTATGTAGTATTTAAGTAAATATCATCTTGAAGTTGTTAAAAGAATTTTATATTATATTACAAGAAGTATATATTATGATATTTAATGTTCTCATAATTTTGAATATCAATTATTTGGTTGTACTAATAATGATAGGACATAAGCTTTGGATGATAGAAAATGTACTTTAGATAATATTTTCAATCATAATCGTGAGCTACATCATCGAGTTAAAAAAAAGTAAGCAACTAACTATTTTGTCAAATTGGAAAGTAGAGCATGCAGTTGCAACATTATTTAGTTTGTCAAGCAGACTTAAAAAGCCGAAGATCTTCATCAAGTATTAAAAATTAATTTATAAATAGTTATCTTATGTAGTTACTATATTTTAGATAGTTTTAATTATGTTTTAAATAATTCTATTAAGTGACTCATGATTAAAAAAGTTATTATTATAGAAGATAGTTCATATACCTAATCTAATCATAAGTGATATGAGATGATTACTCTTATATTCTATAAAAAAAGCATATGGTTCATAAAGCAAAAAAAGTATATACTTGAGATATTTTATAAGTATTTTTCATTTTATCTATTATTTAATATTATTTTAATTTTTTATTTAAAAATATTCTCTTTCCATTATAATTCTGTTTTTATTTTCCTTCCTACTCCATTCTCAATAAGAGATGGCTCTGGAGCTTTTGGCACTAGCAGATTGTGATGGAGTTTCGAGCAGATGAAGATGATGAAACTTCGAATATTTAACCTTAATTGTTTTTACATCATTAACTTTCTTTTACACTTATGAAAGTAAAATATTTAATTTTAATTTTTTTTACATCGTTAATTTTTTTATTAAAAAAAATTACACGTGACACCACACCACATGTATGAAAAACTAAAAATATAATTTTATTATTTTTAAATTATTAATTTTATATAAACTTACCTAACTGATTTCCTCTTCCTCTCCTTATTCCAACCCACTCACCCATCGCCCACTGCACCCGTTGATCTTGCTCGCCCGCTGCACTCGTCACCCGCCGCTCGCCTTCCTCATCTGCTCACCCATCACTTGCTCATCGTTCTCACTTGCCTGTTGTACATGTTCCAACTTGTTAGCAGTTTTTACTACGTAAAACTTGCCAGCTGTGATTATTATGTTTCATAAGAGTATTTAGTTGTAATTTTTACTATAATAAAGGGTGTCATCTCTAAAGGTAGACAACTTCCATTAGAACTAAGAGATTGATAGGAAATTGCCACTTGAGTCAAACTCCAATGAGACATGACAAAGTTTATAAACCAATAAGCATATAAGTTTCTGTCGTCGTTATCACTTTCATATCGGTATGAGCTCATGTAAGCAACTGAACAAACTTAAGTGTGATTTTTGTTGGCTTGCAGTAACTCTGCTTAACTTGTTGTCATATCTCGATTTGCTGAGTCTCATGCAAACAAAGTTACAAGGAGAAAGCAAATATACAAAAGTATTCGATGAGCTCCATGACAAATGAGACAAAATGATAGATCTACTTTTTTGTTTCAAAGATGATCGGAAACAACACAACATCAATTCCAGAATTGTGTTGATGATGCCATAGTTTTTTTTTTTTTATCATGCTACCTTCGTAAACAGTAAATGAAATAAGATTTTATATCTAGCACAAACACTTCCATTTCATACAGGAAAATGAGAGAAAAAAGAAAATAATTTCTCATCATTTCAATAAAAAAAAGGTGGGTATGATCGACGAGTGGTGAGCGAGTAGATGCAGTGGGTGAGTGACAGATGAACAGGTGTGATGGGCAAACGGGTGCGATGGGCGAATAGCGATTGAGCGGGTGTAACGAGCGAGCAGATTCAACGGGTGAATAGGATTAGTAGGCCAGCAATAAGTGAGCAGGTATGATAAGCGAGTAGGATCAACAGGTGCGATAGGCAATGAATGAGTAGGTTGAAACGAGGAGAGGAAGAGAAAATCGATAAGAAAAATTTATATAAAATTAATAATTTAAAAATAATAAAAATGTATTGCATGTGACAACACATATATATTTTTGGTCGAGAAAGTTAACGACGAGAATTAGAATTAAATATTTCACTTTCATATATAAAGATATAATATTATTTTTTAAAATATAAAAATTAAAATATTAATTATAAATTACCTATAAGAGGTACTTGTGTCGTCTCAGTAGGTTTGGAAAATTAAAATATTAATTATAATTAACTGTAAGAGGTACTTATGTCGTCTCAGCAGGTTTGGTGACTAGTTGCGTGTCTTGATTGGTGAATGACGAGCGCCCCATAAAAAGATTATGGATTGATCCGCATAGGAATTCTCATTCCTTCGATGGGCAGACGTCACCCCCAGCTTATTTATACGACTTTTGCGACGGTGGCCGACGTTGCGGAGGGTTGAGGGTTTATGGTGTGCAGAGAGAAGAAACTCCCGGGACTTGGAGGCCCATCGAACTCCTCTCGCTTCTTAACGACATGAGCCGATCGGGCCAGCCTCCAGATCTCAAGAAGTGAGATTTCTCTCTCTCTGTCTCTCTCTCTCTCTCTCTCTCTCTCTCTCTCTCTCTCTCTCTGGTTTAATTGAACCGTTCCGGTTCCCCTTTTGATTCTCGTTTCCTCTCGATGCCTTGTTTCTTCAGGTACATGGACAAGAAGCTTCAAAGTGAGTGCCTTTATGCCATCACGGTTTGATTTTGCTTGTAGTTTTGCATTTTGCTTGTAAAATTCGTGCCCTTGGTTTTGATTTTATTGCGCGTCCGCTGGCTTTATGCAATCGGTCTTATTTGGTCTTATTAAAGGTTAGGATAAAGACATTTAGATTTGGCCATGTTACTGCTGCAATATAGTCTTCCGGAGATTGAGACCTTTTCCGCGGAGGCTGGCCGCTAGGCTTTCAGTATCTGCCCATTTGTGCGATTGTAATCATAATCATCTTTCACTGATAATACTTGGTTGAATATTTTTTTCGCGGTTGAAATATCTCCTGTGCTACGGAGGTTCCAATCTTATCAAGTTCATCATCCATCTCAGTAGGAGTGACTCTCAAATTCTTTTGTTGCATAAACTTTATATCTTCAATTCCTGCTTATCTTGCATGCTCATACTTGATTCTCAGTGAGGTGCCGTAATGCATCATTAGTCTTATGGCACATACATTTTAGCTCCATTCAAACACTACGAAGCCACATTTAAACCATTTATTGAGGTTACCTATTTGTTTCTCTATTGTTAGTGGATGTACCTTCATGTTGATTGCATGGATAATTATCAACTCACATCAATTTTTTGCAAATCTTAAATATTTATGTGCATTATGGACTATAACCATGCGTAATGGAAATTTGATGCAAGAAAAGAAAGAGGAATAGAGAAAAAGAGTAGTGAAAATTTGATGCTAGAGACAAACAATAACTTTTTTCTTCTTGACAAGTCTCTAGACTTTCTTCTTGATTCATTTTATTATCTCTCTTTAAACATGAAATTTCTTATCTATATATATAACCTTACATAAGAGCTACAATACTCATGCTCTATGACGAAATTCATACACTTTTATTATTTATAACCTATGAAATGTCCTATTGATTCTTTACTTATCGTAACCCATGTAACCTCCTTCTACATTGTTATTTTTATCATGGTGTGTAACCTCTACTGTCTCTTCAAATTCTAAAGGTTATATTGTTTTGTCCATGTGTTCATGAAAGAGAGATTTCATTTCTCTCTTTTAATCAGGTTTTATCACTCAACACCCCTTAAACTTCATTCATTTTATTCACACAATCAAGTGATGTCTTCATTTTAAGAAATATCTCCATATTAAGGGGCTTGGTGAAAATATCAATTTGATCATCAGATTTGATGTGGTCCAATGAAACTTTCTTCTCTTTAATTTGTTCTCGAATGAAATGGTTCCAAACATTGAGATGTTTGCTTTGTTAATGTAAGATAAGTTTATTGATCAATGATATCACTGACTTGGTATCAACATATATCTTTGTAGATTGATGTTGTGCATAATTGAATTCTTTCAAGTTAGTCATATAGTGTGGCATACATGGTGGTTCCATTACATATTTCACTTCACATGGAGATAGTGTCTTAGTAGATTGTTTCTTTGAATACCAAGTAAAAGTGGTGTTGCCCATGTAGAAAATAAAACTGGTATTTTTTAGTCTTTTAGAGCTCCACCTTAATCATCATCGGAATAATCAATGAGTAGAAAATCATTTGAAAATGGATATAATGGATCATGAGTTATGATACCTTTGATGTAGCGAAGAACTTTTTTGGTGTTTACATGTATCGGTTTTGGTTCTTCCATAAATCGACTCACTAATCCAATTTTATATAAAATATTTGGTCTCATGCAAATTAGGTATCTCAAGTTACTAAGCTTTTGATGTAGGTTTCATCGATTGTTTCACCATTATCTTGTTTTGAAAGTTTGATGTCACATTCAACTGGCATGCCAACCGGTTTGTAATCTCCCATCTTGAAACTTTTGAAAACCTCCGTTAGATATCCTTTCTTGTGAAATTAAGATGTCTTCTTTATTTTTCTTCACTTTAATACCATAAAAATAAGACATAAGGACAATGTCGATAATTTCAAATTCTTGAACCAAGTTTTCTTTGAATTCTCCAAACAATAAGTGGGTTGCTTCTTGAAAAGTACTAGACACTTTCATAAGGACATTGGATATATCCATTTTGTTTAAAGTAGATATCAATTCTAGTAGTTCATGCTTTAGGTGCTTGTTTAGTCTATACAAAGCTTTTTTTAACTTAAGAACTTTTTTCATACCTTTTTTAAATGTCAATGGTACTCTTATAAATATAAGAAACCATTCAAACATATAAATTTTATATCTATTTGATAAATTAACCAATTATTTTGTATGGTAATGGGTATAATTGATTTAAAATTTTCCATTTGGATAATAGGGTCACTACCTTTTCATCATATTTTTGTTTGTAACTCTTTGCCACCTCTCAACTTGTCCTTGTGTATTTTTTTATTTTGTAAACTCACTCCACACCAATATTATTTTGTCTCTGGGATAGTGATGCTAACTTCCATGTATTGTTTCTCACAATGGAGTTGATCTCTTCACTTAGACAAATGAGAACTGGTTCACTATGAGACAAGTGAGAAGTGGTTCACTATGAGACAAACAAGAAGTAGCTCACTATAAGACAAACGACAAATGAGATGCAATTCATCTGTTACTTCATATAGAACTATAGACTTGTCTTTTGAGACTTATAATTGTGGAGAAGATGTTGGCGATGATGATGATGGTGAAGAAATTTTAAACTTCTTTTGCTTTTGTTCTTCATGCAACTTATTGATGTTCTAATTCCATGCACCATTTTCAATGAACTCCATATCCCTACATATAACGGGCTTTGAATTGTTAGGATCAAATGATCAAATGATTTGGTTCTTTGATTGAGAATATGTGCATAAGTAACACACCTAAAATATCTTGAAGTGTGAGACACCTAGCTTTCTTTTTGTCCATGCCTCTTATGGAGTCTTTGTTCTCCAAGTTTGATGTAGGGCACTAGATTAGGTTGTAGATGACACAGGCCATCGCTTAGTTCAAAACTCATATGACATGTATTTGATCTTTGAGCATGCTTCTCACCCTATTATGAATTGTTCGATTCTTTGTTTCAGTCATACCATTTTGCAGGGGAGAATATGGTGTCATTAGTTGATGTCGAATGCTATGCTTAAATGCATTGGAGGTGAATTCACCATCTTGATTGGAGTCTATGGTTTTAATGTGGTAGCCGTTTTCAGTCTCTATAAAAGTTTTGAACTTCTTGAATATATTAAAGGCTTTCTTTTTTATTTAAAAATAAACCTAAAATTTTTGTGTATAATCGTCAATACAAGTTAGAAAATAGTGATGCTTAACAAAAGATGTTGGAGCAGTAGGCTCACAAATGACATGATGAATAAGTTGAAGTGGTTTCTTTGCTCTAAGATTTGCCTCATGTGAAAGCTTCTTGGTTGTTTTGGAAAAAAATACACCTTCACATATTTGACTTGTCTGTTGTATGCACGATAGACCATACATGAAGTTCAAATGCTTTTTTAGTGCCACAACAAAGTCTTTCAATAGTTTGTCATGGTTAATGATTACGATGAATAATCTGTTTTTTGACATCTTCATTTGAGCAATTAAGCGATTTGTATTGCATCTTAGAAAGAGTTAGTTCTTTTTAATGTGAATTTCATAATATTTTTCTAATAGTTTTTCAAGACAAAGAATATTGTTTTCTAATAGTAGGGTTCGCCTTTCTAGCTCGAACTAATGTACTGGCCGATCGATGATATTGTATGTATCGTCTCGTATCAATGTACCGTGTGTTAGAATAGCGGGGTGTACCGATAGCACAAGAAAATGGTAATAATAGCTCTAAGGGTTCTTAAAAGTAAAAAATAGATTAAGGGTTTTAAGTTAGAAATAAATATAAATTTAGTATAAATTTAATAAAAATAATTTAAATTAGAAAATAATAGTGTCATATATCTTTTTTGAATTTTGAGGAGCAGCTTTGTGGTACGTTCTAAACCATCATTTTGTTGATATTGAATTATCTATAAAGAAATTATTTGAATTGTTAGATTATGAGTTAAATAATTTAAAGTTTTAAATAAATCAAGTAATTGATTGATGTATATACTTAGTTCTACCACTAAAAAGAATGATGAGACTCTACGGGCTATGGATCGGGGTCCTCGATCCTATGTATATGTATACCAATTTGATATGTTTGTCGGACTCAATCTAGAAACTGATCCCATGACATATTATACTGATACATCATATGCTATTGGTGCATCAATATGGTGATGGTCATAGTTTGATCATCGTGAACACATGTTTCGAGGCGACTCTGAGGCAAGTATGATTGTGACATGTATTGGTGCGGAGGTTGGAGAATGTCAGAACTTTTACTTTCACCATTAATCTGTTGCTCCATATCATAAGATCGATTACTGTATTACTGCTCGGAGAAGAATGACCAACTATTATCGTACTGCTATTGGCCATAAGATTTTCTATAATACGTTGAGCTTTGCTCTGTGTCTACATCATGCAGGCTCTGTCACATCTTCTCAAAATCATTCATTGCTTTTCCTTTTCCCTTCCGTGTATAAACTTAACCAGTACCTCATTGAGCTCCATGATTTGAATCTTGGGTGAGATATGTAAAACATTGCTCCTTGATTTATGTGCTACTCTCAAACTATGTAGGTGGGACCATTGACTCCTTGGTGTCGTCGCCATCATCGGTCGAGGTACTGCTGTCTACGTTGTTGTTATGTCTCCGCACCGAGTGGGTTGTTGAATGCAATTGAGAAGGTGTTCCATCATTCAACTTGATTCTTTCCAATGGTGCTATTGATGTTACTGTCTTCCCCGTTGCCTTTGCACACTAAGCGAACGACTCTGACGGTTGAATGTCTTAGTTCCTCGAATAGTCTGACTTGATGTTATTCGACTCCTTTCGCCACGTTCTAATCATGGGCGATCACCCTTCTGCTAGGTATATGGTTTTGCTTCTTTTATTACCTCGGTGATAAAACATGAAGGACATGGAGGATCTCCCATCTTATCAAGTAGAGGATCCTCTTAGTTCTCTGTTGCTTTGACCCATTTTAACGTTGGCTGTGAATTTTCATTGTAGTATTGGAGGACGATAGGATCAATCTTTGGTTTCTTTGGCTCTTTGTCTGACTCGGCACATTACAACCTTAGCTGCATGTTGTAGTGGACATATGCTAATTTCTCCAACCATCTATACGATAGTATGTTGTAGACCTTCGTGTGAATCAATACGATGATACGTAAGTATTTCTTGGCCTTAAAATTAGCATGTGTCTAAGGTAAGACATTTAGGGAATATCGACTTTACAAGGATAATGTAAAGTGGTTCCACTCCTATTATAATTTCATTTATGGTATCCTAAAATCTAGAATAAAGAATAGTCTCTTCTATCTATTTTTAATCATTCGATCTCGAATACTTGAAATCAAACCATTCTTGTGAGGTGACCATTGCTTTGTAGCAAACCGAGTGATTCCGGATTGGAGTATCTCACCATTTGTATACTTTTGCATCAAAGAGTGGACCCAATGATGATTATATATAAACTTTATGATCGATTGTACTCGAGCTATACACATGTCGATTGATGGTTGCTTGTCAATATTCGTCAGCACTAGATCCATGCAATAAGCTACACATGGAGTTCAAAATAAATTGGTATTTTTGAAATTAGCTCCATTGTCGATGATTATCTAGACAATATGCTATGCTTCGGTCTTCTTTGCTATGATATCTATTAGGTTTTCAATATAATTTGAAATTTGAATCTTGTCGAAAGCATTAATTAACTTATGAAAAATCACCCATCTATTGCAATACATAAGAAAATTGATGATATTCATTTTTGTTAGCCTTAATCGACTGTCATATATTAGTGTCACCCCATCTTTGTTTCATTACCTCTTGAAAGATTTTCCAATCCTTTAGTTATACAACCTTCTCATCTAAATATATGCCATGGATCTCCTTTGGTATTGGAAGTTGGATTCCTGTGCCAACCTTTTAGATAGAGGAGATCATGTTATGATAATATGGACATTGGGTTGCGTTTGCTGGAATCCTATGGAAGTTGAACCATTTAGCTATTGTCTTTCTAATATCCCACTTCTTTTCTTTTGTATATGCATCGTCAATCTGTATCTGCTTCGTTGTTTGTGAAGGATAGGTTTGTCGATCAATATCAATAATATCTGGTGCTGACCTCTTGCCCAGTCCTTTGATAAAACTATGGATTTCACCCCATTTCATGCTACCAATCCTTTGATGCCATATTCTTATTAAATTTGAGTCAAACGAGGAAGCTGCCACTATAAATATATCAATTAATCGATTAGGCATTTAATACATAGAATTGACTCGATATAGGTCAAATTATAATGAATTTATAATTAAATACACTAATTACAATATTAAAAGCATTAATTACTCCCTAATTAGCTCTCTTTTACCATAATAAATGTGTAAAATACTTTAATAATTATTAAATACATAAAATTGACCCAATAAATGCTCAAATAACAATAAATTTATCAGTAAATACACTAATATTAAAAAACTTAATTAAACCATAATTAGTCTTATTTTACCATTATAAATATGCCAAACAGTCTAAGAAGCATTAAATATGTAAATTTGATTTTAATCAATAAAATCATCATTAAATACAATAATCACACCATTAATATAGTTAATTAATCCATAATTATTCATCTTTCATCATTATAAACATGTCAAACACTCTAATAAGCATTAAGGATATTAAATTGACCGGGTAAAATTTTGATTAGATTATCATTAAAATCACTAATCACAGCATTAAAAACTTAATTAAAATCTAATTAAACCTATTATACCATCACAAACATGTAAATCATCTTAATATGCATAATACAAAGATTTGACCCAATAAATGACTAATTTCGAAAAATCAACATTAAGCACACTAATCACAACATTAAAGGTTATAATTACTCCCTAGTTAACATAAGTCTACCATCATAAAGACCTCAAACAACATATTAGATATTGAGAGCATATAATAGGCTTAATCATCTCATAAATCATCAAAAATCGAGAAAAAAAATACATACCTTTGATTAGAGAGTTATTCCTCTAACTTAGGTCTTAAGCCTCTCTAATTAGCCTTCTAAGCTTAATGCAAATCAGAAATCATAGCTTTGTTAAGTTTTAAGATAGTACAAATGTGAGAATAAAAGAAAAAAGTGAACGAGAAAGAGGTTGAGAAAGTAGGAGAGTTTGAGAGTGTGAAAGGGGGAGACAGATGGGGAGGGAAGGGTTTAAAAACCCTTTCAAATGTATCTGACCGTTGGAATTGCTCAGATCTAAGCTTTCTATCGATAATGGTTTGATTTCGATCGTTCCGACTGGTACAGAACCAATATCATGCGATATAGGGTCATTTAGTATATACTACTCGGTATATGGTGGTTGGTGTACCAATCCCCTATTTGACCGGTATGTACCATCCATATTGAGCGGTATATCACAGCACGACAAATGTTGCTTTTTAGAAATCTGACTTATCCCTTCATCTTCTTATTCAATTCTATGAACATACTTTTATGTTCACACATATACTTCTTGCTAGTTCGGGTATCCAGGTATCTTTTGTTTCATGATATCTTCTTTACGCATTAGCAACAAGAGAAAATCTTTTGCTTTCCTTTTAACATAGTTTTTTCTTCAACTTGGTTGTTTCAATTGTAATACTATTCAAAAGAATAAATTTCATATTTTTATGCACTAATATCATTAAATTTTGGAAAGATTACACCTTTGACATCTTGTATCTCATTTTTCTTATTCTTGTTTTGGACTATAGTCTCTTTTCTTCCTTTTCTACCTTGGCCATGTTGCATATGTCCTTCACCATGACAACGATCATGGTCACTTGAGCCTTTATTTCTTTCTTTTAAGATGAATTTTGTTTGGAGCACTTGCTCTTGGACATTTACTTTTTTCTTGATGACTAAATGCTCATATTTTTGCAAAGAAATTACCTTATCAATAATCATATGGTTATATGATCTAAATCTTTTGATTCTTGGATGGAGACCACTAACTTCTCATGAAACAATCAAAGTAATTTTTCAATCACAAAAACATCTTTTAAATTTTTTTTCACAATTTCTTTTTAGTTGTTTCACAATGGTGAGAATCATCATAAAATAATCTGAAATAGCCTTTGGCTCATTTATATGCAAAGTTTCAAATTTGGCTCTTAAGTGATTGAAGTTGAATTTTTTTAACTTTTAATTCCTTTACTGGCGATTTTCAAGAATTTCCTAGCTTCTATGGAGGTGTTGGTGACTGTGACCTTTTCAAAGTTGCCTTCATCATGCCCTTGGTAGACAAAGAAGAACTCCTCTTTTGTCCTTCCTCAACTCCTTCAAGGTATCTATCATTATCTTAAGGTCACCTCCCATATGTTTTCAGATCCATGTCTAAACAGGGCCTTTATTTGGATGCTTTAATTCTCATAGTTCTCATTTGTGAGGCAAGAAACTTGGAGTTACATGTTATTAATCATTTAAGCTTAAGCTTTAACATCACTTTCATATGAAAAGAAAAGAGAGAAATAGAGTAGTGAAAATTTGATGCTAGGACAAATTTCTTTCTTCTCGTTGACAAGTCTTTGTGTTAGGAAAAAATTAAATTTAATTAAGAGAGAAAATTAGAAATCTTGCTTTCATGAACACATTGGTAAAAGAATTGTAACCTCTAAAATTTAAAGAGATAATAGAGGTTATATACCATGATAAAAATGATCATGAAGAAGGAGATTATATGGTTTATGAGAATTCAATGTTTTTAAAATGCTCGAGATGCTAGATGCTTGCTCTAGCAAAGCATGACGCTCCGGAATATTAAAATAAAAAATATATATGGAGGAAAGTAGGAGAAGGAGAAAAAGAGTAACTGACGGCTATAGAGGAAGGTGGGGAAGGAGATAGTGGAATCCGGTATAAGAATAACAAAAATAAAACTATCTATGGAATCGTCCGTCGTGTGACACAATGAAAATGTAGGAATTGAGCGCACGCCAACATCTTGTCCCAACAAGCGCCAGAGTGAAGAATTGGTCAAGTTCATGCCAAGTTCGATTACACAAGCAAGTTGGTTCAATCAAACCAACTAAAGTGCTCGACTCATAGGCTCAAGTGAGCGCTTGAGTGGTGCTTCATCTAAATGCCTTGCCCAGAGGTTGTGCAAGGCCCTTAGGCCTCACCTCACTTCACCTGAGTGCTTGCTTAGCACTCGGGCGCTTTCTAAAAACACACTGTGAGAATTGAATTAAAGCGTCAATAGTAAATTTCATAGGTTACAATTGATAAAAGTGTATGAATGCATTCAGTCATAAAGTATGAGTATTGTAACTCTCATCTATGTTTTCATAAATAGATGAGAAATTTTATGATCAAAGAGAGATAGAGTGAGTCAAAAAAAAAAATCTAGAGATTGATCGAGAAGAACAAAAGTTTTTGTTTACCTCTTCCATCAAATTTTCGCTTTCCTCTCTATCTCTTTTTTCTTTTCTTATCAATAATAACCTTTCATTGATAGTACTTGGTTTCATATTTTTTTGGGGTTGAAAGATCCCCTATGCAACAAAAGGTTCCAATCTTATCAAGTTCATCTCAGTAGGAGTGACTCAAATTCTTTTGTTGCATGAACTTTATAACTTCAATTTCTGCTTCAACTTGCATGTTCATGCATGATTCTCACTGAATTGCCATAATACATTATTAGTCTTATGCTACATACATTTTAGCTCCATTCAAAACTCTGAAGCTGCATTTTATCCATTTATTGAAGTTGCCTGTTGTTTTCGCCGTAATTAATGGATGCTTATCACACATCAATTTTCAGCAAATTTTAAATATTTATGTGCATTATGGACTATATAACCATGACAACTGCTGTCACCAGGCTGCATTGGCGATTCTAAGTAAATTCAAAATTCCTTTTTTTAAATTGGAAAAATTCATTTTGAGGAAAATGCTGATTACAGTCTTTGCATAGAAGATTTTCATGTGGGTGTCACTTTTTATGGATCTTGTTAAACAAATGTGGTGTAGGACAAGTTCATGAAGTGCGATTAAGGTGTATTTATTTATCTGAGAATCAAGGAAGGGATACAGAGAGGGAGAGGGAGGAAAACTGTCCTATAGATCTTTTCAGCTTGTTATCTTAGTTTCCAAATCTTTGCTAGGTCCTTGTACTATTTGCAGATTGCATGATAAATTTATTTGAGGAAACTTCATTAATTAAAAATTACATTAATTAAAAAAATGCATTTACAGAAGACTTGATTGTGTCAGGATACAAAATGGTACAAATTCTGAGACTAGGTTGAGTTTGGCATTTTTAGAGAAGAGCACATAGGAGTTCTGAAAGAATTTTTAATACATCAAATTTTGATCTCTTGCCTTCACCATCTTATTACATGTGTAAGAGGGAGTATACAAGAGTGGGTATCTCTTGACAAGAAAATGCGAACTACATGGTTAGTGAAGTGGATGTTGTGGTCTTTAATCACAAAAAAATTTGTTGCTAGATATGTCTAAAAGCAAAATTTGCTTCAGAATTACTTTGGGCACTTTTGAGGTAAATCATTGTTAGGACTCTAGTTAGGAGAGTCCTAATTGAGAGGGATATTCATGTAAAATCTACCTAAGCCGATCCCTATTAAAGAGGTGAAGAGGCTGGCTAGGGTTAGGAGGTTGTTTCTTAGAGAAGAATTAGGAGTTATAAAGGAATAGGAGTCTTGAGTAGGAGTCCTATTAGGAGTTTGTTAGAAGTAGGAGTCTTGAGTAGGAGTCCTATTAGGAGTTAGGGTTTAGAAGCCCTATAAATAGCCATGTATTTCTCCTTTTTTGATAAGCAATAGATGAATCTTTTCTGCAGCCTTTGAGCAGCAACTTGGAGGGAGGAACCCCTATAGAGTTCCAAGGAGGCCGATCCTCTAAAGAGATCAACCCCAAGTTTAGAATCTGCAAGGGTTCTAACACCTGGTATCAGAGCAGCGTTCTTGGCGTCTCGCTGCCCTTTCACAGCCATCCTTCAACCCTCCACAACCGCCCAAAGCAATTCCCACAATTGCTTAAAAGATCGTCGCCAAATTCCTCCGTCATCTCCACCACCACGGATCATCCTTTGATCTCCCCGTGAATTGCAACAGGTTCTGGGTTTCTACCTTACTGCTGCTGCAATTTAGTTATCCTTATTTGAAAATCCCAAAAAAATTATTCCTATATTGTTGCATAAACTTTTCGTCATAAAGTTTTCATCTCTACGACGAAAGATACATTGCAGAATTCCAATCGTATAGCACCGTCTGTTTCATCTTGCTACTGTGTCTTTTCTATCCAAATCTCTACAAAATTTTTATGACATCTTTGACATTTCCTAACAGTAGATTTCCTTTGGTTTTGTCAAAAAATTCTCAATATAAACTATTGATATTTTATGTCTAATCTGCTATACTTGAAAATCTGCACCGTAAAATTTCAGCCGCATAGCACTGTTTGTTTCATCTTGATACTACGTTGTTTCTATCCAAATCTCTATGAAATTTTTATGATAGCTTTGACACTTCATAACAGTGGATTTCCCTTTGGTTTCATCAAAAAATTCTCAATATAAATCACTGATCTTTTACGTCCAATCTGCTATACTTAAAAATCTGTGCTATAGAAAATTTCAGCCGCATATTGTTGCTTTAACCCATCTATTTGCAATCTTTTTTGAATGAAATTTCTTATACACTTCATAGATCATCTTGGCTTCCATCTAAGATTGATCTATTAAGAAATTCATCTCTAAAAACGATTTTGTGTTGCTGCAAATTTTCGTCGTAACCCGCTGAAATTTTTCGACAAGAATTCTGCAATCGCAACTTGCACCAATTT
Source organism: Musa acuminata AAA Group (assembly GCF_036884655.1). Taxonomy (NCBI): domain Eukaryota; kingdom Viridiplantae; phylum Streptophyta; class Magnoliopsida; order Zingiberales; family Musaceae; genus Musa; species Musa acuminata. Next base: position 33,723,854 of record NC_088345.1, on the reverse strand, counting down.
CCTTTTTGTTATACTATCGAAATTTTCTTGATTAAATTAGATATCCTTGCTGTCATATAAACTGTGATTTTGCTATCAATTCCCTCCTCAATTCTTTCAAGTTTTTGGTGGAAATTACGTCGAGAAATCGTTGTTTCTTCGACGACAATTCTACTCTTACAAGGCAGCACATACTTGCTGCAACTTCCACTGATTTCTATCAAACCTTTGTTACCATCTACCACAGATCCAAAACTTTCATCCACAGTCCTAAAACTCCACCAAACCACACCCTCAAACTGCACCCAAAATAGCCACAAAATAAGCCTAAACCGTAGCCTACATCCACCAATCTACCATCCCTTTCGACCATCACCTCTCTCAACCAATACATGCCTTTAACCCGACAACAAAAGAGAGATCTTAACATCACAGATTTGGCGACATATACTATGACATCTGAGGAGGTAATCAATGCTAAATTCGAAGCCTTCGAGGCGCGAATGGAGGATAAGATTCGAACGCTCTTTACCGAACTCAGATTGGGTCGACCACTAAGCCCAAAGAAATCACATCAATGAGAGAGCTTTGCCCAATCGCACCAAGCCTGAAGATATGACTTCCAAGAGAGGGGAATCTCTATGACCAACCCCAACTATCCATGCATGAGAGTGGACTTCCCTAGATGGGAAGAAGGAGACCCGATTGGTTGGATCTCGCGCGCGGAGCGATATTTTCGGTACTATAAAACCGCGGATGCATCTATGGTGAAAATTGTGGCGATACATCTTGAAGGGGATGCTATACAGTGGTTTGACTGGTTTGAACATACTTATGGAGTCCTTTCATGGCGACAATTCAAAGAAGGACTGCTGATCCGCTTCAGACCAACCGATTACGAGAATATTGACGGACAACTAGCAAAGATCCGACAAACCTCTACCATTCAGGAGTACCAAACCAGGTTTGAAAGGTTATCTAATCAAACTCGTGATTGGTCTCAAAAACAGCTATTGAGGACCTTCATTGAGGGCTTAAAGCCGGAAATCCGAGGAGAAGTTAAAGCACGATAACCGTACACGCTTATGGCAGCCATCTCTTTCGCACGATATTAAGAGGAGCAATTGAACCATGAAGCTCGGAGGACTAGAGTCGCTCCTCAACCAGCAATATTGAAGCCGTCAGCCCCCCCTACTGTCGACCAAGTCCCTACACCAAAGTGGTTAACAAGAGAAGAGCTTCGGGAGCAATATGCGAAGGGGTTATGTTGGCATTGCGATGAGCCGTGGAGCCGTGAGCGTCGTTATAGTAAAGGTAGACTTCTTATGATTGAACCAATAGAAGAAGAGGTCATTGGACATCCAGAAGAGAGCCTTGAACATGAAGAAGGAGATGTAGAAGAAGAGCCACAACCGACCGAAGTTACGGTACATGCACTAGCCGGCTACTCAAACCCGCAAACGATGAAAGCTGGAGGCCTTCTCAAACAACAACCGATCACTGTTCTCATCGACACGGACAATACTAATAACATTATAAACAGTAAGGTTGCTGTCCAGATGGCCTTACCTATCGAGAATTGCAGCAGGTTTGACGTTAAGGTCGCCGACGGATGGATTTTGAAGTATGATCGTAGGCACCTGCAAGTGAAACTGTTGCTGATCATGAGGCCTTACCAAGAGATAATTACATATTTCTTCCTTCTCCCTCTTGATGATAATGAGGCCATGCTCAAAATTAAATGGTTGATGACATTAGCTGATATTTCTTGGAATTTTATGCAACTAATTATGAAATTTTACAGTAAGGAGAAACAGGTGATACTGAACGGGAAACATGGGGGCGACATAACGACGATTTGCACACAACAAATGGAGAAGGTTTTGTATAAAGCATGCAGCGGCTTTTTGGCACAACTTGAGCAACAAACTAAGGGAGAGCCAATAGAATTTGAAGATCCAAACCTACTTCCTTTGCTTGCTGAATTTTCAGATATATTTGACGAACCGCACAATCTACCTCTTACCCGTCGGTATGATCATTATATAACGATTCTTTTAGGCAAACCTCCAGTAAATACTTGGCCATATCAGTATCTACATCTCTAGAAGGATGAAATGGAAAGGATTATAAAAGAGATGCTTGAAACACGAGTTATTTGGCTAAGTTGCAACATCTACTCTTCACCGGTGCTACTTGTACGCAAGAAGGACGGAACATGGCAAATATACGTTGATTACCGGGCTCTCAATGGCATAACCATCAAGGATAAATACCCTATTCCAGTAGTAGATGAATTGCTAGATGAAAGGGAGCACAAATCTTCACAAAGTTGGACCTTTGATTCGGGTATCATCAAATACGAGTGTACGAAGAAGTCATATCGAAAACTGCCTTTCGAACACACAACAGCCACTACGAATTTTTGCTTTCTTCAACAAAAGGTGGAATATCTTGGGCATATCATATCAGAGAAAGGTGTGACGGTGGACCCCTTCAAAATTGGAGCAATGCAAAACTGGCCTACCCCGAGGAATATAAAATTACTACATGGCTTTCTGGGTTTAATAGGCTACTACCGTAAGTTCGTGAAAAACTATGGAAAGATTAGTGCACCACTCACTTCTCTACTGAAAAATGATACCTTCCAATGGTCGGACAAAGCCTCCGCTGCCTTCGACAAACTTAAGGCAGCCATGACGACGATGCGGGTGCTAGCGCTACCAGATTTCAACCGACCCTTCATCATTGAGGCCGATGCATCTGGAGACAGAATGAGAGACGTTCTCATGCAAAATGGTCGACCACTCGCATACACTAGCAAGACATTATCTCCCTCTCATCAAAATAAGTCAACATATGATAAGGAGATGCTCGCCATTGTACGCACAGCAATAAGGTGGAGACGCTATTTGATTGGTCGACGATTTCAAATTAAAACCGACCATAAAAGCCTCAAGTACTTTTTAGAGCGAAAGATATCATCCCCTGAGCAGCAAAAATGGGTAACAAAACTTCTTGGATTTGATTATGAAATAACTTACTAAAAGGGGAAAGAGAATGTTCTAGCAGATGCGCTTTCGCAGCTACCCGAGCAAGCTGAAGTTTCGGCCATTTCACTTCCGACCAACGACTTCCTTGAGGATATTAAGATGGAATGGCAGGAAGATTTAGAAACTAGTAAGATTATAAAAAAATTGGAGGAAGCACCAAGCTCCGTGGCTCATTACAATTGGGACTCAAAAGAATTACACTATAAGGGACTCATTGTGCTTATGATAAATTCTACTTGCATCTTTACGAGCAGATTTTGGACAAAGTTATTCCATATGCAGGGTACTAAATTGAAAAAGAATACGACATATCACCCACAAATCAATGGCCAGACAAAAGTTGTAAATAAGTGCTTGGAGACAGCCCAAATTCACCCACCAAATATGACTATCCAAGGAGAACTCCAGACCCAGCCAAGTGTCATTATTGATCGACGGATCGTGACTCGACGACGACGACCCACTACTAAAGTGCTAATACAGTGGATGAACCTACCAACAGAAGATGCCACTTGGGAGAACTATGACGACTTGAAGATCAAATTCCCAAAATTCATGAATCGTCAGCCTCGAGGACAAGGTTGATTTGAAGAGGGCGGGTCTGCTAGGACTCTAGCTAGGAGAGTCTTAATTGAGAGGGACATTCATGTAAAACCTACCTAAGCCGACCCCTATTAAAGAGGTGAAGAGGCCGACTAGGGTTAGGAGGTTGTTTCTTAGAGAAAAATTAGGAGTTGTAAAGGAATAGGAGTCTTGAGTAGGAGTCATATTAGGAGTTGGTTAGAAGTAGGAGTCTTGAGTAGGAGTCATATTAGGAGTTAGGGTTTAGAAGCCCTATAAATAGCCATATATTTCTCCTCTTTTGATAAGCAATAGATAAATCTTTTCTGCAGTCTTTGAGCAGCAACTTGGAGGGAGGAACCCCTATAGAGTTCCAAGGAGACCGATCCCCTAAAGAGATCAACCCCAAGTTTAGAATCTGCAAGGGTTCTAACAATCATATGGACTCGTATAGCAATATTTTAAGAATTCAAAGTTAGTGGTTTACATAATCATGTAGATGATGGAAAGTGCCAAACAACTTTTTTTGATGGATCTAAATGTAGATGATGGTCAATCTTTTAAGGGTTAGAGAGAATACCAGTTTAGACTCCTCTTCCAATATTCCTGTACACAGTTACTAGGGAGATGAATCTTTTAATTAGATATCGTTATCGTTGGATGAGTTCAGAGAACAGCATATCATTATTTGTTTAGTAATATAACTGAATTCCATAGGCAAATTAGTAATTAATGATGTACTTTTAGTGTTGGTCCAGTGGATACAGTAGTTTCCGCAATCGTCGGGTTCAGATTCTAAGTCTACCTATGTCATTGTGTAACATGACCAAAGTTGCCAACTGGTGAAGTCTCATGTTCTCTAATTTATACACTTCATTAATGATTTCTTTTTTGAACTCATCGTGTCCATGGTCCCAAACATGAAAGAATGATTTGTTTCCGAAACTGCTTAGGGAACAGTGGATACAGTAGTTTTTGCAATCGCCGGGTTCAGATTCTAAGTCTACCTATGTCATTGTGTAACATGACCAAAGTTGCCAACTGGTGAAGTCTCATGTTCTCTAATTTATACACTTCATTAATGATTTCTTTTTTGAACTCATCGTGTCCATGGTCCCAAACATGAAAGAATGATTTGTTCCCGAAACTGCTTAGGGAACAGTGGATACAGTAGTTTTTGCAATCGCCGGGTTCAGATTCTAAGTCTACCTATGTCATTGTGTAACATGACCAAAGTTGCCAACTGGTGAAGTCTCATGTTCTCTAATTTATACACTTCATTAATGATTTCTTTTTTGAACTCATCGTGTCCATGGTCCCAACATTGAAATAATGATTTGTTCCCGAAACTGCTTAGGGAATAGTGGATACAGTAGTTTTTGCAATCGCCGGGTTCATATTCTAAGTCTACCTATGTCATTGTGTAACATGACCAAAGTTGCCAACTGGTGAAGTCTCATGTTCTCTAATTTATACACTTCATTAATGATTTCTTTTTTGAACTCATCGTGTCCATGGTCCCAAACATGAAAGAATGATTTGATCCCGAAACTGCTTAGGGAACAGTGGATACAGTAGTTTTTGCAATCGCCGGGTTCAGATTCTAAGTCTACCTATGTCATTGTGTAACATGACCAAAGTTGCCAACTGGTGAAGTCTCATGTTCTCTAATTTATACACTTCATTAATGATTTCTTTTTTGAACTCATCGTGTCCATGGTCCCAAACATGAAAGAATGATTTGATCCCGAAACTGCTTAGGGAACAGTGGATACATACAGTAGTTTTTGCAATCGCCGGGTTCAGATTCTAAGTCTACCTATGTCATTGTGTAACATGACCAAAGTTGCCAACTGGTGAAGTCTCATGTTCTCTAATTTATACATTTCATTAATGATTTCTTTTTTGAACTCATCGTGTCCATGGTCCCAAACATGAAAGAATGATTTGTTCCCGAAACTGCTTAGGGAACAGTGGATACAGTAGTTTTTGCAATCGCCGGGTTCAGATTCTAAGTCTACTTATGTCATTGTGTAACATGACCAAAGTTGCCAACCGGTGAAGTCTCATGTTCTCTAATTTATACACATCATTAATGATTTCTTTTTTGAACTCATCGTGTCCATGGTCCCAAACATGAAAGAATGATTTGTTCCCGAAACTGCTTAGGGAACAGTGGATACAGTAGTTTTTGCAATCGCCGGGTTCAGATTCTAAGTCTACCTATGTCATTGTGTAACATGACCAAAGTTGCCAACTGGTGAAGTCTCATGTTCTCTAATTTATACACTTCATTAATGATTTCTTTTTTGAACTCATCGTGTCCATGGTCCCAAACATGAAAGAATGATTTGTTCCCGAAACTGCTTAGGGAACAGTGGATACATACAGTAGTTTTTGCAATCGCCGGGTTCAGATTCTAAGTCTACCTATGTCATTGTGTAACATGACCAAAGTTGCCAACTGGTGAAGTCTCATGTTCTCTAATTTATACACTTCATTAATGATTTCTTTTTTGAACTCATCGTGTCCATGGTCCCAAACATGAAAGAATGATTTGTTCCCGAAACTGCTTAGGGAACAGTGGATACAGTAGTTTTTGCAATCGCCGGGTTCAGATTCTAAGTCTACCTATGTCATTGTGTAACATGACCAAAGTTGCCAACCGGTGAAGTCTCATGTTCTCTAATTTATACACTTCATTAATGATTTCTTTTTTGAACTCATCGTGTCCATGGTCCCAAACATGAAAGAATGATTTGTTCCCGAAACTGCTTAGGGAACAGTGGATACAGTAGTTTTTGCAATCGCCGGGTTCAGATTCTAAGTCTACCTATGTCATTGTGTAACATGACCAAAGTTGCCAACTGGTGAAGTCTCATGTTCTCTAATTTATACACTTCATTAATGATTTCTTTTTTGAACTCATCGTGTCCATGGTCCCAAACATGAAAGAATGATTTGTTCCCGAAACTGCTTAGGGAACAGTGGATACATACAGTAGTTTTTGCAATCGCCGGGTTCAGATTCTAAGTCTACCTATGTCATTGTGTAACATGACCAAAGTTGCCAACTGGTGAAGTCTCATGTTCTCTAATTTATACACTTTGTTAATGATTTCTTTTTTGAACTCATCGTGTCCATGGTCCCAAACATGAAAGAATGATTTGTTCCCGAAACTGCTTAGGGAACAGTGGATACAGTAGTTTTTGCAATCGCCGGGTTCAGATTCTAAGTCTACCTATGTCATTGTGTAACATGACCAAAGTTGCCAACCGGTGAAGTCTCATGTTCTCTAATTTATACACTTCATTAATGATTTCTTTTTTGAACTCATCGTGTCCATGGTCCCAAACATGAAAGAATGATTTGTTCCCGAAACTGCTTAGGGAACAGTGGATACAGTAGTTTTTGCAATCGCCGGGTTCAGATTCTAAGTCTACCTATGTCATTGTGTAACATGACCAAAGTTGCCAACTGGTGAAGTCTCATGTTCTCTAATTTATACACTTCATTAATGATTTCTTTTTTGAACTCATCGTGTCCATGGTCCCAAACATGAAATAATGATTTGTTCCCGAAACTGCTTAGGGAACAGTGGATACTGTAGTTTTTGCAATCGCCGGGTTCAGATTCTAAGTCTACCTATGTCATTGTGTAACATGACCAAAGTTGCCAACTGGTGAAGTCTCATGTTCTCTAATTTATACACTTCATTAATGATTTCTTTTTTGAACTCATCGTGTCTATGGTCCCAAACATGAAAGAATGATTTGTTCCCGAAACTGCTTAGGGAACAGTGGATACAGTAGTTTTTGCAATCGCCGGGTTCAGATTCTAAGTCTACCTATGTCATTGTGTAACATGACCAAAGTTGCCAACCGGTGAAGTCTCATGTTCTCTAATTTATACACTTCATTAATGATTTCTTTTTTGAACTCATCGTGTCCATGGTCCCAAACATGAAAGAATGATTTGTTCCCGAAACTGCTTAGGGAACAGTGGATACAGTAGTTTTTGCAATCGCCGGGTTCAGATTCTAAGTCTACCTATGTCATTGTGTAACATGACCAAAGTTGCCAACCGGTGAAGTCTCATGTTCTCTAATTTATACACTTCATTAATGATTTCTTTTTTGAACTCATCGTGTCCATGGTCCCAAACATGAAAGAATGATTTGTTCCCGAAACTGCTTAGGGAACAGTGGATACAGTAGTTTTTGCAATCGCCGGGTTCAGATTCTAAGTCTACCTATGTCATTGTGTAACATGACCAAAGTTGCCAACTGGTGAAGTCTCATGTTCTCTAATTTATACACTTCATTAATGATTTCTTTTTTGAACTCATCGTGTCCATGGTCCCAAACATGAAAGAATGATTTGTTCCCGAAACTGCTTAGGGAACAGTGGATACAGTAGTTTTTGCAATCGCCGGGTTCAGATTCTAAGTCTACCTATGTCTTTGTGTAACATGACCAAAGTTGCCAACTGGTGAAGTCTCATGTTCTCTAATTTATACACTTCATTAATGATTTCTTTTTTGAACTCATCGTGTCTATGGTCCCAAACATGAAAGAATGATTTGTTCCCGAAACTGCTTAGGGAACAGTGGATACAGTAGTTTTTGCAATCGCCGGGTTCAGATTCTAAGTCTACCTATGTCATTGTGTAACATGACCAAAGTTGCCAACTGGTGAAGTCTCATGTTCTCTAATTTATACACTTCATTAATGATTTCTTTTTTGAACTCATCGTGTCCATGGTCCCAAACATGAAAGAATGATTTGTTCCCGAAACTGCTTAGGGAACAGTGGATACAGTAGTTTTTGCAATCGCCGGGTTCTGATTCTAAGTCTACCTATGTCATTGTGTAACATGACCAAAGTTGCCAACTGGTGAAGTCTCATGTTCTCTAATTTATACACCTCATTAATGATTTTTTTTTGAACTCATCGTGTCCATGGTCCCAAACATGAAAGAATGATTTGTTCCCAAAACTGCTTAGGGAACAGTGGATACAGTAGTTTTTGCAATCGCCGGGTTCAGATTCTAAGTCTACCTATGTCATTGTGTAACATGACCAAAGTTGCCAACTGGTGAAGTCTCATGTTCTCTAATTTATACACTTCATTAATGATTTCTTTTTTGAACTCATCGTGTCCATGGTCCCAAACATGAAATAATGATTTGTTCCCGAAACTGCTTAGGGAACAGTGGATACAGTAGTTTTTGCAATCGCCGGGTTCAGATTCTAAGTCTACCTATGTCATTGTGTAACATGACCAAAGTTGCCAACTGGTGAAGTCTCATGTTCTCTAATTTATACACTTCATTAATGATTTCTTTTTTGAACTCATCGTATCCATGGTCCCAAACATGAAAGAATGATTTGTTCCCGAAACTGCTTAGGGAACAGTGGATACAGTAGTTTTTGCAATCGCCGGGTTCAGATTCTAAGTCTACCTATGTCATTGTGTAACATGACCAAAGTTGCCGACTGGTGAAGTCTCATGTTCTCTAATTTATACACTTCATTAATGATTTCTTTTTTGAACTCATCGTGTCTATGGTCCCAAACATGAAAGAATGATTTGTTCCCGAAACTGCTTAGGGAACCGTGGATACAGTAGTTTTTGCAATCGCCGGGTTCAGATTCTAAGTCTACCTATGTCTTTGTGTAACATGACCAAAGTTGCCAACTGGTGAAGTCTCATGTTCTCTAATTTATACACTTCATTAATGATTTCTTTTTTGAACTCATCGTGTCCATGGTCCCAAACATGAAAGAATGATTTGTTCCCGAAACTGCTTAGGGAACAGTGGATACAGTAGTTTTTGCAATCGCCGGGTTCAGATTCTAAGTCTACCTATGTCATTGTGTAACATGACCAAAGTTGCCAACTGGTGAAGTCTCATGTTCTCTAATTTATACACCTCATTAATGATTTCTTTTTTGAACTCATCGTGTCCATGGTCCCAAACATGAAAGAATGATTTGTTCCCAAAACTGCTTAGGGAACAGTGGATACAGTAGTTTTTGCAATCGCCGGGTTCAGATTCTAAGTCTACCTATGTCATTGTGTAACATGACCAAAGTTGCCAACTGGTGAAGTCTCATGTTCTCTAATTTATACACTTCATTAATGATTTCTTTTTTGAACTCATCGTGTCCATGGTCCCAAACATGAAATAATGATTTGTTCCCGAAACTGCTTAGGGAACAGTGGATACAGTAGTTTTTGCAATCGCCGGGTCCAGATTCTAAGTCTACCTATGTCATTGTGTAACATGACCAAAGTTGCCAACTGGTGAAGTCTCATGTTCTCTAATTTATACACTTCATTAATGATTTCTTTTTTGAACTCATCGTGTCCATGGTCCCAAACATGAAATAATGATTTGTTCCCGAAACTGCTTAGGGAACAGTGGATACAGTAGTTTTTGCAATCGCCGGGTTCAGATTCTAAGTCTACCTATGTCATTGTGTAACATGACCAAAGTTGCCAACTGGTGAAGTCTCATGTTCTCTAATTTATACACTTCATTAATGATTTCTTTTTTGAACTCATCGTGTCCATGGTCCCAAACATGAAATAATGATTTGTTCCCGAAACTGCTTAGGGAACAGTGGATACAGTAGTTTTTGCAATCGCCGGGTTCAGATTCTAAGTCTACCTATGTCATTGTGTAACATGACCAAAGTTGCCAACTGGTGAAGTCTCATGTTCTCTAATTTATACACTTCATTAGTGATTTCTTTTTTGAACTCATCGTGTCCATGGTCCCAAACATGAAATAATGATTTGTTCCCGAAACTGCTTAGGGAACAGTGGATACAGTAGTTTTTGCAATCGCCGGGTCCAGATTTAAGTCTACCTATGTCATTGTGTAACATGACCAAAGTTGCCAACTGGTGAAGTCTCATGTTCTCTAATTTATACACTTCATTAATGATTTCTTTTTTGAACTCATCGTGTCCATGGTCCCAAACATGAAAGAATGATTTGTTCCCGAAACTGCTTAGGGAACAGTGGATACAGTAGTTTTTGCAATCGCCGGGTTCAGATTCTAAGTCTACCTATGTCATTGTGTAACATGACCAAAGTTGCCAACTGGTGAAGTCTCATGTTCTCTAATTTATACACTTCATTAATGATTTCTTTTTTGAACTCATCGTGTCCATGGTCCCATACATGAAATAATGATTTGTTCCCGAAACTGCTTAGGGAACTCGTGAACTCTCGTGATGTATGATTATTATTTCCCTGTATTCCCACTCTTTTGCTTTGCCTTTGAAGCATAGGCTGATATAATTCGAGTTAAATCCATTATTTACAGTAAAGTTGAATGCAAACCGAGTTGTGGTTGGCACTCTTCGTGGGTTTGATCAATTTATGAACCTCGTTGTTGACAACACCGTGGAGGTGAACGGCAATGAGAAGAATGATATTGGCATGGTGGTGAGTTCTTGCATCATTTATCCTGTATGATGTTCCTTTTATTTATTTATTTTTCATTTCTTTACGAAAGATATTTAATATGTTCTTTTGTAGGTTATTCGAGGAAACAGTGTGGTCATGATTGAAGCTCTCGAGCCGGTTGCCAGAACATAATACTGTCTTTTCTTCTGTTAGTCAACTCGTGCTTCGTGTGCTTTTATTAATGCCTATGAGATTGGCAATGATCTGTTAGTATTCATGTGTTGTATTTCCTTGACCCTTATCATCATCATCCTTCGTAGTTAATTCTATGGACAACTGAAAAGAAAGAGACGAGACCAATAAAAAAAACCAAGTTTCTCAGAAAAAATTTGTTTTTTAAAGTGTTTTTAGACAAAATTGTCCTTTTTAGTTTTCATTTGTTTTCTTTCTTCGTTTTACTCCGTTTCGAGTCCAGTTCAAGTGAACTATTTCGTTGGATCATTTTAAATCAACATCAGATGGATCCTAAATAAATAATAATTTATAAGTTCAAATAATATTAATACATTTATTTATAATGATAAATATATAAACTAAATTTAATATTGAAATAAATTACTATAAAAACTATAAAATTATGATAGTAGTAAAATATTGAATTAAAGTAGCATGTAAGGCAACAACATTATTTTTGTATATTCTAAATAAAAATCATATTATTGAATAAATTATTAAGAATAATATGTTTTTTTTTATATTTTAATTTAAAATAAAAATGGTTTCTAAAGTTTTAAATGATTATTTACGCTTTTAAAATGAAGTTTAGTATTTAGAATCCTTTTTTTAACTATTGGGAATCTCTGAAGACAAATATATATATATATAATTATGTTATTTACAATCTCTCAATTATCAATCTTACTAATTTTGTTTCTACGATCTCTAACGTTAGTCGCTTCTTGCTTCGCTCAACGCTTGGAGAGAGACATGATGAGGTCATGAGGTCGGACGAGATCTCTAGAAGAGAGCGATATGGGCAAACCATCTCTTTGATCTCTTTATTTGTATATTCCGTATTTTCTCTATTGTGGGTAGGCCTTACGAGAAAGGATAAGAAGAACTAGAAAAGGAGAACGAAGAAGATAATGTTTAGGTTCATTTGTAAAGGAGTATTTTGAAAATATTAAAATTTTTGAAGTAGGATTCCAAATAGTAAAATTGGGATGTGAATAGAAATAAGTATTTTTTTCACTTATTTTAGTTCTTATAAGTTGGATTTATGTCTTTCTTATTATGTCTAATTTAAGTTGAACTTACAACAAAAATAAAAGGTTAACTTATAATAATTTTAGGTTAAAAATTATTGATTTTTTGAAAAATAATTAAAATTTTGGAAACCATACAAATGGTTGACAAAGATCTAAACAACCGTATTTTATTTTTTATTTTTAATATTTTTTTTTATTAATTTTAGTCTTTAAAATTTTGAATTTATATCATTTTTTTAATTTTATGCAATTTATGGTGAATTTATAACCATTTTGGGTCAAAAATTGAATATTTTTATGAAATAAAAAAATAATAGTTTGGAGACTTGGGTTATACTATTTTTCAATGAGGTTATTCACATCTCACTTTTTTCAAATATTCTCAAATTTTAAAGAAACTTTGCAAATAACTTATTTATACATAAATGATCATTTCTTCCCCCCTATTTTAGCATTAGGACGAGTATATTTTTGCTAATTTGAGGTCTTTAAAGATGAATATTTATCATTTTGTTAATTTGCAATCACTTTGGACCAAAATATTACTCTAATATTATTAGAGAAGGTTTTTCAAATTTTTATATAAAAATTATAGATCTGAGTTTTGCTATTTTTGAATAAGATTATAACTCATTTGAATAGTGTAACGACCTCATTAAAAAAATAGTGTAACTTACCTTTTATTTTTTAATAAATAAAATTTAAAAAAGATCATTTTCTATTTTTTAATTTTTAAAATGATTAATTTTTATGATTTCAACGCTACATTATCTTTTCAAAGAAATTTAATTTTTTTTAAAATATAAATGAAATAAAATTATGATTTTCTTTGAAAAAATGTTACTTTACCATGACAAAAAGTATATCTTGTGATAAAACATCAATTCAAAATTAATATGTGTCATGTTTGTTCTCGGATTTTGATGATGAAACCAATTGATAGTGTTTATGATTTGATCTACGTTTTTGAGTGACGTAGGAAGCTTCGATCAGGGAGATACAATTAAAGCAGAAAGAATCATGCTAGGTTGGAAAAAAACTTGTCAGAAGATTAGACGTTGAGTCGAAGGATCGGTTGACATATCGACAGAAGGCTTCGAGCTATAGGTTCGGGCATCGGGCCAAGAAGAGCGAAAATTGCACTAAGAAAATCGGAGTTGCGGAGATCAATTGGTCGATTGGGCAATAGACTACAAGAGAGGATGATGCGCCGAAGAATCGAATGAAGCGTCGATGAACCGATGACATGTCGGACAACATAATTCAAGTTTTGTAATGATTGTCTAGATCAAAGTAGGTTTTAAGTATGCACGATTAACTATGATAGCAAGGCATAAAGCAAAATGAAGTCCTAGGGTCGAGAATGAGACTTCGTTGGGAGTTTGAGAGTTCGTCGAAAGTCCGGACGTTCGTCGAAAGTTCTGTCGGAATTGATTGAGAAGTCCAAAAGCTTGCCAGAGAAGCTCGTCGGAACTCGCTAAGAAGATCGTCGTGAAGTCCAAGAGCTTGCCGGGAGTCCGTTGGAACATTATTGAGAGATCATCGGAAGTTTGCCGGAAGATCGCCGGAAGCTCGCTGGAAGAAACCTAGACTTACAGACTTATTTAGCTTAGTAAATGTCTTAAAATTCGTAGTTAAAACATAATTGGGTTGGAATTGAGTTAACTTAATTAGGGGCTAATTGAGCCACATTTGGGCTGTGTTGGGCCAAGTGAAAAGGCCCAAACAGTAACCTAATAGGTGGAACCGACGTGGCACAGTCTCCAAGACTGTGTCAGGCATTGGTACCGCCCAGACTCAGTCTCCGAGACTATCAAGCGGTGGTACCACTCAGTGCAAGCGGTGGTACCACTCAGTGCAGGCGGTGTTACCGCCCGTACCCTGTAATTTTAAGGATTTGAATTTTGACTCAATGTTTGAAGCCATTTGGGGTCTATAAATACCTCAGCTATTCCTACATGGATTAGTAAGAAAAGTGAATAAAAACTCTGTGTTTCTAGAGTTCAAAACCCTTGTAAAATATAGAGTCCCTCATCCTAAAATTTAGAGACCATTCTAAGGGAGAAAGTGAGGGAAGCTTTGTAAAAAGGGGTAGTAAAGGTTCTCTCCGGAACCTGTCAAAAGGAGAATCGATTTGTATGGATAGTTGATCTTCGCCCATTGAAGTAAGATCGTTAGTGGATGCCGGTGGCCTCGACAGAAGAGGAATCGGTAGAGTGGATGTAAGTCACGACGACTGAACCACTATAAAACTCGGTTTGCATTTCCATTCTTGCAATTTATCTTTACTACAAACTATCTTACATCCTTATTACTTTCACTATGCTTCTATACTCTTTCAAGTTAATATATTTACGAAATGGTTTTCGTCGAAATCGATTTTTATCGTACGAAAAAATTTCAAACCAGTGATTTTATCCGCTACACTAATTCAACCCCCCCCCTCCTAGTGTCGACTCATTCCTAACAGTTGATATCAGAATTTCTTATTTGATTTAACACATAAGAGAAATGGCTCTTTTCGGATTTCAAGAGGGTTTTTCTTTCGTTCGTCCTCCCATGTTCAATGGGACGGACAACACTTATTGCAAAACTTATATGAGAGTTTTCTTGCTTTCTATGGATTTAAATTTATGGAATATTATTGAAAACAGTTTTAAAAAGTCTTCTACTCCAATGAAAGAATGAAATGATTTGGAGAAGAAAACTTTTTCGACAAAACCGAATTCAATCGAGTTTCTATTTACGAAACGACTTTCGATATTTGGCACACTCTTGAAATCACACACAAAGACACTAGTAGAGTAAAGGATTCTAAGACAAATCTTTTAATACATGATTTTAAGTTGTTTCGTATGAAGCCAAGTGAAAAAGCTCTTGGCAAATGTTTTTCGAATTTTGAAGTTATTAACAAGATATTAAGATCCCTTCCAAAAAATTGAGATCCTAAAATCATGGCAATACAAGAATCAAAGGACTTGAACCATTTTCTCATTGAAGATCGATTTTTATTGTATGAAGAAATTTCAAATCGATGTTTTTATCTGCTATACTAATTCAACCCCCCCCCCCCCCCCCCCCCCCCCCTCCCCCCCTCCTCTTAGTACCGACTCATTCCTACCACGTCTTTCTCATTTGGTTTAACACTCAAGAAAAATAACTCTTTTCTACTTTCAATAGGGCTTTTTTATTATTCGTTCTCCTATGTTCAATGGGACGAATTACATTTATTAGAAAACTTGGATGAGAGTTTTCTCGCTTTCCTTGAATCTTGATTTATGAAATATTATTGAAAACATATTTGAAAGGTCTCTTCTAATGAATGATTGAAATGAGTTGGAGAAGAAAACTTTCTCTTTAAATGCCAAGGCTATGAATGTCTTGTTTTGCGCTTTAGATAAAACTAAATTCAATCGAGTTTCTATTTATGAAATAGCTTTTGACATTTGACATACACTCGAAATCACACACGAAGGCATAAGCAGGGTAAAAGATTCTAAAGTTAATCTTTTATTGCATGATTTTGAGTTGTTTTATATGAAGCTAAGCAAAACTATTGTTGACATGTACACCCGTTTTATGGATGTCGTTAATAGTTTAAAAGCTCTTGAAAAATATTTTTTGAATTTTGAACTTGTTAACAAGATATTATGATCCCTTATAAAAAGTTGGGATCCTAAAATCATGGTAATACAAGAATCAAAGGACTTGAACCATTTTCCCATTGAAGAACTGATTGGGTCATTGATGACCTACGAAATGAGTTGTATGACTTATGAAGAACTTGAGAACAATCTTCCAAAGAACATGAAGGATTTGATACTTAGAACAAATGAAGACCACTCGAGTGAATGCTCAAGTGATGATGAACTCGAACTTCTCACTATAAAACTTAAAAAAGTTCACTAAACAAGAATTAAAAAATAAAAATAAACTTAAAAAAAGTTACTAAAGAAGAAAAGAGCACTTAAAGTGAGATAAAATGAGTGCGTTCGAAGAAGAGCAAACTGATGAAGACGAAATGACAAACTTCGCTTTGATGACTCTCGACAATGAGGTAAAATAATCAAACGAAATCCCCTTAGTTTATTTTGAAATTACTTGATGCATTTTACATGTTGTTTTTAAATTAGTATATAAAATGTAAAATATAAATAAATAAATAAAATGGGATCATGCTTTTCTTTTTTTAGTTAATTTTGAAAATGATAATGATAATTGCATGTTTTATGAAAATACAACAAAATGTTAGATTTAAATCTAATAATTAATCCTATGTATATTTTTAAGAAAAAATAATGTGTAGCTAATTTGATGATTTCCAACTTTAATTGAAAATGCTTTATGAAATCATGTTTGATGATATCATGCTTAATGAGTTTATAATTTGAAATTGTGCATGCTATACCTTGAAAACTTGAAACCATGTTTTAATGTCATGCCCAAAGTAGTGATGCCTAATGATCATGCTTAATAAGTTTATATTTCAAAATTATGCATGATGATTTTTGTGATTCATGGCTTATTGATCTTTGTCGCAATGAAAGTTGCTTTTTCGGTTATAAACAAGATGGATGGTTTTTATGATGAAATTTATTTTTTGATCCTAAATGTTGATGTATATTTTTATTTGACATAAAAATACAAAGGCATACTTGCATGAAATCAATCAAAAATTTGAAACTAAAAGAAAATGAGATATCTTTTCATCTTATAGGAACCTATTTAAGTTGCTTTCATTTAGTTGTCCGAAAAGTGATTTTAATGATGATTTTAGATTTCTTTTTGTATGATTCGTTTTAATAATGAGATGATATATCCAAATCTTTCACATATTCTTGAGATTTATGAATCAAAATCTTATATCTCCTAGGCTTCTTTTTGTCATTTACTAAAGAGAAAAATTATCCAAATAAATCATGAAGGTTCTTTCGATATTCATGAATTGATTATAACTTGTGATTTTTTTCATATGAATCATCATCTTGATTTCTTGATATTTGATACATGAGATTTTTCTATGAATCAAGATCTTGTTTTTGAACTCTTATGTTTTTTCTTACCATTTATCTAAAAAAGAGATTAATGAATCAATCTATGTCCTTTTTTATGAATATTTTAAAAATGATTTTGATTTGATGATTTGAATTTGAATGAGCTTTATCTTAATTTTTTAAAATTTATAACTTGAGATTTCTTATGCATGAACCAAGATATTATTGTAAGCATAAAGATCTGTAATTATGCTATGTCAATAATGCGGAAATAACCTAAATGCCAGGATTGAAATCAATGCATAGATCTAATTATACGATGCATACCTTTTGATGCCATCCGTTCAGAGATCTTGTTTGATCTGCTAAGCACCGTGATCCAAGATTGCTGCAGGCTTCGTCTTTAATCCGATCGCGCTGCGAAATCTGCAGGGAGTGCGGAGAGTAGACCCTTTCTCCTCTCTTCCTATCCTTTCACAGGATCCACACAGATTGATGGATTTGGGGAGAGGGTTTTGGGGAGAGAGTCGAGGAGAATTACTGAATCCCTCAATGGAGAGGTGCGCGTCTATACGTGTCAACGTTATGACGCTCTAACACCCTAACACTAACATTCTCCCACTTGGCCCTTTAATTGATAAGATATAAAAGAGATACAAAATCAAAACAAAAAAAAAAAAATTTGTTTGAAAACAATTTTACCTAATTGGATTCCAAAAATTTTGAAAAGCATTTTATACATGGCCATGTTTTAAAAATAAGCTAATAAGTCCAATAAACACAATAATACTATATTAAGTCCAACTATCAATACGAGTCATAGCGGTTGTATTTCATCAATGTTATACTCCCTTCTATGTACCACAACATTGTTAGTCTTTCCTAACATAGTCCATAATAACCCCTGTAATTTGTCTTATCAAGACAATCCTGTTATTACATTCAACTATAATATGCATAAATATAAATGTAAACAGGATAGCAGAAACAGATAACTTTAATTAAGTAAAATGTCAATAATAGCATCCACATAAACATGCATCACCATATCCTTTATGACTTGCTCACAAGCCCCATTCTAAGAACATGTTCTTTGAATATTTTGCATTGTAAGGCTATGGTCAATGGATCAGCAATCATCATAGTGGTGCTCAAGTTCTCAATTGACACTTGCTGTTTATGGACTCTTTCTCTAACCACCAAGTACTTTATCTCAATGTGCTTGGAACCACTAGAGTACTTGCCATTCTTAGAGAAGAAAACTGCTGCGGTGTTATCACAAAATATCTTCAGCAGCTTGGCAATTGAGTCGACCACATCAAGTCCTGAGATAAAATTTCGCAGCCATAAAGCTTGATTTGTGGCCTCAAAGCATGCCATAAATTCAGCTTCCATTGTTGATGATGCAATAAGCGATTGCTTTGCACTTTTCCAAGAAATTGCCCCACCAGCTTGTTGAATCTCGTATTTTGATGATGAAACAACTTGATATATGTTTATGATTTAATCTGCGTTTTGAGTGATGCAGGATGCTTCGATCAGGATGAGACAATTAAAGCAGGAAAATCATGTTGTGCCGGAGGAACATGTCAGAAGATTGGACGTCGGGCCGGTGGATCGGTCGACGTATCGACAGAAAGCTTCGGGCTGTGGACTCGGGCATCGAGCCAAGAAGAGCGGGTGTTGTGCCAAGAATATCGAAGTTGCGGAGTCAACTGGCCGATTGGGCAATAGGCTGCAGGAGAGGACGATGCACCGAAGAATCGGACGAAGCGTCGAGGGTGTTGGGAAATCATAGGGGGGCGACATCATATGCGCAGCGGAAGAACAAGAAAACAAAAATCCCCGATTCCCAAAAAGATGTTCATCGTCGTGCGAAGATTGGTGCGCAAAATCCGCAAAAAACACAAAACTGCGTATAGAGATTGTGTTACCTAGGGAGATCGTATATCCCTGTTTCCTTGCAGATCCTTAGGAGAGGGTGAAGGAGGTCAAGCGTCCTCCTCTCTAGCGGTGATCCACACAGCAGGGTTGCGACGACGCTCCTCAAAACTCCAGGCCTACTCTGAGGTGGAGAGGGAGAGGAGAATAGGAAGGGCAAGCAAAGACTCTAGCCTATGAGGCTGTGAATCCCTCCTATTTATAGAGATCCCGTGTCAAAACCCTAATGGGTCCTTTCCCTAGTGGGTATTGGATCTGCATCCAATAAGACAAGGGCTCCGTCGGATATCTCATATCCGAACCTCTACTCATCGCAATGCCTACCATATGTGTGTGACCCTCTAGGCCCAATATCGAGCTGGCCGTGAGTCATACCTGTCAGAACTCCTTCTAACTCAGTGAATTATTATCTCTGTAATAATTCACTCGACTCATCGACTACGGAAGTACTAGGCCACTACGCCGTAGTCCCCAGACGATACAGGGGAATCCAATCCATTGGACCTGTTTGTCCTCAGTTACCATGTACCTATAGTCCCTCATCCATCTAATATCCCAGAGACCGTATATCGAGCATGGTGCTGTCAGACCCATACGGTTTCTACTCGAGTCTCGCTCTAATCGGATTCTCCCGGAGAACTCTTTCTCTCTCAACCCGAATGACCCTGGCCAGGGATTTGTCTGAGCAAGAACACATGGGATATTCCTCTCATGATACCGAGAGTGGATGATCCTCTATCGACACTCAATAGCCCTCGTAAGGTCGACTACCACTCCCAATGACCAGCTGTACTAGATCTGGGAACAGCCAAACCTATAAGTCTGGTATCAAAGAGTGGAGCACTCATACAGGACATCCTTGGTGTCTCAAGTCTAAGAACCAGATACACCACTAGGACTACGGAATCGTTGTCTGACAATAAGGCATCATCAACCATCCAGCATTCCGTAAGCGGATCAATCAGTGAACTCATTCTCCAATGAGCACCTGTACTGTATCCCTAGTGTCCCTACACGAGCAGCTATGAGACCAGCTGCATCCATCATATGGACGGGTATACAGCACACCAGTCTATCCGGTTATCACGATGTCCCTCTCGAGTAACCTATGACCGGGATTATTTAGGATATGTGTTTAAAGGTGAATCGATCTCATTATCGTGATCTCATCACGATCCGATTCCCATTGCACAAATCCAAGGACATCACAATATATATGCATTTATGCAATAGTTATAAAGTGATATACGCCAAAATATAATAAGAAAAAAGATTCTGTATCAAGTCACACGTGCCATCACTCACGTGATTGGCTTGCTGGGCACTTATGACTAGCAGAGGGACCATTGACATGCTGGACAACTTGGTTAATTGCTTAGGATTAATTGTCTCGATCGAAGTTTTGTTTACATGTGCAGGATTAACTACGATGAAAGTAAGACATGTAGTAGGAGTTGCGCTGGAGTCAAGACAATGATCACGTTGGGAGTTCGAGAGTTCTACGGAAGTTCGAACAATCATCGGAGGTTCTGTTGGAACAAATCCGAGAAGTCCATAAGCTTGCCAAAGAAGCTCGTCAGAACTCGCCAAGTGGATCGTCGCAAGTCCAGGAGTTTGCCGGAAGTCCGTAGGAGCATCACCGAGGGTTCATCGGATGATCGACGGAAGTTCGCCGGAAGCTCGCCGGAAGAAGCGATTGACGCACCGGAGCAAGTTGCAGTAAACGTCTTAGAAAATATCGTAGTTAGCACAATGATTAAGTTGGAAATGGGAGGTGATCCCATGAACTTAATCTTGGGGCAATTGGGCCCCTAAAAAACCCAAATTGGGCCGAATGGATCAACCCATTCGGACCCTGATTGTTGTGGGAGGTGCAACCGCCCAGGCCAGGAGGTAGCACCGCCTAGGCTAAGTCTCCGAGTAAGACTGGGTGGGGCAACCGCCCCAGCCAAGAGGTAGCACTTCCTGGGCTCAGTCTCCAAGCGAGACTGGGCGGTGCAACCTCCCCTGACAGGAGGTAGCACCGCCTGAGCTCAGTCTTCGAGCTCTGGCAGGCGGTGCAACCGCCTCAGTCAGGAGGTGCAACCACCTGAGCTCAGTCTTCGAGCTCTGGCAGAGAGGTGCAACCACCCCTGACAGAGGTGGCATCGCCCAAAGGCTCAGTCTTCGAGCTCTGCCAAGCGGTGCAACCGCCCCAGTCAGGAGGTGCAACCGCCTGATCCCGAAATTCTGGGAATTGACAGTTTTGAGCCCCAAATTTGAACTGGGTTGGGGCCTATAAATACCCCACCCATTCAGTACTGAAAGAGCAACTTAACACCGAAATCTTGATTCTTTTATGTGATTCTTAGAGCTCAAAATTGTTGTAAAGGCCAAAAGTTCTTCTCCCTCTGTTCTTCCAAGTTCTAAGTTATAAAGAGAGGAGAGAAAATTTCTATAAGGGTTGTCTCCTAAGCCCGTCAAAAGGAGTGAAACTGTAAAAGGGTGGTTGGCCTTCACCTATTGAAGGAAGGCCTCTAGTTGACGTCGGTGACCTCGTCGGTGGAGGAAGCCAAAAGTGGAGTAGGTCAAGATTGACCGAACCACTCTAAATCTCGGTTTGCATTTACTTTGAGCATATTATCTTTACTGCAAACCTCCTCTGAAGCTTACTGCTTTCTACGCATATACGATCGAGTTTCAAGCCTTTCACTTTCCAAATCAGCGTTTAGACGTAAATCTGCTTTTTCGTACGATCATCATATTTCAGATTGCGTTTGCGTTTTTAGCTCTACCATAACTGCAAACTGCCTTTATACTCTTGCTTAAACTACATTTTGCCTAATCAAGTGATTTATGAATCAGCATTTAGACGTAAATCAGTTTATTCCTACGAACGTCGTATTTCAGTTTGCGCCTATATTCTAGTTTTCATCATAGCTGCTAACTGCCTTCATAGATTGACTTTAACATCATCTTGCTTAGAATCGGCTTTCACACAGAAATCATTTTTATCATTCGAACGCAGTTTCGTTTTAATCACAGAAAGTTTTCCGTTGCACTAATTCACCCCCCCCCCTCTTAGTGCTAACAATTGGTATCAGAGCCCGGTATTTCTCATTTCGGATTTACACCCGAGAGAAATGGTTCTTCAAGAGGGCTTTTCGGTTATTCGTTCACAGTTGTTTAACGGATTGGACTACACTTATTGGAAAACTCAAATGAGAGTTTTCTTGATTTCTATGAATATGGATTTATGGAATATCATTGAAAACGGTTTTCAACTTCCCTCTAAACCGATGAACAAATGGTCGGATTTGGAGAAGAAGTATTTTTCTTTAAACGCAAAGGCTATGAATGCCTTATTTTGCGCTTTGGACAAAAATGAGTTCAATCGGATTTCTACGTGCGAAACGGCTTTTGACATTTGGCGAACACTTGAAATCACGCACGAGGGAACTAGTAGAGTCAAAGACTCAAAAGTTAACATTTTATTGCACAATTTTGAGCTTTTTCGAATGCAACCAAGCGAGACTATAGGCGACATGTACACCCGTTTCACAGATGTCGTCAATAGTTTAAGAGCTCTTGGAAAATGTTTTTCGGATTTTGAAATCGTAAACAAGATTTTGCGTTCTCTTTCTAAGAAGTGGGATTCAAAAGTAACTGCAATACAAGAAGCTAAAAACCTAAACAACTTACCACTTGAAGAACTAATTGGTTCATTGATGACATATGAAATGGTACACCATGCACATGATGAACATGATGAACAAAATTACCTTCCAAAGAACAGGAAGGATTTGGAACTCCGGACAAATAAATACCACTTGAGCGATGACTCAAGTGATGAGGACAATGATGAACTTGAACTTCGAACACTAAATCTTAATAAGTTTATTAAACAAAAATCTAAAATAAACAATAAACTTGAACGAAGGAAGAGGCCAAAGAAGAAGAACACAAAGTGGGATGAATCGAGCTCCTCCGAAGACGAGGAGAAAATCAAGAAAGGCGAGGTGGCGAGGTGGCAAACTACGCCTTAACCACTTTCAATGATGAGGTAATCGAAACCCCCCTAATTTATTTTGAAATTACTTGATGCTTTCATGATGTATTTTCTTTTTTAGTTTAGAATTAATGTTTAAAAAAAAATATTATGATCATTCTAGTAATTTCGAAAATGATAATATTGCATATTTTATGATAAACAAACAAAATGATTTTGATTGAAAATATGAAATCATGATTAAGAAGTAATAATGTGTATCATGTTGATGTCCATTGTTATTTCTCGATTTTGAGTATATTAAATCATGTTTAATTTGAAGTTATGATTAATATTTTTGAAATTATGTATGATGATTCTTGATAATTGTGGATTATCAATTTTCATGATAATAACAGTGGCTTTAAAAATTGATGCATGTTTTGATTTGATATAAATGAAAAGGCATGCTAACATGAAATCGATCACTTAAGATGAAACACTTAAAAAAGGGGGAAAAATATATTATCAATGAAATCATGAATCTATTTATGTTATAA
Organism: Musa acuminata AAA Group; assembly: GCF_036884655.1. Classification (NCBI taxonomy): domain Eukaryota; kingdom Viridiplantae; phylum Streptophyta; class Magnoliopsida; order Zingiberales; family Musaceae; genus Musa; species Musa acuminata. Next base: position 33,700,111 of record NC_088345.1, on the reverse strand, counting down.
ATTTTGTGAGCCATAAAAATGATTTTGATGATTTAAATTTGAAATGAGTTTTATTAAAATCATGATCATGATTTGTCAAATTGAATGAATTGAAAATAAATGATGATTTTTCTCTTGAATAATTGTGACCTGTATTCCTTGTATTCATGATATGATTTTTATGCAATTCTTTGTATTCATGAAAGGTTTATCTCATCACCCAATTATTTTCTTCTTGATGTTCCTTATGTGATGATATGAATACGTGAAATATTCATTAATTTATTTTGATGTATACAAATGAAAAGTTATGATCATGCATGGTAGGATACAATTTAACAAAATTGATACCATCATGAAACATTTATGATTTACAATGATGCACGCAATACTTGAGCTTTTTAATTATGATGTGATGTATTGCATATGATGTGAATCATGATTTAAAATGCTATGAGTTGTTGCTAAAATGAAGTAATAAATGTTGATTTAATGTCATGAATACTCTAAATGATGAATGTTTGGTATCATGATCAAAATGAAGTGATAAATACTTTGAAAATAAATGTTTGTATCATGTTAGATGGTTTGACATATTGTGCATGATAAGCTATAAAGATGATTGAAACAATGATTGAAATAATAGGAATGATGATTTGGAATCATATAATAATGAGTTTATATGTTTTAAAAATATATATGATGATAATGATGCATGCAATGATGAAATATTCATGATAAAATAATTGTTTTGACATTCAAGACTTGAATTTTCATCAATGCTATTTACCTTTGTCAGAATTTAAAAATTAACGTAAAGGGTCTTCCCTTCTTTTTGACAATGACAAAGGGGGAGCAAAATATGCTTGAAAGCTAATTTGCTAGCTCATATAATTCAAAAAAAAGGGAGAAAGAAAATAATTACACTTCTCAAAAGAAAAGGAATTGCTATCTTGAACATCACCAAGAAGTGCTATCTTACAAATCTCAAGATGCACAAATGCAAACATGCAAAATTTGTAATTTTGCACATCATTAAAATTTATGATGCTTTGGTGATTATGCATGTTCTAAAATGTTATAAGATTCACTAGCTTGCATGATGTAGAACTTGCTATATTGAACATCACCAAGGAATGATATCTTGCAGAAGCAAAAAGTTAACTTGCACATGTAGCAAAACTTATATTTCAAGAAGCAAGAGTTGCTTTCTTGAACATCTCAAAATTACTAGCTTGCGTGTCTTAAAATTGTAAACTTGCCATCATACTACCATGTTGATGAGCATGCCTTATCTTCATGATTGTATTTGAAAAACTATGGCAAAAATACGTCCTAATGATTGAACGTGTTAAAATTATTTTTTGATTGAATGATCAAATCACTTGATTGGCATAATGATTTTACACAATTACATGTTGGAAATTATGTGCTTGAATACAAAACTTCCATGATAACAAGCATGCTTTACCTTCATGATTGTAATTGAATATCTATAGCAAAACCTTGTCCGAATGCAAGAAAGAGTCAAATTTCATTTTCGGATTCTCATGATCCTAACATATCAAGTTTACTCTCTTCCGAACTTAACAAGCATATGTCATATCAAGTTTAATTCATATCATTGATTTTTGACATATGTAATCAACTAGCAAATACATCTCTCATACACATATCATGTGAAAAATATTTTTTTGAGAAATGGATTTGATGAATATGGATGAAAGTGTTTTTACTTGCAAGGATTTGTTTCACATACATATCTTGATCCTTGTAAAAATGAAGCATGATTTAATCTCTCATCGATTCTAACTTCACTCGAAGTAAACTCACAAATAGCATGTATCACAAATAGTTTTCCTCCTTTATGCAAAAAGATAATAACAGATAAAAAAAAAAAGGAAGAAGTTTTTCAAAACTATCTCCATGTCATGTTTTCCTTGAGATATTTGTATAATTGATATCCTATCACTCACTGTTGAAAAATGACATGAACCTAGTTATGACATAAATAATTACAAGCACTTATGCTTAAAATTTGCTTATATCGTTCTCCGTTTTGTTGATAACAAAGGGGGAGAAATATATGAATTGATGTTATGAACACTGATGCTATGCTTGGATCATCAAGAGATATATGAATTGATATGATTGTCATATTTGTAATGCTTGCATCATCAAGAGATATATGAATTGATGCTATGATTGCCAAACTTGCATTATGCCATGTTTGCATCATGCGTTAAGATATCAAGAACTTGTATCGTAATTTTATGCATTGATATCTTACCATGTGATGAAATGCTACAATTGATAAACACTTGAAATGTTTGCGTTATGATATCAAAAGCTTACATCGCAATTTTACATATTGATATTTGATAATAGCAAACTTGCATGATGATAAAACTTGATATTATGTTTTTCATGCAATGAGTTGAACCAATATCACAAACACTTGATTGTGGTACTTCTCCTTTTTGATGATGACAAAGGGGGAGAAGTATGTTGATGACATGACATGTTATGCATAAGTTTATGCATAAGTTCATGATGACGTGTTGCAAATATTCATGATGAATATTGCAATGACTTGAATTCAGTTTGAATTCAAGGTTCTATCAATATGGCATATTGATAGGGGGAGTTTGTTTAAACTCCGGGAGTTAAGTTTAACTCCGTTATCAAGTGGTTGTCATCATCAAAAAGGGGGAGATTGTTGAATCTCGTATTTTGATGATGAAACTACTTGATATATATTTATGATTTAATCTGCATTTTGAGTGACGCAGGATGCTTCGATTAGGATGAGACAATTAAAGCAGGAAAATCATGTTGTGCCAGAGGAACATGTCAGAAGATTGGACGTCGGACCGGTGGATCGGTCGACGTATCGACAGAAAGCTTCGGGCCATGGACTCGGGCATCGGGCCAAGAAGAGCGGGTATTGTGCCAAGAATATCGGAGTTGCGGAGTCAATTGGCCGATTGGGCAATAGGCTGCAGGAGAGGACGATGCGCCGAAGAATCGGACGAAGCGTTGAGGGACCAATGACATGCTGGACAACTTGGTTAATTGCATAGGATTAATTGTCTCGATCGAAGTTTTGTTTACATGTGTAGGATTAACTACAATGAAAGTAAGACATGCAGTAGGAGTTACGCCGGATTCAAGACAATGATCACGTTGGGAGTTCGAGAGTTCGACGGAAGTTCGGACAGTCGTCGGAGGTTCTGCAGGAACAAATCCGAGAAGTCCATAAGCTTGCCAAAGAAGCTCGTCGGAACTTGCCAAGTGGATCGTCGCAAGTCCAGGAGTTTGCCGGAAGTCCGCAGGACCATCACCGAGGGTTCATCGGATGATCGACGGAAGTTCGCCGGAAGAAGCGATTGACGCACCGGAGCAAGTTGCAGTAAACGTCTTAGAAAATATCGTAGTTAGCACAATGATTAAGTTGGAAATGGGAGGTGATCCCATTAACTTAAACTTGGGGCAATTGGGCCCCTAAAAAACCCAAATTGGGCCGAATGGATCAACCCATTCGGACCCTGATTGCTCAGGGAGGTGCAACTGCCCAGGCCAGGAGGTAGCACCGCCTAGGCTAAGTCTCCAAGTGAGATTGGGCAGTACAACCACCCCAGCCAGGAGGTAGCACCGCTTGGGCTCAGTCTCTGAGCGAGATTGGGCGGTGCAACCTCCCCTGACAGGAGGTAGCACCGCTTGAGCTCAGTCTTCGAGCTCTGGCAGGCGGTGCAACCGCCTCAGTCAGGAGGTGCAACCGCCTGAGCTCAGTCTTCGAGCTCTGGCAGAGAGGTGCAACCGCCCCTGACAGAGGTGGCACCACCCAGAGGCTCAATCTTCGAGCTCTGCGAAGCGATGCAACCGCCCCAGTCAGGAGGTGCAACCGCCTGATCTCGGAATTCCGGGAATTGACAATTTTGAGCCCCAAATTTGAACTGGGTTGGGGCCTATAAATACCCCACCCATTCAGCACTAAAAGAGCAACTTAACACCGAAATCTTGATTCTTTTCTGTGATTCTTAGAGCTCAAAATTGTTGTAAAGTCCAAAAGATCTTCTCCCTCTGTTCTTCTAAGTTCTAAGGTATAAAGAGAGGAGAGAAAATTTCTGTAAGGGTTGTCTCCTAAGCCCGTCAAAAGGAGTGAAACTGTAAAAGGGTGGTTGGCCTTCGCCTATTGAAGGAAGGCCTCTAGTTGACATCGGTGACCTCGTCGGTGGAGGAAGCCAAAAGTGGAGTAGGTCAAGATTGACCGAACCACTCTAAATCTCGGTTTGCATTTACTTTGAGCATATTATCTTTACTGCAAACCTCCTCTGAAGCTTACTGCTTTCTACGCATATACGATCGAGTTTCAAGCCTTTCACTTTCCAAATCAGCGTTTAGACATAAATCTGCTTTTTCGTACGATCATCATATTTCAGATTGCGTTTGCGTTTTTAGCTCTACCATAACTGCAAACTGCCTTTATACTCTTGCTTAAACTACATCTTGCCTAATCAAGTGATTTATGAATCAATATTTAGACATAAATCAGTTTCTTCGTACGAACGTCGTATTTCAGTTTGCGCCTATATTCTGGTTTTCATCATAGCTGCAAACTGCCTTCATAGATTGACTTTAACATCATCTTGCTTAGAATCGGCTTTCACACAGAAATCATTTTTATCGTTCGAACGCGGTTTCGTTTTAATCGCAGAAAGTTTTCCGCTGCACTAATTCATCCCCCCCTCTTAGTGCTCTTGATCCTAACACAGCTAACATAAATACAAATCCTGAAGTGGACTTCCTACTATCGAGGAAATTTGCAAAATCATCATCTGAATATCCAATTACTCCAAGCTGATCAGATTTCCTGTATGTGAGCATATAATCTTTTGTCCCTTATAGATATCTCATTACTTTTTTTGCAGCTTTCCAATGTTCCATTCCTGGGTTGCTTTGATATCTTCCCAGCATTGCAACTGCAAAACTGATATCAGGTCTTGTATAGGTTTGAGCATATAATAGACTTCCAACTGCGCATCCATAAGGAATATTCTTCATTTGATTCTTTTCTAAGTCATTTCTTGGGCACTGGGTTTGACTGAATTTTTCACCTTTAGTAATAGGTACATCATTGGTTGAGCAAAACTGTATATTAAATCTCTCCAAGATACGATCAATATATCCTTTCTGAGACAATCCTAATAATCCTTGAGATCTATCTCTGAATATCTCAATGCCTATAACATAGGATGCCTCATTCATATCAACCATATTAAAGTTCTTGTTGAGAAATATCTTAGTTTCGTGTAATAAACCAAGATCACTACTAGCAAGTAAAATATCATCCACATATAAGACCAATATAATAAACTTGCTCCCACTTACCTTCAGGTATATACACTGATCAACAGTATTTTCCTTAAATCCGAAGGAAGTAATGGTATTATGAAACTTTATATACCATTGTCTAGAAGCTTGTTTAAGGCCATAAATGGATTTCTTAAGTTTACAAGCCCAACTTTCTTTTCCCTTTTCTATGAATCCTTCGGGTTGTTCCATATAGATTTCCTCATCCAGATCCCCATTCAGAAATGCTGTTTTCACGTCCATCTGATGCAACTCAAGATCATAATGAGCTACTAATGCTATAATGATTCTCAATGAGTCCTTTTTAGAAACAAGAGAAAAAGTCTCATTATAGTCGATGCCTTCCTTCTGAGAAAAACCTTTGGCCACAAGTCTGGCTTTATATCGTTCGATATTGCCCGTTGAGTCGCGTTTTGTCTTAAAGACCCATTTACAATCGACTCTTTTACAATCATTGGGCAATTCAACGAGATCCCAGACATCATTCTGTACCATTGATTTTAACTCTTCTTTCATTGCATCATACCATTTTTCAGAATCGTTACTTTCTATGGCTTGTGAAAACGATAAGGGGTCTTTTTTTATTCCTATATCATAATCTGATTCTTGTAGATATATAACATAATCATTAGAAATGACATGTTTCCTTTTCCTTTGAGATCTTTTCAAATATGCCAATTGTGATTGTTCTACAAGATCATCAGCGGCGACATCAACATCATGTGAGAGTTCTTGGATGTTATTTTGTTGTTCACCCTCATCAATACTCTCATTGATTTGAGGAACAACAATCTCTCGGACAGGAGATGATAGAGGAGAATTAACCTGAATCTCCTCAATATCAAAATTAACCCTTCGAGATTTTTCACTCCCACTGATTTCGCCATTTTCTAGGAATTTTGCATTACTAGATTCTACTATTCTCATACTATGATTACGACAATAAAATCTGTATCCCTTGGATTTTTCTGGATAACCAATAAAATATCCTAAAATAGTTCTTGGATCCAATTTCTTTTCATGTGGATTGAATACTCTTATCTCTGCAGGACATCCCCAAATATGTAAATATCTCAGACTAGGCTTCCTAACAGTCCATAACTCAAATGGAGTCGATGAAACTGACTTACTAGGAACCCTGTTCAAGATGTACATAGCTGTCCTAAGAGCTTCACCCCACATCGACTCAGGTACAGAGGAATAATATCTGTCCTAAGATGTACTTACTAGGAACTCATCATGCTCCTAACCATATCCATCAGAGTACGATTTCGCCTTTCAACAACACCGTTATGATATGGCACACCTGATAATGCATATTGAGCACAAATACCCCGTTGTTCTAGGAATCTAGCAAAAGGACCAAAATTCTGACTAGATCCATCATATCTGCCATAAAATTCACCACCTCTGTCAGATCTGACAATTTTAACTTTTCTATCTAATTGTCTCTCAACCTCATTTATGTATACTTCAAGAGTATCAACGGCTTGAGACTTTTCATGTATTAGATAAACTTTGCCATATCTGGACAGATCATATATAAATGTGATGAAATATTTTTCTCCACTAAAACAAGGAATATGGAGTGGTCCGCAGATATCAGTATGAATAATCTCAAGGAGTTCTTTACTTCTTGTGGCATTTTTCTTTATTTGTTTAGTTTGCTTTCCCTTAATGCAATCTATACAAATATCAAAATCAGTGAAGTCTAAATGTTCCAAAATATTATCCTTCACTAATCTTTCAATTCTTTCCTTGGAGATATGCCCCAATCGTCTATGCCACAATATAGAAGATCTTTCATTATTGAAACTAAGTTTCAATCCAACACTTGATTGCAGGGTCATTAGTGTCTTTGCAAAATCAAGATCCAAATTAATTCTGTACAAACCATCACACAGAATTCCAGAACCAACTTTTATTGAATCGTAAAATATGCTGAGTTTGCCACTACCAAAAGAAATACAATATCCTAACTCATCAATTCTAGAAAGAGAAATCAAATTTCTAGAAATTGTAGGGACATAACATGTGTCAACAAGATCCATCAAGTGACCCGTCTCTAAGCGTAGACGATAAGTTCCCATTGATATCACTTTCGCTTTAAGACGATTTCCCATAATGATGAATCTTTCATGTTCTTTTGGTTTCCGAATTGAAAGAAATCCCTGCATGTTATTTGTAACATGAGTTGAAGCACCGGAATCTATCCATCAAGTGTTAGAAGGAACTTCTTGTTGAATCTCGGATTTTGATGATGAAGTCAATTGTGATTTGTTGTCTAATCTATGTGTTGAGATAAGTGTGCAGGATTAACTACGATAAAAGTTAGACAAGCAGCAGGAGTTGCGCCGGAGTCAAGTTCATGATCACGTTGGGAGTTCGAGAGTTCGACGGAAGTTCGGATGGTCATCGGAGGTTCTGCGAGAATATATCCGAGAAGTCCAGAAGCTTGCCAAGCAAAGCTTGTCGGAACTCGCCAAGTGGATCATCGCAAAGTCCAGGAGTTTTCCAGAAGTCCGCAGGAGCATCACCGAGAGTTCATCGGATGATCAACGGAAGTTCGCCGGAAACTCGCCGGAAGAAGCGATTGACGCACCGAAGCAAAGCTGCAGAAATTGTCTTAGATCTAATCGTAGTTATCACGTTGATTAAGCTGGAAAATGGGAGGTGATCCCATTAGCTTAATCTTGGAGCAATTGGGCCCCTGAAAGACTGAAATTGGGCCGAATGGAGCTAACCATTCGGACCCTGATTGCATCAGGAGGTGCAACTGCCTAGGCCAGGAGGTGGCACCGCCTGGGCTAAGTCTCCCAGCGAGACTGGGCGGTGCAACCGTCCCAGCCAGGAGGTGGCATCGCCTGAGCTCAGTCTTCGAGCTAGACTGGGTGGTGCAACCTCCCTGATAGAGAGGTGGCATCGCCTGAGCTCGGTCATCGAGCTCTGGCAGAGAGGTGCAACCGCCTCAGTCAAGAGGTGGCACCGCCTGGGGCTCAGTCTCCGAGCCAGACTCAGGCGGTGCAACCGCCCCTGACACAGAGGTGCAACCGCCTGGGCTCAGTCTTCGAGCTCTGCCAGGCGGTGCAACCTCTCCAGTCAGGAGGTGCAACCGCCTGGTCCCGGAATTCCGGGATTTGATCGTTTTAAGCTCCAAATTTGAAATGGGTTGGGGCCTATAAATACCCCACCCATTCAGCACTGAAAAGATACAGACCTACACCGAATTCTTGATCTTTTCTGTGATTCTAAGAGCTCAAATTTGTGTAAAGTCGTAAAGTTCTCCTCTTTCTGTTCTTCAAGTCTTGAGTTGTAAAGAGAGGAGAGAAAGGTCCTGTAAGGGTTGTCTCCTGAGCCCATCAAAAGGAGTGAATCTGTAAAAGGGCAGTTGGCCTTCGCCTATTGAAGGAAGGCCTCTAGTTGACGTCGGTGACCACGTTGGTGGAGGAAGCCAAAAGTGGAGTAGGTCAAGACTGACCGAACCACTCTAAATCTCTGGTTTGCATTTATTTTGAGCACTTTATCATTACTACAAACCCCCTACATAGCTACTGCTCTCTGCGCCTTTACGAACAAGTTTCTAAGTGCTGATCTTTTCGAATCTGCATTCAGACGTAAATTGGTGTTTTCATACATTAAAGTTTACGTTTACGTTTTGATTCTACAAAACTGTCTTCTGCGCTTTTACGAACTAAGTTTCTAAGTTCAGATCCCTTTAAAACTGCGTTTAGACGTAAACTGTGCAAACTGTGTTTAGACGTAAAACTGTGTTTTAGACGTAAACTACTTTTAAACGCAAAACTACGTTTTGACGTAAAACTGCGTTTAGACGCAAACTGCGTTTAGACGTAAAACTACGTTTAGACGTAAAACTATGTTTAGATGTAAAACTGCATTCAGACGCAAATTGCACTACGCTTAGACGCAAACTGCGCTTAGACGCAAACTACGCTTAGACGTAATCTCTATTTAGACGCAAACTACATTTAGACGCAAACTGTGTAAACTGCGCTTAGACGCAAACTGTGTTTAGACGTAAACTGCACTTAATTATAAGTATTCTTAGAATCGGCTTTTGCATCAAAATAGTTTTATCAAACGAACACAGCTTTCATTTTTAATCGCTGAAAGATTTCCGCTGCACTAATTCACCCCCCCCCCCCCTTAGTGCTCTCTGTTGAATCTCGTATTTTGATGATGAAACTACTTGATATATGTTTATGATTTAATCTGCGTTTTGAGTGATGCAGGATGCTTCGATCAGGATGAGACAATTAAAGCAGGAAAATCATGTTGTGCCGAAGGAACATGTCAGAAGATTGGACGTCGGGCCGGTGGATCGGTCGACGTATCGACAGAAGGCTTCGGGCCGTGAACTCGGGCATCGGGCCAAGAAGAGCGGGTATTGTGCCAAGGATATCGGAGTTGCGGAGTCAACTGACCGATTGGGCAATAGGCTGCAGGAGAGGACGATGCGCCGAAGAATCGGACGAAGCGTCGAGGGACCAATGACATGTCGGACAACTTGGTTAATTGCTTAGGATTAATTGTCTCGATCGAAGTTTTGTTTTAAGTGTGCAGGATTAACTACGATGAGAGTAAGACAAGCAGCAGGAGTTGCGCCGGAGTCAAGATCATGATCACGTTGGGAGTTCGAGAGTTCGACGGAAGTTCGGACGGTCGTCGGAGGTTCAGAGAGAACAGATCCGAGAAGTCCAGAAGCTTGCCAAGCGAAGCTCGTCGGAACTCACCAAGTGGATCGTCGCAAAGTCCAGGAGTATGCCGGATGTCCGCAGAAGGATCACCGAGGGTTATCGGTTGATTGACGGAAGTTGGCAGGAAACTCGCCGGAAGAAGCGATTGACGCATCGGAGCAAAGCTGCAGAAGTTGTCTTAGAGTTAATCGTAGTTAGCATGATGATTAAGCATGAAAATGGGAGGTGATCCCATTAGCTTAATCTTGGGGCAATTGGGCCCCTGAAAAGATTCAAAGTGGGCCGAATGGAGTGAACCATTCGGACCCTGATTGCACCAGGAGGTGCAACCGCCCCAGCCAGGAGGTGCAACCGCCTGGGCTGTGGGGTTGAGAAGTGCAACCGCCCCAGCCAGGAGGTGCAACCGCCTGGGCTGTGGGGTTGAGAGGTGCAACCGCCCCAGCCAGGAGGTGCAACCGCCTGGGCTGCGAGGCTGGGAGGTGCAACCGCCCCAGCCAAGAGGTTGCACCGCCAGAGCTCAAGTTCCGAGCTCTGCCAGGCGATGCAACCACCGAGCTCAGTCTTCGAGCTCTGGCAGAGAGGTGCATCAGCCTGAGCTCAGTCTCGAGCTCTGCCAGGTGATGCATTCACCAAGCTCAGTCTTCGAGCTCTGGCAGAGAGGTGGATCAGCCTGAGCTCAGCTTGGAGCTCTGCCAGGTGATGCAACCACCGAGCTCAGATTTCGAGCTTTGCCAGGTGATGCAACCACCAAGCTCAGTCTTCGAGCTCTGCCAGGTGATGCAACCATCGAGCTCAGTCTTCGAGCTCTGGCAGAGAGAAGCAATCGGTAGAGCTCAATCGTCGAGCTCTGCCAGGCGGTGCCACCTCTCCAGTCGAGAGGTGCAACTGCCTGATCCCAGAATTCTGGGATTTGATCGATTTGATCGTTTTGAGCTCGAATTTTGAATTGGGTTGGGGCCTATAAATACCCCACCCATTCAGCACTGAAAAGACACAGACCTATACCGAAATCGTGATCTTTTCTGTGATTCTAAAGAGCTCAAAAGTGTTGTAAAGCCTTTAAGTCTCCTCCTTCTGTTCTTCAAGTTTTCAACTGTAAAGTGAGGAGAGAAAGGTCTGTAAAGGTTGTCTCCTAAGCCTGTCAAAAGGAGAGAAATTGTAAGAGGGAAGTTTGGCCTTCGCCCATTGAAGGAAGGCACCTAGTTGACGTCGGCAACCTCATCGGTGGAGGAAGCCAAAAGTGGAGTAGGTCAAGGATGACCGAACAACTCTAAATCTCTGGTTTGCGTTTATTTTCGAGCACTTTATCATTACTGCAAACCTCCCTCATCACTACTGCTCTCTGCGCTTTCACGAACAAGTTCTAAGTGCTGTTCTTCCAAATCTGCATTCAGACGTAAACTCGTATTTTCATACATTACAGTTTACGTTTACGTTTGATTCTGCAGAACTGTTTTCCGCGCTTTTACGAACGAGCTTCCTTGCAGTTTACGCTTACATTTTAATCCTATTAATAACTGCAATCTGTCCTCTACGATTTTACGAACGAGTTTCAACATTTAGACGTAAAACTGCATTCAAACGTAAATCGGCTTTCTTCGCTCAATCATCAGATTTCAGTTCACGTTTACGTCTTGGTTTCAACTGCATACTGCCTTCTGCGAGTATACAAACGAGTTTCAAAGTTTAGACGTAAATCTGCGTCTAACTGCGTTTAGACGTAAATCTGCGTTTAGACGTAAAACTGCGTTTAAACGTAAAACTGCGTTTAGACGTAAAACTGCATTTAGACGTAAAACTGCGTTTAGACGTAAATCTGCGTTTAGACGTAAAACTACGTTTAGACGTAAAACTGCGTTTAGACGTAAATCTGCGTTTAGACGTAAATCTGCGTTTAGACGTAAATCTGCATTTAGACGTAAATCTGAGTTTAGACGCAAAACTGCGCTTAGACGCAAAACTGCGCTTAGACGCAAGCTGCGCTTAGACGCAAAACTGCGCTTAGACGCAATCTGCGCTTAGACGCAAACTGCACTTAGATACAAACTGAGAATTTGCTTTTGCATCATAATAGTTTTTGAACAAACGCAGCTTTTGGTTTTTAATCGTTATAAGATTTCCGCTGCACTAATTCACCCCCCCCCTCTTAGTGCTCTCGATCCTAACAATTGGTATCAGAGCGGGGTATTTCTCATTTCGGATTTACACCCGAGAGAAATGACTTTTCAAGAGGGCTGTTCGGTCTTTCGTCCACCGTTCTTTAACGGATTGGACTACACTTATTGGAAAACTCGAATGAGAGTTTTCTTAATTTCTCTAAATCTGGATTTATGGAATATCATTGAAAACGGTTTTCAACTTCCCTCCAAACCGATGAACGAATGGTCGGTTTTGGAGAAGAAGAATTTTTCTTTAAACGCAAAGGCTATGAATGCCTTATTTTGCGCATTGGACAAAAATGAGTTCAATCGGATTTCTACGTGTGAAACGGCTTTCGATATTTGGCGCACTCTTGAAATCACGCACGAGGGAACTAGTAGAGTCAAAGACTCGAAAGTTAATATTCTACTGCTTGATTTCGAGCTTTTTCATATGAAACCAAGCGAAACCGTTGTTGACATGTACACCCGTTTTACGGATGTCGTCAATGGTTTAAAATCACTTGGTAAAAGTTTTTCGGATTTTGAACTCGTTAACAAAGTTTTGCGCTCACTTTCTAAAACTTGGGATTCAAAAGTAACTGCTATTCAAGAATCGAAAAACTTGAACCATTTTCCACTTGAAGAACTAATTGGTTCATTGATCACATATGAAATGACGTGCAATGCACGTGAAGAACTTGAGAACCACCTTCCAAAGAACAGGAAGGATTTGGAACTCTGGACAAATGAATGCCACTTGAGCGATGACTCAAGTGATGAGGACAATGATGAACAAACCAACCTTCCAAAGAACAGGAAGGATTTGGGACATAGAACATTTGAAGACCACTCAAGCATAAGCTCAAGTGATGGTGAACTTAAAATGAAACGAAAATTAAAAAGCAAAAAGAATGGAACTACTTGCTTTAAACGCAAGAAGAAGAACAAAAATTGGGATGAATCGAGCTCCTCCGAAGAAGAGAAAGTCAACAAAAGCAAGGCGGCAAACTACGCCTTAACAGCCTACAATGATGAGGTAATCGAAATCCCCCTAATTTACTTCGAAATTACATGATGCTTTTCATGATGCACTTTTCTTTTTCTTTAAATTTTGTTGAAAATTATATTTAACAATGAAAATGCAAAAATATGATCATGCTTGTAATCTTGAAAATGATAATGAAAATTGCATGTCTTATGTTAATGCAAGATAGAAATCTAATGATTTTACACCTAGTGAGATTAATCTTATGTAAGCAAGAATGTATATTTTGATGAAATAGTAATAACGTTATTCATGTTATGAATCTTAAAAATGATAATATGCTTCATGTGATAATATGAATACATGAAACACTTATGATATTCTGTGTATTCATAAAATACTTATCTCATCATCTAATAACTCTTCTTGATATTCCTTATGAGATGAAATGAAATAATGCATGAAATACAAATGAGGAGTTAATGATCATGCATAATAGGATGTAATGAATTCTAGATACCATCGTTTGAATATCTATGATTATGCTGCCAAAATGATATATCACGAATGCTTGAAAATCATGTTTGATATGCTCATGATGATGATTGATCTTTCGGTATCATGCATAAATTTTTTGAAATGTAATGTTAATGAATTTGTGCATTGAAACTATAATTATGCACAAATAAGAATGATTACTTACCTTTGTCATGATTTAGAAATTGATGTAAAGGGTTTTTCCCTTGTTGACAATGACAAAGGGGGAGATAGCTAGCTTGTACAAGTCAAGAAGATGAAAAAAAAACTTGATTGCTAGCTTGCCTATCTCAAGAGGCAAAAATGCTAACTTGCACATCTAGCAAAACTTGACAAATTTGCATATATCAAGAAGCAAGAGTTGCTTTCTTGAACATCTCAAAATTGCTAGCTTGCGGGCCTTAAAATGTACAAATTTTCTGCTAGCTTGTATATGGTAAACCTGCTATCATACTATCATGATGATGAGTATGTCTTATCTTTATGATTGAATCACTTGACTGGCATAATGATTTTACACAATTACATGTTGAAAATTATGTGCTTGAATACAAAACTTCCATGATAACAAGCATGCTTTACCTTCATGATTGTAATTGAATATCTATAGCAAAACCTTGTCCGAATGGAAGAAAGAGTCAAATTTCATTTTCGGATTCTCTTGAATCTAACATATCAAGTTCACTCTCTTCCAAACTTAACAAGCATATGTCATATCAAGTTTAGTTCATATCATTGATTTTTGACATATGTAATTAACTAGCAAATACATCTCTCATACACACATCATGTGAAAAATATTTTTTGAAAAATGGATTTGATGAATATGGATGAAAGTGTTTTTACTTGCAAGGATTTATTTCACATACAGATCTTGGTCCTTGTGAAAATGAAGCATGATTTAATCTCTCATCAATTCTAACTTCACTCAAAGTAAACTCACAAATAGCATGTATCACAAATAGTCTTCCTCCTTCATGCAAAAAGATAATAACAAAAAAAGGAAGAAGTTTTCAAAGCTATCTCCATGTCATGTTTTCCTTGAGATGTTTGTATAATTGATATCCTATCACTCACTGTTGGAAAATGACATGAACCTAGTTATGACATGAATAATTACAAGCACTTATGTTTAAAATTTGCTTATATCGTTCTCCGTTTTGTTGATAACAAAGGGAGAGAAATATATGAATTGATGCTATGATTGCCAAACTTGCATTATGCCATGTTTGCATCATGCGTTAAGATATCAAGAGCTTGTATCGTAATTTTACGCGTTGATATCTTACCATGTGATGAAATGCTACAATTGATAAACACTTGAAATGTTTGCGTTATGATATCAAAAGCTTACATCGTAATTTTTCATGTTGATATTAGCAAACTTGCATGATGATAAAACTTGATATTATGTTTTTCATGCAATGAGTTGAACCAATATCACAAACACTTGATTGTAGTACTTCTCCTTTTTGTTGATGACAAAGGGGGAGAAGTATGTTGATGACATGACATGTGATGCATAAGTTTATGCATAAGTTCATGTTGACGTATTGCAAGTATTCATGATGAATATTGCAATGACTTGAATTCAGTTTGAATTCAAGGTTCTATCAATATGGCATATTGATAGGGGGAGTTTGTTTAAACTCCGGGAGTTAAGTTTAACTCCGTCATCAAGTGGTTGTCATCATCAAAAAGGGGGAGATTGTTGAATCTCGTATTTTGATGATGAAACTACTTGATATATATTTATGATTTAATCTGCGTTTTGAGTGACGCAGGATGCTTCGATCAGGATGAGACAATTAAAGCAGGAAAATCATGTTGTGCCGAAGGAACATGTCAGAAGATTGGACGTCGGGCCGGTGGATCGGTCGACGTATCGACAGAAGGCTTCGGGCCGTGAACTCGGGCATCGGGCCAAGAAGAGCGGGTATTGTGCCAAGGATATCGGAGTTGCGGAGTCAACTGACCGATTGGGCAATAGGCTGCAGGAGAGGACGATGCGCCGAAGAATCGGACGAAGCGTCGAGGGACCAATGACATGTCGGACAACTTGGTTAATTGCTTAGGATTAATTGTCTCGATCGAAGTTTTGTTTTAAGTGTGCAGGATTAACTACGATGAGAGTAAAACAAGCAGCAGGAGTTGCGCCGGAGTCAAGATCATGATCACGTTGGGAGTTCGAGAGTTCGACGGAAGTTCGGACGGTCGTCGGAGGTTCAGAGAGAACAGATCCGAGAAGTCCAGAAGCTTGCCAAGCGAAGCTCGTCGGAACTCGCCAAGTGGATCGTCGCAAAGTCCAGGAGTATGCCGGATGTCCGCAGAAGGATCACCGAGGGTTATCGGTTGATTGACGGAAGTTGGCAGGAAACTCGCCGGAAGAAGCGATTGACGCATCGGAGCAAAGCTGCAGAAGTTGTCTTAGAGTTAATCGTAGTTAGCATGATGATTAAGCATGAAAATGGGAGGTGATCCCATTAGCTTAATCTTGGGGCAATTGGGCCCCTGAAAAGATTCAAAGTGGGCCGAATGGAGTGAACCATTCGGACCCTGATTGCACCAGGAGGTGCAACCGCCTGGGCTGTGGGGTTGAGAGGTGCAACCGCCTCAGCCAGGAGGTGCAACCGCCTGGGCTGTGGGGTTGAGAGGTGCAACCGCCCCAGCCAGGAGGTGCAACCGCCTGGGCTGCGAGGCTGGGAGGTGCAACCGCCCCAGCCAAGAGGTTGCACCGCCAGAGCTCAAGTTCCGAGCTCTGCCAGGCGATGCAACCACCGAGCTCAGTCTTCGAGCTCTGGCAGAGAGGTGCATCAGCCTGAGCTCAGTCTCGAGCTCTGCCAGGTGATGCATTCACCAAGCTCAGTCTTCGAGCTCTGGCAGAGAGGTGGATCAGCCTGAGCTCAGCTTGGAGCTCTGCCAGGTGATGCAACCACCGAGCTCAGATTTCGAGCTTTGCCAGGTGATGCAACCACCAAGCTCAGTCTTCGAGCTCTGCCAGGTGATGCAACCATCGAGCTCAGTCTTCGAGCTCTGGCAGAGAGAAGCAATCGGCAGAGCTCAGTCGTCGAGCTCTGCCAGGCGGTGCCACCTCTCCAGTCGAGAGGTGCAACCGCCTGATCCCAGAATTCTGGGATTTGATCGATTTGATCGTTTTGAGCTCGAATTTTGAATTGGGTTGGGGCCTATAAATACCCCACCCATTCAGCACTGAAAAGACACAGACCTATACCGAAATCGTGATCTTTTCTGTGATTCTAAAGAGCTCAAAAGTGTTGTAAAGCCTTTAAGTCTCCTCCTTCTGTTCTTCAAGTTTTCAACTGTAAAGTGAGGAGAGAAAGGTCTGTAAAGGTTGTCTCCTAAGCCTGTCAAAAGGAGAGAAATTGTAAGAGGGAAGTTTGGCCTTCGCCCATTGAAGGAAGGCACCTAGTTGACGTCGGCAACCTCATCGGTGGAGGAAGCCAAAAGTGGAGTAGGTCAAGGATGACCGAACCACTCTAAATCTCTGGTTTGCGTTTATTTTCGAGCACTTTATCATTACTGCAAACCTCCCTCATCACTACTGCTCTCTGCGCTTTCACGAACAAGTTCTAAGTGCTGTTCTTCCAAATCTGCATTCAGACGTAAACTCGTATTTTCATACATTACAGTTTACGTTTACGTTTGATTCTGTAGAACTGTTTTCCGCGCTTTTACGAACGAGCTTCCTTGCAGTTTACGCTTACATTTTAATCCTATTAATAACTGCAATCTGTCCTCTACGATTTTACGAACGAGTTTCAACATTTAGACGTAAAACTGCATTCAAACGTAAATCGGCTTTCTTCGCTCAATCATCAGATTTCAGTTCACGTTTACGTCTTGGTTTCAACTGCATACTGCCTTCTGCGAGTATACAAACGAGTTTCAAAGTTTAGACGTAAATCTGCGTCTAACTGCGTTTAGACGTAAATCTGTGTTTAGACGTAAAACTGCGTTTAGACGTAAAACTGCATTTAGACGTAAAACTGCGTTTAGACGTAAATCTGCGTTTAGACGTAAAACTACGTTTAGACGTAAAACTGCGTTTAGACGTAAATCTGCGTTTAGACGTAAATCTGCGTTTAGACGTAAATCTGCATTTAGACGTAAATCTGAGTTTAGACGCAAAACTGCGCTTAGACGCAAAACTGCGCTTAGACGCAATCTTCGCTTAGACGCAAAACTGCGCTTAGACGCAATCTGCGCTTAGACGCAAACTGCACTTAGATACAAACTGAGAATTTGCTTTTGCATCATAATAGTTTTTGAACAAACGCAGCTTTTGGTTTTTAATCGTTATAAGATTTCGCTGCACTAATTCACCCCCCCCCTCTTAGTGCTCTCGATCCTAACACTCTCGATCCTAACAATTGGTATCAGAGCAAGGTTAACTCTCTAACGGATTAAAACTCAAGAGAAATGGCATACGCCGGAAACCAAGAGGGGCATTCTATTATGCGTCCACCCATGTTCAGTAGGACGGACTACACCTACTGGAAGACCCGAATGAGGATCTTTCTTATTTCTATGGATTTTGAACTATGGAATCTTGTCGAAAACGGATTTTCGAAGTCTTCTCTTCCAATGATCAATTGGAATGATTTGGAGAAGAGGGCTTTCGCTCTTAATGTAAAGGCTATAAATGCCTTATTTTGTGCACTTGTTAAAAACGAGTTTAACCGTGTTTCAACTTGTGAAACTGCATTTGATATTTGGCACACACTCGAAGTGACCCATGAAGGCACAAGTAGAGTAAAAGAGTCAAAAATCAATTTGTTGTTACATTCTTTCGAACTTTTCCGGATGAAACCGAGTGAAACCATTGGCGACATGTTTACCCGTTTCACGGATGTCGTCAACGGTCTAAAAGGACTCGAAAAGAACTTTTCTAATTTTGAGCTTGTTAATAAGATACTAAGATCCCTTCCTAAGAGTTGGGATCCTAAAGTCACTGCTATTCAAGAGGCAAAAGATCTGCGAAATTTCCCTCTTGAAGAACTAATCGGGTCATTAATGACCTACGAAATGACTTGTAAAGCTTATGAAGAGCAAGAAGACATCCTTCCAAAGAACAGGAAGGATATGGCATTCAAAACTTCTGAATGCCACTTGAGAGAAAACTCAAGTGATGAGGACTGTGATGATGACTTGGCACTTCTAACAAGAAAGTTTAAAAAGTTATTTAAAAGAAACAAGTTTAAGAATGATGCAAAAAATAAACTTGAACCCAAGAAGGACCAAGTAATCTGCTATGAATGCAAAAAACTGGGACACTACAAGAGTGATTGTCCCCAAGTCAAAAGGAGAACATCAAAGAAGAAGGCGCTTCAAGCAACATGGGATGACTTGAGCGCATCCGAAGAAGAGGAGTCTAACACCGAGCAAGTTGCTCATTACGCCTTAATGGCCATCGAAGATGAGGTAACAAATTCAATAGATGCAGATTTATCATTCGATGAATTATTAAATGCTTTCCATGAATTGTTTGATGAGTGTAAGGCTATCAATAGGAAATACAAATTGCTAAAAAAGGAGCATGATAATCTTATTTGTAATTTTGATAAGTTAAATGTTGAACATCATGATAGTTTAAGCCCATGCATAAAATGTCATGATCTAGAAACTCTCCAAAAAGAAAACTTGCTACTTAAGGACACCTTGAAGAAATTCGAGGTTGGTAGCAAGTCATTGAACATGATCCTTACAAACAAAGGTCACGTTCCCAAAAGAAGAGGAATTGGATTCGTGAGAAGTCCTCACCAAAATCCAACCACCTTCATAAAAGGCTCCATCTTACATATTCGACATCAAGACAAATGTAACTTTTGTTGTAAATTTGGACACAAGACACATTGTTGTCCATTCAAGAAAATAAGTCCAAACAAATTGATTTGGGTTCCTAAAGGAACCATGAAAAATTCTATGCAACATGATAAGAAATGTAGATCTATTTATGAGGCACCCAAAAGCAAATGGGTACCTAAACATCATCCTTTCTTGTAGAAAACTAAACCTTCGCAAGCTAGGAGCAAGAGATGGTACCTTGATAGTGGATGCTCAAGGCATATGACCGGAGATCCATCTCAATTCTCTAAGCTCACTAGCATAGACGAAAGATATGTCACCTTTGGAGACAACAACAAGGGTAAAATCATTGGCAAAGGAACAATAGGTAACAAATCCAACTTCTCTATTGAAGATGTTTTGCTAGTTGATGGTTTAAAACATAACCTCTTGAGCATTAGTCAATTATGTGATAAAGGATATATTATAAGATTTGAATCTAATGCTTGCATCATTGAAAAACCACACAAAAATATATCTATGATTTCACTGAAACAAAATAACGTATATACTATTGACATCAATGATTTGTGTAATGAAATGTGTTTTTCTGCTTTGAATGAGGATGCTTGGATATGGCATAGAAGATTAGGTCATGCTAGCATGAAACTAATCACTCAAATATCATCCAAAGAACTTGTAAGAGGAATTCCTCATATCAAGTTCATCAAAGATAATGTATGTGATGCTTGCCAATTAAGTAAACAAATTAAGAGTAGCTTCAAATCTAAAAATCAAATAAGCACCTCTAGGCCCTTACAATTGATCCATATGGACTTGTTCGGACCAATCTCCACATCAAGCCTAGGAGGTAGCAAATACGCCTTCGTCATCGTGGATGACTATAGCAGATACACATGGACTTACTTCTTAAAACAGAAAAGTGAGTGCCTTAGATCTTTTACCAAGTTTTGCAAACTTGTTCAGAATGAGAAAGGGTCTATGATTTCATCAATTAGAAGTGATCATGGTGGTGAATTTCAAAACCATGATTTCCAGGAATTTTGTGAACTCAATGGATACAACCATAATTTCTCTACTCCTAGAAATCCTCAACAAAATGGAGTTGTAGAAAGAAAAAATCGAAATTTACAAGAAATGGCAAGAACCATGTTGAATGAACACAATCTACCCAAATATTTTTGGGCCGAAGCCGTAAATACTGCATGCTACATTTTGAATAGAGTTCTAGTAAGGCCTCTACTAACCAAAACTCCCTATGAGTTATAGAACAATAAAAAACCCAATGTTTCATATTTTAAAGT
Source organism: Musa acuminata AAA Group (assembly GCF_036884655.1). Classification (NCBI taxonomy): domain Eukaryota; kingdom Viridiplantae; phylum Streptophyta; class Magnoliopsida; order Zingiberales; family Musaceae; genus Musa; species Musa acuminata. The sequence continues at coordinate 33,679,251 of NC_088345.1, read as the reverse complement.
CTTTGGGTGTAAGTGTTTTATCTTAAATGAAAAGGACAACTTAGAAAAATTTGATGCTAAATCCGATAAAGGAATCTTTCTTGGTTATTCTACTATTTCTAAAGCCTTTCGTATCTTCAATAAAAGAACTTTAATTATCGAAGAATCCATTCATGTTGTTTTCAATGAGATTTCCGAAATCACGAAAAATGATCTTGACGAAGATGTTAATTTTGATTCCTTGAATTTAAATGAAACCCCTTCTCCAACTAGCAACTTGGACGCATCCACTCCCGAAATATCCTTACCCAAGGATTGGAAGTATGTAGATGCTCATCCCAAGGAGCTAATCTTAGGAGACACGTCAAAGGGGGTTCAAACACGATCTTCTCTTAAAACTTTTTGTGCAAACACCGCCTTTCTCTCCTAAATTGAACCCAAATGCGTTGACGAAGCCATGAAAGATGATTCATGGATTATCGCAATGCAAGATGAATTGAATCAATCTGAGAGAAATGAGGTGTGGAAGCTTGTTCCTAGGCCAAATGACCATTTAGTTATTGGTACTAAATGGGTTTTCAGAAACAAACAAGATGAAAATGGTATCGTGGTTAGAAACAAGGCTAGATTAGTGGCCAAAGGTTTCAACCAAGAAGAAGGTATCGATTACGAAGAAACCTTCGCACCTGTGGCTCGATTGGAAGCCATAAGGATGCTCCTTGCCTACGCTAGTAGTAATAATTTTAAGTTATTTCAAATGGATGTTAAAAGCGCTTTTCTGAATGGCTTTATTTCCGAAGAAGTTTATGTTGAACAACCTCCTGGATTTGAAAATAATAGCCTCCCTAATCATGTGTTTAGATTAACTAAAGCTCTCTATGGTTTAAAATAAGCCCCAAGGGCTTGGTATTAGAGACTTAGTTCGTTTCTTATCAAAAATAACTTTACAAAAGGCAAGGTTGATACTACATTGTTTATCAAGAATTTTGAAAATAATTTTCTCATTGTTCAGATTTATGTTGATGATATTATCTTTGGCTCTACAAATGAATCTCTTTGTGAATCTTTTGCTAAAACTATGAGTCTTGAATTCGAAATGAGCTTAACGGGAGAATTAACATTCTTCTTAGGTTTACAAATCAAACAACTAAGCAATGACATCTTTATTTGTCAAACTAAATATGCCATGAATTTATTAAAAAGGTTTAATATGAACAACTCAAAGGCTAGTAACACTCCTATGAGCACCTCCACTAAGTTAGAAATTGATGAAAGTGGAGAAAGCTTTGATAAAAAAACTTATAGGGGTATGATAGGAAGTTTACTTTATCTCACTGCGACCAGACCAGACATCATGTTCAGTGTAGGACTTTGTGCTAGATTTCAATCAAACCCTAAGATATCTCATCTCAAAGTAGTTAAAAGAATACTTAGATATCTTAATGGAACCACAAATCTAGGATTATGGTACCCAAAATCAGAAAATTTTGAGTTAACAGCTTATGCTGATGCGGACTTCGCTGGTTGTAGACTAGATAGAAAAAGCACATCAGGATCATGTCAATTTTTAGGACATGCCCTTGTTTCCTGGTCATCTAAGAAACAAAGCTCGGTTGCTCTATCAACAACCGAAGCTGAATATATTGCAGCAAGTGCATGCTGTGCACAAGTTGTATGGATGAAAAACACTTTAGAAGATTACAAAGTTAATCTTAAAGATATTCCCATTAAATGTGATAACACGAGTGCAATATGCTTAACTAAGAATCGTATACAACACTCAAGAACAAAACATATTGATATTAGACATCACTTTATACGAGATCATGTCACTAATCATGACGTAACCATAGAGTTCATTGATACTAAACATCAACTAGCTGACATTTTTACAAAACCTCTAAGTGAAGAACAATTTGATTTCATTCGAAGAGAATTAGGAATGTTGATGTGTCCGAATAGATAAATTTGTTAAAATTATTTTTCAAACTATATTGAATGATCAAATCACTTGATTGTCATGTTTCTATGATTATATGTGAAAATCTGCAACAAAATCTTGTCCGAATTTATTCGAATGCTATAAAACAGATTTTCTCGTACACTTTCATGAAAAATAAGTTTCTGAAATAGATTTGATGAAGTGATTCATGTGTATGTATTCCATCCTGCAAAATCTTTACATAGACAATGGATTATAACAAAAAGGGGAAGATGTATTTAAAGTAATCTATGTAAAATTCCTCTATAAGCTTGCTATTATTATTTTCCTGGTATCATAATTACTATGCTTTTTGTTGATGACAAAGGGGGAGATATATGAATTGATAAACACTGCCATGATTAGAAATACTATGAGTGATGCTATAAACACTGCTATGATTATGCCATCCTTGCATCACCAAGAGATATATGAACATGTGCTAAAGTTTGCATTATGCCCTGAGTTGATATCTTATCATGTGAAGAAAATGCAAAACTTGCTAGAATATTTCAAATGTGTGCATCATGTAATAGTGCTTCACAGCTTTATATGATAATGTTCAAACTACATGATGAATAGTTACAAACACAATCATACAAACTTGATGATGTATGTCAAGCCTTGACTTCATCTTTGAAGAGATACATCATGATGAGTATCATGATGGGAGTATTGATAAGTTTAACTGATCTAACTTATCAATATGTCACTTGAATTCTTAGGTCTTGAATTCAAGGTTGACTTATCTCAACTATGGCATATAGACAGGGGGAGTTAAGGATAACTCCATTATCAATTGATTGTCATCATAAAAAAGGGGGAGATTGTTGAATCTCGGATTTTGATGATGAAGTCAATTGTCATTTGTTGTCTAATCTATTTGTTGAGATAAGTGTGCAGGATTAGCTACGATAAAAGTTAGACAAGCAGCAGGAGTTGCGCTGGAGTGAAGTTCATGATCACGTTGGGAGTTCGAGAGTTCGACGGAAGTTCGGACGGTCGTCGGAGGTTCTGCGAGAATAGATCCGAGAAGTCCAGAAGCTTGCCAAGCGAAGCTCGTCGGAACTCGCCAAGTGGATCGTCGCAAAGTCCAGGAGTTTGCCGAAAGTCCGCAGGAGCATCACCGAGGGTTCATCGGATGATCGACGAAAGTTCACCGGAAACTCGCCGGAAGAAGCGATTGACGCACCGAAGCAAAGCTGCAGAAATTGTCTTAGATCTAATCGTAGTTAGCACGTTGATTAAGCTGGAAAATGGGAGGTGATCCCATTAGCTTAATCTTGGGGCAATTGGGCCCTTGAAAGACTGAAATTGGGCCGAATGGAGCTAACCATTCGGACCCTGATTGCATTAGGAGGTGCAACCGCCTAGGCCAGGAGGTGGCACCGCCTGGGCTAAGTCTCCCAGCGAGACTGGGCGGTGCAACCGCCCCAGCCAGGAGGTGGCACCGCCTGAGCTTAGTCTTCGAGCTAGACTGGGCGGTGCAACCTCCCTGACAGAGAGGTGGCACCGCCTGAGCTCGGTCTTCGAGCTCTGGCAGAGAGGTGCAACCGCCTCAGTCAAGAGGTGGCACCGCTTGGGGCTCAATCTACGAGCCAGACTCAGGCGGTGCAACCGCCCCTGACACAGAGGTGCAACCGCCTGGGCTCAATCTTCGAGCTCTGCCAGGCGGTGCAACCTCTTCGGTCAGGAGGTGCAACCGCCTGGTCCCGGAATTCCAGGATTTGATCGTTTTGAGCTCCAAATTTGAATTGGGTTGGGGCCTATAAATACCCCACCCATTCAGCACTGAAAAGATACAGACCTACACCGAATTCTTGATCTTTTCTGTGATTCTAAGAGCTCAAATTTGTGTAAAGTCGTAAAGTTCTCCTCTTTCTGTTCTTCAAGTCTTGAGTTGTAAAGAGAGGAGAGAAAGGTCCTGTAAGGGTTGTCTCCTGAGCCCATCAAAAGGAGTGAATCTGTAAAAGGACAGTTGGCCTTCGCCTATTAAAGGAAGGCCTCTAGTTGACGTCGGTGACCTCGTCGGTGGAGGAAGCCAAAAGTGGAGTAGGTTAAGACTGACCGAACCACTCTAAATCTCTGGTTTCTGTTTATTTTGAGCACTTTATCATTACTGCAAACCTCCTACATAGCTACTGCTCTCTGCGCCTTTACGAACAAGTTTCTAAGTGCTAATCTTTCCGAATCTGCATTTAGACGTAAAACGGTGTTTTCATACATTACAGTTTACGTTTACGTTTTGATTCTACAAAACTGTCTTCTGCGCTTTTACGAACAAGTTTCTAAGAGCTGATCTTTCCAAATCTGTATTCAGATGTAAATCGGTGTTTTTATACATTACAGTTTACGTTTACGTTTTGATTCTGCAAAACTGTCTTCTGCGCTTTTACGAACGAAGTTTCTAAGTTCAGATCCCTTTAAAACTGCGTTTAGACGTAAACTTGTGCAAACTGTGTTTAGACGTAAAACTGTGTTTTAGACGTAAACTACTTTTAAACGCAAAACTACGTTTAGACGTAAAACTGCATTTAGACGCAAACTGCATTTAGACGTAAAACTACGTTTAGACGTAAAACTGTGTTTAGACGTAAAACTGCGTTTAGACGCAAACTGCACTGTGCTTAGACGCAATATGATCTTAGACGCAAACTGCGCTTAGACGCAAACTGCGCTTAGACGCAATCTGCATTTAGACGCAAACTACATTTAGACGCAAACTGTGTAAACTACGCTTAGACGCAAACTGTGTTTAGACGTAAACTGCACTTAATCATAAATATTCTTAGAATCGGCTTTTGCATCAAAATAGTTTTATCAAACGAACGCAGCTTTCGTTTTTAATCGCTGAAAGATTTCCGCTGCACTAATTCACCCCCCCCTCTTAGTGCTCTCGATCCTAACACAAGCTAGATCCAATCTTTGCTGAACGTTGGATTCGTCAAGTGGAAAAGACATTCGAAGCTATCGAATGTAGGGAAAATCAAAAAGTGTCTTTCGCTTCTTTCATTTTGGAAGGGAAGGCAGACACTTTGTGGACCTCAAAAAGGAAGATGTTAGAGGCAAGAGGTAATGTGATAACTTGGGAGCAGTTTAAAGATGCATTTTATGAGCAGTTCTTTCCTGATTCAGTTCGCTTTGAGAAACAACAAGAGTTCCTTAGCATCCACCAAGGAAATAGAACTGTAATGGAATATGATCATCATTTCACTGAGTTGGCTCAGTTCTTTCCACATATTGCTTTTAATGAAAGTCAAAGAGCTCGTCATTTTGAGAGGGGACTTCAATCATCAATTAGAAAGTCTGTTGCAGTACTGATTTTACCAACATATGCTTAAGTGTTAAATCGAGCTTTGGTGGTAGAGAAATTGGATAATGAATTACAACAAGCAAAGGATCGAAAGGGACCTTTTAGTGCTATACCATTTACGTATGGGGGATCACATTCCGGACCCTCAAAGAAAAGAAAAGATAAACAGTTTGGGCATCAACAAGCAGGAGCTCCTAGCAATCAAGTTGTTATAAGATGTTATTTCTGTGGGAAGACAGATCATGTTTCCACCTCATGCCCCATGGGACAACGCGTATGTTTTTATTGTCAACAACCAGGGCACATGTCAAAGGATTGCCCACGGAAGCAACATCAACGCCGAGCTCCACCCCAAACAACTGGACAATAACAGCTACGACCCAAAGAGGAAGGACAGGCAAGAGTCTACGCACTAACTCATCAAGATGCTGAAGCCTCGGGATCTATTATTAAAGGTATCATCACACTCTATGGTATGCCAGCATCTGTGCTTATTGATTTTGTTTCTACACATTCTTTTATATCACCCTATTTTGCTATGAAATTGCATAAGAATCATGAGACAATGAATAATGCATTAATGGTAGTAACACCAGTTGGAAACTCTTTGATAGTTGATCAGATATATAGAAACTGTGTTATTACTATTGAAAGTCACGATTTGCTAGTAGATCTTATTCTACTAGAATTTCAAGATTTCGACCCTATCTTGGGTATGGACTGGCTTTCAGCATACCATGCAAGTGTCGATTGTTTTCGGAAGACTGTTACTTTCTCACCTCTAGATCAACCACCTTTCAAGTTCATTGGGATTCAAGAAAAGTTTCCTTCTATTATTTCAGCCTTGAGTGCTACCCAACTATTACTGAAGGGATGTCAGGGATACTTGACCTTCATTTCTAGAGAAGAATCTAAGAAGCCAGTATTAAAGGACATCCCCATTGTGTGAGATTTTTCAAATATTTTTCCTGAAGATCTACTTGCACTACCACCAAATAGACAGATTGAATTTACAATTGATCTTCTACCTGGTACTGCACCTATTTCTAAACCTCCGTATAGAATGGCACCAATTGAGTTGGAGGAGTTAAAGAAATAGATCCAAGAGCTTTTGGACAAGGATTTTATTCGACCGAGTGTATCACCTTGGGGTGCCCCTATCCTATTTGTGAAGAAGAAAGATAGATTTATGCGACTATGCATCGATTATAGACAACTCAATCAAGTGACCATAAAGAATAAATATCCTCTTCCCCGAATAGATGACATGTTTGATCAACTTTAAGGTACTCAGGTATACTCAAAGATTGATTTGAGATCCGGGTATCATCAACTGAAGATAAGGGAAGGAGACATATAGAAAACTGCCTTTAGAACAAGATATGGTCATTATGAATTCCTAGTAATGCCTTTTGGACTCACAAATGCACCAGCTGCCTTCATGGACCTCATGAATAGGGTATTCCACCCTTATCTTGATAAATTTGTAATTATGTTCATTGATGATATCCTGATCTACTCCAAAAGCATAGTAGAGCATGAACACCATCTTAAGATAGTTCTGGAAGTCTTAAGGCAAGAGAAACTGTATGCGAAGTTAAGCAAGTGCAACTTCTGGCTCAATGAAATTATGTTTCTCGGTTATGTAATTTCGAGCGCTGGTATATCTATTGACCATCATAAGATTGAAGCTGTGATAAAATGGAAGCAGTCTTCTAATGTTTCAGAGATTAGAAGCTTCTTGGGTTTGGCTAGATACTATAGAAGATTCGTAGAAGGCTTTTCAAAAATAGCAGCACTATTGACCAAGTTGACACAAAAGAACATAAAATTCATGTGGGATGATAAATGTCAACAAAGTTTTCAAGAATTGAAGAAGAAATTAACTAGTGCTCCTATCTTGGTGATTCCTTCAGGGGGAGAAGGTTTTGTAGTGTATAGTGATGCCTCACTACAAGGGCTTGGTTGCGTTCTAATGCAAAACGAGAGGGTAGTTGCTTATGCATCGAGGCAATTAAAGCCTCATGAAAAGAACTATCCTACTCATGACTTAGAGCTAGCAGCTATCATTTTTGCATTGAAAATTTGGAGGCATTATCTCTATGGACAGACTTTCAAAATCTTCACAGATCATAAGAGTCTCAAATATATTTTTACACAGAAAGATTTAAATATAAGACAAAGAAGGTGGTTGGACTTTCTAAAGGATTATGATTTTAATATCAACTACCATCCTGGGAAAGCTAATGTAGTTGCTGATGCCTTAAGTAGAAATACCTACAGTCTTTTAGCCTATATGAATATTCAAAGGAATTCTATGATAACAGAGTTAGCAGACTTAAAACTTAAACTTTTATCGGAGACAAATAAAGGTTTTCTTGTGTGTTTGATGGCACAATCATTTTTGGTGGAAAAGGTTAAAGAAGGTCAAAAGGAAGATACATATCTTCAAATGATAGTTAAGGAAATAGCTCAAGTATCTAGACCTGAATTCCTCCAAGCCGAGGATGGTTCTATTACATTCCACAATCGACTTTGTGTTCCCGAAAGCCATCCAGTAAAGATGCAATTGTTAGAGGAGGCACATAGATTAAAATTTAATATCCATCCCGGGACTACTAAGATGTATCGAGATTTACGCCAAAACTATTGGTGGCGCGGTATGAAGAGAGATATAGCAGAGTTTGTTTCTAAATGTCTGATATGTCAATAGGTGAAGATGGAACATCGAGTACCTACGGGAAAGTTGCAAAGGATTTCGATTCCTGAATGAAAGTGGGAGCAAGTCACTATGGATTTTGTGACAGGATTACCCAAGACTATGAAAGGATATGACGGGATTTGGGTAATAGTAGACAAACTTACTAAATCTGCTCACTTCCTTCCTATTAACAAGAAGTATTCATTGGATAAACTATCAAGCTTATATATTAAGGAAATCATTCGATATCATGGGGTGTCAGTTAGCATTATCTCAGATAGAGATCCAAGATTCACCTCTAAATTTTGGGGAAGTCTACAAAAATCTTTGGGCACGCAGTTAAAATTTAGTACAGCTTTTCACCCCCAAACTGATGGCCAATCTGAAAGGACAATACAAACTCTTGAAGATCTCTTAAGAGCATGTGCTTTAGACTTTGGTGGGAGTTGGGATATGCACTTGCATCTAATTGAGTTTTCTTATAATAATAGTTACCACTCTAGCATACAGATGGCTCCATTTGAAGCTCTTTATGGAAGAAAGTGCAGATCACCTGTATATTGGGATGAGGTGGGAGAACGGAAGCTTTTGGGGCCTCAATTAATTCAAAAAGATGCTAATAATATTTGAATTATACGCTAAAGATTATTAACAGCTCAAAGTCATCAGAAAAGCTATGCAGATCGAAGGCGAAGAGATCTAGAGTTCAAAGTTGGTGAGCATGTTTTCTTAAAAGTGTCGCCAACTAAGTGAGTTATGAGATTTGGTCAAAGGGGGAAGTTAGCCCCAAGATTTATTGGCCCATTTGAGATCTTACAAAAGGTTGGGCCTGTGGCATACAGACTGACGTTGCCCCCGACTTTGGCTAGCATCCATGATGTATTCCACATGTCAATGTTTCAAAGATATATCAGGGATCCATCATATGTCATATCTTACCAACCTCTACAACTACGAGATGATGCCACTTTTAGAGAACAACCAACCCAGATCTTGGAAAGGAAAGAACATGTTCTAAGGAACAAAATTATACCTTTGGTAAAGATTTGTTGGCAACACCATTCAGACCAAGAGTCAATGTGAGAAAAAGAAGAAGATATGCGAGAGCAGTATCCTCATCTATTCTATTAAGGTAAGCTAAATTTGGGGACCAAATTTCCTACAAGAGGGGAGAAATGTAATCACATCAAATATTTAAGTTAGGAATTGATTTTATTTCCTTGTTATTATAATTTAAGGAAATCTTAATCTACTTCCATGTATGTTGATATGAATTAAGGAAATAACTATTAAGTATTCCAAATATGATAATATCATATTTGTTAGTATATTAAATGGAAATAATTTATATTAAATAAATATAAAAATTAAAATGAATTTCCCTTAATAGAGGCTCACCTCCTCCTATTTAAAGGGAGAGATTTCTCTCCTTCATTCCTCACCTAGTCGAGCTTGGCAGCGAGAAGAACGAGGAGTTACACCCTGTTAACAAGAGGTAGGTTTCCCTACCTTTCTTAAATTTAAAAAAAAAAACACTGTTTGACCTGCCTGAAGTTCCTTTTTCTTGATTTTACAAACAGAAAAAATAAGAAGAGATGATACCACTCTCTCCGGTGCATACAAATACTCCATTGTCTAGTTCAATGTAGATTTACATAAATATGTGTTGAGAAGTTCAGATTTATGTTTCTATACTGGGTTTGAGAATATTCAATGCGTAAGTTTTCCCAACGTTCATCTAGCTTTTCTACAAACCCACAGGAGTTGAGTAAAACCAAGGTTTGAGTAAAAATTGGTAGTGGCATGTCAACTGCATATGCAGTCGACCAATGAGAAAAGCTCACAGTTTGATGTAAAACCTCATCATCTGATCCTTCATGCTCCGCCACAAGCAATCGTATCTCTCCTCTCATAACCAATCATTTGCTCTACATGGGAAGAACATTGTGTTGTTTAAGATTGGATATTTCTCTCCAAGATTCAAGGTGTTCGAATCATTGAACACCAACGCTTGAAGCATTTTTCTTTTACAACTCATATAGTAGATTTAAATTAATATGCTTAATATTATGTCGAGTGAAAAGAAACTCTTACATCAAAGCTTCCCAGTTCATTCACTTATGAAAAATGATAAAAAGACATGTTAATATATTCAAACTAAAGTTACTTCAATAAAGCTTCTTCAATAATTATTCTTATCTTCTATTATTTATATCATGGTATCAGAGTCACTTGCCTAGAGCAAGCTCTCTTCTCGCTGTCGACTCATCTGTTGCTTCTCCATCTCCGACGACAAAAGAAAAAGCATTCTACTACTACTTTTCTGTCGCCATCGGTGCAATAAATCTTTTCTCCTCGACGAACGACAACTATCTTCTTCACTACCACTCTGCACCAACGTCCGTTCCCTTCCGTTGTGACGTCTCTAGTGCTACACTCACCAGCATTGCCCCACCTTTCCTCCTTTGCTGTAGCCTTCTTCTCTATTGTAGCATCGTTGTAGCTTCCTCCTCTGCTGTACTTCTATTGCAGCTTTCTCCTCTGCTGCACCTCTACTGTAGCTTCATCCTCTGCTATAGCATCGCTGCAACATCACTGCAACTTCTTTCTCTATTGCAACTTCCTCCTCTACTACAGCTTATTCCTCTGCTACAGCATTGCTATAACTTTTTCTATTATTGTAGCTTTCTCCTCTACTGCAGCCGTCGCCGTCGCAACCACAACAACAGCAACAACAACAACAACAGCAACGATCTGCTCTTGCCCTACTCACGAAGCCTCTGACTCGTAAACTATTCTTTGCATCGATCCAAGATTGGTATCCTTGACATGAGCACCATCCAAGATTGGTATCACGATCTGCTCTTGCCCTACTCACGAAGCCTAAGATTTTCTCAATTATACGAAGAAATCTCTCACTCTATTGATCTACTCTATTGAGGAAAATCCTATATTCTGTTGAGAAAAATCTTCTCTCCTAATCCCTATAAATAGGAGAGGGACATGTTAATGTATTCAAGCTAAAGTTACTTCAATAAAACTTCTTCAATAATTATTCTTATCTTTTATTATTTTTATCAAACCATACAATGATAAGTCGCATCCTACTTGACATTTCATTAGTCCAACACAATGAGAAGCACATTGTTTAGTTTAAGATTATGTGGTTTTATCAATACCACTGTTGTTTTTGGATATCCCTCTCCATGATTCAGGGTGTTGAATCATTGAACACCAACCATATATTTGTGGAGCATTTTCTTTTACAGCTCATATGATAAATTTAAATTAATATACTTGCTTAATATTATGTTGAGTAAAAGGAAAATCACAGCCTCAAACTCTTCCATCGACATTATAACATCATAACCTCATACTCTCACATCAAAGCTTTCGGTTTACTAGCTTATTGCAAAGTGATAAAGATTCTCACATGTTGACAATATGATGATACATCACATTGTATCAAATATATCAACAATTTGATGCTTCCATTGAACAATTGATCCATATTAATATCAACTCAATACTACGCTAGACATCATATTAGTCGGGACCCTCTAATCTCATCAACATGAGCTTTCGTACTATAACCATAATGTTTAGTGATTCAACGAACATCTCGATGATTGAATAATGGATAATATCTTTTATGTAATTGTCCTACATATTAACACTACATTTAACTCAGATGATTAGTCGAGCTCACTCTAAGAAGACTCTAGGTATATTGCTTAAATCCTCTTAGAGCAACTTAAGGTCACAACATATTCCTACTTTAGCATGAAAGAAATATTTGTCAAACACACTCATAATATAGTTTTTATAAGATCTTTACCTAAAACCTCCTATCTCTTGATATTAGACTAACGACAAGCTTAGATGTCGAATTTGGATAAATTTTAAATACTTAGCATATGGAACAATCAAATTTATAATAATAATATATTTACAAATTTTGATAAGTTAAAAACTGAATATCATTATAGTTTAAATTCATGCATCAAATGCCATGATCTAGAAACTCTCCAAAAAGAAAACTTGCTACTTAAGGACACCTTGAAGAAATTCGAGGTTGGTAGCAAGTCATTGAACATGATCCTTGCAAACAAGGGTCACGTTCCCAAAAGAAATGGAATTGGATTTGTGAGAAGTTCTCACCAAAATCCAACCACCTTCATGAAAGGCACCATCCTATATGTTCGACACCAAAACAAATGTAACTTTTGTTGCAAATTTGGACACAAGATGCATTATTGTCCATTCAAGAAAATTAGTCCAAACAAATTGATTTGGGTTCCTAAAGGAACCATGATAAATTCTATGCAACATGATAGACAATGTAGATCTATTTGTGAGGCACCCAAAAGCAAATGGGTACCTAAAAATCATCCTTTATTGTAGAAAACTAAACCATCACAAGCTAGGAGCAAGAGATGGTACCTTAACAGTGGATGCTCAAGGCATATGACCGGAGATCTATCTCAATTCTCTAAGCTCACTAGCATAGACGAAGGCTATGTCACCTTCGGAGACAACAACAAGGAACCATAGGTAACAAATCCAACTTCTTTATTGAAGATGTTTTGTTAGTTGATGGTTTAAAACATAACCTCTTGAGCATTAGTCAATTATGTGATAAATCACACAAAAATCTAATGCTTGCATCATTGAAAAATCACACAAAAACATATTTATGATTGCATTGAAACAAAATAACGTATACGCTATTGACATCAATGATTTGTGTAATGAAATGTACTTTTCTGTTTTGAATGAGGATGCTTGGATATGACATAGAAGATTAGGTCATGCTAGCATGAAACTAATCACTCAAATATCATCTAAAGGACTTGTAAGAGGAATTCCTCATATCAAGTTCATCAAAGATAATGTATGTGATGCTTGCCAATTAGGTAAACAAATTAAGGGTAGTTTCAAATCTAAGAATCAAGTAAGCACCTCTAGGCCCTTACAATTGATCCATATGGACTTGTTCGGACCAATCTCCACATCAAGCCTAGGAGGTAGCAAATATGCCTTCGTCATTGTGGATGACTATAGCAGATACACATGGACTTCTTAAAACAGAAAAGTGAATGCCTTAGATATTTTACCAAGTTTTGTAAACTTGTTCAGAATGAGAAAGGTTCTATAATTTCGTCAATTAGAAGTGATTATGGTGGTGAATTTCAAAACCATGATTTCCAGGAATTTTGTGAACTCAATGGATACAACCATAATTTCTCTACTCCTAGAAATCCTCAACAAAATGGAGTAGTAGAAAGAAAAAATCGAAATTTATAAGAAATGGCAAGAACCATGTTGAATGAACACAACCTACCCAAATATTTTTGGGCCGAAGCCGTAAATACTACATGCTATATTTTGAATAGAGTTCTAGTAAGACCCCTACTAACCAAAACTCCCTATGAGTTATGGAACAACAAAAAACTCAATGTTTCATATTTTAAAGTCTTTGGGTGTAAGTGTTTTATCTTGAATGAAAAGGATAACTTAGGAAAATTTGATGCTAAATCCGATGAAGGAATCTTTCTTGGTTATTCTTCGGTTTCTAAAGCCTTTCGTATCTTCAATAAAAGAACTTTAATTATCGAAGAATCCATTCATGTTGTTTTCAATGAGATTTCCGAAATCAGGAAAAATGATTTTGATGATGATGTTAATTTTGATTCCTTGAATTTAAATGAAACCCATTCTCCAAATAGCAACTTGGATGCATCCACTTCCGAAACATCCTTACCCAAGGATTGGAAGTATGTAGATGCTCATCCCAAGGAGCTAATTTTAGGAGACACGTCAAAGGGGGTTCAAACACGATCTTCTCTTAAAAATTATTGTGCGAACGCCGCCTTTCTCTCCCAAATTTAACCCAAATGTGTTGACGAAGCCATGAAAGATGATTCATGGATTATCGCAATGCAAGATGAATTGAATCAATTTGAGAAAAATGAGGTGTGGAAGCTTGTTCCTAGGCCAAATGACCATTTAGTTATTGGTACTAAATGGGTCTTCAGAAACAAGCAAGATGAAAATGGTATCATGGTTAGAAACAAGGCTAGATTAGTGGCCAAAGGTTTCAACCAAGAAGAAGGTATCGATTACGAAGAAACCTTCGCTCTTGTGGCTCGATTGGAAGCCATAAGGATGCTCCTTGCCTACGCTAGTAGTAAATAATTTTAAGCTATTTCAAATGGATGTTAAAAGTGCTTTTCTAAATGGCTTTATCTCCGAAGAAGTTTATTTTGAACAACCTCCTGGATTTGAAAATAATAGCCTCCCTAATCATGTGTTTAGATTAACTAAAGCTCTCTATGGTTTAAAACAAGCCCCAAGGGCTTGGTATGAGAGACTTAGTTCTTTTCTTATCGAAAATAATTTCACAAAAGGCAAGGTTGATACTACATTGTTCCTCAAGAATTTTGAAAATAATTTTCTCATTGTTCAGATTTATGTTGATGATATTATCTTTGGCTCTACGAATGAATCTCTTTGTGAATCTTTTGCTAAAACTATGAGTCTTGAATTCGAAATGAGCTTAATGGGAGAATTAACATTCTTCTTAGGCTTGCAAATCAAACAACTAAGCAATGACATCTTTATTAGTCAAACTAAATATGCTATGAATTTATTAAAAAAAGTTTAATATGAACAACTCAAAGGCTATTAACACTCCTATGAGCACCTCCACTAAGTTAGAAATTGATGAAAGTGGAGAAAGCTTCGATCAAAAAACTTATAGGGGTATGATAGGAAGTTTACTTTACCTCACTGCAACCAGACCAGACATCATGTTCAGTGTAGGACTTTGTGCTAGATTTCAATCAAACCCTAAGATATCTCATCTCAAAGCAGTTAAAAGAATACTTAGATATCTTAATGGTACCACAAATCTTGGATTATGATACCCAAAATCAAAGAATTTTGAGTTAATTGCTTATGCTGATGCGGACTTTGCTAGCTGTAAACTAGATAGAAAAAGCACATCAGGATCATGTCAATTTTTAGGACATGCCCTTGTTTCCTAGTCATCTAAGAAACAAAACTCGGTTGCACTATCAGCAACCGAAGCTGAATATATTGCAGCAAGTGCATGCTGTGCACAAGTTGTATGGATGAAAAACACCTTAGAAGATTACAAAGTTAATCTTAAAAATATTCCCATTAAATGTGATAACACAAGTGCTATATGCTTGACTAAGAATCCTATACAACACTCAAGAACAAAACACATTGATATTAGACATCACTTTATACGAGATCATGTTACTAATCATGACGTAACCATAGAGTTCATTGATACTAAACATCAACTAGCTGACATTTTTACAAAACCTCTAAGTGAAGAACAATTTGATTTCATAAGAAGAGAATTAGGAATGTTGATGTGTCCGAATAGATAAACCAGTCAAAATTATTTTTCGGACTTTATTGAATGATCAAATCACTTGATTGCCATGTGTTGAAATGTTTTAATTTTTGAAAAACTGTAGCATAATCTTGTCCGAATGCATAAAAGAATTCATCTCATTTTCAGATTCGCTTAACAGTTGGAATGACAAAAATCAAATACACTCTTATGAAAAATATTTTGAAATGGATTTGATAAAATGACTTTCCTCCTTCATGCACAAAGGATTATAATAAAAAAAAGGAGAAGAAGTATGTTAGGATCGAGAGCACTAAGAGGGGGGGGTGAATTAGTGCAGCGGAAATCTTACAGCAATTTAAAACCGAAAGGTGCGTTCGTTCAATAAAATCTATTATGATGCAAAAGCCGATTCACAGTTTGTATTTAAGCGCAGTTTGAGTCTATGCGCAGATTGCGTCTAAGAGCAGTTTATGTTTAAACACAGTTTGCGTCTAAACGCAGTTTTACGTCTAAACTCAGTTTTACGTCTAAACACAGTTTTACGTCTAAACGCAGTTTTACGTCTAAACGCAGTTTTGCATCTGAATGCAGTTTTACGTCTAAACGCAGTTTTGCGTCTGAACGCAGTTTTGCGTCTGAACGCAGTTTTGAGTCTAAACGTGGTTTTACGTCTAAACACAGTTTTACGTCTAAACGCAGTTTTACGTCTAAACGCATAAACTGAACTTTGAAAGTCTTTTTGTGAATGTGTAGAAAGCAGTTCGCAGTTATGAATGGAATCAAAGCGTAAGCGTAAACTGCGATGTAAAGATCGTACGAAAACATTGATTTACGTCTCAATGCAGATTCGGAAAGATCTTAACTTAGAGAATCGTTCGTAAAAGCGCAGAGGGCAGTAGCTATGTAGGAGGTTTGCAATAATGATAAAGTGCTCAAAATAAACGCAAACCAGAGATTTAGAGTGGTTCGGTCAGCCTTGACCTACTCCACTTTTGGCTTCCTCCTCCGACGAGGTCAACGACATCAACTAGCTGCCTTCCTTCAATGGGCGAAGGCCAACTGCCCTTTTACAGTTTCTCTCCCATTGACAGGCTCAGGAGACAACCTTTACAGATCCTTTCTCTCCTCTCTTTACAACTCAAGACTTTGAAGAACAGAAAGAGGAGAACTTTTGGACTTTACACAATTTTGAGCTCTTAGAATCACAGAAAAGATCAGGAATTCGGAGTGGATCTGTATCCTTTCTGTGCTGAACGGGTGGGGTATTTATAGGTCCTAACCCAGTTCAAATTTGGAGCTCAAAACGATCAAATCCCGAAATTCCGGGATCAGGCGGTTGCACCTCTTGACTGGAGAGGTTGCACCGCCTGGCAGAGCTCGAAGACTGAGCTCAGGCGAATGCACCTCTCTGTCAGGGGTGGTTGCACCTTTCTGCCAGAGCTCAAAGACCGAGCTCAGGCGGTGCATCTCCTGACCAGAGAGGTTGCACCTCTCTGCCAGAGGTGGTTGCACCTCTCTGCCAAAGCTCGAAGACCGAGCTCAGGCGGTGCATCTCCTGTCCAGAGAGGTTGCTCCTCTCTGCCAGAGCTCGAAGACCGAGCTCGGTGGTTGCACCTCTTGGCAGAGCTCGAAACTTGAGCTCTGGCGGTGCTACCTCTTGACAGAGGAGGTTGCACCGCCCAGTCTCGCTTGGAGACTGAGCCCTGGGCGGTTGCACCTCTTGGCTGGGGCGGTTGCACCGCCCAGTCTCACTGGGAGACATAGCCTGGGCGGTTGCACCTCTTGGCTGGGGCGGTTGCACCTCCCACAGCAACATGGGTCCGAATGGGTTGAACCATTCGACCCAATTTGAGTTCTTCAGGGGCCCAATTGCCCCAGGATTAAGCTAATGGGATCACCTCCCATTTCTAACTTAATCAACGTGCTAACTACGATTAAATCTAAGACAATTTCTGCAGCTTTGCTTCGGTACGTCAATCGCTTCTTCTAGCGAGTTTCCGGCGAACTTTCGTCGATCATCCGATGAACCCTCGGTGATGCTTCTGCGGACTTCCGGCAAACTCCTGGATTTTGCGACGATCCACTTGGCGAGTTCCGACGAGCTTCGCTTGGCAAGCTTCCGGACTTCTCGGATCTGTTCTCGCAGAACCTCCGACGACCGTCCGAACTTCCATCGAACTCTCGAACTCCCAATGTGATCATGATCTTGACTCCGGCGCAACTCCTGCTGCTTGTCTAACTTTCATCGTAGTTAATCCTGCATACCAAAACAAAACTTCGATCGAGACAATTAATCCTAAGCAATTAACAAGTTGTCTGACATGTCATTGGTCCCTCGACGCTTCGTCCGATTCTTCGGCGCATCGTCCTCTCTTGCAGCCTATTGCCCAATCGGCCAGTTGACTCCGCAACTCCGATATCCTTGGCATAATACCCGCTCTTCTTGGCCCGATGCCCGAGTCTACGGCCCGAAGCCTTCTGTCGATACGTCGACCGATCCACCGGCCCGACGTCCAATCTTCTGACATGTTCCTTCGGCACAACATGATTTTCCTACTTTAATTGTCTCATCCTGATCGAAGCATCCTGCGTCACTCAAAACGCAGATTAAATCATAAACATATATCAAGTAGTTTCATCATCAAAATACGAGATTCAACAATCTCCCCCTTTTTGATGATGACAACCACTTGATGACGGAGTTAAACTTAACTCCTAGAGTTTAAACAAACTCCCCCTATCAATATGCCATATTGATAGAACCTTGAATTCAAACTGAATTCAAGTCATTGCAATATTCATCATGAATACTTGCAACACGTCAACATGAACATATGCATAAACTTATGCATCACATGTCATGTCATCAACATACTTCTCCCCCTTTGTCATCAACAAAAAGGAGAAGTATCACAATTAATCGTTTTTGTGTGATATTGGTTCAACTCATTGCATGAAAATCATAATATCAAGTTCTATCATCATGCAATCTTGTAGCTAGAAGATTTAGCAAGTGTTACATCATGCTTAGAACATTCATGCTATCAAGTTTTAGATATGCAAGTTTTATAGCATATAAGATAGCACTTTTGGTAATGTTCAAGATAGCAAGTTCTACATCATGCAAGCTAGCAAATTAGAGATGTTCAAGAAGGCAACTCTTGCTTCTTGAAAATTTTGCTCACTTTGCTAGATGCGCAAGTTAGCATTTTTGCCTCTTGAGATAGGCAAGATAGCACATTTGCTTCTTTTGAGATAGCAACTTTTTGCTTCTCTTTAGACCAACAAGCTAGCAATTTTTACGATATACAAGTTTCACAATATATAAGCTAGCAAAAATTTCGAAAGCAAATGCAAGATAGCTTTCTTGTGTAAGCTCATGATTCTTGCTTCCTATTGCAATGTGCAAATTGCAAGTTTTGCTTCTTGAGATATTCAAGATAGTGATGTTCAAGAAGACAATTTTTCTTCTTGAAATAAGCAAGTTAGCAATCTTTGCTTTTTAAAATAGGCAAGCTAGCAATCAAGTTTTTGCATCTTCTTGACTTGTACAAGCTAGCTATCTCCCCCTTTGTCATTGTAAAAAAGAAAGAGAGAATACAGTTTTGTAGTTCTCTTTTCCTTTTACAACGATTTCAAAATCATGACAAATGATGAATAATCAAGTTATGAATGTCAAGATAATTTTTCATCATGAATATTTTATCATTGCATGCATCATTATCATAAATTGAAGTATTACATGCATGATATCATATCACCATTCATAATTACATTAATATTTCAATATAACAATTTCTTCTCAAAATGTGTAACTTGGCACTCATAGCATTTTAAATCATGATTTACATCATATGCAATACATCACATCATAATTAGAAAGCACAAGTATTGCATAAGAAATCTCATTGTATTATGATTTATAAATTCTTTTTCTGCACATGAATCATAGGAGATATGAATGTGAAACAAATCTTCGCAAGCAAAAACATTATCATTCATATTTCAAGATGGAATTTATAAGCAGGAATCATTTCATCAAATCAATTTTAGAAAAATATTTTTCATAAGTGTATGAGAAAATCTGATTGTTAGGATACCAATTGTTAAGTGAATCCGAAAATGAAATTAACACTTTCATATATTCAGACATGATTTTTGCTATAGATCTTGAAATTAAATCAAGAAGATCAAACAAGCTCATGATCATGGATAACTTAAAATCTCATGCATAAAATTGTTAATAACCATTTAATATTACATCTTTATGCATTACTTTAAATCAAACGTGATTTCATTCAATAATGTTAATCAAACATGATACACATTATTACTTCTTAACCATGATCAAAATCATTTTGTTTGTTTATCATGCAATATTATCATTTTCGAAATTATCAGCATGATCATAATTTTTGTATTTTTATTTTTAAACATGTAATTTTTAAGAAAATTAATTCTAAACTAAAAAAGAAAATATATCATGAAAGCATCAAGTAATTTTAAAATAAACCAAAGGCATTTTAATTACCTCAACGTTGTAGGCTGTTAAGGCGTAGTTTGCCGCCTCGCTTTTGTTGACTTTCTCATCTTCGGAGGAGCTCGATTCATCCCAATTTTTGTTCTTCTTCTTGCGTTTAAAGCAAGTAGTTCTATTCTTTTTGCTTTTTAATTTTTGTTTCATTTGTAGTTTAAGTTCACCATCACTTGAGCTTATGCTCGAGTGGTTTTCAAATGTTCTATGTCCCAAATCCTTCCTGTTCTTTGGAAGGTTGGTTTGTTCATCATTGTCCTCATTACTTGAGTCATCGCTCAAGTGGCATTCATTTGTCCAGAGTTCCAAATCCTTCCTGTTCTTTGGAAGGTCATTGAGTTCAATATGTTCATCATGTACATTGTGCACCATTTCATATGTCATCAATGAACCAATTAGTTCTTCAAGTGGTAAGTTGTTTAGGTTTTTTGATTCTTGAGTAGCAGTTACTTTTGAATCCCAAGTTTTAGAAAGTGAGCGCAAAACTTTGTTAACGAGTTCAAAATCCGAAAAGCTTTTACCAAGTGATTTTAAACCATTGACGACATCCGTAAAACGGGTGTACATGTCAATAATGGTTTCGCTTGGTTTCATATGAAAAAGCTCGAAATAATGCAGTAAAATATTAACTTTCGAGTCTTTGACTCTACTAGTTCCCTCGTGCGTGATTTCAAGAGTGCGCCAAATATCGAAAGCCGTTTCGCACAAAGAAACCGGATTGAACTCATTTTTGTCCAAAGTGCAAAATAAGGCATTCATAGCCTTCGCGTTTAAAGAAAAATACTTCTTCTCTAAAACCAACCATTCGTTCATTGGTTTAGAGGGAAGTTGAAAACCGTTTTCAATGATATTCCATAAATCCAGATTTAGAGAAATTAAGAAAACTCTCATTCGAGTTTTCCAATAAGTGTAGTCCAATCCGTTAAAGAACGGTGGACGAAAGACCGAAAAGCCCTCTTGAAGAGTCATTTCTCTCGGGTGTAAATCCGAAATGAGAAATACCCCGCTCTGATAGCAATTGTTAGGATCGAGAGCACTAAGAGGAGGGGGGGGTGAATTAGTGCAGCGGAAATCTTACAGCAATTTAAAACCGAAAGGTGCGTTCGTTCAATAAAATCTATTATGATGCAAAAGCTGATTCACAGTTTGTATTTAAGCGCAGTTTGCGTCTATGCGCAGATTGCGTCTAAGAGCAGTTTACGTCTAAACGCAGTTTTACGTCTAAACTCAGTTTTACGTCTAAACGCAGTTTTACATCTAAACGTAGTTTTACGTCTGAACGCAGTTTTGCGTCTGAACGCAGTTTTGCGTCTGAACGCAGTTTTGCGTCTAAACGTGGTTTTACGTCTAAACACAATTTTGCGTCTAAACGCAGTTTTACGTCTAAACGCAGAAACTGAACTTTGAAAGTCTTTTTGTGAATGTGCAGAAAGCAGTTCGCAGTTATGAATGGAATCAAAGCGTAAGCGTAAACTGTGATGTAAAGATCGTACGAAAACACTGATTTACGTCTCAATGCAGATTCGGAAAGATCTTAACTTAGAGAATCGTTCGTAAAAGCGCAGAGGGTAGTAGCTATGTAGGAGGTTTGCAGTAATGATAAAGTGCTCAAAATAAACGCAAACCAGAGATTTAGAGTGGTTCGGTCAGCCTTGACCTACTCCACTTTTGGCTTCCTCCTCCGACGAGGTCACCGACGTCAACTAGCTGCCTTCCTTCAATGGGCGAAGGCCAACTGCCCTTTTACAGTTTCTCTCCTTTTGACAGGCTCAGGAGACAACCTTTACAGATCATTTCTCTCCTCTCTTTACAACTCAAGACTTTGAAGAACAGAAAGAGGAGAACTTTTGGACTTTACACAATTTTGAGCTCTTAGAATCACAGAAAAGATCAGGAATTTGGAGTGGATCTGTATCCTTTCTGTGCTGAACGGGTGGGGTATTTATAGGCCCTAACCCAGTTCAAATTTGGAGCTCAAAACGATCAAATCCCGGAATTCCGGGATCAGGCGGTTGCACCTCTTGACTGGAGAGGTTGCACCGCCTGGCAGAGCTCGAAGACTGAGCTCAGGCGAATGCACCTCTCTGTCAGGGGTGGTTGCACCTTTCTGCCAGAGCTCGAAGACCGAGCTCAGGCGGTGCATCTCCTGACCAGAGAGGTTGCACCTCTCTGCCAGAGGTGGTTGCACCTCTCTGCCAAAGCTCGAAGACCGAGCTCAGGCGGTGCATCTCCTGTCCAGAGAGGTTGCTCCTCTCTGCCAGAGCTCGAAGACCGAGCTCGGTGGTTGCACCTCTTGGCAGAGCTCGAAACTTGAGCTCTGGCGGTGCTACCTCTTGACAGAGGAGGTTGCACCGCCCAGTCTCGCTTGGAGACTGAGCCCTGGGCGGTTGCATCTCTTGGCTGGGGCGGTTGCACCGCCCAGTCTCACTGGGAGACATAGCCTGGGAGGTTGCACCTCTTGGCTGGGGCGGTTGCACCGCCCAGTCTCGCTGGGAGACATAGCCTGGGCGGTTGCACCTCTTGGCTGGGGCGGTTGCACCTCCCACAGCAACTTGGGTCCGAATGGGTTGAACCATTCGACCCAATTTGAGTTCTTCAGGGGCCCAATTGCCCCAGGATTAAGCTAATTGGATCACCTCCCATTTCTAACTTAATCAACGTGCTAACTACGATTAAATCTAAGACAATTTATGCAGCTTTGATTCGGTACGTCAATCGCTTCTTCCGGCGAGTTTCCGGCGAACTTCCGTCGATCATCCGATGAACCCTCGGTGATGCTTCTGCGGACTTCCGGCAAACTCCTTGATTTTGCGACGATCCACTTGGCGAGTTCCGATGAGCTTCGCTTGGCAAGCTTCCGGACTTCTCGGATCTGTTCTCGCAGAACCTCCGACGACCGTCCGAACTTCCGTCGAACTCTCGAACTCCCAACGTGATCATGAACTTGACTCCGGCGCAACTCCTGCTGCTTGTCTAACTTTCATCGTAGTTAATCCTGCATACCAAAACAAAACTTCGATCGAGACAATTAATCCTAAGCAATTAACTAAGTTGTCCGACATGTCATTGGTCCTTCGACGCTTCGTCCGATTCTTCGGCGCATCGTCCTCTCTTGCAGCCTATTGCCCAATCGGCCAGTTGACTCCGCAACTCCGATATCCTTGGCACAATACCCGCTCTTCTTGGCCCGATGCCCGAGTCCACGGCCCGAAGCCTTCTGTCGATACGTCGACCGATCCACCGGCCCGACGTCCAATCTTCTGACATGTTCCTTCGGCACAACATGATTTTCCTGCTTTAATTGTCTCATCCTGATCGAAGCATCCTGCGTCACTCAAAACGCAGATTAAATCATAAACATATATCAAGTAGTTTGATCATCAAAATACGAGATTCAACAAAGTATTCAAAGCATTATACGTATCATGCCTTCCTTTATATGCTTGATAACTTGTTTATATTGTTCTCCTAGTATCACATCTACCATACTTTTTGTTGATGAGAAAGGGGGAGAAATATATGAATTGATGCTATAAACACTGATGCTATGATTATGCCATGCCTGCATCATCAAGAGATGTATGAACAGATGCCATATATAGAAATGCAACACTTGCTAAAATATTTGAAATGTGTACATTTGCTAAAATATTTGAAATGTGTACATCATGTAATGATATCAAAATCTTACTTCACAGCTTTACATGTTGATATCTTACAATATGATGAATTGCTTCAATTACCATCATTCAAAATTGTTATGTAAGAATGAATGTCAAGCCTTGACATCATCTTCAGAAATGTCGCTTGAATTCTTAGGTCTTGAATTCAAGAATGACTTATCTCAAGTATATCATGTAGACAGGGGGAGTTAAGGTTAACTCCATTATCAATTGATTGTCATCATCAAAAAGGGAGAGATTGTTAAATCTCGGATTTTGATGATGAAGTCAATTGTCATTTGTTGTCTAACCTATATGTTGAGATAAGTGTGTAGGATTAACTATGATAAAAGTAAGACATGCAGCAGGAGTTGCGCCGGAGTCATGACAATGATCACGTTGGGAGTTCGAGAGCTCGACGGAAGTTCGGACAGTCGTCGGAGGTTCTACGGGAACAAATCCGAGAAGTCCATAAGCTTACCAAAGAAGCTCATCGGAACTCGCCAAGTGTATCGTTGCAAGTCCAAGAGTTTGCCGGAAGTCCGCAGGAGAATCACTGAGGGTTCATCGGATGATCGACGGAAGTTCGCCGGAAACTCGCCGGAAGAAGCGATTGACGCACCGGAGCAAGCTGCAGAAATTGTCTTAGAATTTATCGTAGTTAGCACAATGATTAAGTTGGAAATGGGAGGTGATCCCATTAGCTTAATCTTGGGGCAATTGGGCCCTGAAAAACCCAATTTGGGCCGAATGGATCTACCCATTCGGACCCTGATTGCTGTGGGAGGTGTAATCGCCCAAGCCAGGAGGTAGCACCGCCTGGGCTAAGTCTCCCAGGGAGACTGGGCGGTGCAACCGCCCCAGCCAGGAGGTGCAACCGCTTGGGCTCAGTCTCCAAGCGAGACTGGGCGGTGCAACCTCTCCTGATAGGAGGTAGCACCGCTTGAGCTTGGTCTTCGATCTCTGGCAGGCGGTGCAACCGCCCCAGTCAGGAGGTGCAACCGCCTAAGCTCGGTCTTCGAGCTCTGGCAGAGAGGTGCAACCGCCCCTGACAGAGGTGGCACCACCCAGAGGCTCAGTCTTCGAGCTTTGCCAAGCTGTTCAACCGCTCCAGTCAGGAGGTGCAACCGCTTGATCCCGAAATTCCGGGAATTGATAGTTTTGAGCTCCAAATTTGAACTGGTTTGGGGCCTATAAATACCCCACCCATTCAGCACTGAAAGCTGCAACTAACACTCGAAATCTTGACATCTTTCTGTGATTCTTAGAGCTCAAAATTGTTGTAAAGGCCAAAAGTTCTCCTCCCTCTGTTCTTCAAAGTTTTGAGTTGTAAAGAGAGGAGAGAAAATTTCTGTAAGGGTTGTCTCCTAAGCCCGTCAAAAGGAGTGAAACTGTAAAAGGGTGGTTGGCCTTCGCCTATTGAAAGAAGGCCTCTAGTTGACGTTGGTGACCTCATCGGTGGAGGAAGCCAAAAGTGGAGTAGGTCAAGATTGACCGAACCACTCTAAATCTCGGTTTGCATTTACTTTGAGCATTTTATCTTTACTGCAAACCTCCTAAATAGCTACTGCCTTCTGCGCTTTTACGAACGAGTTTCTAAGTTCAGAGCTTTCCGAATCTACGTTTAGACATAAATCTACTTTTTCGTACGATCATTACATTTCAGTTTACGTTTACGTTTTGATTTCAATCATACCTGCAAACTACCTTCTATGCATTTATAAAACATATCACAAAGTTAAGTATCTTCAAAATTGACATTTAGACGTAAACCGGTTTTATCGTACGAACGTTGCATTTCAGTTTGCGCTTGCATTCTGATTTTCATCATAAACTGCAAACTACCTTTGTAGATTTACTTTAACGTCATCTCGCTTAATCTTAAGTTAAAGTAATCTTAGAATCAGCTTTTACATCAAAATCGTTTTTATCAAACGAACGCAGCTTTCGATTTTAATCGCTGAAATATTTCCGCTGCACTAATTCACCCCCCCCTCCCCTCTTAGTGCTCTTGATCCTAACAGTTGGGAGTTCGAGAGTTCGACGGAAGTTCGGACAGTCGTCGGAAGTTCTGCGGGAACAAATCCGAGAAGTCCATAAGCTTGCCAAAGAAGCTCGTCGGAACTCGCCAAGTGAATCGTCGCAAGTCCAGGAGTTTGCCGGAAGTCGGTAGGAGCATCACCGAGGGTTCATCGGATGATCGACGGAAGTTCGCCGGAAGCTCGCCGGAAGAAGCGATTGACGCACCGGAGCAAGTTGCAGTAAATGTCTTAGGAAAAATCGTAGTTAGAACATTAATTAAGTTGGAAATGGGAGGTGATCCCATTAACTTAATCTTGGGGTAGTTGGGCCCTTGAAAAACCCAAATTGGGCCGAATGGATCAACCCATTCGGACCCTGATTTCTGCCAGGCGGTTGAACCGCCCAAGGCAGGAGGTTGCACCGCCTTGGCTAAGTCTATGAGCGAGACTGGGAGGTGCAACCGCTCCAGCCAGGCGGTGGCACCGCTTGGGGCTCAGTCTCCGAGCGAGACTGGGCGGTGCAACCTCCCCTGACAGGAGGTGGCACCGCTTGAGCTCAGTCTTCGAGCTTTGCCAAGCGGTGCAACCGCCTTAGTCAGGAGGTGCAACCGCCTGAGCTCGGTCTTTGAGCTCTGTCAGGAGGTGCAACCACCCTTGACAGGAGGTAGCACCACCCAGAGGCATAGTCTTCGAGCTCTGCCAGGCGGTGCAACCGCTCCAATCAGGAGGTGCAACCGCCTGATCCCGGAATTTCGGGAATTGACAGTTTTGAGCTCCAAATTTGAACTGGGTTGGGGCCTATAAATACCTCACCCATTCAGCACTGAAAGGAATTCAACTTACATCGAAATCTTGATCTTTTTCTGTGATTCTTAGAGCTCAAAATTGTTGTAAAGGCCAAAAGTTCTTCTCCCTCTATTCTTCCAAGTTCTGAGTTGTAAAGAGATGAGAGAAAATTCTGTAAGGGTTGTCTCCGAAGCCCGTCAAAAGGAGTGAAACTGTAAAAGGTTGGTTGGCCTTCGCCTATTGAAGGAAGGCCTCTAGTTGACGTCGGTGACCTCGTCGGTGGAGGAAGCCAAAAGTGGAGTAGGTCAAGATTGACCGAACCATTCTAAATCTCGGTTTGCATTTACTTTGAGCATATTATCTTTACTGCAAACCTCCTCTAAAGCTTACTGCTTTCTGCGCATATACGATCGGGTTTCAAGCTTTGCACTTTCCGAATCGGGGTTTAAGACGCAAATCAATTTTATCGTACGAACGTCATATTTCAGTTTGCGCTTACGTTCTGATTTCCATCATAACTGCAAACTGCCTTTATATCTTTGCTTTAACTGCATCTCGCCTTATCTCAAGTTAAAGTGGTTTATGAATCAGCTTTTATACCGAAATCGCTTTTATCGTACGAACGTCGTATTTCAGTTTACACTTATATTCTGATTTCCGTCATAACTGCAAACTTCGTTCATATCTTTGCTGCATCTCTCATAGTCAAAAGTTGAAGTGATTTACGAATCGACTTTCTTACCAAAATCACTTCTATCGAACGAACGCAGTTTTCGATTTTAATCTCAGAAGGTTTTCCGCTACACTCATTCACCCCCCCCTCTTAGTGCTCTTGATCCTAACAATTGGTATCAGAGCCCGGTTTTTCTCATTTCAGATTTACACCCGAGAGAAATGGCTCTTCATGGCTTTCAAGAGGGCATATCGGTTTTTCGTCCACCGTTGTTTAACGGATTGGACTACACTTATTGGAAAACTCGAATGAGAGTTTTCTTGATTTCTATGAATTTGGATTTATGGAATATCGTTGAAAACGATTTTCAACTTCCCTCTAAACCGATTAACGAATGGTCGGATTTGGAGAAGAAGTATTTTTCTTTAAACGCAAAGGCTATGAATGCCTTATTTTGCGCTTTGGACAAAAATGAGTTCAATCGGATTTCTACGTGCAAAATGGCTTTTGACATTTGGCGAACACTTGAAATCACGCACGAGGGAACTAGTAGAGTCAATGACTCGAAAGTTAACATTCTATTGCATGATTTTGAGATTTTTCGAATGCAACCAAGCGAGACTATAGGCAACATGTACACCCGTTTCACGGATGTCGTCAATAGTTTAAGAGCTCTTGGAAAATGTTTTTCGGATTTTGAACTCGTAAACAAGATTTTGTGTTCTCTTTCTAAGAAGTGGGATTCAAAAGTAACTACAATACAAGAAGCTAAAAACCTAAACAACTTACCACTTGAAGAACTAATTGGTTCGTTGATGACATATGAAATAGTGCACAATGCACATGATAAACATGATGAACAAAGTCACCTTCCAAAGAACAGGAAGGATTTGGAACTCCGGACAAATGAATACCACTTGAGCAATGACTCAAGTGATGAGGACAATGATGAACTTGAACTTCGAATACTAAATCTTAATAAGTTTATTAAACAAAAATCTAAAATAGACAATGAACTTGAACGAAGGAAGAGGCTAAAGAAGAGGAAGGCAACCAAGGATGAATCAAGAACTTCCAAAGGTGAAATGGTGAATTGGGCTTTGACGGACTTCGACTACAAGGTAAGTAACTCAACTCTCTTGAATTATTTTGAAATTACTTGATGCTCTCATGATGTATTTTCTTTTTTAGTTTAGAATTAATGTTTTAAAAAAAATTATGATCATGCTAGTAATTTCGAAAATGATAATATTGCATATTTTATGATAAACAAACAAAATGATTTTGATTGAAAATATGAAATCATGGTTAAGAAGTAATAATGTGTATCATGGTGATGTCCATTGTTATTTCTCGATTTTGAGTATATTAAATCATGTTTAATTTAAAGTTATGATTAATAAGTATATATTTTTGAAATTATGTATGATGATTCTTGATAATTATGGATTATCAATTTGCATGATAATAACAGTGGCTTTAAAAACTGATGCATGTTTGACATAAATGAAATAGGCATGGTTATATGAAATAGTGTAAGTGTCATGCTTGACGATTGTATACTCAATGATGCATAATGATGTAATAAAAACACTAAATGTTTGGATACCATGATTTATGATTTTATGCATGAGATTTTAAAGTTATACATGATGAGTTTTGTGACTTATTGGTCTTGATGGTTTTATGATGAAATTCATTTTATGATCCTAAATGTTGATGCATGTTTTCATTTGACATAAATGAAAAGACATGCTTATATGAAATCGATCACTTAAGATGAAACACTTAAAAAAGGGGGAAAAATATATTATCAATGAAATCATGAATCTATTTATGTTATAAATTTTGTGAGCCATAAAAATGATTTTGATGATTTAAATTTGAAATGAGTTTTATCAACATCATGATCATGATTTGTCAAATTGAATGAATTGAAAATGAATGATGATTTAGAATCATATAATAATGAGTTTATATGTTTTAAAAATATATATGATAATAATGATGCATACAATGATGAAATATTCATGATAAAATAATTGTTTTGACATTCAAGACTTGAATTTTCATCAATGCTATTTACCTTTGCCATAATTTAGAAATTAACGTAAAGGGTCTGCCCTTCATTTTGACAATGACAAAGGGGGAGCAAAACATGCTTGAAAGCTAATTTGCTAGCTCATATAATTCAAAAAAAAGGAGAAAGAAAATAATTACACTTCTCAAAAGAAAAGGAATTGCTATCTTGAACATCACCAAGAAGTGCCATCTTACAAATCTCAAGATGCACAAATGCAAACATGCAAAATTTGTAATTTTGCACATCATTAAAATTTATGATGCTTTGGTGATTATGCATGTTCTAAAATGTTATAAGATTCACTAGCTTGCATGATGTAGAACTTGCTATATTAAACATCACCAAGGAATGATATCTTGCAGAAGCAAAAAGTTAACTTGCACATGTAGCAAAACTTATATTTCAAGAAGCAAGAGTTGCTTTCTTGAACATCTCAAAATTACTAGCTTGCGTGTCTTAAAATTGTAAACTTGTCATCGTACTACCATGATGATGAGCATGCCTTATCTTTATGATTGTATTTGAAAAACTATGGCAAAAATACTTCCTAATGATTGAATGTGTTAAAATTATTTTTTGAACTTTCTTGATTGAATGATCAAATCACTTGATTGGCATAATGATTTTACACAATTCCATGTTGGAAATTATGTGCT
This sequence comes from Musa acuminata AAA Group, assembly GCF_036884655.1. NCBI lineage: Eukaryota > Viridiplantae > Streptophyta > Magnoliopsida > Zingiberales > Musaceae > Musa > Musa acuminata. Next base: position 33,649,469 of record NC_088345.1, on the reverse strand, counting down.
TGAATACAAAACTTCCATGATAACAAACATGCTTTACCTTCATGATTGTAATTGAATATCTATAGCAAACCTTGTCCGAATGCAAGAAAGAGTCAAATTTTATTTTCGGATTCTCTTGATCCTAACATATCAAGTTTACTCTCTTCCGAACTTAACAAGCATATGTCATATCAAGTTTAGTTCATATCATTGATTTTTGACATATGTAATCAACTAGCAAATACATCTCTCATACACATATCATGTGAAAAATATTTTTTCTGAGAAATGGATTTGATGAATATGGATGAAAGTGTTTTTACTTGCAAGGATTTGTTTCACATACATATCTTGATCCTTGTAAAAATGAAGCATGATTTAATCTCTCATCGATTCTAACTTCACTCGAAGTAAACTCACAAATAGCATATATCACAAATAGTCTTCCTCCTTCATGCAAAAAGATAATAATAGATAAAAAAGGAAGAAGTTTTCAAAGCTATCTCCATGTCATGTTTTCCTTGAGATGTTTGTATAATTGATATCCTATCACTCACTATTGGAAAATGACATTAACCTAGTTATGACATGAATAATTACAAGCACTTGTGCTTAAAATTTGCTTATATCGTTCTCTATTTTGTTGATGACAAAGGGGGAGAAATATATGAATTGATGCTATGAACACTAATGCTATGCTTGCATCATCAAGAGATATATGAATTGATATGATTGCCATATTTGCAATGCTTGCATCATCAAAAGATATATGAATTGATGCTATGATTGCCAAACTTGCATTATGCCATGTTTGCATCATGTGTTAAGATATTAAGAACTTGTATCGTAATTTTACGCATTGATATCTTACCATGTGATGAAATGCTACAATTGATAAACACTTGAAATGTTTACGTTATGATATCAAAAGCTTACATCGCAATTTTACATGTTGATATTTGATAATAGCAAACTTGCATGATGATAAAACTTGATATTATGTTTTTCATGCAATGAGTTGAACCAATATCACAAACACTTGATCGTGGTACTTCTCCTTTTTGTTGATGACAAAGGGGGAGAAGTATGTTGATGACATGACATGTTATACATAAGTTTATGATGACATCTTGCTTGGACTTTTGAATCCAAGAGTTTCTATCAATATGGCATATTGATAGGGGGAGTTTGTTTAAACTTCGGGAGTTAATGTTAACTCTGTCATCAAGTAGTTGTCATCATCAAAAAGGGGGAGATTGTTGAATCTCATATTTTGATGATGAAACCACTTGATATATGTTTATAATTTAATCTGCGTTTTGAGTGACGCAGGATTCTTCGATCAGGATGAGACAATTAAAGCAGGAAAATCATGTTGTGCCGAAGGAACATGTCAGAAGATTGGACGTCGAGCTAGTGGATCGGTCGACGTATCGACAGAAGGCTTCGGGCCATGGACTCGGGCATCGGGCCAAAAAGAGCGGGTATTGTGCCAAGGATATCGGAGTTGCGGAGTCAACTGGCCGATTGGGCAATAGGTTGCAGGAGAGGACGAAGCGTCGAAGAATCGGACGAAGCGTCGAGGGACCAATGACATGCCAGACAACTTGGTTAATTTCTTAGGATTAATTGTCTCGATCGAAGTTTTGCTTTAAGTGTGCAGGATTAACTACAATGGAAGAAAGACATGCAGTAGGAGTTACGCCGGAGTCAAGACAATGATCACGTTGGGAGTTCGAGAGTTCGACGGAAGTTCGGACAGTCGTCGGAAGTTCTGCGGGAACAAATCCGAGAAGTCCATAAGCTTGCCAAAGAAGCTCGTCGGAACTCGCCAAGTGAATCGTTGCAAGTCCAGGAGTTTGCCGGAAGTCTGCAGGAGCATCACCAAGGGTTCATCGGATGATCGACGGAAGATCGTCGGAAGCTCGCCGGAAGAAGCGATTGACGCACCGGAGCAAGTTGCAGTAAATGTCTTAGGAAAAATCGTAGTTAGCACATTGATTAAGTTGGAAATGGGAGGTGATCCCAATAACTTAATCTTGGGGCAATTGGGCCCCTAAAAAACCCAAATTGGGCCGAATGGATCAACCCATTCGGTCCCTGATTTCTACTAAGCGTTTGAATCGCCCAAGGCAGGAGGTTGCACCGCCTGGGCTCAGTCTCCGGCAAGACTGGGAGGTGCAACTGTTGAATCTCGGATTTTGATGATGAAGTCAATTGTCATTTGTTATCTAATCTATGTGTTGAGATAAGTGTGCAGGATTAACTACGATGAGAGTAAGACAAGCAGCAGGTGTTGCGCCGGAGTCAAGATCATGATCACGTTGGGAGTTCGAGAGTTCGACGGAAGTTCGGACGGTCGTCGGAGGTTCAGCGAGAACAGATCCGAGAAGTCCAGAAGCTTGCCAAGCGAAGCTCGTCGGAACTCGCCAAGTGGATCGTCGCAAAGTCCAGGAGTATGCCGGATGTCCGCAGAAGGATCACCGAGGGTTTATCGGATGATCGACGGAAGTTGGCCGGAAACTCGTCGGAAGAAGCGATTGACGCATCGGAGCAAAGCTGCAGAAGTTGTCTTAGAGTTAATCGTAGTTAGCATGATGATTAAGCATGAAAATGGGAGGTGATCCCATTAGCTTAATCTTGGGGCAATTGGGCCCCTGAAAAGATTCAAATTGGGTCGAATGGAGTGAACCATTCGGACCCTGATTGCACCAGGAGGTGCAACCGCCCCAGCCAGGAGGTGCAACCGCCAGGGCTGCGAGGCTGGGAGGTGCAACCGCCCCAGCCAAGAGGTGCAACCGCCCAGAGCTCAGTCTTCGAGCTAGACTGGGCGGTGCAACCTCCTCTGTCAAGAGGTAGCACCGCCAGAGCTCAAGTTTTGAGCTCTGCCAGGCGATGCAACCACCAAGCTCAGTCTTCGAGCTCTGGCAGAGAGGTGCATCAGCCTGAGCTCAGTCTCGAGCTCTGCCAGGTGATGCAACCACCGAGCTCAGTCTTCGAGCTCTGGCAGAGAGGTGCATCAGCCTGAGCTCAGTTTCGAGCTCTGCCAGGTGATGCAACCACCGAGCTCTGCCAGGTGATGTAACCACCGAGCTCAGTCTTCGAGCTCTGCCAGGTGATGCAACCATCAAGCTCAGTCTTCGAGCTCTAGCAGAGAGGAGCAGTCACCTGAGCTCAGTCTTCGAGCTCTGCCAGGCGGTGCCACCTCTCCAGTCAAGAGGTGCAACCGCCTGATCCCAGAATTCTGGGATTTGATCGATTTGATCGTTTTGAGCTCGAATTTTGAATTGGGTTGGGGCCTATAAATACCCCACCCATTCAGCACTGAAAAGATACAGACCGACACCGAAATCTTGATCTTTTCTGTGATTCTAAGAGCTCAAAAGTGTTGTAAAGCCTTTAAGTCTCCTCCTTCTGTTCTTCAAGTTTTCAGTTGTAAAGTGAGGAGAGAAAGGTTTGTAAAGGTTGTCTCCTGAGCCTGTCAAAAGGAGAGAAATTGTAAAAGGGCAGTTTGGCCTTCGCCTATTGAAGGAAGGCCCCTAGTTGACGTCGGCAACCTCGTCGGTGGAGGAAGCCAAAAGTGGAGTAGGTCAAGGCTGACCGAACCACTCTAAATCTCTGGTTTGCGTTTATTCTCGAGCACTTTATCATTACTGCAAACCTCCTTCATTACTACTGCTCTCTGCGCTTTCACGAACAAGTTCTAAGTGCTGTTCTTCCGAATATGCATTCAGACGTAAATTCGTATTTTCATACATTACAGTTTACGTTTACGTTTGATTCTGCAGAACTGTCTTCCGTGCTTTTACGAACGAGCTTCTTTGCAGTTTACACGTACATTTTGATCCTATTGAAAACTGCAAACTGTCCTCTACAATTTTACGAACGAGTTTCAACATTTAGACGTAAAACTGCATTCAGACGTAAATCGGCTTTCCTCGCTCAATCATCAGATCTCAGTTCACGTTTACGTCTTGATTTCAACTGCATACTGCCTTCTGCGAGTATACAAACAAGTTTCAAAGTTTAGACGTAAATCTGCGTCTAGACGTAAAACTGCGTTTAGATGTAAATCTGCGTTTAGACGTAAATCTGAGTTTAAGACGTAAATCTGAGTTTAGACGTAAATCTGCGTTTAGACGTAAAACTGCGTTTAGACGTAAATCTGCGTTTAGACGTAAATCTGCGTTTAGACGTAAATCTGCGTTTAGACGTAAAACTGCGTTTAGACGTAAATCTGAGTTTAGACGTAAACTGCGCTTAGACGCAAAACTGCGCTTAGACGCAATCTGCGCTTAGACGCAAACTGCACTTAGATACAAACTGAGAATTTGCTTTTGCATCATAATAGTTTTTTTGAACGAACGCAGCTTTTGGTTTTTAATCGCTGTAAGATTTCCGCTGCACTAATTCACCCCCCCCCTCTTAGTGCTCTCGATCCTAACAGCAACCGCTCCAGCCAGGCGGTGGCACTGCCTGTGGTTCAGTCTCTGAGCGAGACTGGGCGGTGCAACCTCCCCTGACAAGAGGTGGCACCGCTTGAGCTCAGTCTTTGAGCTCTGCCAGGCGGTGCAACCGCCTCAGTCAGGAGGTGCAACCGCCTGAGCTCGGTCTTCGAGCTCTGTCAGGAGGTGCAACCGCCCCTGATAGGAGGTAGCACCGCCCAGAGGCTCAGTCTTCGAGCTTTGCCAGGCGGTGCAACCGCTCTAGTCAGGAGGTGCAACCGCCTGATCCCGGAATTCCGGGAATTGACAGTTTTGAGCTCCAAATTTGAACTGAGTTGGAGCCTATAAATACCCCACCCATTCAGCACTGAAAGGAATTCAACTTACACCGAAATCTTGATATTTTTCTGTGATTCTTAGAGCTCAAAATTGTTGTAAAGGCCAAAAGTTCTTCTCCCTCTATTCTTCCAAGTTCTGAGTTGTAAAGAGAGGAGAGAAAATTCTGTAAGGGTTGTCTTCTAAGCTTGTCAAAAGGAGTGAAACTGTAAAAGGTTGTTTGGCCTTCGCCTATTGAAGGAAGGCCTCTAGTTGACGTCGGTGACCTCGTCGGTGGAGGAAGCCAAAAGTGGAGTAGGTCAAGATTGACTGAACCACTCTAAATCTCGATTTGCATTTACTTTGAGCATATTATCTTTACTGCAAACCTCCTCTAAAGCTTACTGCTTTCTACGCATATACGATCGGGTTTCAAGCTTTGCACTTTCCGAATCGAGGTTTAAGACGCAAATCAGTTTTATCGTACGAACGTCGTATTTCAGTTTACGATTACGTTCTGATTTCCATCATAACTGCAAATTGCCTTTATATCTTTGCTTTAACTGCATCTCACCTTATCTCAAGTTAAAGTGGTTTACGAATCAGCTTTTATACCGAAATCGCTTTTATCGTACGAACGTCGTATTTCAGTTTGCACTTATATTCTGATTTCCATCATAACTGCAAACTACATTCATATCTTTGCTGCATCTCTCCTAGTCAAAAGTTGAAGTGATTTACGAATCGGGTTTCTTACCAAAATCACTTCTATCGAACGAACACAGTTTTTGATTTTAATCTCAGAAGGTTTTCCACTGCACTAATTCACCCCCCCCTCTTAGTGCTCTTGATCCTAACAGTATGATCGCACTCGTTTTGTGTGCGTCGTCACTCGCCTTTGTGCGTATGGAGCCCCTAAACCTCTCGAACGATCTCGGAATTGCCATTGTCGGATCTCTCGGATGCCCACCGCGTACCGGACATGGCAAGCGCCCGCCGAAACCATCGGGACTTTCTCGAACGAACTCGGAATCGCTATTGCGACCCCATTCCAGAAATCTCTCTCCGAGCCTCACGAGACTGACTGCGTAGCGGTCATGGCAAATTCTGAGGCCCAAAACAATCGCCTCGAAGGTCTTCCCAGGGGGTCACCCATCCTAGTACTACTCTCGCCCAAGCACGCTTAAATTCGGAGTTCTGATGGGATCCGGTGCTTTAGTGCTGGTATGATCGCACTCGTTTTGTGTGCATCGTCCCTCGCCTTTCTGCACGTCGCGGACGACGTATGGAGCCCCTATACCTCTCAAACGATCTCGGAATCACCATTGTCAGATCTCTCCAATGCCCACCGCGTACCGGACACGGCAAGCTCGCGCCGAAACCATCGGGACTTTCTCGAACGAACTCGGAATCGTTATTGCGACCCCATTCCGGAAACCTCTCTCCGAGCCCCACGAGACTGACTGTGTAGCGGTCACGGCAAATTCCGAGGCTCAAAACCATCGCCTCAGAGGTCTTCCCAAGGGATCACCCATCCTAGTACTACTCTCGCCCAAGCACGCTTAAATTCGGAGTTCTGATGGGATCTGGTGCTTTAGTGCTGGTATGATCCCACTCCTTTTGTATGGGTTGTCCCTCGCCTTTGTGCACATCACGGACAGTGTATGGAGCCCCTAAACCTCTCCAATGATCTCGGAATCGCCATTGTCGGATCTCTCCGATGCCCAGCGCGTACCGGACACGGCAAGCTCGCGCCGAAACCATCGGGACTTTCTCGAACGAACTCGGAATCGCTATTGCGACCCCATTCCGGAAACCTCTCTCCGAGCCCCATGAGACGGACTGCATAGCGGTCCAGGCAAATTCCGAAGCCCAAAACCATCACCTCGGAGGTCGACGGGAGAGGTTTTGGTCACTCGGGGCGCAAAAAGGAGTGCAACAGAAGGAATTCCCAAGGGCTCACCCATGTAACATCCCTCACTTTTGAAAATTATTAATAAGAAATTATATGTAAATTTGAGGACCTATATGTAAATATAAAAATTTCAAGGACTAAACTGCTAAGTTGCAAAATGAAAAGAAAATAAACAAAATCGAAAATATCGGTTTTATCCCACTGCCTCCCACCCACTCTCTGTTTCTTTCGAGAAACAGAGAGGAGCGGTGGGGCGTGAGGAGAGAAGAAAGAAGATGAAGAGGGAAAAGAAGAGAGGAGGAAGAGGGAGAAGAGAAGAAAAGAAGAAGAAGAAGAAGAGAGGGAAGATGGAGAGGAGAGAGAGAGGCAGCAGCAGCAGCTAGGGTTGCTGCACCTCTATTTCCCGCAGGTGGAAACAGAGGAGAGGATGTGTGGGGCGTTGGGGAGGAGAAGGGAAGAAGAAGAAGAAGAAGAAGAAGAAGAAGAAGAAGAAGAAGAGAGGAGGATAGTTGCGGCAAGGCTGCAGCGAGGAGGTGTGTGGCGTTGGGGAGGAAAAGGGAAGAGGAGAAGAAGAGAAGGAGAAGAAGAGGGAAAAGAGAGGGACGAGGGAGAGGAGCGAGAGGTGGCAGCAGCTAGGGCTGCAGCACCTCTGTTTCCTGCAGGTGGAAACAGAGGAGAGGTGTGGGGCGTTCGAAGAGGAGAAGAAGAAGAAGAGGAAGAGAAGAAGAAGAGGAAGCAGGAGAAGAGGTTGTGATACCTCTGTTTCCTGCAGAGGAAACAGAGGAGTGGGTGTGTGTGACGCCGGGGAAGAAGGGGCTGCAGCTGCGGCGATGGCAGCTGCAGTTGGAAGAGAAGAAGAAGAGGAAGATGAGCAGGGGAGGAAGAAGAGGTTGCGGCCGTGGCTGCGGCCGCGACTGCAGTAGTTGCAGTGGGGAGAGAAGATGAAGAAAGGAAGGAGAAGGAAGAGGAGAAGGAAGAGGAGAAGGGAAAGAAGTAGCTGCGGCAGCGGCAGTGGCAGCTGCAGCTGTGGCAGGGAAAGAGAAAAAGGAAAGGAAGAAGAAGAGAAAGGGAAGGAGAGGAAGAAGAGAGGAAGAGGAGAAGGGGCTGCGGCTACGGCGATGGCAGCTGCAGTTGGAAGAGAAGAAGGAGAGGAAGATGAGCAGGGGAGGAAGAAGAGGCTGCGGCCGTGGCTGAGGCTGCGACTGCAGCAGTGTAGCTGGGAAAGAAAAGAAAGGAAAGGGGGAAAAATGGGGCTGCGGAAGGGATTGCGGCCACAGCGGCAGCGACTGCGTATGCAGCAGCTGTGTCTGCGAAAGAAGAGGAGGAAGGAAGTAGTGCAGTGGTAGGGGCATCGATTGTGGCAGCGACAGCGGTGGTGGCTGTGGCAGCTGCGTTTGGGAAAGAAAACGAAGGAACGAGAGTAAGAGAGAGTCGGTGACTATGCCTCTATGTTCTGCATGAGCTACAGTTGTGAAGGAAAAGTAGAAGGATTTGGGCTGACACCTTCTTCGGATCTTCGGATCGAAATCTTTGAAAGGCAAGTGTTCTGATCCTTTCTATTGCAAGCTTTCTAATCTTTTCTCTTGCAAGTGTTCCTATCCTTCCTATGGCAAGCTTTCTAATCTTTCCTATTGCAAGTGTCCTGATCTTTCCTTACCACAATTTTACCGCTACATTTGTTTTGAATATGAGGAACTTTGAATTGTTCTAGCCTTTCATTTGATATATCTCCTGTTTAGACGTAACGATTCGAATCTATGCAACTTCTGATATTCTGACCCTTCTACTTTGTTATGGCTATAACATCATGTATTGACCTCTGATTTGGACAAAACTTATTTGATCAGAATATAGACTCATAAACCTTTCTTTTGATAGCTTATTTTAAGAATTCGGAGTAAGTTTGCCTGCCCAAACTTCTGTATCAAATGAGCCTACAGATTCTACAAAACAGGGATCGTAATTTCTGACCTTTTGTTAGTGATTTGCCTATAAGTTGACTTTGGAAACTCCGATTTGTTCAAAGCTTATTTCATTGGAAACTAGACTCGTAGATCTTTCTTTGGCATATGGATTGAATGATTTAGAGTCCAAATGCCTGCCCAATTTTCTGTTGAAACCGACCCTGTGAATTCTGTAAAATTGAGATTTGTTCTTTGATCTTGGGTTACTAAATCTATTGTAACTTTTTGTTGGAAGCTTCGATTCGTACGAGACTTGTTTTATCTGAAAATAAATTGAAATATCTTTCCAATGATATATTTCTGAGTAACTTGGAGCATGATTGATAGTTTGAATCATTTGTTCAATGTGCCTCTTGAATTCTGCCAGAAATCGAGCTTTGGTCGATTTCGCATATTCTGATTTCATTTCTTTGGAAATTGACATTCTTTAGCTTTCTTATTCAATTGTGTTGAATCTCGTATTTTGATGATGAAACTACTTGATATATGTTTATGATTTAATCTGCGTTTTGAGTGACGCAGGATGCTTCGATCAGGATGAGACAATTAAAGCAGGAAAATCATGTTGTGCCGAAGGATCATGTCAGAAGATTGGACGTCGGGCCGGTGGATCGGTCGACGTATCGACAGAAGGCTTCGGGCCGTGGACTCGGGCATCGGGCCAAGAAGAGCGGGTATTGTGCCAAGGATATCGGAGTTGCGGAGTCAACTGGCCGATTGGGCAATAGGCTGCACGAGAGGACGATGCGCCGAAGAATCGGACGAAGCGTCGAGGGACCAATGACATGTCGGACAACTTGGTTAATTGCTTAGGATTATTTGTCTCGATCGAAGTTTTGATTTGTTGTGCAGGATTAACTACGATGAGAGTAAGACAAGCAGCAGGAGTTGCGCCGGAGTCAAGATCATGATCACGTTGGGAGTTCGAGAGTTCGACGGAAGTTCGGACAGTCGTCGGAGGTTCAGAGAGAACAGATCCGAGAAGTCCAGAAGCTTGCCAAGCGAAGCTCGTCGGAACTCGCCAAGTGGATCGTCGCAAAGTCCAGGAGTATGCCGGATGTCCGCAGAAGGATCACCGAGGGTTATCGGTTGATCGACGGAAGTTGGCCGGAAACTCGCCGGAAGAAGCGATTGACGCATCGGAGCAAGCTGCAGAAGTTGTCTTAGAGATAATCGTAGTTAGCACGATGATTAAGCATGAAAATGGGAGGTGATCCCATTAGCTTAATCTTGGGGCAATTGGGCCCCTGAAAAGAATCAAAGTGGGTCGAATGGAGTGAACCATTCGGACCCTGATTGCACCAGGAGGTGCAACCGCCCCAGCCAGGAGGTGCAACCGCCTGGGCTGTGGGGTTGAGAGGTGCAACCGCCCCAGCCAGGAGGTGCAACCGCCTGGGCTGTGGGGCTGGGAGGTGCAACCGCCCCAGCCAGGAGGTGCAACCGCCAGGGCTGCACGGCTGGGAGGTGCAACCGCCCCAGCCAAGAGGTTGCACCGCCAGAGCTCAAGTTCCGAGCTCTGCCAGGCGATGCAACCACCAAGCTCAGTCTTCGAGCTTTGGCAGAGAGGTGCATCAGCCTGAGCTCAGTCTCGAGCTCTGCCAGGTGATGCATTCACCAAGCTCAGTCTTCGAGCTCTGGCAGAGAGGTGGATCAGCCTGAGCTCAGCTTGGAGCTCTGCCAGGTGATGCAACCACCGAGCTCTGTTTCGAGCTCTGCCAGGTGATGCAATCACCAAGCTCAGTCTTCGAGCTCTGCCAGGTGATGCAACCATCGAGCTCAGTCTTCGAGCTCTGGCAGAGAGAAGCAATCGGCAGAGCTCAGTCTTCGAGCTCTGCCAGGCGGTGCCACCTCTCCAGTCGAGAGGTGCAACCGCCTGATCCCAGAATTCTGGGATTTGATCGATTTGATTGTTTTGAGCTCGAATTTTGAATTGGGTTGGGGCCTATAAATACCCCACCCATTCAGCACTGAATTGAGCAAGAACTGACCCGAAATCTTGATCTCTTCAGTGGTTCTTAGAGCTCAAAACTGCTAGTTTTCCTCCTCCTTCTGTTCTTCAAGTTTGAGTTGTAAAGAGAGGAGAGAAAACATCTGTAAAGGTTGTCTCCTAAGCCTGTCAAAAGGAGAGAAATTGTAAGAGGGAAGTTTGGCCTTCGCCCATTGAAGGAAGGCACCTAGTTGACGTCGGCAACCTCATCGGTGGAGGAAGCCAAAAGTGGAGTAGGTCAAGGCTGACCGAACCACTCTAAATCTCTGGTTTGCGTTTATTTTCGAGCACTTTATCATTACTGCAAACCTCCCTCATCACTACTGCTCTCTGCGCTTTCACGAACAAGTTCTAAGTGCTGTTCTTCCAAATCTGCATTCAGACGTAAACTCGTATTTTCATACATTACAGTTTACGTTTACGTTTGATTCTGCAGAACTGTTTTCCGCGCTTTTACGAACGAGCTTCCTTGCAGTTTACGCTTACATTTTAATCCTATTAATAACTGCAATCTGTCCTCTACGATTTTACGAACGAGTTTCAACATTTAGACGTAAAACTGCGTTTAGACGTAAAACTGCGTTTAGACGTAAATCTGCGTCTAGACGTAAAACTGCGTTTAGACGTAAATCTGCGTTTAGACGTAAAACTGCGTTTAGACGTAAAACTGCGTTTAGACGTAAATCTGCATTTAGATGTAAAACTGCGTTTAGACGTAAAACTGCGTTTAGACGTAAAACTGCGTTTAGACGTAAATCTGCGTTTAGACGTAAATCTGCATTTAGACGTAAATCTGAGTTTAGACGCAAAACTGCGCTTAGACGCAAAACTGCGCTTAAACGCAATCTGCGCTTAGACGCAAACTGCACTTAGATACAAACTGAGAATTTGCTTTTGCATCATAATAGTTTTTGAACGAACGCAGCTTTTGGTTTTTAAATTATTATAAGATTTCCGCTGCACTAATTCACCCCCCCCCCTCTTAGTGCTCTTGATCCTAACAATTGGTATCAGAGCGGGGTTTTTCTCATTTCGGATTTACACCCGAGAGAAATGACTTTTCAAGAGGGCTGTTCGGTCCTTCGTCCACCGTTCTTTAACGGATTGGACTACACTTATTGGAAAACTCGAATGAGAGTTTTCTTAATTTCTCTAAATCTGGATTTATGGAATATCATTGAAAACGGTTTTCAACTTCCCTCCAAACCGATGAACGAATGGTCGGTTTTGGAGAAGAAGAATTTTTCTTTAAACGCAAAGGCTATGAATGCCTTATTTTGCGCATTGGACAAAAATGAGTTCAATCGGATTTCTACGTGTGAAACGGCTTTCGATATTTGGCGCACTCTTGAAATCACGCACGAGGGAACTAGTAGAGTCAAAGACTCGAAAGTTAATATTCTACTGCTTGATTTCGAGCTTTTTCATATGAAACCAAGCGAAACCGTTGTTGACATGTACACCCGTTTTACGGATGTCGTCAATGGTTTAAAATCACTTGGTAAAAGCTTTTCGGATTTTGAACTCGTTAACAAAGTTTTGCGCTCACTTTCTAAAACTTGGGATTCAAAAGTAACTGCTATTCAAGAATCGAAAAACTTGAACCATTTTCCACTTGAAGAACTAATTGGTTCATTGATCACATATGAAATGACGTGCAATGCACGTGAAGAACTTGAGAACCACCTTCCAAAGAACAGGAAGGATTTGGAACTCTGGACAAATGAATGCCACTTGAGCGATGACTCAAGTGATGAGGACAATGATGAACAAACCAACCTTCCAAAGAACAGGAAGGATTTGGGACATAGAACATTTGAAGACCACTCGAGCATAAGCTCAAGTGATGGTGAACTTAAAATGAAACGAAAATTAAAAAGCAAAAAGAATGGAACCACTTGCTTTAAACGCAAGAAGAAGAACAAAAATTGGGATGAATCGAGCTCCTCCGAAGAAGAGAAAGTCAACAAAAGCAAGGCGGCAAACTACGCCTTAACAGCCTACAATGATGAGGTAATCGAAATCCCCCTAATTTACTTCGAAATTACATGATGCTTTTCATGATGCACTTTTCTTTTTCTTTAAATTTTGTTGAAAATTATATTTTTAATAATTTAACAATGAAAATGCAAAAATATGATCATGCTTGTAATCTTGAAAATGATAATGAAAATTGCATGTCTTATGATAATGCAAGATAGAAATCTAATGATTTTACACCTAGTGAGATTAATCTTATTTATGTGCTTGAGAAGCAAGAATGTATATTTTGATGATTTTCATATTACTTTTCAATGATGATACATGGCTTTTAGGCTTGATATTTTTCATTGTCTTTGTTTATTAAATATAATGTATGGTTTTGACATAAGAATAAAGATTTGAGCATACTATTATAAAGTCAATCATAAATTAAAATTAAAGAAGTTTTAGGCATTTATAAGAATCATTCAAAATTATCTTCAATGAAACCTTGCTTAATGTTGCAATGAAAATATTAAAGTTATACTTGATGATTTCAGATTTGACAAATGCTACACTTTAAATATGAATCATTCTTCAATCAGATTAAATGCTTCAATCATTTTTCTAACTCTAGAGTTCTCGATTTTGGTGAAATACAAGTGATAAATTCATTTATGATATCTTGTAAATCACTTGAATTATGAATGAGTTTTTCTTTTTTATGATGTGTTAAAAGAATCACTTAAAAAGAAAATGTTTTTCCCATTTTATCGAGATTAATGATTTCATGATATTATGTGAATCTCGAAACTAATTTTGATGAAATAGTAATAACGTTATTCATGTTATGAATCTTAAAAATGATAATATGCTTCATGTGATAATATGAATACATGAAACACTTATGATATTCTGTGTATTCATAAAATATTTATCTCATCATCCAATAACTCTTCTTGATATTCCTTATGAGATGAAATGAAATAATGCATGAAATACAAATGAGGAGTTAATGATCATGCATAATAGGATGTAATGAATTCTAGATACCATCGTTTGAATATCTATGATCATGCTGCCAAAATGATGTATCATGAATGCTTGAATATCATGTTTGATATGCTCATGATGATGATTGATTTTTCGGTATCATGCATAAATTTTTTGAAATGTAATGTTAATAAATTTGTGCATTGAAACTATAATGATGCACAAATAAGATTGATTACTTACCTTTGTCATGATTTAGAAATTGATGTAAAGGGTTTTTCCCTTGTTGACAATGACAAAGGGGGAGATAGCTAGCTTGTACAAGTCAAGAAGATGCAAAAACTTGATTTGCTAGCTTACCTATTTTAAGAAGCAAAGATTGCTAACTTGCTTATTTCAAGAAGAAAAATTGTCTTCTTGAACATCACTATCTTGAATATCTCAAGAATCAAAACTTGCAATTTGCACATTGCAATAGGAAGCAAGAATCATGAGCTTACACAAGAAATTTATCTTGCATGTGCTTTCGAAATTTTTGCTAGCTTGTATAATGTGAAACTTGTACATCGTAAAAATTGCTAGCTCGTAGTCTAAAGAGAAGCGAAAAGCTGCTATCTCAAAAGAAGCAAATGTGCTATCTTGCCTATCTCAAGAGGCAAAAATGCTAACTTGCACATCTAGCAAAACTTGACAAATTTGCATATATCAAGAAGCAAGAGTTGCTTTCTTGAACATCTCAAAATTGCTAGCTTGCGGGCCTTAAAATGTAGAAATTTTTTGCTAGCTTGTATATGGTAAACCTGCTATCATACTATCATGATGATGAGTATGTCTTATCTTTATGATTGTAATTGAATATCTATAGCAAAACCTTGTCCGAATGGAAGAAAGAGTCAAATTTCATTTTCGGATTCTCTTGAATCTAACATATCAAGTTCACTCTCTTCCAAACTTAACAAGCATATGTCATATCAAGTTTAGTTCATATCATTGATTTTTGACATATGTAATTAACTAGCAAATACATCTCTCATACACACATCATGTGAAAAATATTTTTTGAGAAATGGATTTGATGAATATGGATGAAAGTGTTTTTACTTGCAAGGATTTATTTCACATAACAACAAGCACTTATGCTTAAAATTTGCTTATATCGTTCTCCGTTTTGTTGATAACAAAGGGTGAGAAATATATGAATTGATGCTATGATTGCCAAACTTGCATTATGCCATGTTTGCATCATGCGTTAAGATATCAAGAGCTTGTATCGTAATTTTACGCATTGATATCTTACCATGTGATGAAATGCTACAATTGATAAACACTTGAAATGTTTGCGTTATGATATCAAAAGCTTACATCGTAATTTTTCATGTTGATATTAGCAAACTTGCATGATGATAAAACTTGATACTATCTTTTTCATGCAATGAGTTGAACCAATATCACACACAAACACTTGATTGTGATACTTCTCCTTTTTGTTGATGACAAAGGGGGAGAAGTATGTTGATGACATGACATGTGATGCATAAGTTTATGCATAAGTTCATGTTGACGTGTTGCAAGTATTCATGATGAATATTGCAATGACTTGAATTCAGTGAGAATTCAAGGTTCTATCAATATGGCATATTGATAGGGGGAGTTTGTTTAAACTCCGGGAGTTAAGGTTAACTCCGTTTATGATGACATGTTGCTTAGATTTTTGAATCTAAGAGGTTCTATCAATATGGCATATTGATAGGGGGAGTTTGTTTAAACTCCGGGAGTTAAGTTTAACTCCGTCATCAAGTAGTTGTCATCATCAAAAAGGGGGAGATTGTTGAATCTCGTATTTTGATGATGAAACTACTTGATATATGTTTATGATTTAATCTGCGTTTTGAGTGACGCAGGATGCTTCGATCAGGATGAGACAATTAAAGCAGGAAAATCATGTTGTGCCGAAGGATCATGTCAGAAGATTGGACGTCGGGCCGGTGGATCGGTCGACGTATCGACAGAAGGCTTCGGGCCGTGGACTCGGGCATCGGGCCAAGAAGAGCGGGTATTGTGCCAAGGATATCGGAGTTGCGGAGTCAACTGGCCGATTGGGCAATAGGCTGCACGAGAGGACGATGCGCCGAAGAATCGGACGAAGCGTCGAGGGACCAATGACATGTCGGACAACTTGGTTAATTGCTTAGGATTATTTGTCTCGATCGAAGTTTTGATTTGTTGTGCAGGATTAACTACGATGAGAGTAAGACAAGCAGCAGGAGTTGCGCCGGAGTCAAGATCATGATCATGTTGGGAGTTCGAGAGTTCGACGGAAGTTCGGACGGTCGTCGGAGGTTCAGAGAGAACAGATCCGAGAAGTCCAGAAGCTTGCCAAGCGAAGCTCGTCGGAACTCGCCAAGTGGATCGTCGCAAAGTCCAGGAGTATACCGGATGTCCGCAGAAGGATCACCGAGGGTTATCGGTTGATCGACGGAAGTTGGCCGGAAACTCGCCGGAAGAAGCGATTGACGCATCGGAGCAAGCTGCAGAAGTTGTCTTAGAGATAATCGTAGTTAGCACGATGATTAAGCATGAAAATAGGAGGTGATCCCATTAGCTTAATCTTGGGGCAATTGGGCCCCTGAAAAGAATCAAAGTGGGTCGAATGGAGTGAACCATTCGGACCCTGATTGCACCAGGAGGTGCAACCGCCCCAGCCAGGAGGTGCAACCGCCTGGGCTGTGGGGTTGAGAGGTGCAACCGCCCCAGCCAGGAGGTGCAACCGCCTGGGCTGTGGGGCTGGGAGGTGCAACCGCCCCAGCCAGGAGGTGCAACCGCCAGGGCTGCACGGCTGGGAGGTGCAACCGCCCCAGCCAAGAGGTTGCACCGCCAGAGCTCAAGTTCCGAGCTCTGCCAGGCGATGCAACCACCAAGCTCAGTCTTCGAGCTTTGGCAGAGAGGTGCATCAGCCTGAGCTCAGTCTCGAGCTCTGCCAGGTGATGCATTCACCAAGCTCAGTCTTCGAGCTCTGGCAGAGAGGTGGATCAGCCTGAGCTCAGCTTGGAGCTCTGCCAGGTGATGCAACCACCGAGCTCTGTTTCGAGCTCTGCCAGGTGATGCAATCACCAAGCTCAGTCTTCGAGCTCTGCCAGGTGATGCAACCATCGAGCTCAGTCTTCGAGCTCTGGCAGAGAGAAGCAATCGGCAGAGCTCAGTCTTCGAGCTCTGCCAGGCGGTGCCACCTCTCCAGTCGAGAGGTGCAACCGCCTGATCCCAGAATTCTGGGATTTGATCGATTTGATTGTTTTGAGCTCGAATTTTGAATTGGGTTGGGGCCTATAAATACCCCACCCATTCAGCACTGAATTGAGCAAGAACTGACCCGAAATCTTGATCTCTTCAGTGGTTCTTAGAGCTCAAAACTGCTAGTTTTCCTCCTCCTTCTGTTCTTCAAGTTTGAGTTGTAAAGAGAGGAGAGAAAACATCTGTAAAGGTTGTCTCCTAAGCCTGTCAAAAGGAGAGAAATTGTAAGAGGGAAGTTTGGCCTTCGCCCATTGAAGGAAGGCACCTAGTTGACGTCGGCAACCTCATCGGTGGAGGAAGCCAAAAGTGGAGTAGGTCAAGGCTGACCGAACCACTCTAAATCTCTGGTTTGCGTTTATTTTCGAGCACTTTATCATTACTGCAAACCTCCCTCATCACTACTGCTCTCTGCGCTTTCACGAACAAGTTCTAAGTGCTGTTCTTCCAAATCTGCATTCAGACGTAAACTCGTATTTTCATACATTACAGTTTACGTTTACGTTTGATTCTGCAGAACTATTTTCCGCGCTTTTACGAACGAGCTTCCTTGCAGTTTACGCTTACATTTTAATCCTATTAATAACTGCAATCTGTCCTCTACGATTTTACGAACGAGTTTCAACATTTAGACGTAAAACTGCGTTTAGACGTAAAACTGCGTTTAGACGTAAATCTGCGTCTAGACGTAAAACTGCGTTTAGACGTAAATCTGCGTTTAGACGTAAAACTGCGTTTAGACGTAAAACTGCGTTTAGATGTAAATCTGCGTTTAGACGTAAAACTACGTTTAGACGTAAAACTGCGTTTAGACGTAAAACTGCGTTTAGACGTAAATCTGCGTTTAGACGTAAATCTGCATTTAGACGTAAATCTGAGTTTAGACGCAAAACTGCGCTTAGACGCAAAACTGCGCTTAGACGCAAAACTGCGCTTAAACGCAATCTGCGCTTAGACGCAAACTGCACTTAGATACAAACTGAGAATTTGCTTTTGCATCATAATAGTTTTTGAACGAACGCAGCTTTTGGTTTTTAAATTATTATAAGATTTCCGCTGCACTAATTCACCCCCCCCCCTCTTAGTGCTCTTGATCCTAACAAATTGAGCTTTATATTACTACTTTGAATTCTTGTATGCTCTTGTCCTTAAAATTATTTGCATTCTTGAAAACTGTTGTGTAACGTTTATGTTATATCGTATTGACTTATATAGGAACATGTATAACCCATTGTTCCGCATTTGCTTTCGATGTGTGCCTATTCTAGTTTCATTCCTTTAGATATCGAATTCCTCTAACCTTCTTATTGAAATTGAGTTGTATGTGATTGCTTGGATTCCATATGTGCCATTGCTTTTAATTCCTTTCAAATCTGAATACAATTGTGAAAGATTATTGCTTGCATCGTATTGACTCATAAAGGCACATGTATGTTTTGTTGTTCCACGTGTGCTTCTGATATATGCTATTCGTTGTTCATACTGTCTTTTTGTACTCTGGTGTTTGTGGGATTATCTGGACCTTTGCCAGAAATGGTAAAGGGTATGTGCATAGAGCCTGAGATGCTCTGCCGGCCCCCCTCTAACTTCACCTAGACGTGGGTGGATGGAGCTCCCAGACGTGGGAGACTTCTGTCTGGTGGTCATTCAGAAATGGATGATTCACATTCTGTCTGCGGTCCCACTGCACCTTTTGTATGTTTGATATAATTTCCAGAGCTTTGGTTATGTGTTTCTATACATGCTTTGGATAAGAATGATATGAATGCAACGTCAAAGACGACGTTTGAGCTTCTGTTTGGTATTTGTTATTGATATGCTCCGAAATGTTCCATATGCCGTTGATATGCTCTGGAACATTTCATACACCATTGACAAGCTCCGAAATGTTTCATTTGTTATTGATATGCTCTGAAACATTTCCTATGCCTTTGTTAGGCTCCGAAATGTTTCATTTGCTATTGTTATGCTCCTAATGTTCCATTTGTCATTGATATGTTCCAGAACTTTTCATACGCTATTAGTATGCTCCAATTACTCTGTGCTTCATTTGCTATAAATTGATATGTTCTGAAATGTCCTATTTGCCATTGATATGCTCCGGAACATCTCGTATGCTATTGATATGCTCCATTTGTTATGAACCAAATATGTTTTGAATGACATGACACATACGATTTTGTATCTAATGAGATGGTATCCTTGAGAATTCTTATATTCTGCCTTGCATTATGATATCTTACTCGTTTGAAATCTTTCCTTCTATTCTGAATATGCTTTGTCACTTGCTGAGCTGTTTTTAGTTCACTCCGTTGTTATATAAATCTTTCAGGTCAGCTTGTCACTCTTTGAGATGTTTTGAATTGGGCTGAGGCAGTGACGAGTTATTCAAAATTATGGGCAAGTCTTGTTGGTTATTATGTTATTGTTGTATAAGCATATTTTGTATGTAATGAAATGTTGTCGATGAATCAAAATGGATATACTGTGTAAAAGTATTAGAAGATCTCTCTTATTTGGACTTTCAGAATGTTAAGTCTAGTTTATGATGATATGAACTTGTGGTGAATAATTGGAGTTCTGATTGTATAATTTATTTAGCTTGTGGATTTATAAATGTTGTTCATGTTTGTAAAGTTGGCTTGGGTTGCCATAAATGGGAATTATCGAGTGATATGATATATGATTATAAACTGCACAGGTTTTATAGATGTGAAATTGATAGAATGTTTTTCAGTGTCCTCAAATGTGTGTTTGGATCCTGGATTGGTTTGTGTTGAAAATTTTAATATCATGGATATTTTTTTGACGGGCGTGACAGTGGTGGTATCAGAGCATAGTTTGAGGATCACTGAAATATTTGATATGTTAACGTGTAAAATATATTGAGGTCTAGTGAACTATAGTGATCGGTGGAAATTTTCTTTGATGCACTTTGGGAATCTAGGATGACGAGGACATTTAGTCCTTCTACTTCATCTGGTTTTGATTAATTAAGTGGGATGAAATGGGCAATCGGAGATGTTGAATCAGAGTGGCGCAGCAGAAGCATGGTGCACCTAATCCATTGGTGGCAGACAAATGGATGATTCGAATAGAGAAGATATTTGATGTTCAAAATTGCTTCAATGATCGAAAGATTTCTTTTGCCACCTTATATTAGAACTAGAGGCTGATCATTAATGGGAACAATGAAAAGAATTTTTGAAGATCAATAACAAGAATGATAAGGACAAGTTTACCAATAAAAATATGATTAGAAATGAATTAGAAAGTGTTAACAAGAGGGTCAAGACATTTGGATTTGAAAAGGGAAGTCACCACAAAAGACTCAATCATGTGTGAATTGCAAGTTAAATTATGAAACAAGTTTGTGTTGGTGGGTGACTAGAGTCTATTTTGCTTGTATAAAGTTGGATCATAAAATAAAATACTGTCCTTTGAACAAGAAGAAAGAGTCACTGCCTCTTAAATCATCAGCCCATGTCAGAGTGTATGCTATCACTGAATATGATTCTAAAACTTCTGAATTAGTGATCGAAGGTATTATGCATGTTTATGAAAGAATGCAAATATTTGTTTGACCATGGGTCCTATCTACGATTTGATTCGTAACATGTTGCTTATCACTTGGGCATTCAACCTAGACCACTGCATTATATGATATATATAAAATACGATCATTGGAGATTCTTTAATAACGAACTTGAATCTGGTCCTCTTGTCTGATTTTTATTGGAGAACTTGAACTTTTGTTGATTTAGTTCTCCTAGAGATTTGGAGTTTCGATATTATACTTGGTATGGATTGACTATCTTCCTATCATACCAGTATGGATTAGTATATAACAAATGATCACTTTTTGTACATTTGATCAATCGATCTTTTATTTTGAAAGTATTGGACACGATTTATCTCCTTGCCTAATGTATCCTAGGATGACTTACTTGGATTACCTCCAAACGTGACTTTGCTTTTGATTTGGTCCTTGGGACAATCCCAATATCTAAGCCTCTCTACAGAATGACATCATTTGAGTAAATGGAATTAGAAAAAGCAACTACAAGGACTATTAAATAAGGATTTTATTTGGCTTAATATTTCATCATGGGGTGCTCTGGTGTTAGTTAAAAAGATAGAGGGAACATTAAGGCTTTGTATTGATTGTGGACAATTGAATTAGGTGACCATCAAAAACGAGTATTCTCTAAAGTGACGACTTGTTTGATTAACTACAGGGTGCACAAGTATTTTCAAAGATTGTTTGAATATCGGGTTACCATCTATTGAGGATCAAGAAGGAGAATATTTCGGCCACTCGTGGATAATTGTGTAATTGTATTATATTGATGAAACTATTTAAGAGCAGAAGGAGGAAATAAAGATATCATAATCCTCATTTTTTTCATCGATTGAGCTATGATCAATTTAGAGGACTAAATTTTCATTTAAGGGGGGAAGAGTGTAATATCCCTCACTTTTGAAAATTATTAATAAGAAATTATATGTAAATTTGAGGACCTATATGTAAATATAAAAATTTCAAGGACTAAACTGCTAAGTTGCAAAATAAAAAAAAAATAAAGAAAAGCGAAAATTTCGATTTTATCCCACGGCTTCCCACGCACTCTCGAGCGGTGGGGCGTGAGGAGAGAAGAAAGAAGAAGAAGAGGGAAAAGAAGAGAGGAGGAAGATGGAGAAGAGAAGAAAAGAAGAAGAAGAAGAAGAGAGGGAAGATAGAGAGGAGAGAGAGAGAGGCAACAGCAGCAGCTAGGGCTGCTGCACCTCTGTTTCCCGCAGGTGGAAACAGAGGAGAGGATGTGTGGGGCGTTGGGGAGGAGAAGGGAAGAAGAAGAAGAAGAAGAAGAAGAAGAAGAAGAGAGGAGGATAGCTACGGCAACGCTGCAGCGAGGAGGTGTGTGGCGTTAGGGAGGAAAAGGGTCTTAGGAGAAGAAGAGAAGGAGAAGAAGAGGGAAAAGAGAGGGACGAGGGAGAGGAGCGAGAGGTGTGCTGCACCTCTGTTTCTTGTAGGTGGAAACAGAGGAGAGGTGTGGGGCGTTCGAAGAGGAGAAGAAGAAGAAGAGGAAGAGAAGAAGAAGAGGAAGCAGGAGAAGAGGTTGTGATACCTCTGTTTCCTGCACAGGAAACAGAGGAGAGGGTGTGTGTGATGCCATGGAAGAAGGGGCTGCAGCTGCGGCGATGGCAGCTGCAGCTGGAAGAGAAGAAGAAGAGGAAGATGAGCAGGGGAGAAAGAAGAGGTTGCGGCCATAGCTGCGGCCGCGACTGCAGCAGTTGCAGCGGGGAGAGAAGAAGAAGAAAGGAAGGAGAAGGAAGAGGAGAAGGGAAAGAAGTAGCTACGGCAGCGGTAGTGGCAGCTGCAGTTGTGGCAGGGAAAGAGAAAAAGGAAAGGAAGAAGAAGAGAAAGGGAAGGAGAGGAAGAAGAGGGGAAGAGGAGAAGGGGCTGCAGCTGCGGCGATGGCAGCTGCAGTTGGAAGAGAAGGAGAGGAAGATGAGCAGGGGAGGAAGAAGAGGCTGCGGCCGTGGCTGAGGCTGCGACTGCAACAGAGCTGCTGGGAAAGAAAAGAAAGGAAAGGGGGAAAAAGGGGCTGCGGAAGGGATTGCGGCCACAATGGCAGCGACTGCGTATGCAGCAGCTGTGTCTGTGAAAGAAGAGGAGGAAGGAAGTAGTGCAGTTGAAGGGGCAGCGATTGTGGCAGCGACAGCGGTGGTGGCTGTGGCAGCTGCGTTTGTGAAAGAAAACGAAGGAATGAGTGTAAGAGAGAGTATGTGACTATGCCTCTATGTTCTGCATGAGCTACAGTTGTGAAGGAAAAGTAAAAGGATTTGGGCTGACACCTTCTTTGGATCTTTGGATCGAAATCTTTGAAAGGCAAGTGTTCTGATCCTTTCTATTGCAAGCTTTCTAATCTTTTCTCATGCAAGTGTTCCTATCATTCCTATTGCAAGCTTTCTAATCTTTCCTATTGCAAGTGTCCTGATCTTTCCTTACCGCAATTTTACCGCTACAGTTGTTTTGAATATGAGGAACTTTGAATTGTTCTAGCCTTTCATTTGATATATCTCCTATTTAGATGTAACGATTCGAATCTATGCAACTTCTGATATTCTGACCCTTCTACTTTGTTATGGATAAGAATGATATGAATGCAACGTCAACTACGACGTTTGAGCTTTTGTTTGGTATTTGTTATTGATATGTTCCGAAATGTTTCATTTGTTATTGATATGCTCTGAAACATTTCATACCCCATTGATATGCTCCGAAATGTGTCATCTATTATTGTTACGCTTCGAAATATTCCATGTCATTGATATGCTCCGGAACATTTCATACGCCATTGATATGCTCCGAAATGCTTCATCTGCTACTGTCTCAAATTATTGTTCAGAATACCCTTTTGTACTCTGGTGTTTGTGGGATTATTTGGACCTTTGCCAGAAATGGTAAAGGGTATGTGCTTAGAGCATGCGATGCTCTAGATTATGTTTGGTGGTCATTCAAAAATGGATTGACCATATTATGTTTGGAATCCCACTTCACATTCTATCTGTTTCATATGTTATTGTTACATTTTGAAATGTTTCATATGTCATTTATATACTCCGGAACATTTCATACGCTATTGATATGCTTCAATTACTCTGTGTTCCATTTGTTATGACCTGATATGTTATGAAATGTCCTATTTGCCATTGATATGCTCCGGAACATCTCGTACGCTATTGATATGCTCCAATTACTCTGTGCTCCATTTGTTATGAACCAAATATGTTTTGAATGACATGACACATATGATTTTGTATCTAATGAGATGGTATCCTTGAGAAATCTTGTATTCTCCCTTGCATTATGATATCTTACTTGTTTGAAACCGTTCCTTTTGTTCTAAATATGTTTTGTCACTTGCTAAGCTGTTTTTAGCTCACTCCGTTGTTATATAAATCTTTCAGGTCATGTTATCACTCTTTGAGATGTTTTGAATTGGGCTGAGGCAGTGGAGAGCTATTCATAATTATGGGCAAGTCTTGTTGGTTATTATGTTATTGTTGTACAAGCATATTTTGTATGTAATGAAATGTTATCGATGAATCAAAATGGATATAATGTGTAAAAGTGTTAGAAGATCTCTCTTATTTGGAATTTCGGAATGTTAAGTCTAGTTTATGATGATATGAACTTGTGGTAAATAGTTGGAGTTTTGATTGTATAATTTATTTAGCTTGTGGATTTATAAATGTTGTTCATGTTTGTGAAGTTGGGTTGAGTTGTCATAAATGTGAATTATCGAGTGATGTGATATATGATTATAAATCCTGGATTGGTTTGTGTTTTGATGAATCTTTTTAAATCATCGATATTATTTGAGGGGCGTGACATCGCTATTGCGACCCCATTCCGGAAACATCTCTCCGAGCCCCACGAGATTGACTGCATAGCGTTCACGGTAAATTTCAGGGCCCAAAACCATCGCCTCGGAGGTCTTCCCAAGGGGTCACCCATCCTAGTACTACTCTCGCCCAAGCACGCTTAAATTCGGAGTTCTGATGGGATATGGTGCTTTAGTGCTGGTATGATCGTACTCGTTTTGTGCGCGTCGTCCCTCGCCTTTGTGCACGTCACGGACGGCATATGGAGCCCTTAAACCTCTCGAACGATCTCGGAATCACCATTGTCAGATCTCTCCGATGCCCGCCGCGTACCGGACACGGCAAGCTCGCGCCGAAACCCTCGGGACTTTCTCGAACGAACTCGGAATCACTATTGCGACCCCATTCCGGAAGCCTCTCTCTAAGCCCCACGAGACTGACTGCGTAGCGGTCACGGCAAATTCCGAGGCCCAAAACCATCGCCTCGGAGGTCGACGAGAGTGGTTTTGGTCGCTCGGGGCGCAAAGAGGAGTGCAACATGAGGACTTCCCAAGGGGTCACCCATCCTAGTACTACTCTTGTCAAGCCCCTCCCGAATTTTATTCTTATTCAGGAGGTGTGAACCTAACTCAAGTTGATAATATTATAATTCAACAAACAATCTAGGATCCAATCACACATTTGAGGTCACTAAGAAAAAAACATTCAAGTCAGTCACCTATACAATCCACAATTCACAAAACCTGTGCAGTTTATAATCATACATCATGTCACTAGATGATTCTTAAAATCCAAAGGCAACTTAATTAAACCATAACTATATCATAAATCCATAAGCGTGACAATTAATGCAATCACAAAACTAACATGTACTACATGTTTATATTAGTACACAGTTTAGACTTAACATTTTCAAAATCCTGACATAAGAGGTACTTTTCAAATATTTACAAGATACATCAATCTAGATTTGTCATTGATATTTCATTACTCCCAAAAATGACTTATACAACATCAACCAATCAAGTACAAAATATTTGCCCCAAAATCTTCTAGTCTTCCACTGCCTCAACCCAATTTACATATTTTAGTGAGCGATAAGCTATCCTGAAAAATTTATATAGCAACGGGGTGAGCATATAAAGCTCAGCAAGTGACTAACATATCCATAGCAAAGAGGACAGGTTTCAAACAAATAAGGTATCAAAATACAAATCAGAGATACAAGATGAAACAGTAGCATGTTTTTTTTTTAATGCAGAATTACAATGTCATATCGTTCGAAGCACATTTTGTTCATACAATCGAGAAAAGGTAATTGGAGCATATCATTGGCATAAGGAGCATATTGATGACATATGATAATTTCAAGGCATAACAAAGACGTAAGGAGCATTTTGGATATCATGAATGCAGAATTATGATGTCATTTCGTTTGAATCACATTTTGTTCATACAATCAAGGAAAGATAATTGAAGCATATTATTGGCATAAGGAGCATATCGATGACATATAGTAATTTCAAGGCATAACAAAGACGTAAGGAGCATTTTGGACATCATGAATGCAGAATTACGATGTCATTTCGTTCGAAGCACGTTTTGTTCATACAATCGAGGAAAGATAATTGGAGCATATCATTGGCATGAGGAGCATATCGATGACATATGGTAATTTCAAGGCATAACAAAGACGTAAGGAGCATTTTGGATATCAATGGCATATGAAATTGTTCGGAACATATCAATGGTGAATGAAATGCTTCAGAACGTATCAATGGCATATGGAAATATTTTGGAAGCATAAGAAGCATTTCAGAACATATCAAAGAACAAATACGAAATAGAAGCTCAAACGTCGTACTCTAGCATAGTGCATGTGAGGTTTAACTCAGTGGTGGCTCCACGCCGTGATGAGTTCTCGACTCCATCCACGGGTAGCCCTTTCCTACTTGAGCCCTCTCACCCTACCCAAGTGCTAGGTCGGCTCTGAATTTCATATCAAACAGATAGAAGGTGAAGTGGGATTCCAAACATAATATGGTCCATCCATTTCCGAATGACCACCAAACATAATCTAGAGCATCGCGGGCTCTAAGCACATACCATTTACCATTTCTAGCAAAGGTCCAAATAATCCCACAAACACCAGAGTACAAAAGGGTATTGTAAATAATGAATTGGGATATATCGGAAGCACATGTGGAACAACGAAATGTACATATGCCATTCGAGTCAATACGATACAAACATAATCTTTCATAAATGTATTCAGATTTGAAAGAAAACAAAAGCAAGAGCATACAAGGATTTTCAAGAAATCATATATAGCTCAATTGAAATAAGAAAGTTAGATAAATTCAATGGCCAAAGAAATGAAACTGGAGGAGGCACATATCGAAAGCAAATGCGGAATAATGGGATGCATGTGTCGAAATCATTACGATGCAAACATGATCTTTAGATGATAGCTACAGATGTACAAATAAATAGAGGACAAAAGTATACAGGAATTTAAGGTAATAATGTAAAGCTTAACTGAAGTAAGAGTTTTTTTTGCCGAAATCGATTTCCAAAGAGAATAAACAAGGAAAGCCGAAATCGACCAAAGCTCGATTCTGGTAGAATTTGATAGGAACATTGCATGAACTATTTGGATAACCAATTATACTCCAATTTATACAAATTAGGTGTCATTAGAAAGCTTTGTCAATCTAGTTTTATGCAAATCAAGTTTAACAAGAATTAAAATTTACAATAGGGAGTTAAAGATAATTTCGTAGCAAAAGGTCTGAAAATATTAGCTCTATTTTACTGAATCCATAGGGTCGATGAAAGCAGATGTTTCAGTTAGCAATTGTACTCCAAAATTTTCAAATCAGAAATACACAGAAAGTATTTTGAGTCTACCTTCGAATAAATCATACTTTGTATGAATCTGAGTTCACAGCAGAAAGTTATAAGTAGTTAAGCAACAAGAGGTCAGAAATTTTAGTCCCTGTTTTACAGAATCTATAGGGTTAATTTAAACAGAAGTCTTAGTAGGAATTTAAACTCCAAATCATTCGATCTTTATATCGAAATAAATATTTTCTTGTCTACTTTCAAATAAAATTGGTTTTGTTTAAATCAGAGTTTATTACAAAATGTTATGACCAAAACATTGCATAGAGGTCAAATTACTGAAAAATTACAGATTCATAGCTTTATATCAAAATGAAAGAAGGTCTGGTTCTCAGTTGAAATCTTTCAAATTTTGCAGAATAAAAATGGAAACAGAGATTAATGTTACTTTGGGATGGGGTTAGAACACTTGCCTTATAACTATTTGAATCCCAAATGTGAGAAAATTGATGAAAAACCTCTAGCTCTTCTTCTTCTTCTTCTTCTTCTTCTTCTTCTTTTCTCAAACTCACGTTGGCTGCAACTCTTCAGATTTGTTTTCTTTAACCTTTCATCTAATTATTTAGGTTTTGGCTAATGCAAAAGTTGCAAGGTGTCATGCATGCATGAAAGGGGCTAGGTGTCATCTTTAGAGCAAAGATGAGTGGCACCAACCTTAGGTTAGTTAGTGACACATGTACACTATATATTTTTTTCTTTTTTTTTTTTAACTTAAATCTGAATCTTTCATAAATTATATCAAACTTCTAATATTTACTCTTAGGTCCCTAGCCATAAACCTTTAATATAATATCATTTAATATAAAATAATTATTAAATAATCTTTATTTTTACAAACAAACCTTTTACTAAATTTTCAAAAATGGGGGATGTTACACTCTCCCCTCCTTAAAAAAAAAATTTAGTCCTCTAAATTTATCATACCTCATTCGACGAAAAGATGAGGATAAGCTTTCATCATTTCTTCCTCAAGCTCCCAAGTTGTTTCCTCTCCAGAATGATATCTCCAGATCACTTTAACTAGAGGGATAACCCGATTCCTCCTCTCCAAAATGATATCTCCATATCACTTTAACTAGAGGGATAACCCGATTCCTCAAGATCTTTTCTTTTTTATCAACAATCTGAGTGGGCTCTTCCACATAAGACAAGTCTTTATCAATCACCATCGGCTCATACTTAATGATATGAGAGGGATCATGTATATACTTTATGATCATTGAAACATGAAACATATCATGGATATGGCATAATGATGGTGGCAAGACAATCCTGTAAGCGACATAACCAACCCTCTCAAGAATCTCAAAAGGTTCAATAAATCTTGGGCTTAACTTTCCTTTCTTCCCAAATCTTACAATGCCTTTAGAAAGGGAGACCTTCAGGAATACAAAATCCCCGAATTGAACTCAATATTTCGTCTTATATTATCAGCATAACTCTTTTGACGACTCTGAGCAGTCTTTAACCTTTTTCTTATAAGTTGAATTTTCTTAGTATTCTCTTGTACTTTTTCTGGTGCTAATAACTTTCTGTCGCTAATTTCTTCCCAACATATAGGCGTCCTGCACTTTCGCCCATATAAAGCTTCATAAGGAGCCATCTGAATACTTGAATGATAACTATTATTGTAAGTGAACTCAATAAGAGAGATATCTTTATCCCATTCACCTTCCCAATCCATAACATAGGCTCGAAGCAAATCCTCAAGTGTTTAAATGGTTCTTTCTGATTGACCATCAGTTTGAGGGTGATAAGCAGTACTAAACTTGACTTTAGTGCTAATAGATTCCTGTAACCTTCTCCAAAATCTAGATAGAAATTTGGAGTCTCTGTCAGAGATTATCTCCTTTGGAACACCATGAAGTCTTACTATTTCATTTATATATAAATCTGCAAGCCTATCAAGAGAATAAGTAATATTGATCGGTAGGAAATGTTCAGATTTCGTTAACCTATCAATGATAACCCAAATAGTATCATGCTTTCTAGAAGTTCGGGGTAGTCCTGAAATAAAGTCCATGGTAATACATTCCCATTTCTATTCAGGAATATCTAAAGGTTGCAACAAACCTCTAGGTCTTTGGTGTTCTGCTTTGATTTGCTGACAAGTCAAACACTTTGAAATATATATTGCAATCTCCTTCTTCATGCCGTCCCACCAATAATGACTTTGGAGATCTCTATACATCTTAGTGCTACCAGGGTGCATGGTGTACTTTGAATTATGACCATCCCTCAGGATTTGATTTTTTGATATCTGAGTCATTTGAAACTCATATTCTATCCCCAAATCTCAATAGGCCATCCTCTGAAACTCGAAAATTTTCAATCCCTTTTCTACTTCATTCCTTAAGCAGATCAAGCGTTGATCTCATAGTTGTCCTCCTTTAATTTGTTGAATGAGATCATATTGCACTTGGATGGAGGCCATTAATATCATTGAGTCTTGCCCTTTTCTCATGACATTCGAATCATAATTCTCTTCTAATAACTTCCATTGCTTCACAACCAAAGTCGCCATAAAACTTATAGATTTTCTACAAAGGGCATCTACTACAATATTAGCTTTACCCGGATGATAACGAATGGTACAATCATAATCCTTTAGAAGTTTTATCCATCTTCTTAACTAACACCGGAGCACCCCATGATGAAACACTAGCACTAGAGCACCCTTATCTAATAGTCCTTGTAGTTGCTTTTTCAATTCCACTTACTAAAATGGTGTCATTCTATAAAGAGGCTTAGATATTGGAATTGTCCCAATGACCAAATCAAAAGCAAATTCATCCTCTCTATCTAGAGATAATCTAGGCAAGTCATCTTAAGATACATCAGGCAAGGAGGTGAATCATGCCCAATACTCTCAAAATAAAAGATGGGATGATCTAGTATACAAAAAGTGATCATTTTGTATAACAATATATACTGGTATGATTGGAAGATAGTCAATCCATACTTAATATAATATCAAAACTCCAAATATCTAGGAGAACTAAATCAGCAAGAAGTTTGTGTTCTCCAATAGAAATCAAACAAGATGACCAGATCGAGTTTGTTATCAAACAATCCCAAATAGTCGTATTTACATATAGCATATAATCCAGTGGTTTAGGTTGAATGTGTAACATCCCCCATTTAAAAAAAAAAAAAATAGTAAATAATAATAATAATTTTTTATTAAATAATATTATATTAAAGTTTATGGCTAAGGACCTAAGAGTAAATATTAAATGTTTGAGATGATTTATAGAATATTCAGAATTGAGTAAATAAAAATAAAATAAAATAAAATGGAGGACATGTGTCATTAACAAGGATGAGCCACTTAGCATTTATTCTAAAGTTGACACCTAAACCCCCATGCATGCTTGCCACCTCACTATTTTAGCATGAGTCAAATCTAAGTAATTTAAGGCACCATTAAGAAGAAAGTTTTCAGCCAACGTTAGTTTGAGGAGAAGAAGAAGAAGAGAAGAAGAAGAAGAGGAAACTTTGTTTGAGGTTTTGTATCAACTCCCTATATTTGGGAATCAAACTCATCTAAGACAAGTGTTCTAATCTCTTCCTACAGAATTCCTAATCTCTGTTTTCCTTTTAATTCTTCATAATGCAAAAGATTTTAGCTTATTACCAAACCGTTCTTTCCTTTTGATACAAAGCCATGGATCTGAAATTTTTCGGTAATCTGACTTCTATACATTGTTTTGGATCTAACTTTTAGCACTAAACTATGATCTAGGCAAAACCTATTCCATTTAAAATTAGACTCAAATATCTTTATTTTGACACAAAGATTGAATGATTTGGAGTTTAAATGCCTACTAAGACTTCTGTTTCAATTAACCCTACAGATTCTACAAAATAGAGACTGAAATTTCTGACCTCTTGTTGCTTAGCTACTTATAACTTTCTGCTGTGAACTCAGTTTCATACAAAGTATGATTTATTCGAAGCTCGACTCAAAATACTTTCTTTATATACCTGATTTGAAATTTTCGGAGTATAATTGCTAACTAAAACATCTGCTTTCATCGACCCAATGGATTCAGTAAAACAGAGCAAATATTTTCAGACCTTTGTCTACAAAATTATCTGTAACTCCCTGTTGTAAATTCCAATTCTTGTCAAACATAATTTTCCTAAAATTAGATGGATAAAGCTTTCTAATGAAATATAATTTGCATAAACTGGAGCATAATTGGTTATCTAAATAGTTCATACAATGTCCCTATCAAATTCTGCCAGAATCAAACTTTGGTCGATTTCGGCTCTCCTTGTTTCTTCTCTTTGGAAATCGATTTCGGCAAACACTCTTCAGTTAAGCTTTACATTATTACCTTAAATTCCTGTATACTTTTGTCATTTATTTATTTGTCTGCAGCTATCATCTAAAGTTCATGTTTTCAGCGTAATGATTCGGCACATGCATCCCATTGTTCCGAATTTGCTTTCGATATGTGCCTCTTCCAGTTTCATTTCTTTGGACATTGAATTCAACTAACTTTCTTGTTTCAATTGAGCCATATGTGATTTCTTGAAATCCTTGTATACTCCTGCTTTTGTTTCCTTTTAAATCTGAATACATTTGTGAAAGATTATGTTTGTATCGTATTGACTCGAAAGGCATATGTACATTTCGTTGTTCTGCATGTGCTTCTGATATGTGTCATTGTTATTGTTCATACTACCCTTTTGTACTCTGGTGTCTTGTGGGATATTGTGAACCTTTGCCAGAAATGGTAAAGGGAGTTATGCTTAGAGCCCGCGATTGCTCTGCCGGCCCCATTGACTTCACTCAGACGTGGGTGGATGGAGCTCCCAGACGTGGGAGACTTATGCTTGGTGGTCATCCAGAAATGGATGAATCACATTATGTATGTGGTCCCACAGCGCCATCTATGTTTATTGATATGATATCCAAAGCTTTGTTTATGAGTTCATATTATGCTTTGGATAAAAATGGATTGCATGCTACATCAAAAATGACATACAAGCTTGTGTTTATTACTCGGTTCACTTGTTATACCTTGAAGTATTTCGTATGTTATTGTTATGCTCTCAAACACTCTTATGCCTTTGATATGTACCTAAATGCTTCATGTGCCATTTGATACATGCCTAAATGTTTCTTTTGCCAATGAAATGCTCTAATTTCCTTTCTCCTATTGTTATGTCTAATGCCTGTTTTTGAACGAGGTCAACCTTTGTGATTTTATATCAAATGAGATGACTTCAAATGAACATTTGTATTTCTACTTTGTATCTTGATACTAAACCTGCTTGAACTTCTCCTATCGCCATGGATATGTTAGACACTTGCTGAGCTCTTTATGCTCACCCCGTTGCTATATAAATTTTTCAGGGTAACTTGTCACGCACTGAAAAGCTAGAATTGGGTTAAAGTAGTGAAAGGCTAGAAGATTTTTGAGCTAATTTTGTTGGATGATGGTTTTTGTTGTATAGTATACTTTACTTCTGATGTAATGTTAAGGAATCTGTTGATACTTATGTGTTGTAAAAGTTTAAAGGACTACTCATGTGTATGGAATGATAAGTTTAAGTTGTATAAGGATAAGAACTCATGGTAAATAATTATCTTTTTGTGATTGTATATACTTCTACGATTATGGATTTATGTTGTGGATGATGTTTAGTTGAGTTGCCATGGGATTTTGTGAATCTCTGAGTGAAGTAGATTATGGTTTATGTAACGTTCAAGTTTATGAATTGTGAATATTGATTTTGAATGATTCTTAGTATCCTCAAATTGTTAGTTTGGATCCTGGATTGAATTGATGATGAATTATAATATAATTGATTTTAAACAGGGTCACACCTCCTGAAACTGAAAATTCGGGGGGGGGGGCGGGCGTGACAAAGTGGTATCAGGTATCAGAGCATGATTTGAGGATTTCTAAGAATTTTGATATGCTAGATGTGTAATAAATTTTAAGGTTTAGTGATTTCTATTTAGAGACCGATCAAAAGTTTTTTTTTTGTTATTTTTAGGAAGCAAGGATGACTAGGTCATCTGGTTCTCCTATTGCATCTACTTCTGATCAATTGAGTGGAATTATGAAAACTCTAAAGGCAATGACACAAGTAATGCAACAACAAGTCCGAGAAGGAAGAAATGATGAAGGTGGGAATTCAAACCAGACTGGGTTGGGAATTGAACAGTTTAAGAAGCTTAGTCCTCCCAGTTTTGGTGGTGAGCCTGATCCAATGGTAGCAGAACAATGGATGATGCGGATGGAGAAAATATTTGATGTTTTAAATTGCCTAGATGATAAGAAGGTTTCTCTTGCTACCTTCATGCTAGAAGGAGAGGCTGAGCACAGGTGGCGAACCATGAAGAGGGTTTCTGAAGCTCGACAGGAGCCCATCACTTGGAAGGTATTTACAGAAAAGTTCAATGATAAATATTTTCCGGATTGTATCAGAGAGCAGAAAGATTTGGAGTTCCTAAATCTCATCCAGGGAAATTTGACAGTAGCCAAATATGAGTCTAAATTCACCGAGCTCTCTAGATTTGCCACACATATGATTGATGATGAATATAGGAAAGCAAGAAGATTTGAAAGGGGATTAAGGCCGGCAATAAGAAGCCGGATATCAGCTTTAAAACTCGAAGTATACACTGAAGTAGTAGAAAGAGCTTTCATACTTAAAAAAGACTTGGAGGAGATCCAAGAAATCAGGGACAGGAATAGAAAGGATAAGTTTGTTGGTAAAAGTAAGAGAGGAAATGAAGCAGAAAGAAGTAACGAGAAGGTAAAGGTACCTAGATTTGAGAAAGGAACTCCATCACAAAGAACTCTATCGTGTACAAAATGCGGACGTAATCATGAAACAAGTGAGTGTTTTTGGGTGACTGGAGCTTGTTTTGCCTGTGGAAAGTTAGATCATAAAGTCAGAGACTGCCCACTAAACAAGAACAAAGAGCCACTACTCCCTAAGCCGACAACCCATGCTATAGTATATGCTATCACAGAACAAGATTCCAGAGCCTCTAAATCAGTGGTTGAAGGTATTCTACATGTTTCTAATAGAAATGCAAAAGTTTTGTTTGATCCTGGCTCCAACTTGTCTTTTGTTTCACAATATTTTGCTTATCACTTGGGCATTCAACCTGAGCCACTGGATTATTTGCTACACGTAACTACTACTGTTGGGGATTCCTTGACTACAAATCTGGTTTATCCTTATCTTTTCGTCCAAAGAGGTATGACAAATTTAGAGGACTAAATTTTCTTTTAAGGAGGGGAGAGTGTAACATCCCCCATTTAAAAAAAAAAAAAGTAAATAATAATATATTTTTTTATATTAAATAATATTATATTAAAGTTTATGGCTAAGGACCTAAGAGTAAATATTAAATGTTTGAGATGATTTATAAAATATTCAGAATTGAGTAAATAAAAATAAAATAAAATAAAATGGAGGACATGTGTCATTAACAAGGATGAGCCACTTAGCATTTATTCTAAAGTTGACACCTAAACCCCCATGCATGCTTGCCACCTCACTATTTTAGCATGAGCCAAACCTAAGTAATTTAAGGCACCATTAAGAAGAAAGTTTTCAGCCAACGTTAGTTTGAGGAGAAGAAGAAGAAGAGGAAACTTTGTTTGAGGTTTTGTATCAACTCCCTATATTTGGGAATCAAACTCATCTAAGGCAAGTGTTCTAATCTCTTCCTACAGAATTCCTAATCTCTGTTTTCCTTTTAATTCTTCATAATGCAAAAGATTTCAGCTTAGTACCAAACCGTTCTTTCCTTTTGATACAAAGCCATGGATCTGAAATTTTTCGGTAATCTGACTTCTATACATTGTTTTGGATCTAACTTTTAGCACTAAACTATGATCTAGGCAAAACCTATTCCATTTAAAAGTAGACTCAAATATCTTTATTTTGACACAAAGATTGAATGATTTGGAGTTTAAATGCCTACTAAGACTTCTGTTTCAATTAACCCTACAGATTCTGCAAAATATAGACTGAAATTTCTGACCTCTTATTACTTAACTACTTATAACTTTCTGCTGTGAACTCAGATTCATACAAAGTATGATTTATTCGAAGCTAGACTCAAAATGCTTTCTTTATATACCTGATTTAAAATTTTTCCAATATAATTGCTAACTAAATGATCTGCTTTCATCGACCCAATAGATTCAGTAAAACAGAGCAAATATTTTCAGACCTTTGGCTACGAAATTATCTGTAACTCCCTGTTGTAAATTCCAATTCTTGTCAAACATCATTTTCCTAAAATTAGATTGATAAAGCTTTCTAATGACACATATTTTGCATAAATTGGAGCATAATTGGTTATCTAAATAGTTCATACAATGTCCCTATCAAATTCTGCCAGAATCGAACTTTGGTCGATTTCGGCTCTCCTTGTTTCTTCTCTTTGGAAACCGATTTCGGCAAACACTCTTCAGTTAAGCTTTACATTATTATCTTAAATTCCTGTATACTTTTGTCCTTTATTTATTTGTCTGCAGCTATCAACTAAAGTTCATGTTTTCAGCGTAATGATTCGGCACATGCATCCCATTGTTCCGCATTTGCTTTCGATATGTGCCTCTTCCAGTTTCATTTCTTTGGACATTGAATTCAACTAACTTTCTTGTTTCAATTGAGCCATATGTGATTTCTTGAAATCCTTGTATACTCCTGCTTTTGTTTCCTTTTAAATCTGAATACATTTGTGAAAGATTATATTTGTATCGTATTGACTCGAAAGGCATATGTACATTTCGTTGTTCCGCATGTGCTTCTGATATGTGTCAATGTTATTGTTCATACTACCCTTTTGTACTCTGGTGTCTTGTGGGATATTGTGAACCTTTGCCAGAAATGGTAAAGGGAGTTATGCTTAGAGCCCGCGATTGCTCTGCCGGCCCCATTGACTTCACTCAGACGTGGGTGGATGGAGCTCCCAGACGTGGGAGACTTATGCTTGGTGGTCATCCAGAAATGGATGAATCATATTATTTATGTGGTCCCACAGTGCCATCTATGTTTATTGATATGATATCCAAAGCTTTGTTTATGAGTTCATATTATGCTTTGGATAAAAATGGAATGCATGCTACATCAAAAATGACATACAAGCTTGTGTTTATTACTCGGTTCACTTGTTATACCTTGAAGTATTTCGTATGTTATTATTATGCTCTCAAACACTCTTATGCCTTTGATATGTACCTAAATGCTTCATGTGCCATTTGATACATGCCTAAATGTTTCTTTTGCCAATGAAATGTTCCAATTTCCTTTCTCCTATTGTTATGTCTAATGCCCGTTTTTGAACGAGGTCAACCTTTGTGATTTTATATCAAATGAGATGACTTCAAATGAACATTTGTATTTCTACTTTGTATCTTGATACTAAACCTGCTTGAACTTCTCCTATCGCCATGGATATGTTAGACACTTGCTGAGCTCTTTATGCTCACCCCGTTGCTATATAAATTTTTCAGGGTAACTTTTCAGGCACTGAAAAGCTAGAATTGGGTTAAAGTAGTGAAAGGCTGAAGATTTTTGAGCTAATTTTGTTGGATGATGGTTTTTGTTGTATAGTATACTTTACTTCTGATGTAATGTTAAGGAATATGTTGATACTTATGTGTTGTAAAAGTTTAAAGGACTACTCATGTGTATGGAATGATAAGTTTAAGTTGTATAAGGATAAGAACTCATGGTAAATAATTATCTTTTTGTGATTGTATATACTTCTACGATTATGGATTTATGTTGTGGATGATGTTTAGTTGAGTTGCCATGGGATTTTGTGAATCTCTGAGTGAAGTGGATTATGGTTTATGTAACGTTCAGGTTTATGAATTGTGAATATTGATTTTGAATGATTCTTAGTATCCTCAAATTGTTAGTTTGGATTCTGGATTGAATTGATGATGAATTATAATATAATTGATTTTAGACAAGGTCACACCTCCTGAAACTGAAAATTCGGGGGGGGGGGGGGGGGCGTGAGAGAGTGGTATCAGAGCATGATTTGAGGATTTCTAAGAATTTTGATATGCTAGATGTGTAATAAATTTTAAGGTTTAGTGATTTCTATTTAGAGACCGATCAAAAGATTTTTTTTTGTTATTTTTAGGAAGCAAGGATGACTAGGTCATCTGGTTCTCCTATTGCATCTACTTCTGATCAATTGAGTGGAATTATGAAAACTCTAGAGGCAATGACACAAGTAATGTAACAACAAGTCCGAGAAGGAAGAAATGATGAAGGTGGGAATTCAAACCAGACTGGGTTGGGAATTGAACAGTTTAAGAAGCTTAGTCGTCCCAGTTTTGGTGGTGAGCCTGATCCAATGGTAGCAGAACAATGGATGATGCGGATGGAGAAAATATTTGATGTTTTAAATTGCCTAGATGATAAGAAGGTTTCTCTTGCTACCTTCATGCTAGAAGGAGAGGCTGAGCACTGGTGGTGAACCATGAAGAGGATTTCTGAAGCTCGACAGGAGCCAATCACTTGGAAGGTATTTACAGAAAAGTTCAATGATAAATATTTTCCGGATTGTATCAGAGAGCAGAAAGAATTGGAGTTCCTGAATCTCATCCAGGGAAATTTGACAGTAGCCAAATATGAGTCTAAATTCACCGAGCTCTCTAGATTTGCCACACATATGATTGATGATGAATATAGGAAAGCAAGAATATTTGAAAGATGATTAAGGCCGGCAATAAGAAGTCGGATATCAGCTTTAAAACTCCAAGTATACACTGGAGTAGTAGAAAGAGCTTTCATACTTGAAAAAGACTTGGAGGAGATCCAAGAAATCAGGGACAGGAATAGAAAGGATAAGTTTGTTGGTAAAAGTAAGAGAGGAAATGAAGCAGAAAGAAGTAACGAGAAGGTAAAGGTACTTAGATTTGAGAAAGGAACTCCATCACAAAGAACTCTATCGTGTACAAAATGCGGACGTAATCATGAAACAAGCGAGTGTTTTTGGGTGACTAGAGCTTGTTTTGCCTGTGGAAAGTTAGATCATAAAGTCAGAGACTGCCCACTAAACAAGAACAAAGAGCCACTACTCCCTAAGCCGACAACCCATGCTAGAGTATATGCTATCACAGAACAAGATTCCAGAGCCTCTAAATCAGTGGTTGAAGGTATTCTACATGTTTCTAATAGAAATGCAAAAGTTTTGTTTGATCCTGGCTCCAACTTGTCTTTTGTTTCACAATATTTTGCTTGTCACTTGGGCATTCAACCTAAACCACTGGATTATTTGCTACACGTAACTACTGCTGTTGGGGATTCCTTGACTACAAATCTGGTTTATCCTTATCTTTTCGTCGAAAGAGATATGACAAATTTAGTGGACTAAATTTTCTTTTAAGGAGGGGAGCGTGTAACATCCCCCATTTAAAAAAAAAAAAATTAGTAAATAATAATATATTTTTTTTTATTAAATAATATTATATTAAAGTTTATGGCTAAGGACCTAAGAGTAAATATTAAATGTTTGAGATGATTTATAAAATATTCAAAATTGAGTAAATAAAAATAAAATAAAATAAAATGGAGGACATGTGTCAATAACAAGGATGAGCCACTTAGCATTTATTCTAAAGTTGACACCTCAACCCCCAAGCATGCTTGCCACCTCACTATTTTAGCATGAGCCAAACCTAAGTAATTTAAGGCACCATTAAGAAGAAAGTTTTCAGCCAACGTTAGTTTGAGGAGAAGAAGAAGAAGAGAAGAAGAAGAAGAGGAAACTTTGTTTGAGGTTTTGTATCAACTCCCTATATTTGGGAATCAAACTCATCTAAGGCAAGTGTTCTAATCTCTTCCTACAGAATTCCTAATCTCTGTTTTCCTTTTAATTCTTCATAATGCAAAAGATTTCAGCTTAGTACCAAACCGTTCTTTCCTTTTGATACAAAGCCATGGATCTGAAATTTTTCGGTAATCTGACTTCTATACATTGTTTTGGATCTAACTTTTAGCACTCAAATAAGATCTAGGCAAAACCTATTCCATTTAAAAGTAGACTCAAATATCTTTATTTTGACACTAAGAATGAATGATTTGGAGTTTAAATGCCTACTACGACTTCTATT
This sequence comes from Musa acuminata AAA Group, assembly GCF_036884655.1. Taxonomy (NCBI): domain Eukaryota; kingdom Viridiplantae; phylum Streptophyta; class Magnoliopsida; order Zingiberales; family Musaceae; genus Musa; species Musa acuminata. The sequence continues at coordinate 33,610,209 of NC_088345.1, read as the reverse complement.
TCAATTAACCCTACAGATTCTGCAAAATAGAGACTAAAATTTCTGAACTCTTATTGCTTAACTACTTATAACTTTCTGCTGTGAACTCAGATTCATACAAAGTATGATTTATTCGAAGCTAGACTCAAAATTCTTTCTTTATATACCTGATTTGAAATTTTTGGAGTATAATTGCTAACTATAACATCTACTTTCATCGACCCAATAGATTCAGTAAAACAGAGCAAATATTTTTAGACCTTTGGCTACGAAATTATCTGTAACTCCATGTTGTAAATTCCAATTCTTGTCAAACTTCATTTTCCTAAAATTAGATTAATAAAGCGTTATAATGACACATATTTTGCATAAATTGGAGTATAATTGGTTATCTAAATAGTTCATACAATATCCCTATCAAATTCTGCCAGAATCGAACTTTGGTCGATTTCGGCTCTCCTTGTTTCTTCTCTTTGGAAACCGATTTCGGCAAACACTCTTCAGTTAAGCTTTACATTATTACCTTAAATTCCTGTATACTTTTTTCCTTTATTTATTTGTCTGCAGCTATCATCTAAAGTTCATGTTTTCAGCGTAATGATTCGGCACATGCATCCCATTGTTCCGAATTTGCTTTCGATATGTGCCTCTTCCAGTTTCATTTCTTTGGACATTGAATTCAACTAACTTTCTTGTTTCAATTGAGCCATATGTGATTTCTTGAAATCCTTGTATACTCCTGCTTTTGTTTCCTTTTAAATCTGAATACATTTGTGAAAGATTATATTTGTATCGTATTGACTCGAAAGGCATATGTACATTTCGTTGTTCCGCATGTGCTTCTGATATGTGTCAATGTTATTGTTCATACTACCCTTTTGTACTCTGGTGTCTTGTGGGATATTGTGAACCTTTGCCAGAAATGGTAAAGGGAGTTATGCTTAGAGCCCGCGATTGCTCTGCCGGCCCCATTGACTTCACTCAGACGTGGGTGGATGGAGCTCCCAGACGTGGGAGACTTATGCTTGGTGGTCATCCAGAAATGGATGAATCATATTATTTATGTGGTCCCACAGTGCCATCTATGTTTATTGATATGATATCCAAAGCTTTGTTTATGAGTTCATATTATGCTTTGGATAAAAATGGAATGCATGCTACATCAAAAATGACATACAAGCTTGTGTTTATTACTCAGTTCACTTGTTATACCTTGAAGTGTTTCGTATGTCATGATTATGCTCTCAAACACTCTTATGCCTTTGATATGTACCTAAATGCTTCATGTGCCATTTGATACATGCCTAAATGTTTCTTTTGCCAATGAAATGCTCCAATTTCCTTTCTCCTATTGTTATGTCTAATGCCTGTTTTTGAACGAGGTCAACCTTTGTGATTTTATATCAAATGAGATGACTTCAAATGAACATTTGTATTTCTACTTTGTATCTTGATACTAAACCTGCTTGAACTTCTCCTATCGCCATGGATATGTTAGACACTTGCTGAGCTCTTTATGCTCACCCCGTTGCTATATAAATTTTTCAGGGTAACTTGTCACGCACTGAAAAGCTAGAATTGGGTTAAAGTAGTGAAAGGCTAGAAGATTTTTGAGCTAATTTTGTTGGATGATGGTTTTTGTTGTATAGTATACTTTACTTCTTATGTAATGTTAAGGAATCTGTTGATACTTATGTGTTGTAAAAGTTTAAAGGACTGCTCATGTGTATGGAATGATAAGTTTAAGTTGTATAAGGATAAGAACTCATGGTAAATAATTATCTTTTTATGATTGTATATACTTCTACGATTATGGATTTATGTTGTGGATGATATTTAGTTGAGTTGCCATGGGATTTTGTGAATCTCTGAGTGAAGTGGATTATGGTTTATGTAACGTTCAGGTTTATGAATTGTAAATATTGATTTTGAATGATTCTTAGTATCCTCAAATTGTTAGTTTGGATCCTGGATTGAATTGATGATGAATTATAATATAATTGATTTTAGATAGGGTCACACCTCCTGAATGTGATAATTCGGGGTGGGGCGTGACAGAATGCCCATGTGATAAGCAAAATATTGCGAATCAAATTATAGATGAGACATATGGTCAAACAAATATTTGCATTCTTTCAGAAACATGAATAGTACCCTCGACCACTAATTCAGAAGCTTTAGAATCATATTCCGTGATATCATACACTCTAACATGGACTGATGATTTATGAGGCAGTGATTCTTTCTTCTTATTCAAAGGGCAGTCTTTTATTTAATGATCCAACTTTCCACAAGCAAAATAGGCTCTAGTCACCCTATGAATATAAACTTATTTCATAATTTAACTCGTATCTTACACAAGATTGAATTTTTTTTGTGGTGACTTCCCTTTTCAAATCGATGATTTCTTGACCCTCTTATTATCACATTCTAATTCATTTCTAATCTTTTTTTTTTTTTTTTGGTAAACTTCTCCTTGCTATTCATGTTCTTGATCTCAAGAAATTCTTTTGATCATTAGAACAATTTCGTACATCAAATATTTTCTCCAATCGCATCATCTATTTTTTTTTTTTTGCCACCAATGTATTAGGTGTTAGGATCGAGAGCACTAAGAGGGGGGGGGGGGTGAATTAGTGCAGCGGAAATCTTTCAGCGATTAAAAATGAAAGCTGCGTTCGTTCGATAAAAACTATTTTGATGCAAAAGCCGATTCTAAGATTACTTATGATTAAGTGCAGTTTACGTCTAAACACAGTTTGCGTCTAAGCGTAGTTTACGCAGTTTGCGTCTAAATGCAGTTTGCGTCTAAATGCAGATTGCGTCTAAGCGCAGTTTGCATCTAGGCGCAGTTTGCGTCTAAGCTCAGATTGCATCTAAGCGTAGTTTGCGTCTAAGCGTAGTTTGTGTCTAAGCGCAGATTGCGTCTAAGTGCAGTTTGCGTCTAAACACAGTTTTACGTCAAAACGCAGATTCGGAAAGATCTGAACATAGACACTCGTTCGTAAAAGCACAGAAGGCATTTTGTAGTTATAAATGGAATCAAAACGTAAGTGTAAATTGCAATGTAAAGATCGTACGAAAGCACCGATTTACGTCTGAATGCAGATTCGGAAAGATCAGAACTTAGAAACTTGTTCGTAAAAGCGCAGAGAGCAGTAGCTATCTAGGAGGTTTGCAGTAATGATAAAGTGCTCAAAATAAAAGCAAACCAGAGATTTAGAGTGGTTCGGTCAGTCTTGACCTACTCCACTTTTGGCTTCCTCCATCGACGAGGTCACCGATGTCAACAAGAAGCCTTCCTTCAATAGGTGTAGGCCAACCACCCTCTTACAGATTCACTCCTTTTTAAGGGCTTAGGAGACAACCCTTACAGAAGTTTTCTCTCCTCTCTTTACAATTCAAACTTTAAAGAACAGAAAGAGGAGAACTAATAGTTTTGAGCTCTAAGAATCACAGAAAGATAGCAAGATTTCGTGTGTGTGATCTATGCTTTCAGTGCTGAATGGGTGGGGTATTTATAGGCCCCAACCCAGTTCAAATTTAGAGCTCAAAACGATCAAATCCCGAAATTCCGGGATCAGGCGGTTGCACCTCTTGACTGGGGCGGTTGCACCGCCTGGCAGAGCTCGAAGACTCAGCCTCTGGGCGGTGCTACCTCTGTCAGGGGCGGTTGCACCTCTCTGCCAGAGCTCGATGACCGAGCTCAAGCGGTTGCATCGCCTGACTGGAGAGGTTGCACCGCCTGGCAGAGCTCGAAACTTGAGCTCTGGCGGTGCTACCTCCTGACAGAGGAGGTTGCACCGCCCAGTCTCGCTCGGAGACTAAGCCCTGGGCGGTTGCACCTCTTGGCTGGGGCGGTTGCACCGCCCAGTCTCGCTGGGAGACATAGCCTGGGCGGTGCTACCTCCCTGCCTGGGCGGTTGCACCTCCCACAGCAACCTGGGTCCGAATGGGTTGAACCATTCGACCCAATTTGAGTTCTTCAGGGGCCCAATTGCCCCAGGATTAAGCTAATGGGATTACCTCCCATTTCTAACTTAATCAAAGTGCTAACTACGATTATTTCCTAAGACATATTCTGCAGCTTGCTTCGGTGCGTCACTCGCTTCTTCCGGTGAGTTTCCGGCGAACTTCCGTCGATCATCCGATGAACCCTCGGTGATGCTCCTGCGGACTTCCAGCAAACTCCTGGACTGCGATGATCCACTTGGCAAGTTTTGACGAGATCCTTTGGCAAGTTTCTGGACTTCTCGGATTTGTTCCCGTAGAATCTCCGACGACTGTCCGAACTTCCGTCGAGCTCTCGAACTCCCAACGTGATCATTGTCATGACTCCGGCGCAACTCCTGCTGCATGTCTTACTTTCATCGTAGTCAATCCTGCACACTCAAAACAAAAACTTCGATCGAGACAATTAATCCTAAGCAATTAACCAAGTTGTCCGACATGTCATTGGTCCCTCGACGCTTCGTCCGATTCTTCGGCGCATCGTCCTTTCCTGTAGCCTATTGCCCAATTGGCCAATTGACTCCGCAACTCCGATATCCTTGGCACAATACTCGCTCTTCTTGGCCCGATGCCCGAGTCCACGGCCCGAAGCCTTCTGTCGATACGTCGACCGATCCACCGGCCTGACGTCCAATCTTCTGACATGTTCTTCCGGCACAACATGATGTTCCTGCTTTAATTGTCTCATCTTGATCGAAGCACCCTGCGTCACTCAAAACACAGATTAAATCATAAACATATATCAAGTAGTTTCATCATCAAAATACGAGATTCAACAATCTCCCCTTTTTTGATGATGACAACTACTTGATGACGGAGTTAAACTTAACTCCCGGAGTTTAAACAAACTCCCCCTATCAATATGCCATATTGATAGAAACTCTTAGATTCAAAAATCTAAGCAACATGTCATCATAAACGGAGTTAACCTTAACTCCCAGAGTTTAAACAAACTCCCCCTATCAATATGCCATATTGATAGAACCATGAATTCTAACTGGATTCAAGCATTGCAATATTCATCATGAATACTTGCAACACGTTATCATGAACTTATGCATAAACTTATGCATAACATGTCATGTCATCAAATACTTCTCCCCCTTTGTCATCAACAAAAAGGAGAAGTACCACAATCAAGTGTTTGTGATGTAAGTTTAACTTATTGCATGAAAAACATAATATCTATTGTTACCATCATGCAAGTTTGAAGCTAGAAAATTTAGCAAATGTTACATCATGCTTAGAACATTCAAGCTATCAAGTTTTAGATATGCAAGTTTTACGGCATACAAGATAGCACATGCAAGATAGCAATGTTACAACATTTTAGAACTTGCAAGCTAGCAGTTTAGAGATATTCAAGAAGGCAACTCTTGCTTCTTGAAATATGCAAGTTGCAAGCTAGCAAATTTTTGCTTCCTTTGCAGTGTTAGATTTTGATATCGTAACACAACTATTTCAAGTGTTTATCAATTGTAGCATTTCATCATATGGCATAATATCGACATATAAAGCTGTGAAGCAAGATTTTGATATCATTTCATGATGTACACATTTCGAATATTTTAGCAAGTGTAGCATTGCATCACATGGTAAGATATCAGCTCGTACGATGCAAATTTTTGTTTGATATCTTGATACAGGGCATATAGCAATAGCAATGATAGCAATCATATATTTCTTGGTGATGCAAGTATGGCCTAATCATAGCATCAGTGATAGCAACCATTAGTGATAGCAAACATATCAATTCATATATTTCTCCTCCTTTGTCATCAACAACAAGGAGAACGATATAAGCAAATTTTAAATATAAGTGCGATGCCATAAGTTGGTTCATGTCATTTTCCAACAGTGAGTGATAGGATACCAGTTATGCAAACATCTCGAGGAAAACATGACATGGAGATAGCTTTTATTGCTTCTTCCTTTTTATTTGTTATCTTTTTACATGAAGGAGGAAAGTCATATGTGAAGTTCAAATCGATAAGATATTAAAGCACACTTCATTTTTGCAAGGATTAAGATATGTAAGTGAGTCAAATCCTTGTATGTAAAAATATCTTCCTTTTATAAGAGGGAACCATCAAATATGTTTCTCGAAAAATATTTTTCACATGATAAGTGCATTTGCTAGATGATTCCATATGTCAAAAATCAATGATGTGAATTAAACTAGATATGACATATGCTTGTTAAGTTTGGAAGAGGATAATGTATCAAGAAAATCCAATTGTTAGGATCAAGAAGTCCGAAAATGAAATTTGACACTTTCATACATTCGGACAAGGTTTTACTAGAGATATTCAATTACAATCATGATGGTAAAACATGCTTATTATCATGGTAGTATGATAGCAAGTTTACCATATACAAGCTAGCAAAAAATTTCTACATTTTAAGGCCCTCAAGCTAGCAATTTTGAGATGTTCAAGAAAGCAACTCTTGCTTCTTGAAATATAAGTTTTGCTAGATGTGCAAGTTAACTTTTTGCTTCTTGAGATAGGCAAGATAGCATTCCTTGGTGATGTTCAATATAGCTAAGTTCTACATCATGCAAGCTAGTGAATTTTATAACATTTTAGAACATGCATAATCACCAAAGCATCATAAATTTTAATGATGTGTAAAATTACAAATTTTGCATGATTGCAATTGTGTGTCTTGAGATTTGCAAGATAGCACTTCTTAGTGATGTTCAAGATAGCAATTTCTTCTCTTTTGAGAAGTGCAATTTTTGCTTTCTTCTTGAATTATGCAAGCTAGCTATCTCCCCTTTTGTCATTGTCAAAAAGAAGGGAAAAACCCTTTACATCAATTTTTAAATCATGACAAAGGTTAGTATCAATCTCATTTGTGCATCATTATATTTTCAAATTAAAACATACACATTTTCAGAACATATAAACTCATTATTATATGCATGATTCCAAATCATCATTCATATTATTTCAATCATTGTTTCACTCATCACTATAGCTTATCATGCATAATATGTAAAACCATCTAACATGATATAAACATTTATTTATTTAATTTTTTTTAAGCATTCATGATACACATAATACATTATCATAATAAAAAGCATATGCATCATTCCAAATCATAAATATTTCAAATCATCATGGTATTAATTTGTCACATTGCATCCTACCATGCATGATCGAAGCTTCTCATTTGCATACATCAAAATAAATTCATGAATATCTCGTGCATTCATATCATCACTTGAGGAATATTGAAAAAGAAATAATTGGGTGATGAGATAAATATTTCATGAGTACAAATAATTGCATAAAAATCATATCATGAATACAAGGAATACAAGTCACAATCATTCAAGAGAAAAATCATCATTCATTTTCAATTCATTCAATTTGATAAATCAAGATCATGATTTTGATAAAACTTATTTCAATTTTAAATTATCAAAATCATTTTTATGGCTCACAAAATTTATAACATAAATAGATTCATGATTTCATTTACTCAAAATCGAGAAATAACAATGGAAATTAACATGATACACATTATTACTTCTCAACCACATATAGCATGATTTCATAATGTATTTTTAATCAAAATCATTTTGTTTATCATAAGCAAGCAATTTAAATGATTATTTTCAAAATTACTAGAATGATAAGCATGATTCCTAATTTTTTCTATTTTCATTATAAAATTATTAAACATGCAATTTTTAAGAAAAAAAAGAAGAATGCATTATGAAAATCATTATGTAATTTCAAAGTAAATTAACGGCATTTTGATTACCTCAGCGTCAAAAGACGTAAAGGCGTAGTTTGCCACCTCGCCTTTTTTTATTTTCTCCTCGTCTTTGGAGGAGCTCGATTCATCCCAATTTTTGTTCTTCTTCTTGCGTTCAAAGCAAGTAGTACCGTTCTTTTTACTTTTTAATTTTTGTTTCATTCGTAGTTTAAGTTCACCATCACTTGAGCTTATGCTCGAGTGGTCTTCAAATGTTCTATGTCCCAAATCCTTCCTGCTCTTTGGAAGGTGGTTCTTAAGTTCTTCACGTGCATTGCACGTCATTTCATATGTGATCAATGAACCAATTAGTTCTTCAAGTGGAAATTGGTTCAAGTTTTTCGATTCTTGAATAGCAGTTACTTTTGAATCCCAAGTTTTATAAAGTGAGCGTAAAACTTTGTTAACGAGTTCAAAATCCCAAAAGCTTTTACCAAGTGATTTTAAACCATTGACGACATCCGTAAAACGGGTGTACATGTCAACAACGGTTTCGCTTGGTTTCATATGAAAAAGCTCGAAATCATGCAGTAAAATATTAACTTTCGAGTCTTTGACTCTACTAGTTCCCTCGTGCGTGATTTCAAGAGTGCGCCAAATAGCGAAAGCCGTTTCGCACAAATAAACCCGATTGAACTCATTTTTGTCCAAAGCGCAAAATAAGGCATTCATAGCCTTTGCGTTTAAAGAAAAATACTTCTTCTCTAAATCCGACCATTCGTTCATCGGTTTAGAGGGAAGTTGAAAACCGTTTTCAACGATATTCCATAAATCCAGATTTAGAGAAATCAAGAAAACTCTCATTCGAGTTTTCCAATAAGTGTAGTCCAATCCGTTAAAGAACGATGGATGAAAGACCGAAAAGCCCTCTTGAAGAGCCATTTCTCTCGGGTGTAAATCCGAAATGAGAAATACCCCGCTCTGATACCAATTGTTAGGATCGAGAGCACTAAGAGGGGGGGGGGGTTAATTAGTGCAGCGGAAATCTTTCAGCGATTAAAAATGAAAGCTACGTTCGTTCGATAAAAATTATTTTGATGCAAAAGCCGATTCTAAGATTACTTATGATTAAGTGCAGTTTACGTCTAAACACAGTTTGCGTCTAAGCGCAGTTTACGCAGTTTGCGTCTAAATGCAGTTTGCGTCGAAATGCAGATTGCGTCTAAGCGCAGTTTGCATCTAAGTGCAGTTTGCGTCTAAGCTCAGATTGCGTCTAAGCGCAGTTTGCGTATAAGCGCAGATTGCGTCTAAGTGCAGTTTGCATCTAAACACAATTTTACGTCAAAACGTAGTTTATGTCTAAACGCAGATTCGGAAAGATCTGAACTTAGACACTCGTTCGTAAAAGCGCAGAAGGCAGTTTGCAGTTATAAATGGAATCAAAACGTAAGTGTAAACTGCAATGTAAAGATCGTACGAAAACATCGATTTACGTCTGAATGCAGATTCGGAAAGATCAGAACTTAGAAACTTGTTCGTAAAAGCGCAGAGAGCAGTAGCTATGTAGGAGGTTTGCAGTAATGATAAAGTGCTCAAAATAAAAGCAAACCAGAGATTTAGAGTGGTTCGGTCAGTCTTGACCTACTCCGCTTTTGGCTTCCTCCACCGACGAGGTCACCGACGTCAACTAGAAGCCTTCCCTTCAATTGGCGAAGGCCAACCACCCTCTTACAGATTCACTCCTTTTTAAGGGCTTAGGAGACAACCCTTACAGAAGTTTTCTCTCCTCTCTTTACAATTCAAACTTTGAAGAATAGAAAGAGGAGAACTAACAGTTTTGAGCTCTAAGAATCACAGAAAGACAGCAAGATTTCGTGTGTGTGATCTGTGCTTTCAGTGCTGAATGGGTGGGGTATTTATATGTCACGACCCGGGTCTGATGAGCTAACTGGCCAATAACTCCATTTTGGTCCTCAACGGCAAACCAAAATGCTTAAGCGGGAGGTTACGACCCGGGTCTGATGAGCTAACTGGCCAATAACTCCATTTTGGTCCTCAACGGCAAACCAAAATGCTTAAGCGGGAGGTTACGTACTACACTCATCAGGCCCTTATAAGCTAATCATACACATTCCCCACTTCCGATGTGGGACTAATGGGATATTACACTATCCCCAACTCAATTAGCTTGACGTCCTCGTCAAGGTCGAACATAACCCAGATCGAACCCTAGCATAGTGCATGTGAGGTTTAACTCAGTGGTGGCTCCACGCCGTGATGAGTTCTCTGACTACATCCATGGGTAGCCCTTTTCTACTACAGCCCTCTCACCCTGCCCTAATGCTAGGTCGGCTCTGATACCAAATGTCACGACCCGGGTCTGATGAGCTAACTGGCCAATAATTCCATTTTGGTCCTCAACGGCGGACCAAAATGCTTAAGCGGGAGGTTATGTAGTACACTCATTAGGCCCTTATAAGCTAATCACACATATTCCCCACTTCCGATGTGGGACTAATGGGATATTACACTATCCCCAACTCAATTAGCTTGACGTCCTCGTCAAGGCCCGACATATCCCAGATCGAACCCTAGCATAGTGCATGTGAGGTTTAACTCAGTGGTGGCTCCACGCCGTGATGAGTTCTCTGACTCCATCCACGGGTAGCCCTTTCCTACTGCAGCCCTCTCACCCTGCCCTAATGCTAGGTCGGCTCTGATACCAAATGTCACGACCCGGGTCTGATGAGCAAACTGGCCAATAACTCCATTTTGGTCCTCAACGGCGGACCAAAATGCTATGGGATATGACATTATCCCCAACTCAATTAGCTTGACGTCCTCGGCAAGGCCCGACAAATCCCAGATCGAACCCTAGCATAGTGCATGTGAGGTTTAACTCAGTGGTGGCTCCATGCCGTGATGAGTTCTCTGACTCCATCCATGGGTAGCCCTTTCCTACTGCAGCCCTCTCACCCTGCCCTAATGCTAGGTCGGCTCTGATACCAAATTTCACGACCCGGGTCTGATGAGCTAACTGGCCAATAACTCCATTTTGGTCCTCAACGGCGGACCAAAATGCTTAAGCGGGAGGTTACGTAGTACACTCATCAGGCCCTTATAAGCTAATCACACACATTCCCTGTTGAATCTCATATTTTGATGATGAAGTCAATTGTCATTTGATGTCTAATCTATGTGTTGAGATAAGTGTGCAGGATTAACTACGATGAAATTTAGACAAGCAGCAGGAGTTGCGCCGGAGTCAAGTTCATGATCACGTTGGGAGTTCGAGAGTTCGACGGAAGTTCGGACGGTCGTCGGAGGTTTTGCGAGAACAGATCCGAGAAGTCCAGAAGCTTGCCAAGCGAAGCTCGTCGAAACTTGCCAATTGGATCGTCGCAAAGTCCAGGAGTTTGCCGGAAGTCCGCAGGAGCATCACCGAGGGTTCATCGGATGATCGACGGAAGTTCGCCGGAAACTCGCCGGAAGCAGCGATTGATGCATCGGAGCAAAGCTGCAGAAATTGTCTTAGATTTAATCATAGTTAGCATGTTGATTAAGTTGAAAAATGGGAGGTGATCCCATTAGCTTAATCTTGGGCCAATTGGGCCCCTGAAAAGATTGAAATTGGGCCGAATGGAGCTAACCATTCGGACCCTGATTGCACCAGGAGGTGCAACCGCCTAGGCCAGAAGGTGGCACCGCCTGGGCTAAGCCTCCCAGCGAGACTGGGTGGTGCAACCTCCCCAGCCAGGAGGTGGCACCGCTTGAGCTCAGTCTTCGAGCAAGACTGGGTGGTGCAACCTCCTTGAGAGAGAGGTGGCACCGCCTGAGCTCAGTCTTCGAGCTAGATTGGGCGGTGCAACCTCCCTGACAGAGAGGTGGCACCGCTTGAGCTCAGTCTTCGAGCAAGACTGGGCGGTGCAACCTCCCTGACAGAGAGGTGGCACCGCCTGAGCTCGGTCTTCGAGCTCTGCTAGGCGGTGCAACCTCTCCAGTCAAGAGGTGCAACTGCCTGATCCCGAAATTTCGGGATTTGATCGTTTTGAGCTCCAAATTTGAGTTGGGTTGGGTCCTATAAATACCCCACCCATTTAGCACTGAAGGGATACAGATCCACACCGAATTCTTGATCTTTTCAGTGATTCTAAGAGCTCAAATTTGTCTAAAGTCCAAAAGTTCTCCTCTTTTCTGTTCTTCAAGTCTTGAGTTGTAAAGAGAGGAGAGAAAGGATCTATAAGGGTTGTCTCCTGAGCCCGTCAAAAGGAGAGAAACTATAAAAGGGCAGTTGGCCTTCTCCTATTGAAGGAAGGCCCCTAGTTGACGTCGGTGACCTCGCCGGTGGAGGAAGCCAAAAGTGGAGTAGGTCAAGACTGACCGTACCACTCTAAATCTCTGGTTTACGTTTATTTTGAGCACTTTATCATTACTGCAAACCTCCTACATACCTACTGCTCTCTGCGCTTTTACGAACAAGTTTCTAAGTTCTAATCTTTCCGAATCTGCATTCAGACGTCAAAAGGTGTTTTCGTACGATCTTTACATTGCAGCTTACATTTACGTCTTGAATCTATTTATAACTGCGAACTATCTTCTGCGCTTTTACGAACGAGTTTCCTTGCAGTTTACATTCACATTTTGATTCTATTTATAACTGCAAACTGTCTTCTGCAATTTTACGAACGAGTTTCAACATTTAGACGTAAAACTGCATTTAGACGTAAATCGGCTTTCCTCGCACAATCATCATATTTCAGTTTACGTTTACGTCTTGATTTCAACTGCATACTGTCTTCTGCGAGTATACAAACGAGTTTCAAAGTTCAGACGTAAATCGGCATTTAAGACGTAAATCTGCGTTTAGATGTAAATCTACGTTTAGACGTAAATCTGCGTTTAGACGTAAATCTGCTTTTTGCAGATCACTTTTTGAGCTGTACAATAGAAGAACATTGTCTTTATACTTCTGCTTAAACTGCGCTTAGACGCAAACTGTGTTTAGACACAAACTGCGCTTAGACGCAATCTGCGCTTAGACGCAAACTGCGGTTAGACGCAATCTGAGTTTAGACGCAATCTGAGTTTAGACGCAATCTGCATTTAGACGCAAACTGCGTTTAGACACTAACTGTGTTTAAACGTAAACTGCACTTAATCATAAGTAATCTTAGAATCGGCTTTTGCATTAAAATAGTTTTTATCGAACGAACGCAGCTTTCGTTTTTAATCGCTAAAAATATTTCCGCTGCACTAATTCACCCCCCCCCCTCTTAGTGCTCTCGATCCTAACAGTTGGTATCAGAGCAAGGTTAACTCTCTAACGGATTAAAACCCAAAGAGAAATGGCATACGCCGGAAACCAAGAGGGGCATTCTATTACGCGTCCACCCATGTTCAGTGGGACGGACTACACCTACTGGAAGACCCGAATGAGGATCTTTCTTATTTCTATGGATTTTGAACTGTGGAATCTTGTCGAAAACGGATTTTCGAAGTCTTCTCTTCCAATGATCGATTGGAATGATTTGGAGAAGAAGGCTTTCGCTCTTAATGCAAAGGCTATGAATGCCTTATTTTGTGCACTTGATAAAAACGAGTTTAACCGTGTTTCAACTTGTGAAACTGCATTTGATATTTGGCACACACTCGAAGCGACCCATGAGGGCACAAGTAGAGTAAAAGAGTCAAAAATCAATTTGCTGTTACATTCTTTCGAACTTTTTCGGATGAAACCGAGTGAAACCATTGGCGACATGTTTACCCGTTTCACGGATGTCGTCAACGGTCTAAAAGGACTCGGAAAGAGCTTTTCGGATTTTGAGCTTGTTAATAAGATACTAAGATCCCTTCCTAAGAGTTGGGATCCTAAAGTCACTGCTATTCAAGAGGCAAAAGATTTGCGAAATTTCCCTCTTGAAGAACTAATCGGGTCATTAATGACCTACGAAATGACTTGTAAAGCTCATGAAGAGCAAGAAGACATCCTTCCAAAGAACAGGAAGGATATGGCACTCAAAACTTCTGAATGCCACTTGAGAGAAAACTCAAGTGATAAGGACTGTGATGATGACTTGGCACTTCTAACAAGAAAGTTTAAAAAGTTCTTTAAAAGAAACAAGTTTAAGAATGATGCAAAGAATAAACTTGAACCCAAGAAGGACCAAGTAATCTGCTATGAATGCAAAAAGCCGGGACACTACAAGAGTGATTGTCCCCAAGTCAAAAGAAGAACGTCAAAGAAAAAGGCGCTTCAAGCAACATGGGATGACTCAAGCGCATCCGAAGAAGAGGAGTCCAACACCGAGCAAGTTGCTCATTACGCCTTAATGGCCATCGAAGATGAGGTAACAAATTTAATAGATTCAGATTTATCATTCGATGAATTATTAAATGCTTTCCATGAATTGTTTAATGAGTGTAAGACTATCAGTAGAAAATACAAATTGCTAAAAAAGGAGCATGATAGTCTTATTTGTAATTTCGATAAGTTAAATGCTGAACATCATGATAGTTTAAGCCCATGCATAAAATGCCATGATATAGAAACTCTCCAAAAAGAAAACTTGCTACTTAAGGACACCTTGAAGAAATTCAAGGTTGGTAGCAAGTCATTGAACATGATCCTTACAAACAAGGGTCACGTTCCCAAAAGAAGTGGAATTGGATTCGTGAGAAGTCCTCACCAAAATCCAACCACCTTCATAAAAGGCTCCATCCTACATATTCGACATCAAGACAAATGTAACTTATGTTGTAAATTTGGACACAAGACACATTGTTGTCCATTCAAGAAAATAAGTCCAAACAAATTGATTTGGGTTCCTAAAGGAACCATGATAAACTCCATGCAACATGATAAACAATGTAGATCTATCTTTGAGGCACCCAAAAGCAAATGGGTACCTAAAAATCATCCTTTCTTGTAGAAACCCACACCATCGCAAGCTAGGAGCAAGAGATGGTACCTTGATAGTGGATGCTCAAGGCATATGACCGGAGATCCATCTCAATTCTCTAAACTCTCTAGCATAGACGAAGGCTATGTCACCTTCGGAGACAACAACAAGGGTAAAATCATTGGCAAAGGAACCATGGGTAACAAATCCAACCTTTTTATTGAAGATGTTCTGTTAGTTGATGGTTTAAAACATAACCTCTTCAGTATTAGTCAATTATGTGATAAAGGATATACTATCAAATTCGAATCTAATGCTTGCATCATTGAAAAACCACATAAAAATATGTCTATGATTGCATTAAAACAAAATAACGTATACACTATTGACATCAATGACTTATGTGATGAAATGTGTTTTGCGTTTATGAATGAGGATGCTTGGCTATGGCATAGAAGATTAGGTCATGCTAGCATGAAACTAATCACTCAAGTATCATCTAGAGAACTTGTAAGAGGAATTCCTCATATCAAGTTCATCAAAGACAATGTATGTGATGCTTGCCAATTAGGTAAACAAATTAAGGGTAGTTTCAAAGTTAAGAATCAAATAAGCACCTCTAGGCCCTTACAATTGATCCATATGGACTTGTTCGGACCAATCTCTACATCGAGTCTAGGAGGTAGCAAATACGCCTTTGTCATTGTTGATGACTACAGCAGATATACATGGACCTACTTCTTAAAACAGAAAAATGAATGCTTTAGATATTTTACCAAGTTTTGTAAACTTGTTCAAAATGAGAAGGAATCTATGATTTTGTCAATTAGAAGTGATCATGGTGGAGAATTTCAAAACCATGATTTCAAAGAATTCTGTGAACTCAATGGATACAACCATAATTTCTCTACTCCAAGAAATCCTCAACAAAATGGGATAGTAGAAAGAAAAAATCAAAATTTACAAGAAATGGCAAGAACCATGTTGAATGAACATGGCCTACCCAAATATTTTTGGGCCGAAGTTGTAAACACTGCATGCTATATTTTGAATAGAGTTCTAGTAAGACCCTTACTCTCCAAAACTCCTTATGAGTTATGGAATAACAAAAAACCCAATGTCTCATATTTTAAAGTCTTTGGGTGTAAGTGTTTTATCTTGAATGAAAAGGATAACTTAGGAAAATTCGATGCTAAATCTGATGAAGGAATCTTTCTTGGTTATTTTTCGGTTTCTAAAGCTTTTCGTATTTTCAATAAAAGAACCTTAATTATTGAAGAATCCATCCATGTTGTTTTCAATGAGATTTCCGAAATTAAGAAGAATGATCTTGATGATGATGTTAACTTTGATTCTTTGAATTTAAACGAAACCCCGTCTCCAACTAGCAACTTGGATGCATCCACTTCCTTACCCAAGGATTGGAAGTATGTAGATGCTCATCCTAAGGAGCTAATCTTAGGAGACACATCAAAGGGGGTTCAAACACGATCCTCTTTTAAGAATTTTTGTGGCAACGCCGCCTTTCTCTCGCAAATTGAACCCAAATGTGTTGATGAAGCCATGAAAGATGATTCATGGATTATCGCAATGCAAGATGAATTGAATCAATTTGAGAGAAATGAGGTGTGGACGCTTGTTCCTAGGCCAAATGACCATTTAGTTATTGGTACTAAATGGGTCTTTAGAAACAAGCAAGATGAAAATGGTATCGTGGTTAGAAACAAGGCTAGATTAGTGGCCAAAGGTTTCAACCAAGAAGAAGGTATCGATTACGAAGAAACCTTCGTACTTGTGGCTCGATTGGAAGCCATAAGGATGCTCCTTGCCTACGCTAGTTGTAATAATTTTAAGTTATTTCAAATGGATGTTAAAAGCGCTTTTCTAAATGGCTTTATTTCCGAAGAAGTTTATGTTGAACAACCTCCTGGATTTGAAAATAATAGCCTCCCTAATCATGTGTTTAGATTAACTAAAGCTCTCTATGGCTTAAAACAAGCCCCAAGGGCTTGGTATGAGAGACTTAGTTCTTTTCTTATCAAAAATAACTTTACAAAAGGCAAGGTTGATACTACATTGTTTATCAAGAATTTTGAAAATAATTTTCTCATTGTTCAGATTTATGTTGATGATATCATCTTTGGCTCTACAAATGAATCTCTTTGTGAATCTTTTACTAAAACTATGAGTCTTGAATACGAAATGAGCTTAATGGGAGAATTAACATTCTTCTTAGGTTTACAAATCAAACAACTAAGCAATGGCATCTTTATTAGTCAAACTAAATATGCCATGAATTTATTAAAAAGGTTTAATATGAACAACTCAAAGGCTAGTAATATTCCTATGAGCACCTCCACTAAGTTAGAAATTGATGAAAGTGGAGAAAGCTTTGATCAAAAAACTTATAGGGGTATGATAGGAAGTTTACTTTACCTCACTGCCACCAGACCAGACATCATGTTCAGTGTAGGACTTTGTGCTAGATTTCAATCAAACCCTAAGATATCTCATCTTAAAGCAGTTAAAAAAATACTTAGATATCTTAATGGAACCACAAATCTAGGATTATGGTACCCAAAATCAGAAAATTTTGAGTTAACAGCTTATGCTGATGCGGACTTCGCTGGCTGTAGACTAGATAGAAAAAGCACATCAGGATCATGTCAATTTTTAGGACATGCCCTTGTTTCCTGGTCATCAAAGAAACAAAGCTCGATTGCTCTATCAACAACCGAAGCTGAATATATTGCAGCAAGTGCATGCTGTGCACAAGTTGTATGGATGAAAAACACTTTAGAAGATTACAAGGTTAATCTTAAAGATATTCCCATTAAATGTGATAACACGAGTGCAATATGCTTAACTAAGAATCCTATACAACACTCAAGAACAAAACATATTGATATTAGACATCACTTTATACGAGATCATGTCACTAATCATGACGTAACCATAGAGTTCATTGATACTAAACATCAACTAGCTGACATTTTTACAAAACCTCTAAGTGAAGAACAATTTGATTTCATTCGAAGAGAATTAGGAATGATGAGTTGTCCGAATAGATAAATTTGTTAAAATTATTTTTCAGACTATATTGAATGATCAAATCACTTGATTGCCATGTGAAAATCTGCAACAAAATCTTGTCCGAATGCATCTTATTTATTCGAATGCTATAAAACAAATTTTCTCGTACACTTTCATGAAAAATAAGTTTCTGAAATAGATTTGATGAAGTGATTCATGTGTATGTATTCCATCCTGCTAAATCTTTACATAGATAATGGCTTATAAAAGGGGAAGAAGTATTAAAGTAATATATGTAAAATTCCTTTATAAGCTTGCTATTATTATTTTCCTAGTATCATAATTACTATGTTTTTTGTTGATGACAAAGGGGGAGATATATGAATTGATAAACACTGCCATGATTAGAAATACTATGAGTGATGCTATAAACACTGCTATGATTATGCCATCCTTGCATCACCAAGAGATATATGAACATGTGCTAAAATTTGCATTATGCCCTGAGTTGATATCTTATCATGTGAAGAAAATGCAAAACTGGCTAGAATATTTCAAATATGTGCATCATGTAATAGCGCTTCACAGCTTTATATGATAATGTTCAAACTACATGATGAATAGTTACAAACACAATCATACAAACTTGATGATGTATGTCAAGCCTTGACATCATCTTTGAAGAGATACATCATGATGAGTATCATGATGGGAGTATTGATAAGTTTAACTGATCTAACTTATCAATACGTCACTTGAATTCTTAGGTCTTGAATTCAAGGTTGACTTATCTCAACTATGGCATATAGACAGGGGGAGTTAAGGATAACTCCATTATCAATTGATTGTCATCATAAAAAAGTGGGAGATTGTTGAATCTCGGATTTTGATGATGAAGTAAATTGTCATTTGATGTCTAATCTATGTGTTGAGATAAGTGTGCAGGATTAACTACGATGAAAGTTAGACAAGCAGCAGGAGTTGCGCCGGAGTCAAGTTCATGATCACGTTGGGAGTTCGAGAGTTCGACGGAAGTTCGGACGGTCGTCGGAGGTTCTGCGAGAACAGATCCGAGAAGTCCAGAAGCTTGCCAAGCGAAGCTCGTCGGAACTTGCCAAGTGGATCGTCGCAAAGTCCAGGAGTTTGCCGGAAGTCCGCAGGAGCATCACCGAGGGTTCATCGGATGATCGACGGAAGTTCGCCGGAAACTTGCCGGAAGAAGCGATTGACGCATCGGAGCAAAGCTGCAGAAATTGTCTTAGATTTAATCGTAGTTAGCACGTTGATTAAGTTGAAAAATGGGAGGTGATCCCATTAGCTTAATCTTGGGGCAATTGGGCCCCTGAAAAGATTGAAATTGGGCCGAATGGAGCTAACTATTCGGACCCTGATTGCACCAGGAGGTGCAACCGCCTAGGCGAGGAGGTGGCACCGCCTGGGCTAAGCCTCCCAGCGAGACTGGGCGGTGCAACCTCCCCAGCTAGGAGGTGGCACCGCTTGAGCTCAGTCTTCGAGCAAGACTGGGCGGTGCAACCTCCCTGACAGAGAGGTGGCACCGCCTGAGCTCAGTCTTCGAGCTAGACTGGGCGGTGCAACCTCCCTGACAGAGAGGTGGCACCGCTTGAGCTCAGTCTTCGAGCAAGACTGGGCGGTGCAACCTCCCTGACAGAGAGGTGGCACCGCCTGAGCTCGGTCTTCGAGCTCTGCCAGGCGGTGCAACCTCTCCAGTCGAGAGGTGCAACCGCCTGATCCCGAAATTCCGGGATTTGATCGTTTTGAGCTCCAAATTTGAATTGGGTTGGGGCCTATAAATACCCCACCCATTCAGCACTGAAGGGATACAGATCCACACCGAATTCTTGATCTTTTCAGTGATTCTAAGAGCTCAAATTTGTCTAAAGTCCAAAAGTTCTCCTCTTTTCTGTTCTTCAAGTCTTGAGTTGTAAAGAGAGGAGAGAAAAGATCTGTAAGGGTTGTCTCCTGAGCCCGTCAAAAGGAGAGAAACTGTAAAAGGGCAGTTGGCCTTCGCCTATTGAAGGAAGGCCCCTAGTTGACGTCGGTGACCTCGCCGGTGGAGGAAGCCAAAAGTGGAGTAGGTCAAGACTGACTGAACCACTCTAAATCTCTGGTTTGCGTTTATTTTGAGCACTTTATCATTACTGCAAACCTCCTACATAGCTACTGCTCTCTGCGCTTTTACGAACAAGTTTCTAAGTTCTAATCTTTCCGAATCTGCATTCAGACGTCAAAAGGTGTTTTCGTACGATCTTTACATTGCAGCTTACATTTACGTCTTGAATCTGTTTATAACTGTGAAATGTCTTCTGCGCTTTTACGAACGAGTTTCCTTGCAGTTTACATTCACATTTTGATTCTATTTATAACTGCAAACTGTCTTCTGCAATTTTACGAACGAGTTTCAACATTTAGACGTAAAACTGCATTTAGACGTAAATCGGCTTTCCTCGCACAATCATCAGATTTCAATTTACGTTTACGTCTTGATTTCAACTGCATACTGTCTTCTGCGAGTATAGAAACGAGTTTCAAAGTTCAGACATAAATCTGCGTTTAAGACGTAAATCTGCGTTTAGACGTAAATCTGTGTTTAGACGTAAATCTACTTTTTGCAGATCACTTTTTGAGCTGTACAATAGCAGCACATTGTCTTTATACTTCTGCTTAAACTGCGCTTAGACGCAAACTGTGTTTAGACGCAAACTGCGCTTAGACGCAATATGCATTTAGACGCAAACTGTGTTTAGACACTAACTGTGTTTAAACGTAAACTGCACTTAATCATAAGTAATCTTAGAATCAGATTTTGCATTAAAATAGTTTTTATCGAACGAACGCAGCTTTCATTTTTAATCGCTGAAAGATTTTAGCTGCACTAATTCACCCCCCCCCCCTCTTAGTGCTCTCGATCCTAACATTCCCCACTTCCGATGTGGGACTAATGGGATATTACACCACTTCCGATATGGGACTAATGGAATATTACACTATCCCCAACTCAATTAGCTTGACGTCCTCGTCAAGGCCCGACATATCCCAGATCGAACCCTAGCATAGTGCATGTGAGGTTTAACTCGGTGGTGGCTCCACGCCGTGATGAGTTCTCTGACTCCATCCACGGGTAGCCCTTTCCAACTGCAGCCCTCTCACCCTGCCCTAATGCTAGGTCGGCTCTGATACCAAATGTCACGACCCGGGTCTGATGAGCTAACTGGCCAATAACTCCATTTTGGTCCTCAATGGCGGACCAAAATGCTTAAGTGGGAGGTAACGTAGTACACTCATCAGGCCCTTATAAGCTAATCATGCACATTCTCCACTTCCGATGTGGGACTAATGAGATATTACATTATCCCCAACTCAATTAGCTTGACGTCCTCGTCAAGGCCCGACATATCCCAGATCGAACCCTAGCATAGTGCATGTGAGGTTTAACTCAGTGGTGGCTCCACGCCGTGATGAGTTCTCTGACTCCATCCACGGGTAGCCCTTTCCAACTGCAGCCCTCTCACCCTGCCCTAATGCTAGGTCGGCTCTGATACCAAATGTCACGACCCGGGTCTGATGAGCTAACTGGCCAATAACTCCATTTTGGTCCTCAACGGCGGACCAAAATGCTTAAGTGGGAGGTAACGTAGTATACTCATCAGGCCCTTATAAGCTAATCACGCACATTCTCCACTTCCGATGTGGGACTAATGAGATATTACATTATCCCCAACTCAATTAGCTTGACGTCCTCGTCAAGGCCCGACATATCCCAGATCGAACCCTAGCATAGTGCATGTGAGGTTTAACACAGTGGTGGCTCCACGCCGTGATGATGATACCAAATGTCACGACCCGGGTCTCATGAGCTAACTGGCTAATAACTCCATTTTGGTCCTCAACGGCGGACCAAAATGCTTAAGCGGGAGGTTACGTATTCCTCGTCAAGGCCCGACATATCCTAGATCGAACCCTAGCATAGTGCATGTGAGGTTTAACTCAGTGGTGGCTCCACGCCGTGATGAGTTCTCTGACTCCATCCACGGGTAGCCCTTTCCTACTGCAGCCCTCTCACCCTGCCCTAATGCTAGGTCGGCTCTGATACCAAATGTCGCTAGGTCGGCTCTGATACCAAATGTCACGACCCGGGTCTCATGAGCTAACTGGCTAATAACTCCATTTTGGTCCTCAACGGCGGACCAAAATGCTTAAGCGGGAGGTTACGTATTCCTCGTCAAGGCCCCTAGCATAGTGCATGTGAGGTTTAACTCAGTGGTGGCTCCACGCCGTGATGAGTTCTCTGACTCCATCCACGGGTAGCCCTTTCCTACTGCAGCCCTCTCACCCTGCCCTAATGCTAGGTCGGCTCTGATACCAAATGTCGCTAGGTCGGCTCTGATACCAAATGTCACGACCCGGGTCTGATGA
The DNA here is from genome assembly GCF_036884655.1 of Musa acuminata AAA Group. Taxonomy (NCBI): domain Eukaryota; kingdom Viridiplantae; phylum Streptophyta; class Magnoliopsida; order Zingiberales; family Musaceae; genus Musa; species Musa acuminata. The sequence goes on along the minus strand of NC_088345.1, from coordinate 33,588,142 downwards.
GTTAACTGGCCAATAACTCCATTTTGGTCCTCAACGGCGGACCAAAATGCTTAAGTGGGAGGTAACGTAGTACACTCATCAGGCCCTTATAAGCTAATCACACACATTCTCCACTTCCGATGTGGGACTAATGGGATATTACATTATCCCCAACTCAATTAACTTGACGTCCTCATCAAGGCTCGACATATCCCAGATCGAACCCTAGCATAGTGCATGTGCCATTTTGGTCCTCAACGGCGGACCAAAATGCTTAAGCGGGAGGTTACGTAGTACACTCATAAGGCCCTTATAAGCTAATCACACACATTCCCCACTTCCGATGTGGGACTAATGGGATATTACACATTCCTCGTCAAGGCCCGACATATCCTAGATCGAACCCTAGCATAGTGCATGTGAGGTTTAACTCAGTGGTGGCTCCACGCCGTGATGAGTTCTCTGACTCCATCCACGGGTAGCCCTTTCCTACTGCAGCCCTCTCACCCTGCCCTAATGCTAGGTCGGCTCTGATACCAAATGTCACGACCCGGGTCTGATGAGCTAACTGGCCAATAACTCTATTTTGGTCCTCAACGGCGGACCAAAATGCTTAAGTGGGAGGTAACGTAGTACACTCATCAGGCCCTTATAAGCTAATCACACACATTCTCCACTTCCGATGTGGGACTAATGAGATATTACATTATCCCCAACTCAATTAGCTTGATGTCCTCGTCAAGGCCCGACATATCCCAGATCGAACCCTAGCATAGTGCATGTGAGGTTTAACTCAGTGGTGGCTCCACGCCGTGATGAGTTCTCTGACTCCATCCACGGGTAGCCCTTTCCTACTGCAGCCCTCTCACCCTGCCCTAATGCTAGGTCGGCTCTGATACCAAATGTCACGACCCGGGTCTGATGAGCTAACTGGCCAATAACTCCATTTTTCCTCGTCAAGGCCCGACATATCCTAGATCGAACCCTAGCATAGTGCATGTGAGGTTTAACTCAGTGGTGGCTCCACGCCGTGATGAGTTCTCTGACTCCATCCACGGGTAGCCCTTTCCTACTGCAGCCCTCTCACCCTGCCCTAATGCTAGGTCGGCTCTGATACCAAATGTCACGACCCTCTCACCCTGCCCTAATGCTAGGTCGGCTCTGATACCAAATGTCACGACCCGGGTCTGATGAGCTAACTGGCCAATAACTCTATTTTGGTCCTCAACGGCGGACCAAAATGCTTAAGTGGGAGGTAACGTAGTACACTCATCAGGCCCTTATAAGCTAATCACACACATTCTCCACTTCCGATGTGGGACTAATGAGATATTACATTATCCCCAACTCAATTAGCTTGATGTCCTCGTCAAGGCCCGACATATCCCAGATCGAACCCTAGCATAGTGCATGTGAGGTTTAACTCAGTGGTGGCTCCACGCCGTGATGAGTTCTCTGACTCCATCCACGGGTAGCCCTTTCCTACTGCAGCCCTCTCACCCTGCCCTAATGCTAGGTCGGCTCTGATACCAAATGTCACGACCCGGGTCTGATGAGCTAACTGGCCAATAACTCCATTTTTCCTCGTCAAGGCCCGACATATCCTAGATCGAACCCTAGCATAGTGCATGTGAGGTTTAACTCAGTGGTGGCTCCACGCCGTGATGAGTTCTCTGACTCCATCCACGGGTAGCCCTTTCCTACTGCAGCCCTCTCACCCTGCCCTAATGCTAGGTCGGCTCTGATACCAAATGTCACGACCCTCTCACCCTGCCCTAATGCTAGGTCGGCTCTGATACCAAATGTCACGACCCTCTCACCCTGCCCTAATGCTAGGTCGGCTCTGATACCAAATGTCACGACCCGGGTCTGATGAGCTAACTGGCCAATAACTCTATTTTGGTCCTCAACGGCGGACCAAAATGCTTAAGTGGGAGGTAACGTAGTACACTCATTAGGCCCTTATAAGCTAATCACACACATTCTCCACTTCCGATGTGGGACTAATGAGATATTACATTATCCCCAACTCAATTAGCTTGATGTCCTCGTCAAGGCCCGACATATCCCAGATCGAACCCTAGCATAGTGCATGTGAGGTTTAACTCAGTGGTGGCTCCGCGCCGTGATGAGTTCTCTGACTCCATCCACGGGTAGCCCTTTCCTACTGCAGCCCTCTCACCCTGCCCTAATGCTAGGTCGGCTCTGATACCAAATGTCACGACCCGGGTCTGATGAGCTAACTGGCCAATAACTCTATTTTGGTCCTCAACGGCGGACCAAAATGCTTAAGTGGGAGGTAACGTAGTACACTCATCAGGCCCTTATAAGCTAATCACACACATTCTCCACTTCCGATGTGGGACTAATGAGATATTACATTATCCCCAACTCAATTAGCTTGATGTCCTCGTCAAGGCCCGACATATCCCAGATCGAACCCTAGCATAGTGCATGTGAGGTTTAACTCAGTGGTGGCTCCACGCCGTGATGAGTTCTCTGACTCCATCCACGGGTAGCCCTTTCCTACTGCAGCCCTCTCACCCTGCCCTAATGCTAGGTCGGCTTTGATACCAAAGGTCACGACCCGGGTCTGATGAGCTAACTAGCCAATAACTCCATTTTGGTCCTCAACGGCGGACCAAAATGCTTAGGTGGGAGGTTACGTAGTACACTCATAAGGCCCTTATAAGCTAATCACACACATTCCCCACTTCCGATGTGGGACTAATGGGATATTACACATTAGCATAGTGCACTATCCCAGATCGAACCCTAGCATAGTGCATGTGCCATTTTGGTCCTCAACGGCGGACCAAAATGCTTAAGCGGGAGGTTACGTAGTACACTCATAAGGCCCTTATAAGCTAATCACACACATTCCCCACTTCCGATGTGGGACTAATGGGATATTACACATTCCTCGTCAAGGCCCGACATATCCTAGATCGAACCCTAGCATAGTGCATGTGAGGTTTAACTCAGTGGTGGCTCCACGCCGTGATGAGTTCTCTGACTCCATCCACGGGTAGCCCTTTCCTACTGCAGCCCTCTCACCCTGCCCTAATGCTAGGTCGGCTCTGATACCAAATGTCACGACCCGGGTCTGATGAGCTAACTGGCCAATAACTCTATTTTGGCCCTCAACGGCGGACCAAAATGCTTAATTGGGAGGTAACGTAGTACACTCATCAGGCCAACTGGCCAATAACTCTATTTTGGCCCTCAACGGCGGACCAAAATGCTTAATTGGGAGGTAACGTAGTACACTCATCAGGCCCTTATAAGCTAATCACACACATTCTCCACTTCCGATGTGGGACTAATGAGTAGTACACTCATCAGGCCCTTATAAGCTAATCACACACATTCTCCACTTCCGATGTGGGACTAATGAGATATTACATTATCCCCAACTCAATTAGCTTGATGTCCTCGTCAAGGCCCGACATATCCCAGATCGAACCCTAGCATAGTGCATGTGAGGTTTAACTCAGTGGTGGCTCCACGCCGTGATGAGTTCTCTGACTCCATCCACGGGTAGCCCTTTCCTACTGCAGCCCTCTCACCCTGCCCTAATGCTAGGTCGGCTTTGATACCAAATGTCACGACCCGGGTCTGATGAGCTAACTGGCCAATAACTCCATTTTGGTCCTCAACGGCGGACCAAAATGCTTAGGTGGGAGGTAACGTAGTACACTCATCAGGCCCTTATAAGCTAATCACACACATTCTCCACTTCCGATGTGGGACTAATGAGTAGTACACTCATCAGGCCCTTATAAGCTAATCACACACATTCTCCACTTCCGATGTGGGACTAATGAGATATTACATTATCCCCAACTCAATTAGCTTGATGTCCTCGTCAAGGCCCGACATATCCCAGATCGAACCCTAGCATAGTGCATGTGAGGTTTAACTCAGTGGTGGCTCCACGCCGTGATGAGTTCTCTGACTCCATCCACGGGTAGCCCTTTCCTACTGCAGCCCTCTCACCCTGCCCTAATGCTAGGTCGGCTTTGATACCAAATGTCACGACCCGGGTCTGATGAGCTAACTGGCCAATAACTCCATTTTGGTCCTCAACGGCGGACCAAAATGCTTAGGTGGGAGGTTACGTAGTACACTCATAAGGCCCTTATAAGCTAATCACACACATTCCCCACTTCCGATGTGGGACTAATGGGATATTACACATTAGCATAGTGCACTATCCCAGATCGAACCCTAGCATAGTGCATGTGCCATTTTGGTCCTCAACGGCGGACCAAAATGCTTAAGCGGGAGGTTACGTAGTACACTCATAAGGCCCTTATAAGCTAATCACACACATTCCCCACTTCCGATGTGGGACTAATGGGATATTACACATTCCTCGTCAAGGCCCGACAACTAGCATAGTGCATGTGAGGTTTAACTCAGTGGTGGCTCCACGCCGTGATGAGTTCTCTGACTCCATCCATGGGTAGCCCTTTCCTACTGCAGCCCTCTCACCCTGCCCTAATGCTAGGTCGGCTCTGATATCAAATGTCACGACCCGGGTCTGATGAGCTAACTGGCCAATAACTCTATTTTGGTCCTCAACGGCGGACCAAAATGCTTAAGTGGGAGGTAACGTAGTACACTCATCAGGCCCTTATAAGCTAATCACACAAATTCTCCACTTCCGATGTCGGACTAATGAGATATTACATTATCCCCAACTCAATTAGCTTGATGTCCTCGTCAAGGCCCGACATATCCCAGATCGAACCCTAGCATAGTGCATGTGAGGTTTAACTCAGTGGTGGCTCCACGCCGTGATGAGTTCTCTGACTCCATCCACGGGTAGCCCTTTCCTACTGCAGCCCTCTCACCCTGCCCTAATGCTAGGTCGGCTCTGATACCAAATGTCACGACCCGGGTCTGATGAGCTAACTGGCCAATAACTCCATTTTGGTCCTCAACGGCGGACCAAAATGCTTAGGTGGGAGGTAACGTAGTACACTCATCAAGCCCTTATAAGCTAATCACACACATTCTCCACTTCCGATGTGGGACTAATGAGATATTACATTATCCCCAACTCAATTAGCTTGATGTCCTCGTCAAGGCCCGACATATCCCAGATCGAACCCTAGCATAGTGCATGTGAGGTTTAACTCAGTGGTGGCTCCACGCCGTGATGATGATACCAAATGTCACGACCCGGGTCTGATGAGCTAACTGGCTAATAACTCCATTTTGGTCCTCAACGGCGGACCAAAATGCTTAAGCGGGAGGTAACGTAGTACACTCATTAGGCCCTTATAAGCTAATCACACACATTCCCCACTTCCGATGTGGGACTAATGGGATATTACACATTTCTCGTCAAGGCCCGACATATCCTAGATCGAACCCTAGCATAGTGCATGTGAGGTTTAACTCAGTGGTGGCTCCACGCCGTGATGAGTTCTCTGACTCCATCCACGGGTAGCCCTTTCCTACTGCAGCCCTCTCACCCTGCCCTAATGCTAGGTCGGCTCTGATACCAAATGTCACGACCCGGGTCTGATGAGCTAACTGGCCAATAACTCCATTTTGGTCCTCAACGGCGGACCAAAATACTTAAGCGGGAGGTCAAACAGGAGATATATCTAATGCAAGGCTAGAACAATTCAAAGTTCCTCATATTCAAAGCAAATGTAGAGATAAAAATGACAGTGATAAAAGATTAGGATACTTGCAATAGGAAATATTAGAACAATTACAGGAGAAACGATCAGGAAACTTGCAATAGAAAGGATCGAAACATTTGCAATAGAAAGGATCGAAATAAGCGGGAAACTTGCAATAAGAAATATCAGAGCAATTATTGGAGAAACGATCAGGGAACTTGCAATTCACACATGATTGAGTCTTTTGTGGTGACTTCCGATTTCAAATCCAAATGTCTTAACCCTCTTGTTATTACTTTCTGATTCATTTCCAATCATATTTTTATTGCTAAACTTATCCTTATCATTTTTGCCATATATCTTCATAAATTCTTTTCATTGTTGCCAATAATAATTAGCCTCTACTTCCAATATAAGGTAGCAAAAGAAATCTTTTGATCATTAGAACAATTTTGTATATCAAATATCTTCTCCATTTGCATCATCCATTTTTTTCTACCACCAATGAAATTAGGTTCATCATGCTTCTGCTGCGCCACTCTGATTCAATATCCCCAATCAATCCTTTCATTCCCCTTAATTAATCAGAAACAAATGAAATAGGAGGACTAAATGTCCTCATCATCCCAGATTCCTAAAATGCATCAAAGAAAATTTCCACTAATCACTATAGTTCATTAGACCTCAATATATTTTGCACGTCAACATATCAAATATTTCAGTAATCCTCAAACCACCTCTGTCACGCCCCCTCAAAATATCCATGATATTTAAAACTTTCAACACAAACCAATCCAGGATCCAAACTAACATTTGAGGACACTGAAAACATTCTATCAAATTCGCATCTATAAAACCTGTGCAGTTTATAATCATATATCACATCACTCGATAATTCACATTTATGGTAACCCAAGCCAACTTGACAAACATGAACAACATTTATAAATCCACCAGCTAAATAAATTATACAATCAAAACTCCAACTATTCACCACAAGTTCATATCGTCATAAATTAGACTTAACATTCCGAAATTCCAAATAAGAGAGATCTTCTAACACTTTTACACAGTATATCCATTTCGATTCATCAACAACATTTCATTACATACAAAATATGCTTATACAATAATAGCATAACAACCAACAAGACTTGCCCATAATTCTAAATAGCTCTCCACTGCCTCAGCCCAATTCAAACATCTCAAAGAGTAACGAGCTGACCTGAAAGATTTATATAACAACGGAGTGAGCTAAAAACAGCTCAGCAAGTAACAAAGCATATTCAGAACAAAAGGAACAATTTCAAACAAGTAAGATATCATAATGCAAGGCAGAATACAAGAATTCTCAAGGATACCATCTCATTAGATACAAAATCATATGTGTCATGTCATTCAAAACATATTTGGTTCATAACAAATGGAGCATAGAGTAATTGGAGCATACCAATAGCGTATGAAATGTTCCGAAGCATATCAATGACAAATGAAACATTTAGAGCATAACAATAGCAAATGAAACATTTCGGAGCATAACAAAGGCATATGAAATGTTTCGGAGCTTATCAATAACAAATGAAACATTTTGGAGCATAACAAAGGCATATGAAATTTTTCGGAGCATATCAATAACAAATGAAACATTTCGGAGCTTATCAATGGCGTATGAAATGTTCCGGATCATATCAATGGCATATGGAACATTTCGGAGCATATCAATAACAAATACCAAACAGAAGCTCAAACGTCGTCTTTGACGTTGCATTCATATCATTCTTATCCAAAGCATGTACAGAAACACATAACCAAAGCTCTGGATATCATATCAAACAAACAGAAGGTGTAGTGGGATCTCAAACAGAACGTGATTCATCCATTTCTGAATGACCACCAGACATAATCTAGAGCATCGCTGGCTCTAAGCACATACCCTTTACCTTTTCTGGCAAAGGTCCAGACAATCCCACAAACACCAGAGTACAAGAGGGCAGTTTTAACAATAATTAGCATATATCGGAAGCACACGCGGAACAACAAAACATACATGTGCCTTATCGAGACAATACGATGCAAGGAACAAATATCTCACAATTGTATTCAGATTTGGAATGAAATGAAAGCAAGGGTATACAGGGATTCCAAGCAATCATATTAGCTCAATTGAATAAGAAAGCTAAAGAATGTCAATTTCCAAAGAAATGAAACCAGAATATACGAAATTGACCAAAGCTCGATTTCTGGCAGAATTCAAGAGGCACATTGAACAAATGATTCAAACTATCAATTGTGCTCCAATTTACTCAGAAATATATCATTAGAAAGATATTTCAATTTGTTTTCAGATAAAACAAGACTCGTATGAATCGAAGTTTCCAACATCGACTTGCAGGCAGATCAGTATCAAAAGGTCAGAATATCAGAAGTTGCACAGATTCGAATCGTTACGTCTAAACAAGAGATATATCAAAAGAAAGGCTAGAACAATTCAAAGTTCCTCATATTCAAAACAAATGTAGAGATAAAGTTGCAGTAAGTAAAGATCAGGACACTTGCAATAGGAAAGATAGAAAGCTTGCAATAGGAAGGATAGGAACACTTGCCTTTCAAAGATTTCGATCCGAAGATCCAAAGAATGTGCCAGCCCAAATCCTTCTACTTTTCCTCCGTGTCCTCTCTCTCTGTTTCGTTTTCTACACATCTTTTCTTTTTCCTCCACAATTGCAGCTCATGCATAACATAGAGACATAGCCACCTGCTCTCTCTTACTCTCATTCCTTCGTTTTCTTTTTCAAACATAGTTGTCGCAGCCATCGCTGCTGCCACTACCACAGTCATAGCCATGACCGCAGCCCCTTCCACTGTACTACTTCCTTGCTCCCTTCTCTCGCAGACATAACTACTGCATATGCAGTCGCTGCCACTGCAGCCGCAATCCCGTCCGCAGCCCCTTTTTCCCCTTTCATTTCTTTTCTTTCCCAGCTGCAACTGCCGCAGCCGCAGTCGCAGCCATGGCCGCAGCCACCACAGCCGCAGCCTCTTCTTCCTCCCCTGCTCTATTTTCTCTCCTTCTCTTCCAGCTGCAACTGCCACTGCCACAGCTGCCTCCCCTTCTCCTCTTCCTCTCTTCTTCCCTTTTCCATTCTCTTCTTCTTCCTTTCCTTCTCTTCTTTCCCAGCTGCACTGCTGCAGTCGCAGCCTCAGCCACGGCCACAGCCTCTTCTTCCTCCCCTGCTCATCTTCTTCTCCTTCTTCTCTTCCAACTGCAGCTGCCATCGCCGCAGCCGCAGCCCCTTCTTTCCCTTCTCTTCTTCCTCTCCTTCCCTTCTTCCTTTCTCTTCCTCTTTCCCTGCCATAGCTGCAGCTGCCACTGCCGCAACCGCAGCTACTTCTTTCCCTTCTCCTCTTCCTTCTCCTTCCTTTCTTCTTCTTCTCTCCCCGCTGCAACTGCTGCAGTCGCGGCCGCAGCCACGGCCGTAACCTCTCCTTCCTCCCCTGCTCATCTTCCTCTTCTTCTTCTCTTCCAGCTGCAGCTGCCATCGCCGCAGCTGCAGCCCCTTCTTCCCCGGCGTCACACACACCCTCTCCTTTGTTTCCTCTGCAGGAAATAGAGGTATCACAACCTCTTCTCCTGCTTCCTCTTCTTCTTCTCTTCCTCTTCTTCTTCTTCTCCTCTTCGAACGCCCCACACCTCTCCTCTGTTTCCACCTGCAGGAAACAGAGGTGCTGCAGCCCTAGCTACTGCCACCTCCCGCTCCTCTCCCTCGTCCCTCTATTTTCCCTCTTCTTCTCCTTCTCTTCTTCTCCTCTTCCCTTTTCCTCCCCAACGCCACACACCTCCTCGCTGCAGCCTTGCCGCAGCTATCCTCCTCTCTTCTTCTTCTTCTTCTTCTTCCCTTCTCTCTTCTTTTCCCTCTTCTTCTTCTTTCTTCTCTCCTTACGCCCCACTGCTCCTCTCTGTTTCTCGAAAGAAACAGAGAGTGCATGGGAGGCGGTGGGATAAAATCGAAATTTTCGGTTTTCTTTATTTTCTTTTCATTTTATAACTTAGCTGTTTAGTCCTTGAAATTTTTATATTTACATATAGGTCCTCAAATTTACATATAAATCCTTATTAATAAATTTTCAAAAGTGAGGGATATTACACTCTCCCCCCCCCCCTTAAAAGAAAATTTAGTTCTCTAAATTGATCATAACTCAATCGATGAAAAGATGAGGATTATGATTTCTTATAAGGGCCTGATGAGTGTACTACGTAACCTGCCGCTTAAGCATTTTGGTCCGCCGTTGAGGACCAAAATGGAGTTATTGGCTAGTTAGCTCATCAGACCCGGGTCGTGACATTTGGTATCAGAGCCGACCTAGCATTAGGGCAGGGTGAGAGGGCTGCAGTAGGAAAGGGCTACCCGTGGATGGAGTCAGAGAACTCATCACGGCGTGGAGCCACCACTGAGTTAAACCTCACATGCACTATGCTAGGGTTCGATCTGGGATATGTCGGGCCTTGACGAGGATGTCAAGCTAATTGAGTTGGGGATAGTGTAATATCCCATTAGTCCCACATCGGAAGTGGGGAATGTGTGTGATTATCTTATAAGGGCCTGATGAGTGTACTACGTAACCTCCCGCTTAAGCATTTTGGTCCGCCGTTGAGGACCAAAATGGAGTTATTGGCTAGTTAGCTCATCAGACCCGAGTCGTGACATTTGGTATCAGAGCCGACCTAGCATTAGGGAAGGTTGAGAGGGCTGTAGTAGGAAAGGGCTACCCGTGGATGGAGTCAGAGAACTCATCACGGCGTGGAGCCACCACTGAGTTAAACCTCACATGCACTATGTTAGGGTTCGATCTGGGTTATGTTCAACCTTGACGAGGATGTCAAGCTAATTGAGTTGGGGATAGTGTAATTGAGTTGGGTTACGTAACCTCCCGCTTAAGCATTTTGGTCCTCAACGGTCGTGACATTTGGTATCAGAGCCGACCTAGCATTAGGGTAGGTTGAGAGGGCTGTAGTAGGAAAGGGCTACCCGTGGATGGAGTCAGAGAACTCATCACGGCGTGGAGCCACCACTGAGTTAAACCTCACATGCACTATGTTAGGGTTCGATCTGGGTTATGTTCAACCTTGACGAGGATGTCAAGCTAATTGAGTTGGGGATAGTGTAATTGAGTTGGGTTACGTAACCTCCCGCTTAAGCATTTTGGTCCTCAACGGTCGTGACATTTGGTATCAGAGCCGACCTAGCATTAGGGTAGGTTGAGAGGGCTGTAGTAGGAAAGGGCTACCCGTGGATGGAGTCAGAGAACTCATCACGGCGTGGAGCCACCACTGAGTTAAACCTCACATGCACTATGTTAGGGTTCGATCTGGGTTATGTTCGACCTTGACGAGGATGTCAAGCTAATTGAGTTGGGGATAGTGTAATATCCCATTAGTCCCACATCAGAAGTGGGGAATGTGTATGATTAGCTTATAAGGGCATGATGAGTGTACTACGTAACCTCCCGCTTAAGCATTTTGGTCCTCCGTTGAGGACCAAAATGGAGTTATTGGCCAGTTAGCTCATTAGACCCGGGTCGTGACAGGTGGTATCAGAGCATGATTTGAGAATCACTAAGAATATTCTTTTTTGAGGTTTATTGACTATTATTTATAGATTAATCAAAGCAAATGTTCTTTTGATGTTTTAGGAAGCGAGGATGACGAGATCATCTGGTTCTCCTGTTGCATCTACTGTTAAGCATTTTGGTCCGCCGTTGAGGACCAAAATGGAGTTATTGGCTAGTTAGCTCATCAGACCCGAGTCGTGACATTTGGTATCAGAGCCGACCTAGCATTAGGGCAGGTTGAGAGGGCTGTAGTAGGAAAGGGCTACCCGTGGATGGAGTCAGAGAACTCATCACGGCGTGGAGCCACCACTGAGTTAAACCTCACATGCACTATGTTAGGGTTCGATCTGGGTTATGTTCGACCTTGACGAGGATGTCAAGCTAATTGAGTTGGGGATAGTGTAATATCCCATTAGTCCCACATCAGACCGTTTAAGCATTTTGGTCCAACGTTGAGGACCAAAATGGAGTTATTGGCCAGTTAGCTCATCAGACCCGGGTCGTGATAGGTGGTATCAGAGCATGATTTGAGAATCACTAAGAATATTCTTTTTTGAGGTTTATTGACTATTATTTAGAGATTGATCAAAGCAAATGTTCTTTTGATGTTTTAGGAAGCGAGTATGACGAGATCATCTGGTTCTCCTGTTGCATCTACTGTTAAGCATTTTGGTCCGCCGTTGAGGACCAAAATGGAGTTATTGGCTAGTTAGCTCATCAGACCCGAGTCGTGACATTTGGTATCAGAGCCGACCTAGCATTAGGGCAGGTTGAGAGGGCTGTAGTAGGAAAGGGCTACCCGTGGATGGAGTCAGAGAACTCATCACGGCGTGGAGCCACCACTGAGTTAAACCTCACATGCACTATGTTAGGGTTCGATCTGGGTTATGTTCGACCTTGACGAGGATGTCAAGCTAATTGAGTTGGGGATAGTGTAATATCCCATTAGTCCCACATCAGAAGTGGGGAATGTGTATGATTAGCTTATAAGGGCCTGATGAGTGTACTACGTAACCTCCCGCTTAAGCATTTTGGTCCACCGTTGAGGACCAAAATGGAGTTATTGGCCAGTTAGCTCATCAGACTCGGGTCGTGACAGGTGGTATCAGAGCATGATTTGAGAATCACTAAGAATATTCTTTTTTGAGGTTTATTGACTATTATTTAGAGATTGATCAAAGCAAATGTTCTTTTGATGTTTTAGGAAGCGAGGATGACGAGATCATCTGGTTCTCCTGTTGCATCTACTGTTGATCAATTGAGTGGTATCATGCGGACTTCGGAGACTATGGCACAAGTGATGCAACAACAACAACAACCTATCCAACAAGGAAGTAATGATGGAACAGAGACATCAAACCAGATGGGGTTGGGAATTGGATAGTTTAAGAAGCTTAGTCCTCCCAGTTTTAGTGGTGAGTCTGATCCAATGGTGGCAGGACGATGGATGATGCAGATAGAGAAAATATTTGATGCTTTAAATTACCCTAATGATCGAAAGGTTTTTCTTGCCACCTTTATGCTGGAAGGAGAAGCTGAACACTGGTGGAGAATGATTAAGAGGATGTCTGAAATCAAACATGAGCCAATGACATGGAAGTTATTCAAAGAAAAGTTTAACGATAAATATTTTCCAGATTGTATGAGAGAGCAAAAAGAATTGGAGTTCTTGAATCATATCCAGGGAAGTATGACGGTTACAAAGTATGAATCTAAATTCACTGAGCTCTCCAGGTTTGCCACACATATGACTAATGATGAATCTAGAAAAGCAAGAAGGTTTGAAAGGGGATTACGACCAGTAATAAGAAGCCAAATGTCAGCTTTAAAATTACAAACATATGCTGATACGGTAGAAAGAGCTTTAAAAATTGAAAGAGATATGGAGGAAATTCAAGAAATCATTGGCAAGGACAAAAGGGACAAATTTACTAGCAAAAGCAGGAGAGAAAATGAATATGAAGCTAGTAACAAGAGGTTTAAGACATCTGGATTTGAGAAAAGGAAACCATTATGGAGGACTCAGTTATGTGCAAAATGTGGATTAAATCATGAAACAAGTCAGTGTTTTCGGGTGACTGGAGCATGTTTTGGTTGTGGAAAGCTAGATCATCAATTAAGAGATTGCCCACTGAAAAGGAAGAAAGAGCCACTGTCTCCTAGACCCTCAGCCCATGCTAGAGTGTACGCTATCACTGAACAAGATTCTAAAGCTTCTAAATCAGTGGGGAAGGTATTCTTCATGTTTCTAAAAGAAATGCAAAAGTTTTGTTTGATCCCGGCTCCAACTTATCGTTTGTTTCACAATACTTTGCTTGTCACTTGGATATTCTACCTAAACCCCTGGATTATATGTTATATGTAACAACTGCTGTTGGAGATTCATTGGCAACAAACTTGGTCTACCCATCTTGTTTGATCTCTATTAGAGACCACGAACTCCTTGCTGATTTGATTCTCCTAGAGATCCAGGGCTTTGATATTATACTTGGCATGGATTGGTTATCTTCTCATCACGCTAGTATTGATTGTTACAAAAAAATAATTACTTTCTGCATACCAGATCAGCCTATATTTTTCTTTGAGGGCATTAGGCATGATTTGTCTCCTTGCTTGATATCAGCACTTCAAGTTTATCGTCTTATGCAGAAAGGTTGTTTTTGTTATATGGTGTGTGTAAAGGAGCATTCAAATCAGGAAACCCACCTAGATGAAATTGTAGTGGTCAAAGAATTCCCTGATGTATTCCCAGATGACTTGCCTAGTTTACCTCTAGATAGAGAGTGTGAATTTGCTATTGATCTGGTCTCCAGTACAACCCCAATATCTAAGCCTCCCTATAGGATGGCACCACTCGAGCAAGAGGAATTAAAGAAGCAAATACAAGAATTATTAGATAAGGGTTTTATACGACCCAGTGTATCCCCATGGGGTGCTCCGGTACTATTAGTGAAGAAGAAGGAAGGAACATTGAGGGTTTGTATTGATTATAGACAGTTGAATCAGGTGACCATAAAAAATAAGTATCCCATACCTAGAATTGATGATTTGTTTGATCAACTGTAGGGTACACAAGTATTCTCTAAGATTGACCTGAGGTCAGGTTACTATCAGTTGAAGATCAAGGAGGAGGATATTTCAAAAACAGCTTTCAGAACTCGATATGGTCATTATGACTTCTTGGTGATGCCTTTTGGTTTGACAAATGCCCCTGCAGCTTTTATGGAACTAATGAATAGGATATTTCAACCGCTCTTGGATATCTGTGTAATTGTATTTATTGATGACATATTGGTGTATTCAAAGAGTAATTAGGAGCATGAGGAACACTTGAGAGATGTGTTGTCCATACTAAGAGAAAAGAAGTTGTATGCGAAGTTCAGCAAATGTGAATTTTGGTTGAATGAAGTTGCTTTCTTAGGCCATGTGATTTCAGGGAAGGGTATATCTGTTGATCCAAGGAAAATAGAAGCTGTAGTTGAATGGGAAGTACCAACAAATGTAATAGAAGTTCGAAGCTTTTTGGGCATGGCAGGTTATTACAGGAGATTTGTGGAGGGATTTTCTCGAATCGCTCAACCTCTCACCAACCTCACTAAAAAGAATATGAAATTTGTATGGGGTGATGATTGTGAGCAAAGTTTTCAAGAGTTAAAAAGAAGATTGACTAGTGCCCCTATTCTCACTATTCCAAGTGGTAGTGAGGGATTTGTAGTTTATACTAATGCTTCAAGAAAAGGCCTAGGATGTGTTTTGATGCAGGAAGGGAGAGTAATTGCTTATGCTTCTAGGCAACTTAAAGGTTATGAATTAAATTATCCAACTCATGATTTGGAATTAGCAGCAATTATTTTTGCTCTAAAGATTTGGAGACATTATTTGTATGGTCGACAGTTTGAAATCTTCACTGATCACATGAGTTTAAAATATATTTTCACTCAGAAAGAGTTAAACATGAGGCAGCGAAGATGGATAGAACTTCTGAAGGATTATGATTGTGCTATCCGTTATCACCCGGGCAAAGCCAATGTTGTAGCTGATGCACTTAGTTGGAAATCTACAAGTTTTATGGCTAGTCTGGTTGTGAAGTAATGGAAGTTATTAGAAGAAAATTTTGATTTGAAAGTTTTGAGGAAAGAGCAAGACTCGATGATATTGATGGCCTCCATTCAAGTGCAATCTGATCTTATTCAACAAATTAAGGAAGGACAATTACGAGATCCACATTTAATCTACTTGAGGAATGAAGTAGAAAAGGAATTGAAGCCACAATTTCAAGTTTCAAAGGATGGCCTATTGAGATTTGGGGAGAGGGTATGTGTACCAAATGAACCAGATATCAAGAATCAAATCTTAAAGGAAAGTCATACTTCAAAGTACACCATACATCCTGGGAGCACTAAGATGTATAGAGATCTTCAAAGTCATTATTGGTGGGAAGGCATGAAGAAGGAAATTGCAATGTATGTTTCAAAATGTTTGACTTGTCAGCAAATCAAAGTAGAACACCAAAGACCTGGAGGGTTGTTACAACCTTTAGATATTCCTAAATGGAAATGGGAATGCATTACTATGGATTTTGTTTCAAGACTACCCAGAACCTCTAAAAAGCATGATGCTATTTGGGTTATCATTGATAGGTTAACAAAATCTGCACATTTCCTACCGATTAATATGACTTATTCGCTTGATAGACTTGCAGATTTATATGTCAGTGAAATAGTAAGACTTCATGGTATTCCAAAGGAGATCATCTCTGATAGAGACTCCAGATTTCTCTCTAGATTCTGGAGAAGATTATAGGAATCTATGGGCACTAAAGTTAAGTTTAGTACTACATATCATCCTCAGACTGATGGTCAGTCAGAAAGAACAATTCAAACACTTGAGGATTTGCTTAGAGCCTATGTTATGGATTGGAAAGGTGAATGGGATTAGGATATTTCACTTGTTGAGTTCACTTATAATAATAGTTATCATTCAAGTATTCAGATGGCTCCTTATGAAGCTTTATATGGGCGAAAGTGCATAACACCTATATGTTGGGAGGAAGTTGGTGACAGAAAGCTGTTAGCACCGGACAAGGTACAAAAACTTCCGAGAAAATTCAAGTTATAAGGAAAAGGTTAAAAACTGCTCAGAGTCGTCAAAAGAGTTATGCCGACAATAGAAGACGAGATATTGAGTTTGAAATCGGAGATTTTGTATTCTTGAAAGTCTCCCCTTCCAAAGGCATTATAAGGTTTGGGAAAAAAGGAAAGTTAAGCCCCAGATTTATTGGACCTTTTGAGGTTCTTGAGAGGATTGGTTCTGTCACTTACAGGATTGCCTTGCCACCAGCATTGAGTCATGTCTATGATATATTTCATGTCTCGATGATTAGGAAGTATATATATGACCCTTCTCACATCATTAAGTATGAGCTGGTGGAGATTGATAAAGATTTATCTTATATGGAAGAGCCTATTCAGATTGTTGATAAGAAAGAAAAAGTCCTAAGGAATCGGGTTATCCCACTGGTTCAAGTAATTTGGAGATATCATTCTGGAGAGGAGACAACTTGGGAGCTAGAGGAGGAAATGAAAAAGGTGTATCCCAGTCTTTTCATCGATAGAGGTACGATAAATTTAGAGGACTAAATTTTTCTTTTAAGGGGGGGAGAGTGTAACACCCCTCATTTCCGAATTTTCGTATAAATTTCTGGTGATAATGTAAGCATTTATTTTAAATTGACAAAAGAAATAGAGTATGAATCAGAGGTAACTTATTTGTAAGATTTGGGAGATCTGTTCAAAAAAAAAAAAGAAAGAATCTGAGGACCTATATGTAAACCCTAAGGACCTAATCGTGAATATGATAAAAATAAGGACTAAACTGCAAAACGTACAAAATGACAAATTCCACCGTTTAAGCCTCTCTGCCTTCGTTCTTAAGGAAGCAGAGAAAGCAGCTCATGGGTGATCAGGGAAAGAAAGAAAGAAGAAGAAGAAGAAGAAGAACAAGAAGAAGAAAAAAAAAATTGGGGTTTTTATGGTTCTTGCATTAATCTTTTCACTTCGGGTCAAAATTCTCAAAGGCAAGTGTTCTAACCCCATCCTACAGAATTTATTGTCTCTGTTTTTATGTTGATTCAAAATAAATTGAAGGATTTCTATTTAGAAACTGATATATCTCCCTTTGGACATAGAACCATGGATTATGAAGTTTTTTCGGTAAACTGACCCCTATACACTGTTTCAGCTATAAGTATTAGCACAAAATGTGAATTCAGGCAGGAACTATTTTGTTTGAAATTATACTCGTATATCTTCCTTTTGACACTGATTTTGTAGATTTTGGACACCTAATACTTACCCAAACATCTGTTTCAAATGAGCCTATAGACGTTGTAAAACAGGGTTCAAGATTTCTGACCTGTCGATACTAAAATGCCTATAACTCCCTGTTTTAAATTCTGATTTGTACCAAACTGATTTTATTTGAAACTAGATTTGAAAATCTTTCTTTTGACATATAGTTTGGAAATTTTGGAATTCAATTACCTACCCTATTATCTGTTGAATCCGACCCTATAAATTCTGCAAAACAGTGATTGTGTTTTTGACCTTGTGTTACCAAATCAAAGGTAACTCCGTGTTGGGAGCCCTGTTTCATATGAAATTTGTTCCATCATAATATAGATTGATATATGGTTTGACCATAGCTTTCTTATGGGTATTGGAGCATAATTGATATTCTGAAATATTTGTTTGATGTGCCACTGGATTGAAAGGACATCTGTCAGGAACCAAATATGTAAGATTGAAAGGACAATTGTGTTTATGCTCCTAATGATATTATGTCTATGCCCCATCTGTCAGGAACCATCTCCTCAGAGGTCGACGGGAGAGGTTTTGGTCACTCGGGGCGCAAAAAGGAGTGCAACACCAGGACTTCCCAAGGGGTCACCCATCCTAGTACTACTCTCGCCCAAGCACACTTAACTTCGGAGTTCTAATGGGATCCGGTGCTGGTATGATGGCAGTAATTTTGTTTGCGTCTTCCCTCGCCTTTGTGCATGTCGTGGACGGCGTATGGAGCCCCCAAACCTCTCGAACGATCTCGGAATCGCCATTGTCGGATCTCTCTAATGCCCACCGCGTACCGGACATGGCAAGCCGAAACCATCGGGACTTTCTCGAACGAACTCGGAATCGCTATTGTGACCCCATTCCGGAAACCTCTCTCCGAGCCCCACGAGAATGACTGCGTAGCGGTCAAGGCAAATTCCGAGGCCTGAAACCATCGCCTCGGAGGTCGACGGGAGAGGTTTTGGTTGCTCGGGGCGCAAAAAGGAGTGCAACACGAGAACTTCCCAGGGGGTCACCACTCCTAGTACTACTCTCGCCCAAGCACATTTAACTTCGGAGTTCTGATGGGATCCGATGCTTTAGTGCTGGTATGATCGCACTCGTTTTGTGTGCGTCGTCCCTCGCCTTTGTGCACGTCGCGGACGGCGTATGGAGCCCCCAAACCTCTCGAACGATCTCGGAATCGCCATTATCGGATATCTTCGATGCCCACCACGTACCGGACACGGCAAGCCGAAACAATCGGGACTTTCTCGAATGAACTCGGAAACGCTATTGCGACTCCATTCTGGAAACCTCTCTCCGAGCCCCACTAGACTGACTACGTAGCGGTCACGGCAAATTCCGATGCCCGAAACCATCGCCTCGGAGGTCGACGGGAGAGGTTTTGGTCGCTCGGGGCGCAAAAAGGAGTGCAACACGAGGACTTCCCAGGGGGTCACCCATCCTAGTACTACTCTCGCCCAAGCACGTTTAACTTTGGAGTTCTGATGGGATCCGGAGCTTTAGTGCTAGTATGATCGCACTCGTTTTGTGTGCGTCGTCCCTCGCCATTGGGGACGTCGCGGACAACGTATGGAGCCCCCAAACCTCTCGAAAGATCTCGGAATCACCAATGCCCACCGCGTACCGGACACGGCAAGCCGAAACCATCGGGACTTTCTCGAACGAACTCGGAATCGCTATTGCGACTCCATTCAAGAAACTTCTCTCCGAGCCCCATGACACTGACAGCATAGCGGTCACTGCAAATTCCGAGGCCCGAATCCATCTCCTCGGAGGTCGACGGGAGAGGTTTTGGTCGCTCGAGGCGCAAAAAGGAGTGCAACACGAGGACTTCCCATGGGGTAACCCATCCTAGTACTACTCTCGCCCAAGCACGCTTGAATTTGTAGTTCTGATGGGATCAGATGCTTTAGTGCTGGTATGATCGCACTCATTTTGTTTGCGTCGTCCCTCGCCTTTGTGCCCCTCGCGGACGACGTATGGATCCCCCATGCCTCTCGAACGATCTCGGAATCGCCATTGTCGGATCTCTCCGATGCCCACCACATACTGGACACGGCAAGCTGAAACCATCGGGACTTTCTCAAACGAACTCGAAATCGCTATTGCGACTCCATTCTGGAAACCTCTCTCCGAGCCCCATGAGACTGAGCGTAGCGGTCACGGTCACGACAAATTCCGAGGCCCAAAACCATCGCCTCGGAGGTCGACGGGAGAGGTTTTGGTCGCTCGGGGCACAAAAAGGAGTGCAACACGAGGACTTCTCACGAGGTCACTCATCCTAGTACTACTCTCGCCCAAGCACGCTTAACTTCGGAGTTCTGATGGGATCCGGTGCTTTAGTGCTGGTATGATCGCACTCTTTTGGTGTGCGTCGTCCCTCGCCTTTGTGCACGTCGCGGACGGCGTATGGATCCCCCAAACCTCTCGAACAATCTCGGAATCACCATTGTCGGATCTCTCCGATGCCCACCGCGTACCGGACACGGCAAGCCGAAACCATCGGGACTTTCTCGAACGAACTCGGAATCGCTATTGCGACCCCATTCCAGAAACATCTCTCCGAGCCCCACGAGACTGATTGCGTAGCGGTCACGGCAAATTCCGAGGCCCGAAACCATCGCCTCGGAGGTTGACGGGACTGGTTTTGGACACTACGGGCGCAAAAAGGAGTGCAACACGAGGACTTCCCAGGGGCTCACCCATCTTAGCACTACTGTCGCCCAAGCATGCTTAACTTCGGAGTTCTGATGGGATCTGGTGCTTTAGTGCTGGTATGATCGCACTCGTTTTGTGTGCGTCGTCCCTCGCCTTTGTGCACGTCACGGACGGCGTATGGAGCACCCAAACCTCTCGAACAATCTCGGAATCGCCATTGTCGGATGACGCCCGAAACCATCGCCTCGGAGGTCGACGGGAGAGGTTTTGGTCGCTCGGGGCGCAAAAAGGAGTGCAACACGAGGACTTCCCTGGGGGTCACCCATCCTAGTACTACTCTCGCCCAAGCATGCTTAACTTCAGAGTTCAGATGGGATCCGGTGCTTTAGTGCTGGTATGATCGCACTAGTTTTAAGTGCGTCATCCCTCGCCTTTGGGCACATCGCAGACGGCGTATGGAGCCCCCAAACCTCTCGAACGATCTCGGAATCGCCATTGTTGGATCTCTCCGATGCCCACCACGTACCGGACACGGCAAGCCGAAACCATCGGGACTTTCTCGAACGAACTCGGAATCACTATTGCGACCCCATTCCTGAAACCTCTCTCCGAGTCACGGCAAATTCCGAGGCCCGAAACCATCGCTCGGAGGTTGACGGGAGAGGTTTTGGTCGCTCGGGGTGCAAAAAGGAGTGCAACACGAGGACTTCCCATGGGGTAACCCATCCTAGTACTACTCTCGCCCAAGCACGCTTAAATTTGTAGTTCTGATGGGATCAGATGCTTTAGTGCTGGTATGATCACACTCATTTTGTTTGTGTCTTCCCTCGCCTTTGCGCTGGTCGCGGACGATGTATGGAGCCCCCAAACCTCTCGAACGATCTCGGAATCGCCATTGTCGGATCTCTCCGATGCCCACCGCGTACCGGACACGGCAAGCGGAAACCATCGGGACTTTCTCGAACGAACTCGGAATCGCTATTACGACCCCATTACGGCCTCGGAGGTCGACGGGAGAGGTTTCGGTCGCTCGTTGCACAAAGAGGAGTGCAACACGAGGACTTCCCAAGGGGTCACCCATCCTAGTACTACTCTCGCCCAAGCACGTTTAACTTCGGAGTTCTGATGGGATCCGGTGCTTTAGTGCTGGTATGATCACACTCGATTTGTGTGCGTCGTCCCTCGCCTTTGTGCCCGTCGTGGACGGCGTATGGATCCCCCATGCCTCTCGAACGATCTCGGAATCGCCATTGTCGGATCTCTCCGATGCCAACCGTGTACCGGACACGGCAAGCCGAAACCATCGGGACTTTCTCGAACGAACTCGGAATCTCTATTGCGACTCCATTCTGGAAACCTCTCTCTGAGCCCAATGAGACTGAGCGTAGCGGTCATGACAAATTTCGAGGCCCGAAACCATCGCCTCGGAGGTCGAAGGAAGAGGTTTTGGTCGCTCGGGGCGCAAAAAGGAGTGCAACACGAGGACTTCCCACGGGGTCACCCATCCTAGTACTACTCTCGCCCAAGCACGCTTAACTTCGGAGTTCTGATGGGATCCAGTGCTTTAGTGCTGGTATGATCGCACTCTTTTGGTGTGCGTCGTCCCTCGCCTTTGTGCACGTCGCGGACGGCGTATGGATCCCCCAAACCTCTCAAACAATCTCGGAATCGCCATTGTCGGATCTCTCCGATGCCCACCGCGTACCGGACACGGCAAGCCGAAACCATCGGGACTTTCTCGAATGAACTCGGAATCGCTATTGCGACCCCATTCCAGAAACTTCTCTCCGAGCCCCACGAGACTGACTGCGTAGCGGTCACGGCAAATTTCGAGGCCCGAAACCATCGCCTCGGAGGTCGACGGGAGAGGTTTTGGTCGCTCCGGGCGCAAAAAGGAGTGCAACACGAGGACTTCCCAGGGGCTCACCCATCTTAGCACTACTCTCGCTGAAGCATGCTTAACTTCGGAGTTCTGATGGGATCCGGTGCTTTAATGCTGGTATGATCGCACTTGTTTTGTGTGCGTCATCCCTTGCCTTTGTGCACGTCGCAGACGGCGTATTGAGCCCCCAAACCTCTCGAACGATCTCGGAATCGCTATTGTCGGATCTCTCCGATGCCCACCGCGTACCAGACACGGCAAGCCGAAACCATTGGGACTTTCTCGAACGAACTCGGAATCGCTATTGCAACTCTATTCCGGAAACCTTTCTCCGAGCCCCATGAGACTAATTGTGTAGCGATCACGGCAAATTTCGAGGCCCGAAACCATCGCCTCGGAGGTCGACGGGAGAGGTTTTGGTCGCTCTGGGCACAAAAAGGAGTGCAACTCGAGGACATCCCAGGGGCTCACCCATCTTAGCACTACTCTCACCCAAGCATGCTTAACTTCGGAGTTCTAATGGGATCCGGTGCTTTAGTGCTGGTATGATCGCACATGTTTTGTGTGCGTCGTCCCTCGCCTTTGTGCACGTCGTGGACGGCGTATGGAGCCCCCAAACCTCTCGAACGATCTCGGAATCGCTATTGTCGGATCTCTCCGATGCCCACCGCGTACCGGACATGGCAAGCCGAAACCATCGGGACGAGGTTTTGGTCGCTCGGGGCGCAAAAAGGAGTGCAACACGAGGACTTCCCACAGGGTCACCCATCCTAGTACTACTCTCGCCCAAGCACGCTTAACTTCGGTGTTCTGATGGGATTCGGTGCTTTAGTGCTGGTATGATCGCACTTGTTTTGTGTGCGTCGTCCCTCGCCTTTGTGCACGTCGCGGACGGCGTATGGAGCCCCCAAACCTCTCGAACGATCTCGGAATTGCTATTGTCGGATCTCTCCGATGCCCACCGAGACTGATTGTGTAGCCGTCACGGCAAATTCCGAGGCCCGAAACCATCGCCTCGGAGGTCGACAGGAGAGGTTTTGGTCGCTCGGGGCGCAAAAAGCAGTGCAACACGAGGACTTCCCACGGGGTCACCCATCCTAGTACTACTCCTGCCCAAGCATGCTTAACTTCGGAGTTCTTATGGGATCCGGTGCTTTAGTGCTAGTATGATCGCACTTGTTTTGTGTGCGTCGTCCCTCACCTTTGTGCACGTCGCGGACGGCGTATTGTAACGGACAAACTTCTAAACAAGATGTTGGATGTAATGCTTATGTCTGTCCGTTGTCTTTTGGCATGTTCATGCCTTGTACAGCAGGTAGAGGGGCAGCCGAAGGCTTATAAGTCCCATTTTAGTTGGGTTGGTGGCCTCTTTAGGCTTGTAAATAAAGGTTGTGTCATGTGGACACGTGCGAGAGCTTTTCGATCTGTAATGGACTATTTTACCCTTTGTTGTGCAACTATTCAGAGCTTGTAAAGTCTGTTTGTAATTTGCATTGTTTATGAAGTGTTTTTCGGACATGTTTGCTTGTGGATCCCGATTGAGGCTTCTCTTTAACCCGTTCTCTCTTTTGTTGGTCCTAAGGGACAATGGGAGGCTTCGGGGAGGCTGACCTTTGCGGACGGATGCGCAAGAGTGCCGCACGCCTTAGGCAAAACCAGCTAAGGTCGTGACATTATGGTATCGGAGCGGGACAAGCAATCATAGAAACACTTGACATGCAAACGTGGGGGACCTAGCAGGGCTGCGTTGAGGGCAGTCAGCACACGCGCGACCGTTTGAGGGAAAACGAGCATGGAGATGTAGGGAAAAGAGTCGCTCAGAGGAGCGAGCATCTGAGATTGGCATTCAGAGGAATGGCCAACCCTTCACGCAAGAGGCACCACGAGAACAGGCAAGCTTGGAAGAATTGGGAGCGCACAAAGGTTGGGATGGCTGAGTTTGAGCTACGGCTCAACGTTGACAACTATACTTGATGGTGCTCTAGGCAAGCGAGGCGCTTGGCAAGAATTAGACCATCCAAGGTGGAAGGAGTTGCTCAACGACCAAAAGAGTTATGCAAAGCTCACAGAGGTGAGGGGAATTGCTAGCTCGAAGAATTTGGTACTCATACATGGGCTTGTATGCGAACGACGGAATGTTCGTGGCCATCCCAAGGCGGCCGAAACTCGGCGCCATGGAACATTGAAACTTTCTCTTCGGCATGTGAAGGATACATCCGTAGGAGGCTGAAGGGTGCAACTAGTTCAGCATGTTGCTAGGCCTTAAGGGGCGCAGCGGGGGCTGTATTGACGTGGAGTCGCAATCTAACAAGTGTGTTTGCAGGAGGCAGAACAATGCACAGTTTGTTCAGCAGATCGGAGTAGTCAAAGGGGATGGTGGTCTCCGAAACGAAGAGAGATGTTGCTCCAACGGGATAGTTATCTAGGAGGGATAAGTCTCGGCACTCAAGAGGGAGAATCATGTGAGACGGACTTCACATGTTAAGGGGGAGTACCTCACAAACAACAACTCATGAAGCTCGATGGACTGAGCAAGCGGCGTGGAGTTGTCGCATGATCTCGTTCGAGAGAATGCATTGGTGGATGCATTGCGAGATCAAGTGGGGGAGCGACCTGAAGCAACTTAAATGAAGGCACACTTAGAGTCGATATGGAGATCGGACTCAAGGGAGGGCTGACCCGTGGAATGGTGGCCACGAGGGCCACCATCGACTCAATGCAAGAACGAGGAGCGGAGCAACTTGGGTGTAACTTGGCGAAGTACCCAAGCCGCATGAAGGGAGCCAGCAGTGAAGTTGGAACATGGAGCAGAAGCACAGTGCTTTCCTTAGACAGAGGTCAAAGACATGAACTCTTGTAGAGGCAAGGGTAGGATCATGTTGTTCCATGGGTCCTTCATTCTGACGGAGCGGACTCATCTTGCATGGTGCCAAAGATGAAGGGAGCTTCTGGGCACATGCACCTTATCTCGGAGGAGCATTTGATGGAGGAACTAAGGCGACTCAATTTGCGGAGGCGAAGTTGGGTTCAGAAGGGCCTTAGCACGGGGCAAGAGGACGGAGAGGCGGGTACTCTTGAAGAATATGCCACAGTGTTGCCATTTGAGTTGCTATGAAGGAAGCAGTGCGCAGCGGAGATTGTGCTGATAGGGGCAGAGGCCCAGGATCCAAACAATGGTGCACAGATTACAGTGAAGTCGGTGGACTTCGAGAGCTACTAGGCGACGGACTATCCTAGAGCGGTGCTTCATCTAGGTGTGACCCAGGAGTGGGTGGATGAAGGTCGATTGCCAGAGGAGCGAACAAAATCGAAGGTGGAAGGGACCCTGCGATGTATTGGCAGAGGCCACACATGGAGGGTTCACAATTCGAGTTTATTCCACAAGGATCCGAATGCAATGGAGATGTCACCAGGAGGCGACAGGGTGCAGCGGATCGTGGTGGAATAGTTCGTGGCAATGCGATACACACAATCCGTCCCGTGAGGGATGAGATCATATGGAGGTATGATCGGGAGCTACTGGGAGCTCCGCTTTGGTGAACAACACGACGGCAAGAAGGGCTATGGATTCAAGGAGTGAAGGCCATGGTACCGCAGAGGCGGGTCTTCCAGGCGTGCACCGAATTTTGCATCGGATGAAAACCTTGGTCATCAGCATATGGGGGCTGGGTTCCACCAAGGGAAAAGTTCGAATGCAAGTACCAGTGAGTTCCATGGGAGGGACTTGATCATGCAGAGGTATGATCGAAGCAGCTGGAGAGTTGGACTTCTCTAGAGCTCATATTCGCTTAAGGGAGCCCGACAAGTCAGAGGACAAGGTCGAGTAAGCGAACGTTGCTACCAAGGAAGCTAAGGAGAACATAATCAGTGCAAACTCTACAACGTGATGGCAGAGGCCATGCATGGGAGTTGCAGTCTGTCTTTCCATCGACCAAACGGACTGCTTAGAGAACACAGAGGTGTTGAAGCAGGGGGTCGAAAGGGGCGAGGAAGCGACGACGAGTCCAGAGGGACTTAGCTACCCAAAATCAAGCATCAGTTAGAATGGAGGTGGACTCAGAGGAGTGCCACGGAGACATCTCTACTGATTGTGAAGAAAAGGGATACAGAGGCGAGGCGACGGATAGTAGGGCCATGGGCATGGCAGCGCCATGGTACCGCAGAGGCGGGACTTCCGTGCAAGTCATTGATCCCTTGCTCTCATGGAGGGAGAGCGCTTGGTCGTGAAAAGGGCCGAGGAGGTGGAGCATGCAGAGGCAATCTCCAAGTACCGAGACAAGGCTGAAGGGCAGAGGCCAAGAAACTTCGTAAGACCGGTGTCAACAAGTTTCTCATCAAGATAGCCGTAAGTGAAGGACTTCGGGTCATGCAAGAGTGCACGACCAAGGAACGAAGTAGGTAGTATTCGGTGCTGTACCTTTTTTACTCAGTGGAGTAGGCGGCAGGGTTGATGGAGAAGACGGTACAATCCCAGAGGCGACCTCATCTATCAGAGAATTACTCCAAGTTGGGGTGAAAACTTCCTGCATTCCAGAAGTTCAATGGCATTGAGAAGGTGAATCACAGTAGCTAACTCAACGCAAGGAGTGCAAACACTTCAAGTACTTCAGAAGTGTGAGCAAAGAGCAGGCGAAGGCCAGTAACCAGCTTGATGCATGAAGTACAACCTCGAGGAGGCGGGCGAAGTCAAGTAAACTTTGCCTTCTCAATTCTTAAGAGAATGGGTGAAACCGAGTACCCCAGTTCTCTTATTTATCCAGCAGAGGAGCTCTGCACAAGTTCAAAGACCCTTCGAAGATAATGGAAGACAATAGTTGTCAAATCCTCACCAACGGTGATCAGTGCTACTGAGAGTAGATAGTCCGCTTCATTTCCCAACGAAATGCCAATCGAAAGCGGAAGTGATGCGAACCTACTTGGATGTGACAACTAACTGAAAGAAGAGTCAATGAGCAGATTTTGTGGAGGAAGGACCCAAAACTTCAGAAGTTTGTGAGGCGATGCTCATTAAAGCTCCAACAAGCATCCACCCAGTTCAAGCAGCATGTGGAAAATTTTGAGAGACTAGCGCAGTAAAGATGGTCTTTTCCTTCATTTGGTGGATCCGCAAGAATCGACAAGGATCAACACAACTCAGCCAACCCCACACCAGAGTCAGAGTCATTGGTGAGTTGAAGCAGCATGGCGGATCAAAGGTTCGACTACTCAGAAACAGCAGCGAAGAGCAGTTGGGAGCCAAGAGGTGCATTGTAGCTGGAGCAAAAGATTGAAGACTCAACAAAGGCGAAGAGTTGCAGTGTTCACAAAGGCTTCGACGAGGACGTCGAAGGGATAAGTGGGGGAGAATGTAACGGACAAACTTCTAAGTGTGGACACGTGCGAGAGCTTTTCGGTCTGTAATGGACCATTTTACCCTTTGTTGTGCAACTATTCAGAGCTTGTAAAGTCTGTTTGTAATTTGCATTGTCTATGAAGTGTTTTTCGGACATGTTTGCTTGTGGATCCCGATTGAGGCATTCTCTTTAACCCGTTCTCTCTTTTGTTGGTCCTAAGGGACAATGGGAGGCTTCGGGGAGGCTGACCTTTGCGGACGGGCGCGCGAGGGTGCCGCACGCCTTAGGCAAAACCAGCTAAGGTCATGACAGTATGGAGCCCCTAAACCTCTCGAACGATCTCGGAATCGCTATTGTTGGATCTCTCCGATGCCCACCGCGTACCGGACACGGCAAGCCGAAACCATCGGGACTTTCTCGAACGAACTCGGAATCGCTATTGCGACTCCATTATGGAAACCTCTCTCCGAGCCCCACGAGACTGAGCGTAGGGGTCACGACAAATTCCGAGGCCCGAAACCATCGCCTCGGAGGTCGACGGGAGAGGTTTTGATCGCTCGGGGCGCAAAAAGGAGTGCAACACGAGGACTTCCCACGGGGTCACCCATTCTAGTACTACTCTCACCCAAGCATGCTTAACTTAGGAGTTCTGATGGGATCCGGTGCTTTAGTGCTGGTATGATCGAACTCTTTTCGTGTGCGTCGTCCCTCGCTTTTGTGCACGTCGCGGACGGCGTATGGATCCCCCAAACCTCTCGAACAATCTCGGAATCGCCATTGTCGGATCTCTCCGATACCCACCGAGTACCGGACATGGCATGCCGAAACCATCGGGACTTTCTCGAACGAACTCGGAATCGCTATTGCGACCCCATTCCGGAAACCTCTCTCCGAGCCCCACGAGACTGACTACGTAGCAGTCACGGTAAATTCCGAGGCCCGAAACCATCACCTCGGAGGTCGACGGGAGAGGTTTTGGTCGCTCCGGGCGCAAAAAGGAGTGCAACACGAGGACTTCCCAGGGGCTCACCCATCTTAGCACTACTCTCGCCCAAGCATGCTTAACTTCGGAGTTCTGATGGGATCCGGTGCTTTAGTGCTGGTATGATCGCACTTGTTTTGTGTGCGTCGTCCCTCGCCTATGTGCACGTCGTGGATGGCGTATGGAGCCCCCAAACCTCTCGAACGATCTTGGAATCGCTATTGTCGGATCTCTCCGATGCCCACCGCGTACCGGACACGGCAAGCCGAAACCATCGGGACTTTCTCGAACGAACTCGGAATCGTTATTGCGACTCCATTCCGAAAACCTCTCTCCGAGCCCCACGAGACTAATTGTGTAGCGGTCACGGCAAATTCTGAGGCCCGAAACCATTGCCTCGGACGTCGACGGGAGAGGATTTGGTCGCTCGGGGCGCAAAAAGGAGTGTAACACGAGGACTTCACACGGGGTCACCCATCCTAGTACTACTCTCGCCCAAGCACGCTTAACTTTGGAAATGGGATCCAGTGCTTTAGTGCTGGTATGATCGCAGTCATTTTGTTTGCGTCTTCCCTCGACATTGGAATTGCCATTGTCGGATCTCTCCGATGCCCACCGCGTACCGGACATGGCAAGCCGAAACCATTGGGACTTTCTCGAACGAACTCGGAATCGCTTTTGCGACCCCATTCCGGCTTCGGAGGTCGACGGGAAAGGTTTTGGTCGCTCGGGGCGCAAAAAGGAGTGCAACACGAGGACTTCCCAAGGGGTCACCCATCCTAGTACTACTCTCGCCAAAGCTCATTTCACTTCGGAGTTCTGATGGGATCCGGTGCTTTAGTGCTAGTATGATCGCACTAGTTTTGTGTGCGTCGTCCCTCTCCTTTGTGCACATCGCGGACGGCGTATGGAGCCCCCAAACCTCTTGAACGATCTCGGAATCGCCATTGTCGGATCTCTCCGATGCCTACCGCGTACCGGACACGGCTTTCTCGAACGAACTCGGAATCGCTATTGCGACCCCATTCCGGAAACCTCTCTCCGAGCCCCACGAGACTGACTGCGTAGCGGTCACGACAAATTCCGAGGCCCGAAACCATAACCTCAGAGGTCGACGGGAGAGGTTTTGGTCGCTCCGAGCGCAAAAAGTAGTGCAACACGAGGACTTCCCAAGGGGTCACCCATCCTAGTACTACTCTCGCCCAAGCATGCTTAACTTCGGAGTTCTGATGGGATCCAATGCTTTAGTGCAGGTATGATCGCACTCATTTCGTTTGCGTCGTCCCTCGACTTTGTGAACGTCGCGGACGGCGTATGGAGCCCCCAAACCTCTCGAACGATCTCGGAATCACCATTGTCGGATCTCTCCGATGCCCACCGCGTACCGGACACGGCAAGCAGAAACCATCGGGACTTTCTCGAACGAACTCGGAATCACTATTGCGACTTCATTACGGAAACCTCTCTCTGAGCCCCACGAGACTGACTGCGTAGCGGTCACGACAAATTCCGAGGCTCGAAACCATCGCCTCGGATGTCGACGGAGAGGTTTTCGTCGCTTGGGGCGCAAAAAGGAGTGCAACAAGAGGACTTCCCAGGGGATCTCCCATCCTAGTACTACTCTCGCCCAAGCACGTTTAACTTCGAAGTTCTAATGGGATCCGGTGCTTTAGTGCTGGTATGATCGCACTCGTTTTGTGTGCATCGTCCCTCGCCTTTGTGCCCGTCGCAGATGGCGTATAGAGCCCCCAAACCTCTCGAACGATCTCGGAATCGCCATTGTCGGATCTCTCCGATGCCCACCGCGTACCGGACATGGCAAGCCGAAACCATCGGGACTTTCTCGAACGAACTTGGAATCGCTATTGTGACTCCATTCCGGAAACCTCTCTCCGAGCCCCACGAGACTGAGCGTAGCGGTCATGGAAAATTCCGAGGCCCGAAACCATCGCCTCGGAGGTCGACGGGAGAGGTTTTGGTCGCTCGGGGCGCAAAAAGGAGTGCAACACGAGGACTTCCCATGGGGTCACCCATCCTAGTACTAGTCTCGCTCAAGCACGTTTCACTTCGGAGTTCTGATGGGATCCGGTGCTTTAGTGCTGGTATGATCGCACTCATTTTGTGTGCGTCGTCCCTCGCCTTTGTGCACATCGCGGACGGCGTATGGAGCCCCCAAACCTCTCGAACGATCTCGGAATCGCCATTATCGGATCTCTTCGATGCCCACCGCGTACCGTACACGGCAAGCCGAAACCATCGGGACTTTCTCGAACGAACTCGGAATCGCTATTGCGACTCCATTCTGGAAACCTCTCTCCGAGCCCCACTAGACTGACAGTGTAGCGGTCACGGCAAATTGCGACTCCATTCTGGAAACCTCTCTCCGAGCCCCACTAGACTGACAGCGTAGCGGTCACGGCAAATTGCGACTCCATTCTGGAAACCTCTCTCCGAGCCCCACTAGACTGACAGCGTAGCGGTCACGGCAAATTCCGAGGCCCGAAACCATTGCCTCGGAGGTCGACGGGAGAGGTTTTGGTCACTCGGGGCGCAAAAAGGAGTGCAACACGAGGACGTCCCAGGGGGTCACCCATCCTAGTACTACTCTCGCCCAAGCGCACTTAACTTCGGAGTTCTGATGGGATCCGGTGCTTTAATGCTGGTCTGATCGCACTCGTTTGGTGTGCGTCATCCCTCGCTTTTTTGCATGTCGCGGATGGCGTATGGATCCCCCAAACCTCTCGAACGATCTCGGAATCGCCATTGTCGGATCTCTCCGATGCCCACCGCGTACCGAACACGGCAAGCCGAAACCATCGGGACTTTCTCAAACGAACTCGGTATCGCTATTGCGACCCCATTCCGGAAACCTCTCTACGAGCCACACGAGACTGATGGCGTAGCGGTCACGGCAAATTCTGAGGCCCGAAACCATCGCCTCGGAGGTCGACGGGAGTGGTTTTGGTCGCTCGGGGCGCAAAAAGGATTGCAACACGAGGACTTCCCAGGGGGTCACCCATCCTAGTACTACTCTCGCCCGAACACGCTTAACTTCGGAGTTCTGATGGGATCCTATTTTAGTGCTGGTATGATCGCACTCATTTTGTGTGCGTCGTCCCTCGCCTTTGTGCGTGTCGCGGACGGCGTATGGATCCCCCAAACCTCTCGAACGATCTCGGAATTGCCATTGTCGGATCTCTCCGATGCCCACCGCGTACCAGACATGGCAAGCCGAAACCATCGGGACTTTCTCGAACGAACTCGGAATCGCTATTGCGACCCCATTCTGGAAACCTCTCTCCGATCCCCACGAGACTGATTGCGTAGCGCTCACGGCAAATTCCGAGGCCCGAAACCATCGCCTCGGAGGTCGACGAAAGTTGTTTTGGTCGCTCGGGGCGCAAAAAGGATTGTAACACGAGGACTTCCCTGGGCGTCACCCATCTTAGTACTACTCTCGCCCAAGCATGCTTAACTTCGGAGTTCTGATGGGATCCAGTGCTTTAGTGCTGCTATGATCACACTCGTTTTGTGTGCGTCGTCCCTCGCCTTTGTGCACGTCGCGGATGGCGTATGGAGCCCCCAAACCTCTCGAACGATCTCGGAATCACTTTTGTCGGATCTCTCTGATGCCCACCGCGTACCGGACATGGCAAGCCGAAACCATCAGGACTTTCTCGAACGAACTCGGAATCGCTATTGTGACCCCATTCCGGAAACCTCTCTCCGAGCCCCACGAGACTGACTGCGTAGCGATCACGGCAAATTCGGAGGCCCGAAACCATCGCCTCGGAGGTCGACGGGAGAGGTTTTGGTCGGTCGGGGCGCAAAAAGTAGTGCAACACTACTAGTCATAGGTGCCCAGCAAGCCATTCACGTGAGTGATGGCACGTGTGACTTGATGCAGAATCTTTTTGCTTATTATATTTTGGCGTATATCACTTTATAACTATTGCATAAATGCATATATATATTGTGATGTCCTTGGATTTGTGCAATGGTAATCGGATCGTGATGAGATCACGATAATGAGATCGATTTACCTTTAAACACATATCCTAAATAATCCCGGTCATAGGTTACTCGAGAGGGACATCGTGATAACCGGATAGACTGGTGTGCTGTATACCCGTCCATATGATGGATGCAGCTGGTCTCGTAGCTGCTCATGTAGGGACACTAGGGATATAGTACAGGTGCTCATTGGAGAATGAGTTCACTGATTGATCCGCTTACGGAATGCTGGATGGTTGATGATGCCTTATTGTCAGACAGCGATTCCGTAGTCCTAGTGGTGTATATGGTCCTTAGACTTGAGACACCAAGGATGTCCTGTATGAGTGCTCCACTCTTTGATACCAGACTTATAGGTTTGGCTGTCCCAGATCTAGTACAGCTGGTCATTGGGAGTGGAAGTTGACCTTACGAGGGCTATTGAGTGTCGACAGAGGATCATCCACTCTCGGCGTCATGAGAGAAATATCCCATGTGTTCTTGCTCAAACAAATCCTTGGCCAGGGTCATTCGGGTTGAGAGAGACTGAGTTCTTCGGGAGAATCCGATTAGAGCGAGACTTGAGTAGAAACCGTATGGGTCTGACAGCACCATGCTCGATATATGGTCTCTGGGATCTCTCCGATGCCCACCGCGTACCGGACACGGCAAGCCGAAACCATCGGGACGAGGTTTTGGTCGCTCGAGGCGCAAAAAGGAGTGCAACACGAGGACTTCCCAGGGGGTCACCAATCCTTGTACTACTCTCGCCCAAGCACGTTGAACTTCGGAGTTTTGATGGGATCCGGTGCTTTAGTGCTGGTATGATCGCACTCGTTTTGTGTGCGTCGTCCCTCGCCTTTCTGCACGTCACGGACGGCGTATCACTCGGGTCGCAAAAAGGAGTGCAACACGAGGACTTCCCACGGGGTCACCCATCTTAGTACTACTCTCGCCCAAGCACGCTTAACTTCGGTGTTTTGATGGGATTCAGTGCTTTAGTGCTGGTATGATCGCACTCGTTTTGTTTGCATCTTCCCTCGCCCTTGTGCACGTCGCGGACGGCGTATGGAGCCCCCAAACCTCTCGAACGATGTCGGAATCGCCATTGTTGGATCTCTCCGATGCCCACCGCGTACCGGACACGGCAAGCCGAAACCTTCGGGACATTCTCGAACGAACTCAGAATCGCTATTGCGACCCCATTCCGTTCCGAGCCCCACGAGACTGACTACGTAGCGGTCACGACAAATTCCGAGGCCTGAAACCATCGCCTCGGAGGTCGACGGGAGAGGTTTTGGTCGCTCGGGGTGCAAAAAGGAGTGCAACACGAGGACTTCCCAGGTTGTCACCCATCCTAGTACTACTCTCGCCCAAACACGTTTAACTTCGGAGTTCTGATTGGATCCGGTGCTTTAGTACTGGTTTGATTGCCCACGTTTTGTGTGCGTCGTCCCTCGCCTTTGTGCACGTCGCAGACGACGTATGGAGCCCCCAAACCTCTTGAACGATTTCGAAATCGCCATTGTCGGATCTCTCCGATGCCCACCGCGTACCGGACACGGCAAGCCGAAACCATCGGGACTTTGTCGAACGAACTTGGAATCGCTATTGCGACCCCATTCCGTAAACCTCTCTCCGAGCCCCATGAGACTGATTGTGTAGCGGTCACGGCAAATTCCGAGGCCCGAAACCATTGTCTCGGAAGTCGACGGGAGAGGTTTTGGTTGCTCGGGGCGCAAAAAGGAGTGCAACACGAGGACTTCCCGGGGGGTCACCCATCCTAGTATTACTCTCGCCCAAGCACGTTTAACTTCGGAGTTCAAATGGGATCCGGTCCTTTAGTGCTGGTATGATGGCACTCGTTTTGTGTGCATCGTCCCTCGCCTTTGTGCACGTCACGGACGGCGTATGGAGCCCCCAAACCTCTCGAACGATCTTGGAATCGCCATTGTCGGATCTCTCCGATGCCCACCGCGTACCGGACACGGCAAGCCGAAACCTTCGGGACTTTCTCGAACGGACTCAGAATCGCTATTGCGACCTCTCCGATGCCCACCGCGTACCGGACACGGCAAGCCGAAACCTTCGGGACTTTCTCGAACGGACTCAGAATCGCTATTGTGACCCCATTTCGGAAACCTCGCTCCGAGCCCCACGAGACTGACTGCGTAGTGGTCACGGCAAATTCCGTGGCCCGAAACCATCATCTCGGAGGTCGACGGGAGAGGTTTTGGTTGCTCGGGGCGCAAAAAGGAGTGCAACACGAGGACTTCCCGGGGGGTCACCCATCCGAGTACTACTCTCGCCCAAGCACGTTTAACTTCGGAGTTCAGATGGGATCCGGTCCTTTAGTGCTGGTATGATGGCACTCGTTTTGTGTGCATCGTCCCTCGCCTTTGTGCAAGTCGCGGACGACGTATGGAGCCCCCAAACCTCTCGAACGATCTTGGAATCGCCACTGTTAGATCTCTCCGATGCCCACCGCGTACCGGACACGGCAAGCCGAAACCTTCGGGACTTTCTCGAACGAACTCAGAATCGCTTTTGCGACCCCATTCCGGAAACCTCTCTCCGAGCCCCACGAGACTGACTGTGTAGCGGTCACGGCAAATTCCGAGGCCCGAAACCATCGCCTCGGTGGTCGACGGGAGAGGTTTTGGTCGCTCGAGGCGCAAAAAGGAGTGCAACACGAGGACTTCCCAGGGGGTCACCCATCCTAGTACTACTCTCACCCAAGAACATTTAACTACGGAGTTTTGATGGGATCCGATGCTTTAGTGCTGGTATGATCGCACTCATTTTGTGTGTGTCGTCCCTCGCCTATGTGCACGTCGCGGACGGTGTATGGAGCCCCCAAACCTCTCGAACGATCTCGGTATCGCCATTGTCGGATCTCTCCGATGCCCACCGCGTACCGGACACGGCAAGCCGAAACCTTCGAGATTTCTCGAACGAACTCAGAATCGCTATTGCGACCCCATTCCGGAAACCTCTCTCCGAGCGAGAACGAACTCAGAATCGCTATTGCGACCCCATTCCGGAAACCTCTCTCCGAGCCCCACGAGACTGATTGCATAGCGGTCACGGCAAATTCCGAGGCCCGAAACCAACGCCTCGGAGGTCGACGAGAGAGGATTTGGTCGGGAGTGCAACACGAGGACTTCCCAGGGGGTCACCCATCCTAGTACTACTCTCGCCCAAGCACGTTTAACTACGGTGTTCTTATGGGATCCGATGCTTTAGCTCTGGTATGATCGCACTCGTTTTGTGGGCGTCGTCCCTCGCCTTTGTGCATGTCGCGGACGGTGTATGGAGCCCCCAAACCTCTCGAACGATCTCGGAATCGCCATTGTCGGATCTCTCCGACGCCCACCGCGTACCGGACATGGCAAGCCGAAACCATCGGGACTTTGTCGAACGAACTAGGAATCGTTATTGCGACCCCATTCCGGAAACCTCTCTCCGAGCCCCACGAGAATGACTGCGTAGCAGTCACGGCAAATTCCGAGGCCCGAAACCATCGCCTCGGTGGTTGACGGGAGAGGTTTTGGTCGCTCGGGGCGCCAAATGGAGTGCAACAAGAGGACTTCCAAAGGGGTCAACCATCCTAGTAGTACTCTCGCCCAAGCATGTTTAACTTTCGAGTTTTGATGAGATCCGGTGCTTTAGTGCTGGTATGATCGCACTCGTTTTGTGTGCGTCGTCCCTCGCCATTGTGCATGTCACGGACGGCGTATGGAGCCCCCAAACCTCTCGAACGATCTCAGAATCGCCATTGTCGGATCTCTCCGATGCCCACCGCGTACCGGACACGGCAAGCCGAAACCATCGGGACTTTCTCGAACGAACTTGCAATCGCTATTGCGACTCCATTCCAGAAACCTCTCTCCGAGCCCCACGAGACTGACTGCGTAGCGGTCACGGCAAATTCCGAGGCCCGAAACCATCGCCTCGGAGGTCGACGGGAGAGGTTTTGGTCGCTCGAGGCGCAAAAAGGAGTGCAACACGAGGACTTCCCGGGGGGCCAACCATCCTAGTACTACTCTCGCCCAAGCACGTTTAACTTTGAAGTTCTGATGGGATCCGGTCCTTTAGTGCTGGTATGATGGCACTCGTTTTGTGTACGCCGTCCCTCGCCTTTGTGCACGTCGCAGACGGCGTATGGAGCCCCCAAACCTCTCGAACGATCTCGGAATCGCCATTGTCGGATATCTCCGATTCCCACCGCGTACCGGACACGGCAAGCCGAAACCATCGGGACTTTCTCGAACGAATTTGGAATCACTCTCCGAGCCCCACGAGACTGACTGCGTAGCGGTCACGGCAAATTCCGAGGCCCGAAACCATCGCCTCGGAGGTCGACGGGAGAGGTTTTGGTCGCTCGGGGCGCAAAAAGCAGTGCAACACGAGGACTTCCCATGGGGTCACCAATCCTAGTACTACTCTCGCCCAAGCACGTTTAACTACGGAGTTCTGATGGGATCCGGTGCTTTAGTGCTGGTATGATCGCACTCGTTTTGTGTGCGTCGTCCCTCACCTTTCTGCACGTCGCGGACGGTGTATGGAGCCCCCAAACCTCTCGAACGTTCTCGGAATCGCCATTGTCAGATCTCTCCGATGCCCACCGCGTACCGGACACGGCATGCTGAAACCTTCGGGACATTCACGAACGAACTCAGAATCGCTATTGCGACCCCATTCCCGAAACCTCTCTCCGAGCTCCACGAGACTGACTGCGCAGCGGTCACGGCAAATTTCGAGGCCCGAAACCATCGCCTCGGAGGTCGACGGGAGAGGTTTTGGTCGCTCAGTGCGCAAAAACGATTGCAACACGAGGACTTCCCGGGGGGTCACCCATCCTAGGACTACTCTCGCCCAAGCACATTTAACTTCGGAGTTCTGATGGGATCCGGTCCTTTAGTGCTGGTATGATGGCACTCGTTTTGTGTGCGTCGTCCCTCGCCTTTGTGCACGTCGCAGACGGCGTATGGAGCCCCCAAACCTCTCGAACGCGGCAAGCCGAAACCATCGGGACTTTCAAGAATGAACTTGGAATCGCTCTCCGAGCCCCACGAGACTGACTGCGTAGCGGTCACGGCAAATTCCAAGGCCCGAAACAATCGTCTCGGAGGTCGACGGGAGAGGTTTTGGTCGCTCGGGGCGCAAAAAGGAGTGCAACACGAGGACTTCCCATGGGGTCACCCATCCTAGTACTACTCTCACCCAAGCACATTTAACTTCGGAGTTCTGATGGGATCCGGTCCTTTAGTGCTGGTATGATGGCACTCATTTTGTGTGCGTCGTCCCTCGCCTTTGTGCACGTCACGGACGGTGTATGTGTTGAATCTCGGATTTTGATGATGAAGTCAATTGTCATTTGTTATCTAAATTATGTGTTGAGATAAGTGTGCAGGATTAACTACGATAAGAGTAAGACAAGCAGCAGGTGTTGCGCCGGAGTCAAGATCATGATCACGTTGGGAGTTCGAGAGTTCGACGGAAGTTCGGACGGTCGTCGGAGGTTCAGCGAGAACAGATCCGAGAAGTCCAGAAGCTTGCCAAGCGAAGCTCGTCGGAACTCGCCAAGTGGATCGTCGCAAAGTCCAGGAGTATGCCGGATGTCCGCAGAAGGATCACCGAGGGTTATCGGTTGATCGACGGAAGTTGGCAGGAAACTCGCCGGAAGAAGCGATTGACGCATCGGAGCAAAGCTGCAGAAGTTGTCTTAGAGTTAATCGTAGTTAGCATGATGATTAAGCATGAAAATGGGAGGTGATCCCATTAGCTTAATCTTGGGGCAATTGGGCCCCTGAAAAGATTCAAAGTGGGCCGAATGGAGTGAACCATTCGGACCCTGATTGCACCAGGAGGTGCAACCGCCCCAGCCAGGAGGTGCAACCGCCTGGGCTGTGGGGTTGGGAGGTGCAACCGCCCCAGCCAGGAGGTGCAACCGCCAGGGCTGCGAGGCTGGGAGGTGCAACCGCCCCAGCCGAGAGGTGCAACCGCCCAGAGCTCAGTCTTCGAGCTAGACTGGGCGGTGCAACCTCCTCTGCCAAGAGGTAGCACCGCCAGAGCTCAAGTTTCGAGCTCTGCCAGGCGATGCAACCACCGAGCTCAGTCTTCGAGCTCTGGCAGAGAGGTGCATCAGCCTGAGCTCAGTCTCGAGCTCTGCCAGGTGATGCAATCACCGAGCTCAGTCTTCGAGCTCTGGCAGAGAGGTGGATCAGCCTGAGCTCAGCTTGGAGCTCTGCCAGGTGATGCAACCACCGAGCTCAGTTTCGAGCTCTGCCAGGTGATGCAATCACCAAGCTCAGTCTTCGAGCTCTGCCAGGTGATGCAACCATCGAGCTCAGTCTTCGAGCTCTGGCAGAGAGAAGCAATCGCCTGAGCTCAGTCTTCGAGCTCTGCCAGGCGGTGCCACCTCTCCAGTCAAGAGGTGCAACCGCCTGATCCCAGAATTCTGGGATTTGATCGATTTGATCGTTTTGAGCTCGAATTTTGAATTGGGTTGGGGCCTATAAATACCCCACCCATTCAGCACTGAATAGATACAGACCTACACCGAAATCTTGATCTTTTCTGTGATTCTAAGAGCTCAAAAGTGTTGTAAAGCCTTTAAGTCTCCTACTTCTGTTCTTCAAGTTTTCAATTGTAAAGTGAGGAGAGAAAGGTCTGTAAAGGTTGTCTCCTAAGCCTGTCAAAAGGAGAGAAACTGTAAGAGGGAAGTTTGGCCTTCGCCCATTGAAGGAAGGCACCTAGTTGACGTCGGCAACCTCATCGGTGGAGGAAGCCAAAAGTGGAGTAGGTCAAGGCTGACCGAACCACTCTAAATCTCTGGTTTGCGTTTATTTTCGAGCATTTTATCATTACTGCAAACCTCCCTCATCACTACTGCTCTCTGCGCTTTCACGAACAAGTTCTAAGTGCTGTTCTTCCAAATCTGCATTCAGACGTAAATTCATATTTTCATACATTAAAGTTTACGTTTACGTTTGATTCTGCAGAACTGTTTTCCGTGCTTTTACGAACGAGCTTCTTTGCAGTTTACGCTTACATTTTAATCCTATTAATAACTGCAATCTGTCCTCTACGATTTTACGAACGAGTTTCAACATTTAGACGTAAAACTGCAATCAGACGTAAATCGGCTTTCCTCGCTCAATCATCAGATTTCAGTTCACGTTTACATCTTGATTTCCACTGCATACTGCCTTCTGCGAGTATACAAACGAGTTTCAAAGTTTAGACGTAAATCTGCGTCTAGACGTAAAACTGCGTTTAGACGTAAATCTGCGTTTAGACGTAAAACTGCGTTTAGACGTAAAACTGCGTTTAGACGTAAATCTGCGTTTAGACGTAAAACTGCGTTTAGACGTAAATCTGCGTTTAGACGTAAATCTGCGTTTAGACGTAAATCTGCATTTAGACGTAAATCTGAGTTTAGACGCAAAACTGCGCTTAGACGTAAAACTGCGCTTAGACGCAAAACTGCGCTTAAACGCAATCTGCGCTTAGACGCAAACTGCACTTAGATACAAACTGAGAATTTGCTTTTGCATCATAATAGTCTTTGAACGAACGCAGCTTTTGGTTTTTAAATTATTGTAAGATTTCCGCTGCACTAATTCACCCCCCCCCCCCTCTTAGTGCTCTCGATCCTAACAATTGGTATCAGGGCAAGGTTAACTCTCTAAAGGATTAAAACCCAAGAGAGATGGCATACGCCGGAAACCAAGAGGGGCATTCGATTACACGTCCACCCATGTTCAGTGGAACGGACTACACTTACTGGAAGACCCGAATGAGGATCTTTCTTATTTCTATGGATTTTGAACTGTGGAACCTTGTTGAAAATGGATTTTCAAAATCTTCTCTTCCAATGATCGATTGGAACGATTTGGAGAAGAAGGCTTTCGCTCTTAATGCAAAGGCTATGAATGCCTTATTTTGCGCACTTGATAAAAACGAGTTTAATCGTGTTTCAACTTGCGAAACTGCTTTTGATATTTGGCACACACTTGAAGTGACCCACGAGGGCACAAGTAGAGTGAAAGAGTCAAAAATCAATCTGTTGCTGCATTCTTTTGAACTTTTCCGAATGAAACCGAGTGAAACCATTGGCGACATGTTTACCCGTTTCACGGATGTCGTCAACGGTCTAAAAGGACTCGGAAAGAGCTTTTCGGATTTTGAGCTTGTTAATAAGATACTAAGATCCCTTCCTAAGAGTTGGGATCCTAAAGTCACCGCTATTCAAGAGGCAAAAGATCTGCGAAATTTCCCTCTTGAAGAACTAATCGGGTCATTAATGACCTACGAAATGACCTGCAAAGCTCATGAAGAGCAAGAAGACATCCTTCCAAAGAACAGGAAGGATATGGCACTTAAAACTTCTGAATGCCACTTGAGAGAAAACTCAAGTGATGAGGATTGTGACGATGACTTGGCACTTTTGACAAGAAAGTTTAAGAAATTCTTCAAAAGAAACAAGTTTAAAAACGATGTGAAAAATAAAATTGAACCCAAGAAGGACCAAGTAATCTGCTACGAATGTAAAAAGCCGGGACACTACAAGAGTGATTGTCCCCAAGTCAAGAAAAGAACAACAAAGAAGAAGGCGCTCCAAGCAACATGGGATGATTCGAGCGCATCTGAGGAAGAGGAGTCCAACACCGAGCAAGTTGCTCATTACGCCTTTATGGCCATCGAAGAGGAGGTAACGGATTTATTAAATGCTGATTTATCTTTCGATGAATTATTAAATGCCTTCCATGATTTATTTGATGAATGCAAAGTTATAAATAGAAAATACAAGTTGCTAAAAAAGGTACATGATAATCTTACTTGTGAGTTTGATAAGTTAAAAGTCGAACATCATGATAGTTTAAATTCATGTATCAAATGTCATGATTTAGAAACTATACAAAAAGAAAACTTGCTACTTAAGGACACTTTGAAGAAATTCGAGGTTGGTAGCAAGTCATTAAACATGATCCTTACAAACAAGGGTCATGCTCCCAAAAGAAGTGGGATTGGATTTGTGAGGAGTCCTCACCGAAATCCAACTACCTTTGTAAAAGGCCCCATCTTACATGTTCAACACCAAACCAAGTGCAACTTTTGTTGCAAATCTGGACACAAGACACATTGTTGTCCATTCAAGAAAATAAGTCCAAACAAATTAATTTGGGTTCCTAAAAGAACCATGATAAACTCTATGCAACATGATAGAAAATGTAGATCTATTTATGAGGCACCCAAAAGCAAATGGGTTCCTAAAGATCATCCCTTCCTATAAAAACATTAAAAGTCTAGGCCGGAGCAAGAAATAATTTTCTGCTCCTTGACTCTCAATGGTCATAAACCAAGAATCAAAAAGGAACTCACAACGCTTAAGTAACAAGTGGAAGTTGTGAAATCACAAAAACGATACAACCTTATTAGAAACATATGATATCCTAATTCACATACTGTTGAATCTCGGATTTTGATGATGAAGTCAATTGTCATTTGTTATCTAATCTATGTGTTGAGATAAGTGTGCAGGATTAACTACGATGAGAGTAAGACAAGCAGCAGGAGTTGCGCCGGAGTCAAGATCATGATCACGTTGGGAGTTCGAGAGTTCGACGGAAGTTCGGACGGTCGTCGGAGGTTCAGAGAGAACAGATCCGAGAAGTCCAGAAGCTTGCCAAGCGAAGCTCGTCGGAACTCGCCAAGTGGATCGTCGCAAAGTCCAGGAGTATGCCGGATGTCCGCAGAAGGATCACCGAGGGTTATCGGTTGATCGACGGAAGTTGGCAGGAAACTCGCCGGAAGAAGCGATTGACGCATCGGAGCAAGCTGCAGAAGTTGTCTTAGAGATAATCGTAGTTAGCACGATGATTAAGCATGAAAATGGGAGGTGATCCCATTAGCTTAATCTTGGGGCAATTGGGCCCCTGAAAAGATTCAAAGTGGGTCGAATGGAGTGAACCATTCGGACCCTGATTGCACCAGGAGGTGCAACCGCCCCAGCCAGGAGGTGCAACCGCCTGGGCTGTGGAGTTGAGAGGTGCAACCGCCCCAGCCAGGAGGTGCAACCGCCTGGGCTGTGGGGCTGGGAGGTGCAACCGCCCCAGCCAGGAGGTGCAACCGCCTGGGCTGTGGGGCTGGGAGGTGCAACCGCCCCAGCCAGGAGGTGCAACCGCCAGGGCTGCACGGCTGGGAGGTGCAACCGCCCCAGCCAAGAGGTTGCACCGCCAGAGCTCAAGTTCCGAGCTCTGCCAGGCGATGCAACCACCAAGCTCAGTCTTCGAGCTTTGGCAGAGAGGTGCATCAGCCTGAGCTCAGTCTCGAGCTCTGCCAGGTGATGCATTCACCAAGCTCAGTCTTCGAGCTCTGGCAGAGAGGTGGATCAGCCTGAGCTCAGCTTGGAGCTCTGCCAGGTGATG
Source organism: Musa acuminata AAA Group (assembly GCF_036884655.1). NCBI lineage: Eukaryota > Viridiplantae > Streptophyta > Magnoliopsida > Zingiberales > Musaceae > Musa > Musa acuminata. The sequence goes on along the minus strand of NC_088345.1, from coordinate 33,545,271 downwards.
CAACCACCGAGCTCTGTTTCGAGCTCTGCCAGGTGATGCAATCACCAAGCTCAGTCTTCGAGCTCTGCCAGGTGATGCAACCATCGAGCTCAGTCTTCGAGCTCTGGCAGAGAGAAGCAATCGGCAGAGCTCAGTCTTCGAGCTCTGCCAGGCGGTGCCACCTCTCCAGTCGAGAGGTGCAACCGCCTGATCCCAGAATTCTGGGATTTGATCGATTTGATCGTTTTGAGCTCGAATTTTGAATTGGGTTGGGGCCTATAAATACCCCACCCATTCAGCACTGAAAAGACACAGACCTATACCGAAATTGTGATCTTTTCTGTGATTCTAAAGAGCTCAAAAGTGTTGTAAAGCCTTTAAGTCTCCTCCTTCTGTTCTTCAAGTTTTCAATTGTAAAGTGAGGAGAGAAAGGTCTGTAAAGGTTGTCTCCTAAGCCTGTCAAAAGGAGAGAAACTGTAAGAGGGAAGTTTGGCCTTCGCCCATTGAAGGAAGGCACCTAGTTGACGTCGGCAACCTCATCGGTGGAGGAAGCCAAAAGTGGAGTAGGTCAAGGCTGACCGAACCACTCTAAATCTCTGGTTTGCGTTTATTTTCGAGCACTTTATCATTACTGCAAACCTCCCTCATCACTACTGCTCTCTGCGCTTTCACGAACAAGTTCTAAGTGCTGTTCTTCCAAATCTGCATTCAGACGTAAACTCGTATTTTCATACATTACAGTTTACGTTTACGTTTGATTCTGCAGAACTGTTTTCCGTGCTTTTACGAACGAGCTTCCTTGCAGTTTACGCTTACATTTTAATCCTATTAATAACTGCAATCTGTCCTCTACGATTTTACGAATGAGTTTCATAATTTAGACGTAAAACTGCATTCAGACGTAAATCGGCTTTCTTCGCTCAATCATCAGATTTCAGTTCACGTTTACGTCTTGGTTTGAACTGCATACTGTCTTCTGCGAGTATACAAACGAGTTTCAAAGTTTAGACGTAAATCTACATCTAACTGCGTTTAGACGTAAATCTGCGTTTAGACGTAAAACTGCGTTTAGACGTAAAACTGCGTTTAGACGTAAAACTGCGTTTAGACGTAAAACTGCATTTAGACGTAAATCTGCGTTTAGACGTAAAACTACGTTTAGACGTAAAACTGCGTTTAGACGTAAATCTGCGTTTAGACGTAAATATGCATTTAGACGTAAATCTGAGTTTAGACGCAAAACTGCGCTTAGACGCAAAACTGCGCTTAGACGCAATCTGCGCTTAGACGCAATCTGCGCTTAGACGCAAAACTGCGCTTAGATGCAATCTGCGCTTAGACGCAAACTGCACTTAGATACAAACTGAGAATTTGCTTTTGCATCATAATAGTTTTTGAACGAACGCAGCTTTTGGTTTTTAATTTATTATAAGATTTCCGCTGCACTAATTCACCCCCCCCCTCTTAGTGCTCTTGATCCTAACAATTGGTATCAGAGCGAGGTTAACTCTCTAAAGGATTAAAGCCCAAGAGAGATGGCATACGCCGGAAACCAAGAGGGGCATTCAATTACACGTCCACCCATGTTCAGTGGAACGGACTACACTTACTGGAAGACCCGAATGAGGATCTTTCTTATTTCTATGGATTTTGAATTGTGGAACCTTGTTGAAAATGGATTTTCAAAATCTTCTCTTCCAATGATCGATTGGAACGATTTGGAGAAGAAGGCTTTCGCTCTTAATGCAAAGGCTATGAATGCCTTATTTTGCGCTCTTGATAAAAACGAGTTTAATCGTGTTTCAACTTGCGAAACTGCTTTTGATATTTGGCACACACTTGAAGTGACCCACGAGGGCACAAGTAGAGTGAAAGAGTCAAAAATCAATCTGTTGCTGCATTCTTTTGAACTTTTCCGAATGAAACCGAGTGAAACCATTGGCGACATGTTTACCCGTTTCACGGATGTCGTCAACGGTCTAAAAGGACTCGGAAAGAGCTTTTCGGATTTTGAGCTTGTTAATAAGATACTAAGATCCCTTCCTAAGAGTTGGGATCCTAAAGTCACCGCCATTCAAGAGGCAAAAGATCTGCAAAATTTCCCTCTTGAAGAACTAATCGGGTCATTAATGACCTACGAAATGACCTGCAAAGCTCATGAAGAGCAAGAAGACATCCTTCCAAAGAACAGGAAGGATATGGCACTTAAAACTTCTGAATGCCACTTGAGAGAAAACTCAAGTGATGAGGATTGTGACGATGACTTGGCACTGCTGACAAGAAAGTTTAAAAAATTCTTCAAAAGAAACAAGTTTAAAAACGATGTGAAAAATAAATTTGAACCTAAGAAGGACCAAGTGATCTGCTATGAATGTAAAAAGCCAGGACATTACAAAAGTGATTGTCCCCAAGTCAAGAAAAGAACAACAAAGAAGAAGGCGCTCCAAGCAACATGGGATGATTCGAGCGCATCCGAGGAAGAAGAATCCAACACCGAGCAAGTTGCTCATTACGCCTTTATGGCCATCGAAGAGGAGGTAACGGATTTATTAAATGCTGATTTATCTTTCGATGAATTACTAAATGCCTTCCATGATTTATTTGATGAATGCAAAGTTATAAATAAGAAATACAAGTTGCTAAAAAAGCTACATGATAATCTTACTTGTGAGTTTGATAAGTTAAAAGTCGAACATCATGATAGTTTAAATTCATGTATCAAATGTCATGATGTAGAAACTATACAAAAAGAAAACTTGCTACTTAAGGACACCTTGAAGAAATTCGAGGTTGGTAGCAAGTCATTAAACATGATCCTTACAAACAAGGGTCATGCTCCCAAAAGAAGTGGGATTGGATTTGTGAGGAGTCCTCACCGAAATCCAACTACCTTTGTAAAAGGCCCCATCTTACACGTTCAACACCAAACCAAGTGCAACTTTTGTTGCAAATCTGGACACAAGACACATTGTTGTCCATTCAAGAAAATAAGTCCAAACAAATTGATTTGGGTTCCTAAAGGAACCATGATAAACTCTATGCAACATGATAGAAAATGTAGATCTATTTATGAGGCACCCAAAAGCAAATGGGTACCTAAACGTCATCCTTTCTTGTAGAAAACTAAACAATCGCAAGCTAGGAGCAAGAAATGGTACCTTGATAGTGGATGCTCAAGGCATATGACCGGAGATCCATCTCAATTCTCTAAGCTCTCTAGCATAGACGAAGGATATGTCACCTTCGGAGACAACAACAAGGGTAAAATCATTGGCAAAGGAACCATAGGTAACAAATCCAACCTCTCTATTGAAGATGTTTTACTAGTTGATGGTTTAAAACATAACCTCTTGAGCATTAGTCAATTATGTGATAAAGGATATATTATAAGATTTGAATCTAATGCCTGCATCATTGAAAAACCACACAAAAATGTATCTATGATTGCATTAAAACAAAACAACGTATACACTATTGACATCAATGACTTATGTGATGAAATGTGCTTTGCCGTTATGAATGAGGATGCTTGGCTATGGCATAGAAGATTAGGTCATGCTAGCATGAAACTAATCAATCAAGTATCATCTAGAGAACTTGTAAGAGGAATTCCTCATATCAAGTTCATCAAAGATAATGTATGTGATGCTTGCCAATTAGGTAAGCAAATTAGGGGTAGCTTCAAAGCTAAAAATCAAATAAGCACCTCTAGGCCCTTACAATTGATCCATATGGACTTGTTCGGACCAATCTCTACGTCGAGTCTAGGAGGTAGCAAATACGCCTTTGTCATTATTAATGACTACAGCAGATATACATGGACCTACTTCTTAAAACAAAAAAATGAATGCTTTAGACATTTTACCAAGTTTTGTAAACTTGTTCAAAATGAAAAGGAATCTATGATTTCGTCAATTAGAAGTGATCACGGTGGAGAATTTCAAAACCAAGACTTCCAAGAATTCTGTGAACTCAACGGATACAACCATAACTTCTCTACTCCAAGAAATCCTCAACAAAATGGGGTAGTAGAAAGAAAAAATCGAAATTTGCAAGAAATGGCAAGAACCATGTTGAATGAACATAGCCTACCCAAATATTTTTGGGCCGAAGCTGTAAACACTGCATGTTATATTTTAAATAGAGTCCTAGTAAGACCCTTACTCACCAAAACTCCTTATGAGTTATGGAATAACAAAAAACCCAATGTCTCATATTTTAAAGTCTTTGGGTGTAAGTGTTTTATCTTGAATGAAAAGGATAACTTAGGAAAATTCGATGCTAAATCTGATGAAGGAATCTTTCTTGGTTATTCTTCGGTTTCTAAAGCTTTTCGCATCTTCAATAAAAGAACCTTAATTATTGAAGAATCCATCCATGTTGTTTTCAATGAGATTTCAGAAATTAAGAAAAATGATCTTGATGATGATATTAATTTTGATTCCTTGAATTTAAACGAAACCCCGTCTCCAACTAGCAACTTGGTTGCATCCACTTCCAAAACATCCTTACCCAAGGATTGGAAGTATATAGATGCTCATCCTAAGGAGCTAATCCTAGGAGACACATCAAAGGGGGTTCAAACACGATCTTCTTTTAAAAACTTTTGTGCCAACGCCGCTTTTCTCTCCCAAATTGAACCCAAATGTGTTGATGAAGCCATGAAAGATGATTCATGGATTATCGCAATGCAAGATGAATTAAATCAATTTGAGAGAAATGAGGTGTGGACGCTTGTTCCTAGACCAAATGACCATTTAGTAATTGGTACTAAATGGGTCTTTAGAAACAAGCAAGATGAAAATGGTATCGTGGTTAGAAACAAGGCTAGATTAGTGGCCAAAGGTTTCAACCAAGAAGAAGGTATCGATTACGAAGAAACCTTCGCACCTGTGGCTCGATTGGAAGCCATAAGGATGCTCCTTGCCTACGCTAGTTGCAATAATTTTAAGTTATTTCAAATGGATGTTAAAAGCGCTTTTCTAAATGGTTTCATTTCCGAAGAAGTTTATGTTGAACAACCTCCTGGATTTGAAAATAATGGCTACCCTAATCATGTGTTTAGATTAACTAAAGCTCTCTATGGTTTAAAACAAGCCCCAAGGGCTTGGTATGAGAGACTTAGCTCTTTTCTCATTGAAAATAATTTCATAAAAGGCAAGGTTGATACTACATTGTTTATCAAAAATTTTGAAAATGATTTTCTCATTGTTCAGATTTATGTTGATGACATTATCTTTGGTTCTACAAATGAATCTCTTTGTAAATCCTTTGCGAAAACTATGAGTCATGAATTCGAAATGAGTCTAATGGGAGAGTTAACATTCTTCTTAGGCCTACAAATCAAACAACTAAGCAATGGCATCTTTATTAGTCAAACCAAATATGCTGTGAGTTTGCTAAAGAAGTTCAAAATGAATAACTCAAAAGCCATTGACACCCCTATGAGCACCTCCACTAAGTTAGAAATTGATGAGAATGGAGAAAGCTTCGATCAAAAAACCTATAGGGGTATGATAGGAAGTTTACTTTACCTCACTGCCACCAGACCAGACATCATGTTCAGTGTAGGACTTTGTGCTAGATTTCAATCAGACCCTAAGATATCTCATCTCAAAGCAGTCAAAAGAATACTCAGATATCTTAATGGAACTACCAATCTAGGATTATGGTACCCAAAATCAGAAAACTTTGAATTAACAGCCTATGCTGATGCGGACTTCGCTGGCTGTAAACTAGACAGAAAAAGCACATCAGGATCATGTCAATTTTTAGGACATGCCCTTGTATCCTGGTCATCTAAGAAACAAAACTCGGTTGCTCTATCAACAACCGAAGCTGAATACATTGCAGCAAGTGCATGCTGTGCACAAGTTGTATGGATGAAAAACACTTTAGAAGATTACAAAGTGAATCTTAAAGATATTCCCATTAAATGTGATAACACGAGTGCAATATGCTTAACTAAAAATCCTATACAACACTCAAGAACAAAACACATTGATATTAGACATCACTTTATACGAGATCATGTCACTAATCATGATGTAACCATAGAGTTTATTGATACCAAACATCAACTAGCTGATATCTTCACAAAACCCCTATGTGAAGAACAATTTGATTACATAAGAAGAGAATTAGGAATGTTGATGTGTCCAAATACTTGAGTTATTACTATTACATGCCTTGACAAACGCTTGATCAAATAACATGTTGCAAATTATGTGACAAATATTTTTAACCAAATGCATGTAAGAAGTTCATTTTTCGGGTTGTATGCTAAAAATGGGATGTTCCCGTACACTCTTATGAAAACTCCTTGGAAAATGACTTTCCTCCGTCAAGCAAAAACAATAAAGTGATATATGTGTCATGACTTCCTTTATATGCTTGATAATGCTATCATGCTTTTTGTTGATGACAAAGGGGGAGAAAAATATGAATTGATAAACACTATGTCATAGCTGAACTGCCATAATCATATCTATGTCATAGTTACAAATACTTGAGTGATGCTATAAACAATGTTATGCCATCCTTGCATCACCAAGAGATATGTGAACATGTACTATAGTTTGCATCATATCTTGATTTGATATTGTGAAGAAAATGCAAACTTACTAGAAAATCTCAAATGTGAGCATCATGTAAAAAGTCCTTCGTAGCTTTATATGATTACATGATGAATGGTTACAAACACAATCATACAAACTTGATGATGTATGTCATGCCTTGACATAATTCTTGAAGAGATACATCATGATAGGCATCATGATGGGAGCATTGATAAGTTTAACTGATCTAACTTATCAATACGTCACTTGAATTCTTAGGTCTTGAATTCAAGGTTGACTTATCTCAACTATGGCATATAGATAGGGGGAGTTAAGGATAACTCCTTTATCAATTGATTGTCATCATCAAAAAGGGGGAGATTGTTGAATCTCGGATTTTGATGATGAAGTCAATTGTCATTTGTTATCTAATCTATGTGTTGAGATAAGTGTGCAGGATTAACTACGATGAGAGTAAGACAAGCAGTAGGAGTTGCGCCGGAGTCAAGATCATGATCACGTTGGGAGTTCGAGAGTTCGACGGAAGTTCGGACGGTCGTCGGAGGTTCAGAGAGAACAGATCCGAGAAGTCCAGAAGCTTGCCAAGCGAAGCTCGTCGGAACTCGCCAAGTGGATCGTCGCAAAGTCCAGGAGTATGCCGGATGTCCGCAGAAGGATCACCGAGGGTTATCGGTTGATCGACGGAAGTTGGCAGGAAACTCGCCGGAAGAAGCGATTGACGCATCGGAGCAAGCTGCAGAAGTTGTCTTAGAGATAATCGTAGTTAGCACGATGATTAAGCATGAAAATGGGAGGTGATCCCATTAGCTTAATCTTGGGGCAATTGGGCCCCTGAAAAGATTCAAAGTGGGTCGAATGGAGTGAACCATTCGGACCCTGATTGCACCAGGAGGTGCAACCGCCCCAGCCAGGAGGTGCAACCGCCTGGGCTGTGGAGTTGAGAGGTGCAACCGCCCCAGCCAGGAGGTGCAACCGCCTGGGCTGTGGGGCTGGGAGGTGCAACCGCCCCAGCCAGGAGGTGCAACCGCCTGGGCTGTGGGGCTGGGAGGTGCAACCGCCCCAGCCAGGAGGTGCAACCGCCAGGGCTGCACGGCTGGGAGGTGCAACCGCCCCAGCCAAGAGGTTGCACCGCCAGAGCTCAAGTTCCGAGCTCTGCCAGGCGATGCAACCACCAAGCTCAGTCTTCGAGCTTTGGCAGAGAGGTGCATCAGCCTGAGCTCAGTCTCGAGCTCTGCCAGGTGATGCATTCACCAAGCTCAGTCTTCGAGCTCTGGCAGAGAGGTGGATCAGCCTGAGCTCAGCTTGGAGCTCTGCCAGGTGATGCAACCACCGAGCTCTGTTTCGAGCTCTGCCAGGTGATGCAATCACCAAGCTCAGTCTTCGAGCTCTGCCAGGTGATGCAACCATCGAGCTCAGTCTTCGAGCTCTGGCAGAGAGAAGCAATCGGCAGAGCTCAGTCTTCGAGCTCTGCCAGGCGGTGCCACCTCTCCAGTCGAGAGGTGCAACCGCCTGATCCCAGAATTCTGGGATTTGATCGATTTGATCGTTTTGAGCTCTAATTTTGAATTGGGTTGGGGCCTATAAATACCCCACCCATTCAGCACTGAAAAGACACAGACCTATACCGAAATTGTGATCTTTTCTGTGATTCTAAAGAGCTCAAAAGTGTTGTAAAGCCTTTAAGTCTCCTCCTTCTGTTCTTCAAGTTTTCAATTGTAAAGTGAGGAGAGAAAGGTCTGTAAAGGTTGTCTCCTAAGCCTGTCAAAAGGAGAGAAACTGTAAGAGGGAAGTTTGGCCTTCGCCCATTGAAGGAAGGCACCTAGTTGACGTCGGCAACCTCATCGGTGGAGGAAGCCAAAAGTGGAGTAGGTCAAGGCTGACCGAACCACTCTAAATCTCTGGTTTGCGTTTATTTTCGAGCACTTTATCATTACTGCAAACCTCCCTCATCACTACTGCTCTCTGCGCTTTCACGAACAAGTTCTAAGTGCTGTTCTTCCAAATCTGCATTCAGACGTAAACTCGTATTTTCATACATTACAGTTTACGTTTACGTTTGATTCTGCAGAACTGTTTTCCGTGCTTTTACGAACGAGCTTCCTTGCAGTTTACGCTTACATTTTAATCCTATTAATAACTGCAATCTGTCCTCTACGATTTTACGAATGAGTTTCAACATTTAGACGTAAAACTGCATTCAGACGTAAATCGGCTTTCTTCGCTCAATCATCAGATTTCAGTTCACGTTTACGTCTTGGTTTGAACTGCATACTGTCTTCTGCGAGTATACAAACGAGTTTCAAAGTTTAGACGTAAATCTGCGTCTAACTGCGTTTAGACGTAAATCTGTGTTTAGACGTAAAACTGCGTTTAGACGTAAAACTGCGTTTAGACGTAAAACTGCGTTTAGACGTAAATCTGCGTTTAGACGTAAAACTACGTTTAGACGTAAAACTGCGTTTAGACGTAAATCTGCGTTTAGACGTAAATCTGCATTTAGACGTAAATCTGAGTTTAGACGCAAAACTGCGCTTAGACGCAAAACTGCGCTTAGACGCAATCTGCGCTTAGACGCAATCTGCGCTTAGACGCAAAACTGCGCTTAGACGCAATCTGCGCTTAGACGCAAACTGCACTTAGATACAAACTGAGAATTTGCTTTTGCATCATAATAGTTTTTGAACGAACGCAGCTTTTGGTTTTTAATTTATTATAAGATTTCCGCTGCACTAATTCACCCCCCCCCTCTTAGTGCTCTTGATCCTAATACATACCCCCCTGATCTTCAAAACCCGTTCATCTACGAATTAATTCTTGTAGAAACTAAATATGTCATGATCTTAAAAGGGATACCAAACAAACATACGTATGCACGTTAAAAGATCTATCTTGATCGTACAAAGAGCTTCTTCCTTAAATAAAAACTCATACGAAATCATGTAACAAACATTAATTGCTCTGAAACTCTCCTCAAGGCAAAGACTCCCTAATCAAATCATCTTAGGTGCTCACCTGCTGCAGGCGGTGGCACCTCTCCAGCTGGCGGTGGCACCTCCAGCCATCACGGGTTGCCAGAGGTTGCACCGCTCCAGCCAGAGGTGCAACCGCCAGCAAGCTCTGCCCTTTAAAACCACACTAGGGCCGGCTAAGGAACCGACCCCAACTCACCCCCATTTCCTCCTCTACTCTTCCAAGTCTCCTCCATTCCCATTTCACTCCTCTAAGCCTTCCAAATACCTCCCATTTCGGAGCAAAACATCAAGAATCAAGAATCCTTCCTTCTCTTGAAGATTTCACAAAGGTACTCTCTAAGAAGCTCTTAAATTCTGTTTTGTTCTTCATTTACTTTAGCTCATCATCATCCCTCTAAACAGCAGTAGTAATGGGATCTAGAAGATCCTCAAGGGACAAGGGAAAGAGGAGAGTAGTAGAAGAGTTTGATCTCACTCTTTTTTATTCCAAAAACCATGCTGAAAAATTTCTCTCCTTCGAACTAAGAAGCATCAATAAGGGAAAATACGTAGATCTGAATGAACTAAGAGATGTAGAGACTATCCATTGGTTTGCAAACCTAAATCTACTTCCCATTTTGCAGATCAACGAACCCATTTATCCTAGACTAGTTAGATTGTTTTACAACAACATGCAAATAGATGATGAAGAAAGGATATCAACCTATCTCTTAGGACAACACATCTCAATCACTGATAGATTCATTTGTGATATGATAGGTATTCCCATGAAAAGCATAGGACTTTACTTTAAAGGATCATGGGATGAAAAAACTATTGAAACATCCTACGTTGAAGCCTTAGGAACAATCCTTGCCAATCCTAACATAGAATCTATTCCTAAAAGTTGTGAACATCTAATGCCCTTTAACACTAAGATACTTCATCATATCATGACTAGTATAATTCTTCCTAAGCAATACCATCATGATGAAGTGAGTCAATTGGAATTAGGAATTATGTACCTAATCATGAAAGAACGTGACATTTGTCTTGGCTATCTGATCCAACAAAACATGTTGGAATTATCTACGAAAGATATGATGCTCCCATATGGTGGAATTATTACTAGAATAATGAAAGCTTACGACATTCAAATACCACTAGAAGAAGAAGTAATGAAATCAGATAGATTCAGCATAATAAACAAAAATCTACTTCACCGACTAAGATGTCACTATAGAAACGGTAACTGGGTTAGAATGCCTAGAAGAACTGATCCCCCTCAGCCTGAACCTGAACCTGAACCAGAGCCGGAAACCCCAGTCTTTAGGAGTACCCACTCTCCTCCGATCTGTCCCTTTGAGGAAACACATCCGGTTGAGCAAACTCACACATCATCCATCGAAGATATCGGGATTCGGATGGACCGATTTGAACAAAGACAAGAACGGCTTGAACTTCGACAAGATCAAATCCTAACCGAGCTGCAGCAAATCCATCGACAATTTGACTCTTTACTTAGGCACTTTAATCTTCCACCTCATGAATAAGCTTGTATAAACATCTGATGTTTTTGATATGACATGTTGTAAACTCCTTATGTTATTCATGAAGGACTTTGTCTTTATGGTTACCTGATATGCTGTACATATGTTACCCTGATATGGTTATCTTTGTCTGTGTAAGCATATTTGCAAACATCTCTTGTTGTTTATCTCGGTTTTTGCACTGAAACTAAAAAGGTTTAAAAGCCTATGCCTTGAAAATATGAAGCAACATACCAATGTAAGTTGATAAGTCAGCAGTATGACATTGATATGGTTGCTATTGCTAATATGATTGCTATCATGCCATGTATCAAGATATCAAACAAAAATTTGCATCATACGAGCTGATATCTAACCATGTGATACAATGCTACACTTGCTGAAATAAAAATCCTGCTATGCAATATGATACAATGCTACACTTGCTGAAATAAAAATCCTGCTATGCAATATGATATAATGCTGCACTTGAAATAACTGTGTTACTACATCAAAAGCTTAACACTCAAGAATCAAACGCATTGATATTAGACATCACTTTATACGAGATCATGTCTCTAATCATGATGTAACCATAGAGATTATTGATACCAAACATCAACTAGCTGATATCTTCACAAAACCCCTATGTGAAGAACAATTTGATTACATAAGAAGAGAATTAGGAATGTTGATGTGTCCGAATACTTAAACTAGTTAAAATTATTTTTCGAATGTTATTACTATTACATGCCTTGACAATGCTTGATCAAATAACATGTTGCAAATTATGTGACAAATATTTTTAACCAAATGCATGTAAGAAGTTCATTTTTCGGGTTGTATGCTAAAAATGGGATGTTCCCGTACACTCTTATGAAAACTCTTTGGAAAATGACTTTCCTCCGTCAAGCAAAAACAATAAAGAGATATATGTGTCATGACTTCCTTTATATGCTTGATAATGCTATCATGCTTTTTGTTGATGACAAAGGGGGAGAAACATATGAATTGATAAACACTATGTCATAGCTGAACTGCCATAATCATATCTATGTCATAGTTGCAAATACTTGAGTGATGCTATAAACAATGTTATGCCATCCTTGCATCACTAAGAGATATGTGAACATGTGCTATAGTTTGCATCAAATCTTGATTTGATATTCTATATTGTGAAGAAAATGCAAACTTGCTAGAAAATCTCAAATGTGTGCATCATGTAAAAAGTCCTTCGTAGCTTTATATGATTACATGATGAATGGTTACAAACACTATCATACAAACTTGATGATGTATGTCATGCCTTGACATAATTCTTGAAGAGATACATCATGATGGGCATCATGATGGGAGCATTGATAAGTTTAACTGATCTAACTTATCAATACGTCACTTGAATTCTTAGGTCTTGAATTCAAGGTTGACTTATCTCAACTATGGCATATAGATAGGGGGAGTTAAGGACAACTCCTTTATCAATTGATTGTCATCATCAAAAAGGGGGAGATTGTTGAATCTCGGATTTTGATGATGAAGTCAATTGTCATTTGTTATCTAATCTATGTGTTGAGATAAGTGTGCAGGATTAACTACGATAAGAGTAAGACAAGCAGCAGGTGTTGCGCCGGAGTCAAGATCATGATCACGTTGGGAGTTCGAGAGTTCGACGGAAGTTCGGACGGTCGTCGGAGGTTCAGCGAGAACAGATCCGAGAAGTCCAGAAGCTTGCCAAGCGAAGCTCGTCGGAACTCGCCAAGTGGATCGTCGCAAAGTCCAGGAGTATGCCGGATGTCCGCAGAAGGATCACCGAGGGTTATTGGTTGATCGACGGAAGTTGGCAGGAAACTCGCCGGAAGAAGCGATTGACGCATCGGAGCAAAGCTGCAGAAGTTGTCTTAGAGTTAATCGTAGTTAGCATGATGATTAAGCATGAAAATGGGAGGTGATCCCATTAGCTTAATCTTGGGGCAATTGGGCCCCTGAAAAGATTCAAAGTGGGCCGAATGGAGTGAACCATTCGGACCCTGATTGCACCAGGAGGTGCAACCGCCCCAGCCAGGAGGTGCAACCGCCTGGGCTGTGGGGTTGGGAGGTGCAACCGCCCCAGCCAGGAGGTGCAACCGCCAGGGTTGCGAGGCTGGGAGGTGCAACCACCCCAGCCGAGAGGTGCAACCGCCCAGAGCTCAGTCTTCGAGCTAGACTGGGCGGTGCAACCTCCTCTGCCAAGAGGTAGCACCGCCAGAGCTCAAGTTTCGAGCTCTGCCAGGCGATGCAACCACCGAGCTCAGTCTTCGAGCTCTGGCAGAGAGGTGCATCAGCCTGAGCTCAGTCTCGAGCTCTGCCAGGTGATGCAATCACCGAGCTCAGTCTTCGAGCTCTGGCAGAGAGGTGGATCAGCCTGAGCTCAGCTTGGAGCTCTGCCAGGTGATGCAACCACCGAGCTCAGTTTCGAGCTCTGCCAGGTGATGCAATCACCAAGCTCAGTCTTCGAGCTCTGCCAGGTGATGCAACCATCGAGCTCAGTCTTCGAGCTCTGGCAGAGAGAAGCAATCGCCTGAGCTCAGTCTTCGAGCTCTGCCAGGCGGTGCCACCTCTCCAGTCAAGAGGTGCAACCGCCTGATCCCAGAATTCTGGGATTTGATCGATTTGATCGTTTTGAGCTCGAATTTTGAATTGGGTTGGGGCCTATAAATACCCCACCCATTCAGCACTGAATAGATACAGACCTACACCGAAATCTTGATCTTTTCTGTGATTCTAAGAGCTCAAAAGTGTTGTAAAGCCTTTAAGTCTCCTTCTGTTCTTCAAGTTTTCAATTGTAAAGTGAGGAGAGAAAGGTCTGTAAAGGTTGTCTCCTAAGCCTGTCAAAAGGAGAGAAACTGTAAGAGGGAAGTTTGGCCTTCGCCCATTGAAGGAAGGCACCTAGTTGACGTCGGCAACCTCATCGGTGGAGGAAGCCAAAAGTGGAGTAGGTCAAGGCTGACCGAACCACTCTAAATCTCTGGTTTGCGTTTATTTTCGAGCACTTTATCATTACTGCAAACCTCCCTCATCACTACTGCTCTCTGCGCTTTCATGAACAAGTTCTAAGTGCTGTTCTTCCAAATCTGCATTCAGACGTAAATTCGTATTTTCATACATTACAGTTTACGTTTACGTTTGATTCTGCAGAACTGTTTTCCGTGCTTTTACGAATGAGCTTCTTTGCAGTTTACACTTACATTTTAATCCTATTAATAACTGCAATCTGTCCTCTACGATTTTACGAACGAGTTTCAACATTTAGACGTAAAACTGCATTCAGACGTAAATCGGCTTTCCTCGCTCAATCATCAGATTTCAGTTCACGTTTACATCTTGATTTCAACTGCATACTGCCTTCTGCGAGTATACAAACGAGTTTCAAAGTTTAGACGTAAATCTGCGTCTAGACGTAAAACTGCGTTTAGACGTAAATCTGCGTTTAGACGTAAAACTGCGTTTAGACGTAAAACTGCGTTTAGACGTAAATCTGCGTTTAGACGTAAAACTACGTTTAGATGTAAATCTACGTTTAGACGTAAATCTGCGTTTAGACGTAAATCTGCATTTAGACGTAAATCTGAGTTTAGACGCAAAACTGCGCTTAGACGCAAAACTGCGCTTAGACGCAAAACTGCGCTTAAACGCAATCTGCGCTTAGACGCAAACTGCACTTAGATACAAACTGAGAATTTGCTTTTGCATCATAATAGTTTTTGAACGAACGCAGCTTTTGGTTTTTAAATTATTGTAAGATTTCCGCTGCACTAATTCACCCCCCCCCCCTCTTAGTGCTCTCGATCCTAACAGTATGGAGCCCCCAAACCTCTCGAACGTTCTCGGAATCGCCATTGTCGGATCTCTCCGATGCCCACCGCGTACCTGACATGGCATGCTGAAACCTTCGGGACATTCTCAAACGAACTCAGAATCGCTATTGTGACCCCATTCCGGAAACCTCTCTCCGAGCCCCACGAGACTGACTGCGTAGCGGTCATGGCAAATTCCGAGGCCCGAAACCATTGCCTCGGAGGTCGACGGGAGAGGTTTTGGTCGCTCGGGACGCATAAAGGAGTGCAACACGAGGACTTCCCAGGGGGTCACCCATCGTAGTACTACTCTCACCCAAGCACGTTTAACTACGGAGTTCTGATGGGATCCGGTGCTTTAGTGCTGGTATGATCGCACTCATTTTGTGTGTGTCGTCCCTTGCCTATGTGCACGTCACGGACGGTGTATGGAGCCCCCAAACCTCTCGAACGATCTCGAAATCGCCATTGTCGGATCTCTCCAATGCCCACCGCGTACCGGACACGACAAGCCGAAACCATCGGGACTTTCTCGAACGAACTCGGAATTGCTATTGCTACCCCATTCCGGAAACCTCTATCCGAGCCCCACGAGACTGACTGCGTAACGGTCACGGCAAATTCCGAGGCCCGAAACCATCATCTCGGAGGTCGACGGGAGAGGTTTTGGTCGCTTGGGGCGCAAAAAGGAGTGCAACACAAGGACTTCCCGGGGAGTCACCCATCCTAGTACTACTCTCACCCAAGCACGTTTAACTTCGGAGTTCTGATGGGATCCTGTCCTTTAGTGCTAGTATGATGGCACTTATTTTGTGTGCGTCGTCCCTCGCCTTTGTGCACGTCGCGGATGGCGTATGGAGCCCCCAAACCTCTCGAACGATCTCGGAATCGCCATTGTCGGATATCTCCGATGCCCACCGCGTACCGGACACGGCAAGCCAAAACCATCGGGACTTTCTCGAACGAACTTGGAATCGCTATTGCGACCCCATTCCCCACGAGACTGACTGCGTAGCGGTCACGACAAATTCCGAGGCCCGAAACCATCGCCTCGGAGGTCGACGCGAGAGGTTTTGGTCGCTCGGGGCGCAAAAAGGAGTGCTACATGAGGACTTCCCAAGGGGTCACCCATCCTAGTACTAATCTCGCCCAAGCACGTTTAACTTTGGAGTTCTGATGGGATCCGGTGCTTTAGTGCTGGTATGATCGCACTCGTTTTGTGTGCGTCATCCCTCGCCTTTGTGCACATCGCGGACGGCGTATGGAGCCCCCAAACCTCTCGAACGATCTCGGAATCGCCGACAAGATCTCTCCGATGCCCACCCCGTACCGGACACGGCAAGCCGAAACCGAAACCATCGCCTGGGGGGTCGACGGGAGAGGTTTTGGTCGCTCGGGGCGCAAAAAAGAGTGCAACACGAGGACTTCCCAGGGGTTCACCCATCCTAGTACTACTCTCGCCCAAACACACTTAACTTCGGAGTTCTGATGGGATCCGATGCTTTAGTGCTGGTATGATCGCACTCATTTTTTTTGCGTCTTCCCTCGCCTTTGTGCACGTCGCGGACGACGTATGTGTCACGCCCCTCAAAATATCGACAATATTTAAAATTTTCATCATAACTAACCCAGGATCAAAACATAAATTTGAGGTCACTAAGAAAACATTCAGATCAAAAATTTCACCTCTATAGTCTACAAATTCATAACCCTGTGCAGTTCATAAACATCCAACACATCACTCGATAATTCAAACAAACTGAACTTAACTCATCAAAATAATAACCACAACAGAAAATTCACAAGTGGGGAAGTCTATCCAGTCACCAAACCAACGATTACCATAAGATCATATCATTACATAAATTTAACTTAACATTCCAAAATCCTCTACATGAGGGATCCTTTATCTTACACAAAATCCACACATTTAGATTTATCGTCACATTTCATAAGATGCAAAGTATCTTATACAACAAATATACATATGCTAACAAAGATCTGCCCAAAATCTTCTAAACTTTCCACCGCCTCAGCCCAATCTTAACATTTAAGCAAGCGATACGCTATCCTGAAAAATTTATCAACAAACGGGGTGAGCATAAAGAGCTCAGCAAGTGACTAACATATCCATATCAAAATAGTACAATTTCCAAAGAGATACAGTTTCAAAATACAAGGCAGAATATACGATTTCGTAGACATAATATCATTAGGGGCATAAACACAATTGTCCTTTCAATCTTACATATTTGGTTCCTGACAGATGGGGCATAGAGTAATTGGAGCATATCAGTAATAAAGGAAACATATCGGAGCTTATCAATGGCATATAAAATGTTCCGAAGCATATCAATGGCATATGGAACATTTCGAAGCAAAATCATCAGTGAATGAAGCATTTCAGAGCATATCAAAAACAAATATCGTATAGAAGCTCAAACGTCGTCCTTGACGTTGCAATCATATCATTCTTATCCAGAGCATGAACAGAAACAACTCACCAAAACTCTGGATGTCATATCAAACATATAGAAGGTGTAGTGGGATCTCAGTCAGAATGTGATTCATCCATTTCTGAATGACCACCTGACAAAAGTCTCCCACGTCTGGGAGCTCCATCCACCCACGTCTAGGTGAAGTCAGAGGGGGCCGGTAGAGCATCGCAGGCTCTAAGCACAGACCCTTTACCATTTCTGGCAAAGGTCCAGAATATCCCACATAGCGGGACCCCACATAGCGGGCAATAAGCGCATACCCTTTACCATTTATGGCAAAGGTCCAGAATATCCCACATAGCGGGACCCCACATAGCGGGCAATAAGCGCATACCCTTTACCATTTCTGGCAAAGGTCCAGACAATCCCACACACCAGAGTACAAGAGGGCTGTTTTAACAATAAGTAGCATATATCGGAAGCACACACGGAACAACGAAACGTGCATGTGCCTTTTCGAGACAATACGAAACAAAGAACAAATCTCTCCCAAATGTATTCAGATTTGGAATGAAATGAAAACAAGTGTGTACAGGGATTCCAAGCAATCATATTTAGCTCAATTCCAATAAGAAGGTTAGACGAATTCAAATATCCAATGGAATGGAACAAAATACGCGAAATCGACCAAAGCTCGATTTCGGACAGAATTCCAGTGGCACATCAAACAAATATTTTAGAATATCAATTATGCTTCAATACCCATAAGAAAGCTATGGTCGAACCATATATCAATCTATATTCTGATGGAACAAATTTCATATGAAACAGGGCTCCCAACACGGAGTTACCTTTGATTTGGTAACACAAGGTCAAAAACACAATCACTGTTTTGCAGAATTTATAGGGTCGGATTCAACAGATAATAGGGTAGGCAATTGAATTCCAAAATTTCCAAAATATATGTCAAAAGAAATATTTTCAAATCTAGTTTCAAATAAAATCAGTTTGGTACAAATCAGAATTTTCAACAGGGAGTTATAGGCATTTTAGTATCGACAGGTCAGAAATCTTGAACCCTGTTTTACAGCGTCTATAGGCTCATTTAAAACAGATGTTTGGGTAAGTATTCGGTGTCCAAAATCTACAAAATCAGTGTAAAAAGGAAGATATATGAGTCTAATTTCAAACAAAATAGTTCCTGCCCAAATTCACATGATTTGCTAAAACTTATAGCTGAAACAGTGTATAGGGGTCAGTTTACCGAAAAAACTTCAAAATCCATGGTTCTATGTCCAAAGGGAGACATATCAGTTTCTAAATAGAAATCCTTCAATTTATTTTGAATCAACATAAAAACAGAGACTAAAAATTCTGTATGATGGGGTTAGAACACTTGCCTTTGAGAATTTTGACCCGAAGTGAAAAGATTAAAGCAAGAACCCTAAAAACCCCAATTTTTTTTTCTCTTCTTCTTCTTCTTCTTCTTCTTCTTCTTCTTCTTTCTTTCTTTCTTTCTTTGATCACCCACGAGCTGCCTTCTCTGCTTCCTTAAGAATGAAGGCAAAGAGGCTTAAACGGTGGAATTTGTCATTTTGTGCGTTTTGCAGTTTAGTCCTTGTTTTTATCATATTCACGATTAGGTCCTTAGGGTTTACATATAGGTTCTCAGATTCTTTTTTTTTTTTTTTTTTTTTTTTTTTTGAACAGATCTCCCAAATCTTACAAATGAGTTACCTCTGATTTATACTCTATTTCTTTTGTCAATTTAAAATAAATGCTTACATTATCACCAGAAATTTATACGAAAATTCCGAAATGAGGGGTGTTACACTCTCCCCCCCTTAAAAGAAAAATTTAGTCCTCTAAATTTATCATACCTCTTGTTAGGATCGAGAGCACTATGAGGGGGGGGGTGAATTAGTGCAGCGGAAATCTTTCAGCGATTAAAAACGAAAGCTGCGTTTGTTCAATAAAAGCGATTTCGATGTAAAAGCCGATCTTAAGATTAAGCGCAGTTTACGCAGTTTGCGTCTAAACGCAGTTTATGTCTAAACTCAGTTTGCGTCTAAACGTAGTTTGCGTCTAAACGCAGTTTTACGTCTAAACTTAGTTTACGTCTAAACGCAGTTTGCGTCTAAACACAGTTTGCGCCTAAACGTAGTTTGCGTCTAAACTCAGTTTACGTCTAAACGCAGTTTGCGTCTAAACACAGTTTGCGCAGTTTACGTCTAAACGCAGTTTTACATCTAAACGCAGTTTTACGTCTAAACGCAGTTTTACGTCTAAACGTAGTTTTACGTCTAAACACAATTTGCGCAGTTTTAGAAAGATATGAACTTAGAAACTTATTCGTAAAAGCACAGAAGACAGTTTGCAGTTATAAATGGAATCAGAACGTAAACGTAAACTGCAATGTAAAGTTTGTACGAAAACACCGATTTACGTCTGAATGCAGATTCGGAAAGATCAGAACTTAGAGACTTGTTCGTAAAAGCACAGAAGACAGTTTGCAGTTATAAATGGAATCAGAACGTAAACGTAAACTGCAATGTAAAGTTTGTACGAAAACACCGATTTACGTCTGAATGCAGATTCGGAAAGATCAGCACTTAGAACTTATTCGTAAAGGCGCAGAGAGCAGTAGTTATGTAGGAGGTTTGCAGTAATGATAAGGTACTCGAAATAAAAGCAAACCAGAGATTTAGAGTGGTTCGGTCAGTCTTGACCTACTCCACTTTTGGCTTCCTCCTCCGACGAGATCACCGACGTCAACTAGCTGCCTTCCTTCAATGGGCGAAGGCCAACTGCCCTTTTACAGCTTCACTCCTTTTGATGGGCTCAGGAGACAACCCTTACAGAACCTTTCTCTCCTCACTTTTTCAATTCAAAAGCTTAAAGAACAGAAGGAGACTCAAAGGCTTTACAACAATTTTGAGCTCTTAGAATCACAGAAAGAATCAAGATTTCGGTGTAGGTCTGTATAATTTCTATGTTGAATGGGTGGGGTATTTATAGGCCCCAACCTAGTTCAAATTTGGAGCTCAAAACGATCAAATCCCGGAATTTCGGGATCAGGCGGTTGCACCTCCTGACTGGAGAGGTTGCACCGCCTGGCAGAGCTCGGAGACTGAGCCTAGGCGGTTGCACCTCTCTGTCAGGGGCGGTTGCACCGCCTGAGTCTAGCTCGGAGACTGAGCCCCAGGCGGTGCCACCTCTTGACTGAGGCGGTTGCACCTCTCTGCCAGAGCTCGAAGACCGAGCTCAGGCGGTGCTACCTCTCTATCAGGGAGGTTTCACAGCCCAGTCTAGCTCGAAGACTGAGCTCAGGCGGTTGCACCTCCTGGCTGGGGCGGTTGCACCGCCCAATCTTGCTGGAGACTTAGCCCAGGCAATGCCACCTCCTGGCCTAGGCGGTTGCACCTCCTAGTGCAATCAGGGTCCGAATGGTTAGCTCCATTCAGCCCAATTTCAATCTTTTCAGGGGCCCAATTGCCCCAAGATTAAGCTAATGGGATTACCTCCCATTTTCCAACTTAATCAACGTGCTAACTACGATTAAATCTAAGACAATTTCTGCAGCTTTGCTCCGATGTGTCAATAGCTTCTTCCGGCGAGTTTCCGGCGAACTTCCGTCGATCATCCGATGAACCCTCGATGATTCTTCTGCGGACTTCCGGCAAACTCCTGGACTTTGCGACGATCTACTTGGCAAGTTCCGACGAGCTTCGCTTGGCAAGCTTTTGGACTTCTCGGATCTGTTCTCGCAGAACCTCCGACGACCGTCCGAACTTCCGTCGAACTCTCGAACTCCCAACGTGATCATGATCTTGACTCCAGCGCAACTCCTGCTGCTTGTCTAACTTTCATCGTAGTTAATCCTGCACACTTAAAACAAAACTTCGATCGAGACAATTAATCCTAAGCAATTTAACCAAGTTGTCCGGCATGTCATTGGTCTCTCGACGCTTCGTCCGATTCTTTGGCGCATCGTCCTCTCCTGCAGCCTATTGCCCAATCGGCCAGTTGACTCCGTAACTCCGATATCCTTGGCACAATACCCGCTCTTCTAGGCCTGATGCCCAAGTCCACGGCCCGAAGCCTTCTGTCGATACGTCGACCGATCCACCGGCCCGACGTCCAATCTTCTGACATGTTCCTTCGGCACAACATGATTTTCCTGCTTTAATTGTCTCATCCTGATCGAAGCATCCTGCGTCACTCAAAACGCAGATTAAATCATAAACATATATCAAGTAGTTTCATCGTCAAAATACGAGATTCAACAATCTCCCCCTTTTTGATGATGACAACCACTTGATGACGAAGTTAAACTTAACTCCCGGAGTTTAAACAAACTCCCCCTATCAATATGCCATGTTTATAGAACCTTGAATTCAAACTGAATTCAAGTCATTGCAATATTCATCATGAATACTTGCAACACGTCAACATGAACATATGCATAAACTTATGCATCATATGTCTTGTCATCAACATACTTTCATCAACATACTTCTCCCCCTTTGTCATCAACAAAAAGGAGAAGTATCACTTTCAATCGTTTGTGATATAGATTCAACTCATTGCATGAAAAACATAGTATCAAGTTTTATCATCATGCAATCTTGGAGCTAGAAGTTTTAGCAAGTGTTACATCATGTTTAGAACATTCATGCTATCAAGTTTTAGATATGCAAGTTTTATATCATTTAAGATAGCACTTTTGGTAATGTTCAAGATAGCAAGTTCTACATCATGCAAGCTAGCAAATTAGAGATGTTCAAGAAGGCAACTCTTGCTTCTTGAAAATTTTGTTCACTTTGCTAGATGCGCAAGTTAGCATTTTTGCCTCTTGAGATAGGCAAGATAGCACATTTGCTTCTTTTGAGATAGCAACTTTTTGCTTCTCTTTAGACCAACAAGCTAGCAATTTTTACGATATACAAATTTCACAATATATAAGCTAGCAAAAGTTTCGAAAGCAAATGCAAGATAGCTTTCTTGTGTAAGCTCATGATTCTTGCTTCCTATTGCAATGTGCAAATTACAAGTTTTGCTTCTTGAGATATTCAAGATAGTGATGTTCAAGAAGACAATTTTTCTTCTTGAAATAAGCAAGTTAGCATTCTTTGCTACTTAAGATAGGCAAGCTAGCAATCAAGTTTTTGCATCTTCTTGACTTGTACAAGCTAGCTATCTCCCCCTTTGTCATTGTAAAAAAGAAAGAGAGAATACAGTTTTGTAGTTCTTTTTTCCTTTTACACGATTTCAAAATCATGACAAAGGATGAATAATCAAGTTATGAATGTCAAGACAATTTTTCATCATGAATATTTTATCATTGCATGCATCATTATCATAAGTTGAAGTATTACATGCATGATATCATATCACCATTCATAATTACATTAATGTTTCAATATAACAATTTCTTCTCAAAATGTGTAACTTGGCACTCATAGCATTTTAAATCATGATTTACATCACATCATAATTAGAAAGCACAAGTATTGCACGCATAATTGCACATCATAAATGTTTCATATCATGATGGTATCAATTTTGTCAAATTATATCCTA
This sequence comes from Musa acuminata AAA Group, assembly GCF_036884655.1. Classification (NCBI taxonomy): domain Eukaryota; kingdom Viridiplantae; phylum Streptophyta; class Magnoliopsida; order Zingiberales; family Musaceae; genus Musa; species Musa acuminata. The sequence goes on along the minus strand of NC_088345.1, from coordinate 33,522,380 downwards.
CCATGCAGGATCAAAACTTCTCCCTATTTTATCATTGAAAACAAGAAGAAAGTAGGGGGAAGAGCATAAAAGTGTTAAATATATCAATCATTTCAAGGCATTTACATCATAGATCAAGTGATGATTTGTGATTCATCATAAAGCAAGTTAGTTTTCAATCATTACATAAGGCATTTAAGGAATTTTTGAAATATAGGAGAATGATTAATTTAAGCATACAATGTTTCAATCCAATTCAAGTCATGAATATCAATGCTTTCATATTGTGAGTATCAATTCATGAATACCACAAGATATTATTTGTGACTTCAATTTTGCAAGATCAAGATTATGATTTAGATAAAACTTATTCAAATCAAATCATTAACTTGAAATTCATAATCAAGTCATTAAAATTAATTTCGAGATTCACAAAATATCATGAAATCATTAATCTCGATCAGATGGGAAAAGCATTTTTTAAGAGATTCTTTTTCATCTAAGCATGCCTTAGTCTTTATATGCCAAATTAAGATAAGCATGAAAGTTCAAGACATAAGGCAAAGAAATCTTGTATTATGAAATATATGATATCAAGGCTCATGATTCATTCGAAAAGATATAGTACAAAGAGCAACTTGAAACATTCTTATCAAGATCACATTTTAAAATATTTCAAGTTTCAAGATATCAATATGACACTTCATTGAATTGCATTTCATTTGAAGAACTCCTTTTTGATAAATGTAGGGAGCATAATGAACGATCTTTATTTATAAAGAGCTTCATGTTATAATTATCAATATCATGATTATGATTATTCTCTTTAGCAAAGAATCACAAAAGCACTTTATTTTTGCATAAGAAATCTCATTGTATTATGATTTATAAATTCTTTTTCTGCACATGAATCATAGGAGATATGAATGTGAAACAAATCTTCGCAAGCAAAAACACTATCATTCATATTTCAAGATGGAATTTATAAGCAGGAATCATTTCATCAAATCCATTTTAGAAAAATATTTTTTATAAGTGTATGAGAAAATCTGATTGTTAGGATACCAATTGTTAAGTGAATCCGAAAATGAAATTAACACTTTCATATATTCAGACATGATTTTTGCTATAGATCTTGAAATTAAATCAAGAAGATCAAACAAGCTCATGATCATGGATAACTTAAAATCTCATGCATAAAATTGTTAATAACCATTTAATATTACATCTTTATGCATTACTTTAAATCAAACGTGATTTCATTCAACAATGTTAATCAAACATGATACACATTATTACTTCTTAACCATGATCAAAATCATTTTATTTGTTTATCATGCAATATTATCATTTTCGAAATTATTAGCATGATCATAATTTTTATATTTTTATTTTTAAACATGTAATTTTCAAGAAAATTAATTCTAAACTAAAAAAGAAAATATATCATGAAAGCATCAAGTAATTTTAAAATAAACCAAAGGCATTTTAATTACCTCAATGTCGTAGGCTGGTAAGGCATAGTTTGCCGCCTCGCTTTTGTTGACTTTCTCGTCTTCAGAGGAGCTCGATTCATCCCAATTTTTGTTCTTCTTCTTGCGTTTAAAGCAAGTAGTTCCATTCTTTTTGCTTTTTAATTTTCGTTTCATTTGTAGTTTAAGTTCACCATCACTTGAGCTTATGCTCGAGTGGTCTTCAAATGTTCTATGTCCCAAATCCTTCTTATTCTTTAGAAGGTTGGTTTGTTCATCATTGTCCTCATCACATGAGTCATCGCTCAAGTGGCATTCATTTGTCCAGAGTTCCAAATCCTTCCTGTTCTTTGGAAGGTGATTGTGTTCAACATGTTCATCATGTGCATTGTGTACCATTTCATATGTCATCAATGAACCAATTAGTTCTTCAAGTGGTAAGTTGTTTAGGTTTTTCGATTCTTGAATAGCAGTTACTTTTGAATCCCAAGTTTTAGAAAGTGAGCGCAAAACTTTGTTAACGAGTTCAAAATCCGAAAAGCTTTTACCAAGTGATTTTAAACCATTGACGACATCCGTAAAACAGGTGTACATGTCAACAACGGTTTCGCTTGGTTTCATATAAAAAAGCTCGAAATCATGCAGTAAAATATTAACTTTCGAGTCTTTGACTCTACTAGTTCCCTCGTGCGTGATTTCAAGAGTGCGCCAAATATCGAAAGCCGTTTCGCACAAAGAAACCCGATTGAACTCATTTTTGTCCAAAGCGCAAAATAAGGCATTCATAGCCTTTGCGTTTAAAGAAAAATACTTCTTCTCTAAATCCGACCATTCGTTCATCGGTTTAGAGGGAAGTTGAAAACTGTTTTCAACGAAATTCCATAAATCCAGATTTAGAGAAATCAAGAAAACTCTCATTCGAGTTTTCCAATAAGTGTAGTCCAATCCGTTAAAGAACGGTGGACGAAAGACCGAAAAGCCCTCTTGAAGAGCCATTTCTCTCGGGTGTAAATCCGAAATGAGAAATACCCTGCTCTGATACCAATTGTTAGGATCGAGTGCACTAAGAGGGGGGGGGGTGAATTAGTGTAGCGGAAATCTTTCGGCGATTAAAAACGAAAGCAGCGTTTGTTCAATAAAAGCGATTACGATGTAAAAGCCGATCTTAAGATTAAGCGCAGTTTACGCAGTTTGTGTCTAAACGCAGTTTACGTCTAAACTCAGTTTGCGTCTAAACGTAGTTTGCGTCTAACCGCAGTTTGCGTCTAAACGCAGTTTGCGTCTAAACGCAGTTTGCGTCTAAACGCAGTTTTACGTCTAAACTCAGTTTACGTCTAAACGCAGTTTGCGTCTAAACACAGTTTGCGCCTAAACGCAGTTTGCGTCTCAACTCAGTTTACGTCTAAACGCAGTTTGCGTCTAAACACAGTTTGCGCAGTTTACGTCCAAACGCAGTTTTACGTCTAAACGTAGTTTTACGTCTAAACGTAGTTTTACGTCTAAACGTAATTTGCGCAGTTTTAGAAAGATCTGAACTTAGAAACTCATTCGTAAAAGCACAGAAGACAGTTTGCAGTAATAAATGGAATCAGAACGTAAACGTAAACTGCAATGTAAAGTTTGTACGAAAACACCGATTTACGTCTGAATACATATTCGGAAAGATCAGAACTTAGAGACTTGTTCGTAAAAGCGCAGAAGACAGTTTGCAGTTATAAAGGAAATCAGAACGTAAACGTAAACTGCAATGTAAAGTTTGTACGAAAACACCGATTTACGTCTGAATGCAGATTCGGAAAGATCAGCACTTAGAACTTATTCGTAAAGGCGCAGAGAGCAGTAGTTATGTAGGAGGTTTGCAGTAATGATAAGGCACTCGAAATAAAAGCAAACCAGAGATTTAGAGTGGTTCGGTCAGTCTTGACCTACTCCACTTTTGGCTTCCTCCTCCGACGAGGTCACCGACGTCAACTAGATGCCTTCCTTCAATGGGCGAAGGCCAACTGCCCTTTTACAGTTTCACTCCTTTTGATGGGCTCAGGAGACAACCCTTACAGAACCTTTCTCTCCGCACTTTTACAATTCAGAAGCTTAAAGAACAAAAGCAGGAGACTCAAAGGCTTTACAACAATTTTGAGCTCTTAGAATCACAGAAAGAATCAAGATTTCGGTGTAGGTCTGTATAATTTCTGTGCTGAATGGGTGGGGTATTTATAGGCCCCAACCCAGTTCAAATTTGGAGCTCAAAACGATCAAATCCCGGAATTCCGAGATCAGGCGGTTGCACCTCCTGACTGGAGAGGTTGCACCGCCTGGCAGAGCTCGGAGACTGAGCCCAAGCGGTTGCACCTCTCTGTCAGGGGCGGTTGCACCGCCTGAGTCTGGCTCGGAGACTGAGCCCCAGGCGGTGCCACCTCTTGACTGAGGCGATTGCACCTCTTTGCCAGAGCTCAAAGACCGAGCTCAGGCGGTGCTACCTCTCTGTCAGGGAGGTTGCACCGCCCAGTCTAGCTCGAAGACTGAGCTCAGGTGGTTGCACCTCCTGGCTAGGGCAGTTGCACCGCCCAGTCTCGCTGGGAGACTTAGCCCAAGCGGTGCCACCTCCTGGCCTAGGCGGTTGCACCTCCTGGTGCAATCAGGGTCCGAATGGTTAGCTCCATTCGGCCCAATTTCAATCTTTTTAGGGGCCCAATTGCCCCAAGATTAAGCTAATGGGATCACCTCCCATTTTCCAACTTAATCAACGTGCTAACTATGATTAAATCTAAGACAATTTCTGCAGCTTTGCTCCGATGCGTCAATCGCTTCTTCCGGTGAGTTTCCGACGAACTTCCGTCGATCATCCGATGAACCCTCGGTGATTCTTCTGCGGACTTCTGGCAAACTCCTGGACTTTGTGACGATCTACTTGGCGAGTTCCGACGAGCTTCGCTTGGCAAGCTTCTGGACTTCTCGGATCTGTTCTAGCAGAACCTCCGACGACCGTCCGAACTTCCGTCGAACTCTCGAACTCCCAACGTGATCATGATCTTGACTCCGGCGCAACTCCTGCTGCTTGTCTAACTTTCATCGTAGTTAATCCTGCACACTTAAAACAAAGCTTTGATCGAGACAATTAATCCTAAGCAATTTAACCAAGTTGTCCGGCATGTCATTGGTCTCTCGACGCTTCGTCCGATTCTTCGGCGCATCGTCCTCTCCTGCAGCCTATTGCCCAATCGGCTAGTTGACTCCGCAACTCCGATATCCTTGGCACAATACCCGCTCTTCTTGGCCCGATGCCCGAGTCCACGGCCCGAAGCCTTCTGTCGATACGTCGACCGATCCACCTGCCCGACGTCCAATCTTCTGACATGTTCCTTCGGCACAACATGATTTTCCTGCTTTAATTGTCTCATCCTGATCGAAGCATCCTGCGTCACTCAAAACGCAGATTAAATCATAAACATATATCAAGTAGTTTCATCATCAAAATACGAGATTCAACACCTCTATCGATGAAAAGACTGGGATACACCTTTTTCATTTCCTCCTCTAGCTCCCAAGTTGTCTCCTCTCCAGAATGATGTCTCCAAATTACTTGAACTAGTGGGATGACCCGATTCCTTAGGACTTTTTCTTTCTTACCAACAATCTGAATAGGCTCTACCACATAAGATAAATCTTTATCAATCTCCACTAGCTCATACTTAATGATGTGAGAAGGGTCATATATATACTTCCTAATCATCGAGACATGAAATATATCATGGACATGACTCAATGCTGGTGGCAAGGCAATCCTGTAAGCGACAGAACCAACCCTCTCAAGAACCTCAAAAGGTCCAATAAATCTGGGGCTTAACTTTCCTTTCTTCCCAAACCTTATAATGCCTTTGGAAGGGGAGACTTTCAAGAATACAAAATCTCCGATTTCAAACTCAATATCTCGTCTTCTATTGTCGGCATAACTCTTTTGACGACTCTGAGCAGTTTTTAACCTTTTCCTTATAACTTGAATTTTCTCGGAAGTTTCTTGTACCTTGTCCGGTGCTAACAGCTTTCTGTCACCAACTTCCTCCCAACATATAGGTGTTATGCACTTTCGCCCATATAATGCTTCATAAGGAGCCATCTGAATACTTGAATGATAACTATTATTATAAGTGAACTCAACAAGTGAAATATCCTTATCCCATTCACCTTTCCAATCCATAACATAGGCTCTAAGCAAATCCTCAAGTGTTTGAATTGTTCTTTCTGACTGACCATCAGTCTGAGGATGATATGCAGTACTAAACTTAACTTTAGTGCCCATCGACTCCTGCAATCTTCTCCAGAATCTAGAGAGAAATCTGGAGTCTCTATCAGAGATGATCTCCTTTGGAATACCATGAAGTCTTACTATTTCACTGACATATAAATCTGCAAGTCTATCAAGCGAATAAGTCATATTAATCGGTAGGAAGTGTGCAGATTTTGTTAACCTATCAATGATAACCCAAATAGCATCATGCTTCCTCGAGGTTCTGGGTAGTCCTGAAACAAAATCCATAGTAATACATTCCTATTTCCATTCAGGAATAACTAAAGGTTGCAACAACCCTCCAGGTCTTTGGTGTTCTACTTTGTTTTGCTGACAAGTCAAACATTTTGAAACATACATTACAATTTCCTTCTTCATGCCTTCCCACCAATAATGACTTTGAAGATCTCTATACATCTTAGTGCTCCCAGGGTGTAGGGTGTACTTTGAAGTATGACTTTCATTTAGGATTTGATTCCTGATATCTGGTTCATTTGGTACACATACTCTCTCCCCAAATCTCAATAGGCCATCCTTTGAAACTTGAAATTGTGGCTTCAATTCCTTTTCTACTTCACTCCTCAAGTAGATTAAATGTGGATCTCGTAATTGTCCTTCCTTAATTTGTTGAATAAGATCAGATTGCACTTGAATGGAGGCCATCAATATCATCGAGTCTTGCTCTTTCCTCAAAGCTTTCAAATCAAAATTTTCTTCTAATAACTTCCATTGCTTCACAACCAGACTAGCCATAAAACTTGTAGATTTCCTACTAAGTGCATCAGCTACAACATTGGCTTTGCCCGGGTGATAACGGATGGCACAATCGTAATCCTTCAGAAGTTCTATCCATCTTCGCTGCCTCATGTTTAACTCTTTCTGAGTGAAAATATATTTTAAACTCTTGTGATCAGTGAAGATTTCAAACTATCGACCATACAAATAATGTCTCCAAATCTTTAGAGCAAAAATAATTACTGCTAATTCCAAATCATGAGTTGGATAATTCAATTCATAACCTTTAAGTTGCCTAGAAGCATAAGCAATTACTCTCCCTTCCTGCATCAAAACACATCCTAGGCCTTTTCTTGAAGCATCAGTATAAACTACAAATCCCTCACTACCACTTGGAATAGTGAGAATAGGGGCACTAGTCAATCTTCTTTTTAACTCTTGAAAACTTTGCTCACAATCATCACCCCATACAAATTTTATATTCTTCTTAGTGAGTTTGGTGAGAGGTTGAGCGATTCGAGAAAATCCCTCCACAAATCTCCTATAATAACCTGCCATGCCCAAAAAGCTTCGAACTTCTGTTACATTTGTTGGTACTTCCCATTCAACTACAGCTTCTATTTTCCTTGGATCAACAGATATACCCTTCCCTGAAATCACATGGCCTAAGAAAGCAACTTCATTCAACCAAAATTCACATTTGCTGAACTTCGCATACAACTTCTTTTCTCTTAGTATGGACAACACATCTCTCAAGTGTTCCTCATGCTCCTGATTACTCTTTGAATACACCAATATGTCATCAATAAATACAATTACACAGATATCCAAGAGCGGTTGAAATATCCTATTCATTAGTTCCATAAAAGCTGCAGGGGCATTTGTCAAACCAAAAGGCATCACCAAGAATTCATAATGACCATATCGAGTTCTGAAAGCTGTTTTTGAAATATCCTCCTCCTTGATCTTCAACTGATAGTAACCTGACCTCAGGTCAATCTTAGAGAATACTTGTGCACCCTGCAGTTGATCAAACAAATCATCAATTCTAGGTATGGGATACTTGTTTTTTATGGTCACCTGATTCAACTGTCTATAATCAATACAAAGCCTCAATGTTCCATCCTTCTTCTTCACTAATAGTACCGGAGCACCCCATGGGGATACACTGGGTCGTATGAAACCCTTATCTAATAATTCTTGTATTTGCTTCTTTAATTCCTCTAGCTCGAGTGGTGCCATCCTGTAGGGAGGCTTAGATATTGGGGTTGTACTGGAGACCATATCAATAGCAAATTCACCCTCTCTATCTAGAGGTAAACCAGGCAAGTCATCTGGGAATACATCAGGGAATTCTTTGACCACTACAATTTCATCTAGGTGGGTTTCCTACTTTGAATGCTCCTTTACACACACCATATAACAAAAACAACCTTTCTGCATAAGACGATAAACTTGAAGTGCTGATATCAAGCAAGGAGGCAAATCATGCCTAATGCCCTCAAAGAAAAATATAGGCTGATCTGGTATGCAGAAAGTAATTATTTTTTTGTAACAATCAATACTAGCGTGATGAGAAGATAACCAATCCATGCCAAGTATAATATCAAAGCCCTGGATCTCTAGGAGAATCAAATCAGCAAGGAGTTCGTGGTCTCCAATAGAGATCAAACAAGATGGGTAGACCAAGTTTGTTGCCAATGCATCTCCAACAGCAGTTGTTACATATAACATATAATCCAGGGGTCTAGGTAGAATATCCAAGTGACAAGCAAAGTATTGTGAAACAAAAGATAAGTTGGAGCCGGGATCAAACAAAACTTTTGCATTTCTTTTAGAAACATGAAGAATACCTTCCACCACTGATTTAGAAGCTTTAGAATCTTGTTCAGTGATAGCGTACACTCTAGCATGGGCTGAGGGTCTAGGAGACAGTGGCTCTTTCTTCCGATTCAGTGGGCAATCTCTTAATTGATGATCTAGCTTTCCACAACCAAAACATGCTCCAGTCACCCGAAAACACTGACTTGTTTCATGATTTAATCCACATTTTGCACATGACTGAGTCCTCCACAATGGTTTCCTTTTCTCAAATCCAGATGTCTTAAACCTCTTATTACTAGCTTCATATTCATTTTCTCTCCTGCTTTTGCCAGTAAATTTGTCCCTTTTGTCCTTGCCAATTATTTCTTGAATTTCCTCCATGTCTCTTTCAATTTTCAAAGCTCTTTCCACCGTATCAGCATATGTTTGTAATTTTAAAGCTGACATTCGGCTTCTTATTGCTGGCCGTAATCCCCTTTCAAACCTTCTTGCTTTTCTAGATTCATCATCAGTCATATGTGTGGCAAACCTGGAGAGCTCAGTGAATTTAGATTCATACTTTGTAACCGTCATACTTCCCTGGATAAGATTCAAGAACTCCAACTCTTTTTGCTCTCTCATACAATCTGGAAAATATTTATCGTTAAACTTTTCTTGGAATAACTTCCATGTCATTGGCTCATGTTTGATTTCAGACATTCTCTTAATCATTCTCCACCAGTGTTCAGCTTCTCCTTCCAGCATAAAGGTGGCAAGAAAAACCTTTCGATCATCAGGGTAATTTAAAGCATCAAATATTTTCTCTATCTGCATCATCCATCGTTCTGCCACCATTGGATCAGACTCACCACTAAAACTGGGAGGACTAAGCTTCTTAAACTGTCCAATTCCCAACCCCATCTGGTTTGATGTCTTTGTTCCATCATTACTTCCTTGTTGGACAGGTTGTTGTTGTTGTTGAATCACTTGTGCCATAGTCTCCAAAGTTCGCATGATACCACTCAATTGATCAGCAGTAGATGCAACAGGAGAACCAGATGATCTCGTCATCCTAGCTTCCTAAAACATCAAAAGAACATTTTCTTTGATCAATCTCTAAATGATAGTCAATAAACCTCAAAAAAAAATAATATTCTTAGTGATTCTCAAATCATGCTTTGATACCACCTCTGTCACGCCCCTCAAAATATCGATAATATTTAAAATTTTCATCATAACTAACCCAGGATCCAAACATACATTTGAGGTCACTAAGAAAACATTCAGATCAAAAATTTCACCTTTATAGTCTACAAATTCATAACCCTGTGCAGTTCATAAACATCCCACACATCACTCGATAATTCAAACAAACTAAACTTAACTCATCAAAATAATAACCACAACATAAAATTCACAAGTGGGGAAGTCTATGCAGTCACCAAACCAACGATTACCATAAGATCATATCATTACATAAATTTAACTTAACATTCCAAAATCCTATACATGAGGGATCCTTTATCTTACACAAAATCCACAGGTTTAGATTTATCGTCACATTTCATAAGATGCAAAGTATCTTATACAACATATACACATATGCTAACAAAGATCTGCCCAAAATCTTCTAAACTTTCCACCGCCTCAGCCCAATCTTAACATTTAAGCAAGCGATACGCTATCCTGAAAAATTTATCAACAAACGGGGTGAGCATAAAGAGCTCAGCAAGTGACTAACATATCCATATCAAAATAGTACAATTTCCAAAGAGATACAGTTTCAAAATACAAGGCAGAATATACGATTTCGTAGACATAATATCATTAGGAGCATAAACACAATTGTCCTTTCAATCTTACATATTTGGTTCCTAACAGATGGGGCATAGAGTAATTGGAGCATATCAGTAACAAAGGAAACATATCGGAGCTTATCAATGGCATATAAAATGTTCCGAAGCATATCAACGGCATATGGAACATTTCGAAGCAAAATCATCAGTGAATGAAGAATTTCAGAGCATATCAAAAACAAATATCATACAGAAGCTCAAACGTCGTCCTTGACGTTGCAATCATATCATTCTTATTCAGAGCATGAACAGAAACAACTCACCAAAACTCTGGATGTCATATCAAACATATAGAAGGTGTAGTGGGATCTCAGTCAGAATGTGATTCATCCATTTCTGAATGACCACCTGACAAAAGTCTCACACGTTTGGGAGCTCCATCCACCCACGTCTAGGTGAAGTCAAAGGGGGCCGGCAGAGCATCGCAGGCTCTAAGCACATACCCTTTACCATTTCTGGCAAAGGTCCAGAATATCCCACATAGCGAGACCCCACATAGCGGGCAATAAGCGCATACCCTTTACCATTTCTAGCAAAGGTCCAGAATATCCCACATAGCGGGACCCCACATAGCGGGCAATAAGCGCATACCCTTTACCATTTCTGGCAAAGGTCCAGACAATCCCACACACCAGAGTACAAGAGGGCAGTTTTAACAATAAGTAGCATATATAGGAAGCACACGCGGAACAACGAAACGTGCATGTGCCTTTTCGAGACAAAACGAAACAAAGAACAAATCTCTCCCAAATGTATTCAGATTTGGAATGAAATAAAAACAAGAGTGTACAGGGATTCCAAGCAATCATATTTAGCTCAACTCCAATAAGAAGGTTAGACGAATTCAAATATCCAAAGGAATGGAACAAAATAAGCGAAATCGACCAAAGCTCGATTTCGGACAAAATTCCAGTGGCACATCAAACAAATATTTCAGAATATCAATTATGCTCCAATACCCATAAGAAAGCAATGGTCGAACCATATATCAATCTATATTCTGATGGAACAAATTTCATACGAAACAGGGCTCCCAACACGGAGTTACCTTTGATTTGGTAACACAAGGTCAAAAACACAATCACTGTTTTGCAGAATTTATAGGGTCGGATTCAACAGATAATAGGGTAGGCAATTGAATTCCAAAATTTCCAAACTATATATCAAAAGAAAAATTTTCAAATCTAGTTTCAAATAAAATCAGTTTGGTACAAATCAGAATTTTCAACAGGGAGTTATAGGCATTTTAGTATCGACAGGTCAGAAATCTTGAACCCTATTTTACAGCATCTATAGGCTCGTTTTGTCTGCGTCGTCCCTCGCCTTTGTGCACGTCGCGGACGGCGTATGGAGCCCCCAAACCTCTCGAACGATCTCAGCATCGCCATTATCGGATCTCTCCGATGCCCACCGCGTACCGAACACGGCAAGCCGAAACCATCGGGACTTTCTCGAACGAACTCGGAATCGCTATTGCGACCTCATTCCGGAAACCTCTCTTCGAGCTCCACGAGACTGACAAAGTAGCGGTCACGGCAAATTCCGAGGCCCAAAACCATCGCCTCGGAGGTCGACAGGAGAGGTTTTGGTCGCTCGGGGCTCAAAAAGGAGTGCAACACGAGGACTTACCGAGGGGTCACCCATCCTAGTACTACTCTCGCCCAAGCACGCTTAACTTCAGAGCTCTAATGGGATCCGATGCCTTAGTGCTGGTATGATCGCAATCTTTTTGTTTATATCTTCCCTAGCCTTTGTGCACGTCTCGGACGGCGTATGGAGCCCACAAACCTCTCGAACGATCTCGGAATCGCCATTGTCGGATCTCTCCGATGCCAACCGCGTACCGGACACGGCATGCCGAAACCATCGGGACTTTCTCGAAAGAACTCGGAATCGCTATTGCGACCCCATTCCGGAAACCTCTCTCCGAGCCCCACGAGACTGACAATGTAGCTTTCACGGCAAATTCTGAGGCCCGAAACCATCGCCTCGGAGGTCGACGAGGAGGTTTTGGTCGCTCGGGGCGCAAAAAGGAGTGCAACACGAGGACTTCCCAGGGGGTCACCAATCCTAGTACAACTCTCGCCCAAGCACGCTTAACATCGGAGTTCTGATAGGATCCAGTGCTTTAGTGCTGGTATGATCGCACTCTTTTGTCTGCGTCGTCCCTCGCCTTTGTGCACGTCGCGGACGGCGTATGGAGCACCCAAACCTCTCGAACGATCGCGGAATCGCCATTGCCGGATCTCTCCGATGCCCACCGCGTACCGGACACGGCAAGCCGAAACCATCAGGACTTTCTCGAACGAACTCGGAATCGCTATTGCGACCCCATTCCGGAAACCTCTCTTCGAGCTCCACGAGACTGATAAAGTAGCGATCATGGCAAATTCCGAGGCCCAAAACCATCGCCTCGGAGGTCGACGGGAGAGGTTTTGGTCGCTCGGGGCGCAAAAAGGAGTGCAATACAAGGACTTCCCAAGGGGTCACCCATCCTAGTACTACTCTCGCCCAAGCACGCTTAACTTCGGAGTTCTAATGGGATCCGGTGCTTTAGTGTTGGTATGAACGCACTCTTTTGTCTGCGTCGTCCCTCGCCTTTGTGCACGTCGCGGACGGCGTATGGAGCCCCCAAACCTCTCGAACGATCTCGGAATCGCCATTGTCGGATCACTCCGATGCCCACCGCATACCGGACACGGCAAGCCGAAACCATCGGGACTTTCTCGGCGGTCACGGCAAATTCCGAGGCCCAAAACCATTGCCTCGGAGGTCGACGGGAGCGGCTTTGGTCGCTCGGGGCGCAAAAGAGAGTGCAACACGAGGACTTACCAGGGGGTAACCCATCCTAGTTCTACTCTCGGCCAAGCACGCTTAACTTCGAAGTTCCGATGGGATCTGGTGCTTTAGTGATGGTATGATCGCACTCGTTTTGTTTATATCGTCCCTCGCCTTTGTGCACGTTGCGGACGGCGTATGGAGCCCCCAAACCTCTCGAACGATCTCGTAATCGCCATTGTCGGATCTCTCCGATGCCCACAGCGTACCGGACATGGCAAGCCGAAACCATCGGGAATTTCTCGAACGAACTCGGAATCGCTATTGCGACCCCATTCTGGAAACCTATCTCCGAGCCCATCGAGACGGACTGCGTAGCGGTCACTACAAATTCCGAGGCCCGAAACCATCGCCTCAGAGGTCGACGGGAGAGGTTTTGGTCGCTCGGGGCGTAAAAAGGAATGCAACACGAGGACTTCCCAAGGGGGTCACCCATCCTAGTACTACTCTCGCCCAAACACGCTTAAATTCAGAGTTCTGACGGGATCCGATGCTTTAGTGCTGGTATGATCGCACTCGTTTTGTGTGCGTCGTCTCTCGCCTTTGTGCACGTCGAAGACGGCGTATGGAGCCCCCAAACCTCTCGAACGAAACCATCGCCTCGGAGGTCGACGGGAGAGGTTTTGGTCGCTCGGGGCGCAAAAAGGAGTGCAACACGAGGACTTCCCAGGGGGTCACCCATCCTAGTACTACTCTCGCCTGAGCACGCTTATCTTCGGAGTTCTGATGGGATCCGGTGCTTTAGTGCTGGTATGATCACACTCGTTTTGTTTACGTCGTCCCTCGCCTTTGTGCACGTCACGGACGGCGTATGGAGCCCCCAAACCTCTCGAACGATCTCGGAATCGCCATTGTCGGATCTCCTCGATGCTTTTCTCGAACGAACTCGGAATCACTATTGCGACCCCAATCCGGAAACCTCTCTCCGAGCTCCACGAGACTGAAAGCGTAGCGGTCACAGCAAATTCCGATGCCCGAAACCATCACCTCGGAGGTCGACGGGAGAGCGACCCCAATCCGGAGAGGTGCCTCGGAGGTCGACGGGAGAGCGACCCCAATCCAGAAACCTCTCTCCGAGCTCCACGAGACTGAAAGCGTAGCGGTCACGGCAAATTCCAATGCCCGAAACCATCGCCTCGGAGGTCGACGGGAGAGGTTTTGGTCGCTCGGGCCGCAAAATGGAGTGCAACAAGAGGACTTCCGAGGGGGTCACCCATCCTAGTACTACTCTCGCCCAAGCATGCTTAACTTCGGAGTTCTGATGGGATTCGATGCTTTAGTGCTGGTATGATCGCACTCGTTTCGTCTACGTCATCCCTCGCCTTTGTGTACGTCGCGGACGGCGTATGGAGCCCCCAAACCTCCCGAACAATCTCGGAATCGCCATTGTCGGATCTCTCCGATGCCCACCGCGTACCGGACACGGCAAGCCGAACCCATCGGGACTTTCTCGAACGAACTCGGAATCACTATTGCGACCACATTCCGGAAACCCCTCTCCGAGCCCCACGAGACTGACTGCGTCGCGGTCACGGCAAATTTCGAGGCCCGAAACCATCGCCTCGGACGTCGACGGGAGAGGTTTTGGTCGCTCGGGGCGCAAAAAGGAGTGCAACACGAGGACTTCCCAAGGGGTCACCCATCCTAGTACTACTCTCGCCCGAGCACGCTTATCTTCGGAGTTCTGATGGGATCCGGTGCTTTAGTGCTGGTATGATTGGACTCGTTTTCTTTACGTCGTCCCTCGCCTTTGTGCACGTCGCGGACGGCGTATGGAGCCCCCAAACCTCTCGAACGATCTCGGAATCGCCATTGTCGGATCTCTCCGATGCCCACCGCGTACCGGACACGGCAAGCCGAAACCATCAGGTCTTACTCGAACGAACTCGGAATCGCTATTGCGACCCCATTCCGGAAACCTCTCTCCGAGCTCCACGAGACTGAAAGCGTAACGGTCACGGCAAATTCCAATGCCCGAAACCATCACCTCGGAGGTCGACGGGAGAGGTTTTGGTCGCTCGGGCCGCAAAATGGAGTGCAACACGAGGAATTCCCAGGGGGTCACCCATCCTAGTACTACTCTCGCCCAAGCACGATTAACTTCGGAGTTCTGATGGGATTCGGTGCTTTAGTGCTGGTATGATCGCACTCGTTTCGTCTACATCATCCCTCGCCTTTGTGCACGTCGCGGACGGTGTATGAAGCCCCCAAACCTCTCGAACAATCTCGGAATCGCCATTGTCGGATCTCTCCGATGCCCACCGCGTACCGGACAAGGCAAGCCGAACCCATCGGGACTTTCTCGAACGAACTCGGAATCGCTATTGCGACCCCATTCCGAAAACCTCTCTCTGAGCTCCACGAGACTGACAGCGTAGCGGTCAGGGCAAATTCCGAGGCCCAAAACCATCACCTCGGAGGTCGACGGGAGAGGTTTTGGTCGCTCGGGGCGCAAAAAGGAGTGCAACACGAGGACTTCCCAGGGGGTCACCCATCTTAGTACTGCCCTCGCCCAAGGACGCTTGACTTCGAAGTTCTGATGGGATCCGGTGCTTTAGTACTGGTATGATCGCACTCGTTTTGTCTGCGTCGTCCCTCGCCTTTGTGCACGTCGCGGACGGCGTATGGAGCCCCCAAACCTCTCGAACAATCTCAGAATCGCCATTGTCGGATCTCTCCGATGCCCACCGCGTACCGGACACGGCAAGCCGAACCCATCGGGACTTTCTCGAACTAACTCGGAATCGCTATTGCGACCACATTCCGGAAACCCCTCTCCGAGCCCCACGAGACTGACTGCGTCGCGGTCACGGCAAATTTCGAGGCCCGAAACCTTCGCCTCGGAGGTCGACGGGAGAGGTTTTGGTCACTCGGGGCGCAAAAAGGAGTGCAACTCGAGGACTTCCCAGGGGGTCACCCATCCTAGTACTGCCCTCGCCCAAGGACGCTTAACTTCGAAGTTCTGATGGGATCCGGTGCTTTAGTACTGGTATGATCGCACTCGTTTTGTCTGCGTCGTCCCTCGCCTTTGTGCACATCGCGGACGGCGTATGGAGCCCCCAAACCTCTCGAACGATCTCGGAACTGCCATTGTCGGATCTCTCCGATGCCCACCGCATACCGGACACGGCAAGCCGAAACCATCGGTACTTTCTCTAACAAACTCGGAATCGCTATTGCGACCACATTCCAGAAACCCCTCTCCAAACCCCACGAGACTGACTGCGTCGCGGTCACGGCAAATTTCGAGGCCCGAAACCATCGCCTCGGAGGTCGACGGGAGAGGTTTTGGTCGCTCGGGCCGCAAAATGGAGTGCAACACAAGGACTTCCCAGGGGGTCACCCATCCTAGTTCTACTCTCGCCCAAGCACGCTTAACTTTAGAGTTCTGATGGGATTCGGTGCTTTAGTGCTGGTATGATCGCACTCGTTTCGTCTACATCGTCCCTCGCCTTTGTGCACGTCGCGGACGGCGTATGGAGCCCCCAAACCTCTCGAACGATCTCGGAATCGCCATTGTCGGATCTCTCCGATGCCCACCGCGTACCGGACACGGCAAGCCGAAACCATCGGGTCTTTCTCGAACGAACTCGGAATCGCTATTGCGACTCCATTCCGGAAACCTCTCTCCGAGCTCCACGAGACTGAAAGCGTAGCGGTCACGGCAAATCCCGATGCCCGAAACCATCGCCTCTGAGGTCGACGGGAGAGGTTTTGGTCGCTCGGGCCGTAAAATGGAGTGCAACACGAGGACTTCCCAGGGGGTCACCTGTCACGCCCCCACAAAATATATCGATAATCTTTAAAATTTTCATCACAACTAACCCAGGATCCAAACACACATTTGAGGTCACTAAGAAAACATTCAGATCAAAATTTTCACTTCTATAATCTACCACTTCATAACCCTATGCAATTGATAAACATAGCACACATCACTCGATAATTCATACAATCTGAACTCAACTCATCAAAATAAAAACCACAGTGTAAATCCACAAGTGGGGAATTCTATGCAGTCACCACAAACATCGATTTACCATAAGTTCATATCATTACACGAATTTAATTTAACATTCCAAAACCCTATACATGAGGGATCCATTAACTTACACAAAATCCCCAGGTTTAGATTCATAGTCACATTTCATTAGATGCAAGGTAGCTTATACACAACTACATATATGCTAACAAAAGTTCTGCCCAACGTCTTCTAAACTTTCCACTGCCTCAGCCCATTCTTAACATTTAAGCAAGCGATACGCTATCCTGAAAAATTTATCAACAAACGGGGTGAGCATAAAGAGCTCAGCAAGTGACTAACATATCCATATCAAAATGGTACAATTTCCAAAGAGATACAGTTTCAAAACACAAAGCAGAATATACGATTTCGTAGACATAATATCATTAGGAGCAGAATCACAATTTGTCCTTTCAATCATGCATATTTGGTTCCTGACAGATGGAGCATAGAGTAATTTGGAGCATATCAGAAACAAAGGAAACATATTGGAGCTTATCAATGGCATATAAAATGTTTCGAAGCATATCAACGGCATATGGAACATTTCGAAGCAAAATCATCAGTGAATGAAGCCTTTCAGAGCATATAGGTACACATATCGTACAAGAGCTCAAACGTCGTCCTTGACGTTGCAATCATATCAATCTTATCCAGAGTATGAACAGAAATAACTCACCAAAACTCTAGATTGTTGAATCTCGTATTTTGATGATGAAACTACTTGATATATGTTTATGATTTAATCTACGTTTTGAGTGATGCAGGATGCTTTGATCAGGATGAGACAATTAAAGCAGGAAAATCATGTTGTGCCGAAGGAACATGTCAGAAGATTGGACGTCGGGCCGGTGGATCGATCGACGTATCGACAGAAGGCTTCGGGCCGTGGACTCGGGCATCGGGCCAAGAAGAGCGGGTATTGTGCCAAGGATATCGGAGTTGCGGAGTCAACTGGCCGATTGGGCAATAGGCTGCAGAAGAGGACGATGCGCCGAAGAATCGGACGAAGCCTCGAGGGACCAATGACATGTCGGACAACTTGGTTAATTGCTTAGGATTAATTGTCTCGATCGAAGTTTTGTTTTGTTGTGCAGGATTAACTACGATGAGAGTAAGACAAGCAGCAGGTGTTGCGCCGGAGTCAAGATCATGATCACGTTGGGAGTTCGAGAGTTCGACGGAAGTTCGGACGGTCGTCGGAGGTTCAGCGAGAACAGATCCGAGAAGTCCAGAAGCTTGCCAAGCGAAGCTCGTCGGAACTCGCCAAGTGGATCGTCGCAAAGTCCAGGAGTATGCCGGATGTCCGCAGAAGGATCACCGAGGGTTTATCGGATGATCGACGGAAGTTCGCCGGAAACTCGCCGGAAGAAGCGATTGACGCATCGGAGCAAAGCTGCAGAAGTTGTCTTAGAGTTAATCGTAGTTAGCATGATGATTAAGCTTGAAAATGGGAGGTGATCCCATTAGCTTAATCTTGGGGCAATTGGGCCCCTGAAAAGATTCAAATTGGGCCGAATGGAGCGAACCATTCGGACCCTGATTGCACCAGGCGGTGCAACCGCCCCAGCCAGGAGGTGCAACCGCTAGGGCTGCGAGGCTGGGCGGTGCAACCGCCCCAGCCAAGAGGTGCAACCGCCCAGAGCTCAGTCTTCGAGCTAGACTGGGCGGTGCAACCTCCTCTGTCAAGAGGTAGCACCGCCAGAGCTCAAGTTTCGAGCTCTGCTAGGCGGTGCAACCACCGAGCTCAGTCTTCGAGCTCTGGCAGAGAGGTGCATCAGCCTGAGCTCAGTCTCGAGCTCTGCCAGGTGATGCAACCACCGAGCTCAGTCTTCGAGCTCCGGCAGAGAGGTGCATCAGCCTGAGCTCAGTTTCGAGCTCTGCCAGGTGATGCAACCACCGAGCTCAGACTTCGAGCTCTGCCAGGCGGTGCAACCACCGAGCTCAGTCTTCGAGCTCTGCCAGGCGATGCAACCATCGAGCTCAGTCTTCGAGCTCTGGCAGAGAGGTGCAATCGCCTGAGCTCAGTCGTCGAGCTCTGCCAGGCGGTGCCACCTCTCCAGTCAAGTGGTGCAACCGCCTGATCCCAGAATTCTGGGATTTGATCGATTTGATCGTTTTGAGCTCCAAATTTGAACTGGGTTGGGGCCTATAAATACCCCACCCATTCAGCACTGAAAAGATACAGATCCACACCGAATTCTTGATCTTTTCAGTGATTCTAAGAGCTCAAATTTGTGTAAAGTCCTAAAGTTCTCCTCCTTCTGTTCTTCAAGTCTTGAGTTGTAAAGAGAGGAGAGAAAGGATCTGTAAAGGTTGTCTCCTGAGCCTGTCAAAAGGAGAGAAACTGTAAAAGGGCAGTTAGCCTTCGCCCATTGAAGGAAGGCAGCTAGTTGACGTCGGTGACCTCGTCGGAGGAGGAAGCCAAAAGTGGAGTAGGTCAAGACTGACCGAACCACTCTAAATCTCTGGTTTGCTTTTACCTTGAGCACTTTATCATTACTGCAAACCTCCTACATTGCTACTGCCCTCTGCGCCTTCACGAACAAGATTCTAAGCTCTGATCTTTCAGAATCTGCATTCAAACGTAAATCGTGTTTTCGTACGATCTTCACACTGCAGTTTTCACTTACATTCGGATTCCATTTATAACTGCAAATTGCTTTCTACGTAAAACGCTTTTCAAGGTTCAAAACTGCTTTTAGACGCAAAACTACATTTAGACGTAAAATTACGTTTAGACGTAAAACTGCGTTTAGACGCAAAACTGCGTTTAGACGTAAAACTGCGTTTAGACGTAAAACTGCGTTTAGACGTAAAACTGCGTTTAGACGCAAAACTGCGTTTAGACGTAAAACTGCGTTTGGACGTAAAACTGCGTTTGGACGTAAAACTGCGTTTGAACGTAAAACTGAGTTTAGACGCAAACTGCGCTTAGACGCAAACTGTGCTTAGACGCAAACTGCGCTTAGACGCAAACTGTGTTTAGACGCAAACTGCGCTTAGACGCAAAACTGCGCTTAGACGCAAACTGCACTGTGATTCTGCTTTTATATCGAAATCGATTTTTATCGGACGAACGCAGCTTTCGGTTTTTAAATCGCTGTAAGATTTCCGCTGCACTAATTCACCCCCCCCTCTTAGTGCTCTCGATCCTAACAATTGGTATCAGAGTGGGGTATTTCTCATTTCGGATTTACACCCGAGAGAAATGACTTTTCAAGAGGGCTGTTCGGTCTTTCGTCCACCGTTCTTTAACGGATTGGACTACACTTATTGGAAAACTCGAATGAGAGTTTTCTTAATTTCTCTAAATCTGGATTTATGGAATATCATTGAAAACGGTTTTCAACTTCCCTCCAAACCGATGAACGAATGGTCGGTTTTGGAGAAGAAGAATTTTTCTTTAAACGCAAAGGCTATGAATGCCTTATTTTGCGCATTGGACAAAAATGAGTTCAATCGGATTTCTACGTGTGAAACGGCTTTCGATATTTGGCGCACTCTTGAAATCACGCACGAGGGAACTAGTAGAGTCAAAGACTCGAAAGTTAATATTTTACTGCTTGATTTCGAGCTTTTTCATATGAAACCAAGCGAAACCGTTGTTGACATGTACACCCGTTTTACGGATGTCGTCAATGGTTTAAAATCACTTGGTAAAAGCTTTTCGGATTTTGAACTCGTTAACAAAGTTTTGCGCTCACTTTCTAAAACTTGGGATTCAAAAGTAACTGCTATTCAAGAATCGAAAAACTTGAACCATTTTCCACTTGAAGAACTAATTGGTTCATTGATCACATATGAAATGACGTGCAATGCACGTGAAGAACTTGAGAACCACCTTCCAAAGAACAGGAAGGATTTGGGACATAGAACATTTGAAGACCACTCGAGCAAAAGCTCAAGTGATGGTGAACTTAAACTACAAATGAAACGAAAATTAAAAAGCAAAAAGAATGGAACTACTTGCTTTAAACGCAAGAAGAAGAACAAAAATTGGGATGAATCGAGCTCATTTGAAGACGAGAAAGTCAACAAAAGCGAGGCGGCAAACTACGCCTTACTAGCTTACGACATTGAGGTAATTAAAATGCCTTTGGTTTATTTTGAAATTACTTGATGCTTTCATGATATATTTTCTTTTTTAGTTTAGAACTAATTTTCTTGAAAATTACATGTTTAAAAATAAAAATACAAAAAATTATGATCATGCTGATAATTTCGAAAATAATATTGCATATTTTATGATAAACAAACAAAATGATTTTGATCATGGTTAAGAAGTAATAATGTGTATCATGTTTGATTAACATTGTTGAATGAAATCACGTTTGATTTAAAATAATACATAAAGATGTAATATGAAATGGTTATTAACAATTTTATGCATGTGATTTTAAGTTATCCATGATCATGAGCTTGTTTGATCTTCTTGACTTAATTTTAAGATCTATAGCAAAAATCATGTCTGAATATATGAGTGTTAATTTCATTTTTGGATTCACTTAACAATTGGTATCCTAACAATCAGATTCTCTCATACACTTATGAAAAATATTTTTCTAAAATGGATTTGATGAAATGATTCCTGCTTATAAATTCCATCTTGAAATATGAATGATAGTGTTTTTGCTTGCAAAGATTTGTTTCACGTTCATATCTCCTATGATTCATGTGCAGAAAAAGAATTTATAAATCATAATACAATGAGATTTCTTATGCAAAAATAAAGTGCTTTTGTGATTCTTTGCTAAAGAGAATAATTATTAAAATCATGATCTTGGTAATTATAACATGGAGCTCTTTATAAATCAAGATCGTTCATTATGCTCCCTACATTTATCAAAAAGGAGTTCTTCAAATGAAATGCAATTCAATGAAGTGTCATATTGATATCTTGAAACTTGGAATATTTTAAAATGTGATCTTGATAAGAATGTTTCAAGTTGCTCTTTGTACTATATCTTTTCGAATGAATCATGAGCCTTGATATCGTATATTTCATAATACAAGATTTATTTGCCTTATGTCTTGAACTTTCATGCTTATCTTAATTTGGCATATAAAGACTAAGGCATGCTTAGATGAAAAGGAATCTCTTAAAAAATGCTTTTCCCATTTGATCGAGATTAATGATTTCATGATATTTTATGAATCTCGAAATTAATTTTAATGACTTGATTATGAACTTCAAGTTAATGATTTAATTTGAATAAGTTTTATCTAAATCATAATCTTGATCTTGCAAAATTGAAGTCACAAATAATATCTTATGGTATTCATGAATTGATACTCACAATATGAAAGCATTGATATTCATGACTTGAATTGGATTGAAACATTGTACGCTTAAATTAATCATTCTCCTATGTTTCAAAAATTCCTTAAAAGCCTTATGTGATGATTAAAAACTAACTTGCTTTATGATGAATCACGAATCATGACTTGATCTATGATGTAAATGCCTTGAAATGATTGAAATATTTAACACTTTTATGCTCTACCCCCTACTTTCTTCTTGTTTTCAATGATAAAATGGGGAGAAGTTTTGATCATGCATGGTAGGATATAATTTGACAAAATTGATACCATCATGATATGAAACATTTATGATGTGCAATTATGCATGTAATACTTGTGCTTTCTAATTATGATGTGATGTATTGCATATAATGTAAATCATGATTTAAAATGCTATGAGTGCCAAGTTACACATTTTGAGAAGAAATTGTTATATTGAAATATTAATGTAATTATGAATGGTGATATGATATCATGCATGTAATACTTCAATTTATGATAATGATGCATGCTATGATAAAATATTCATGATGAAAAATTATCTTGACATTCATAACTTGATTATTCATCATTTGTCATGATTTTGAAATCGTTGTAAAAGGAAAAGAGAACTACAAAACTGTATTCTCTCTTTCTTTTTTACAATGACAAAGGGGGAGATAGCTAGCTTGTACAAGTCAAGAAGATGCAAAAACTTGATTGCGAGCTTGCCTATTTTAAGAAGCAAAGATTGCTAACTTGCTTATTTCAAGAAGAAAAATTGTCTTCTTGAACATCACTATCTTGAATATCTCAAGAAGCAAAACTTGCAATTTGCACATTGCAATAGGAAGCAAGAATCATGAGCTTACACAAGAAATTTATCTTGCATTTGCTTTTGAAATTTTTGCTAGCTTATATATTGTGAAACTTGTATATCGTAAAAATTGCTAGCTTGTTGGTCTAAAGAGAAGCAAAAAGTTGCTATCTCAAAAGAAGCAAATGTGCTATCTTGCCTATCTCAAGAGGCAAAAATGCTAACTTGCGCATCTAGCAAAGTGAGCAAAATTTTCTAGAAGCAAAAGTTGCCTTCTTGAACATCTCTAATTTGCTAGCTTGCATGATGTAGAACTTGCTATCTTGAACATTACCAAAAGTGCTATCTTATATGCTATAAAACTTGCATATCTAAAACTTGATAGCATGAATGTTCTAAGCATGATGTAACACTTGATACTATGTTTTTCATGCAATGAGTTGAATCAATATCACAAACACTTGATTGTGATACTTCTCCTTTTTGTTGATGACAAAGGGGGAGAAGTATGTTGATGAAAGTATGTTGATGACATGACATGTGATGCATAAGTTTATGCATATGTTCATGTTGACGTATTGCAAGTATTTATGATGAATATTGCAATGACTTGAATTCAGTTTGAATTCAAGGTTCTATCAATATGGCATATTGATAGGGGGAGTTTGTTTAAACTCCGGGAGTTAAGTTTAACTCCGTCATCAAGTGGTTGTCATCATCAAAAAGGGGGAGATTGTTGAATCTCGTATTTTGATGATGAAACTACTTGATATATGTTTATGATTTAATCTGCGTTTTGAGTGACGCAGGATGCTTTGATCAGGATGAGACAATTAAAGCAGGAAAATCATGTTGTGCCGAAGGAACATGTCAGAAGATTGGACGTCGGGCCGGTGGATCGGTCGACGTATCGACAGAAGGCTTCGGGCCGTGGACTCGGGCATCGGGCCAAGAAGAGCGGGTATTGTGCCAAGGATATCGGAGTTGCGGAGTCAACTGGCCGATTGGGCAATAGGCTGCAGAAGAGGACGATGCGCCGAAGAATCGGACGAAGCGTCGAGGGACCAATGACATGTCGGACAACTTGGTTAATTGCTTAGGATTAATTGTCTCGATTGAAGTTTTGTTTTGTTGTGCAGGATTAACTACGATGAGAGTAAGACAAGCAGCAGGTGTTGCGCCGGAGTCAAGATCATGATCACGTTGGGAGTTCGAGAGTTCGACGGAAGTTCGGACGGTCATCGGAGGTTCAGCGAGAACAGATCCGAGAAGTCCAGAAGCTTGCCAAGCGAAGCTCGTCGGAACTCGCCAAGTGGATCGTCGCAAAGTCCAGGAGTATGCCGGATGTCCGCAGAAGGATCACCGAGGGTTTATCGGATGATCGACGGAAGTTCGCCGGAAACTCGCCGGAAGAAGCGATTGACGCATCGGAGCAAAGCTGCAGAAGTTGTCTTAGAGTTAATCGTAGTTAGCACGATGATTAAGCTTGAAAATGGGAGGTGATCCCATTAGCTTAATCTTGGGGCAATTGGGCCCCTGAAAAGATTCAAATTGGGCCGAATGGAGCGAACCATTCGGACCCTGATTGCACCAGGCGGTGCAACCGCCCCAGCCAGGAGGTGCAACCGCCAGGGCTGCGAGGCTGGGCGGTGCAACCGCCCCAGCCAAGAGGTGCAACCGCCCAGAGCTCCGTCTTCGAGCTAGACTGGGCTGTGCAACCTCCTCTGTCAAGAGGTAGCACCGCCAGAGCTCAAGTTTCGAGCTCTGCCAGGCGGTGCAACCACCGAGCTCAGTCTTCGAGCTCTGGCAGAGATGTGCATCAGCCTGAGCTCAGTCTCGAGCTCTGCCAGGTGATGCAACCACCGAGCTCAGTCTTCGAGCTCTGGCAGAGAGGTGCATCAGCCTGAGCTCAGTTTCGAGCTCTGCCAGGTGATGCAACCACCGAGCTCAGACTTCGAGCTCTACCAGGCGGTGCAACCACCGAGCTCAGTCTTCGAGCTCTGCCAGGCGGTGCAACCATCGAGCTCAGTCTTCGAGCTCTGGCAGAGAGGTGCAATCGCCTGAGCTCAGTCGTCGAGCTCTGCCAGGCGGTGCCACCTCTCCAGTCAAGAGGTGCAACCGCCTGATCCCAGAATTCTGGGATTTGATCGATTTGATCGTTTTGAGCTCCAAATTTGAACTGGGTTGGGGCCTATAAATACCCCACCCATTCAGCACTGAAAAGATACAGATCCACACCGAATTCTTGATCTTTTCAGTGATTCTAAGAGCTCAAATTTGTGTAAAGTCCTAAAGTTCTCCTCCTTCTGTTCTTCAAGTCTTGAGTTGTAAAGAGAGGAGAGAAAGGATCTGTAAAGGTTGTCTCCTGAGCCTGTCAAAAGGAGAGAAACTGTAAAAGGGCAGTTAGCCTTCGCCCATTGAAGGAAGGCAGCTAATTGACGTCGGTGACCTCGTCGGAGGAGGAAGCCAAAAGTGGAGTAGGTCAAGACTGACCGAACCACTCTAAATCTCTGGTTTTCTTTTACCTTGAGCACTTTATCATTACTGCAAACCTCCTACATTGCTACTGCCCTCTGCGCCTTCACGAACAAGCTTCTAAGCTCTGATCTTTCAGAATCTGCATTCAAACGTAAATCGTGTTTTCGTACGATCTTCACACTGCAGTTTTCGCTTACATTCGGATTCCATTTATAACTGCAAATTGCTTTCTACATAAAACGCTTTCAAGGTTCAAAACTGCTTTTAGACGCAAAACTACATTTAGACGTAAAATTACGTTTAGACGTAAAACTGCGTTTAGACGCAAAACTGCGTTTAGACGTAAAACTACGTTTAGACGTAAAATTGCGTTTAGACGTAAAACTGCGTTTAGACGCAAAACTGCGTTTAGACGTAAAACTGCGTTTGGACGTAAAACTGCGTTTGGACGTAAAACTGCGTTTGGACGTAAAACTGCGTTTGAACATAAAACTGAGTTTAGACGCAAACTGCGCTTAGACGCAAACTGCGCTTAGACGCAAACTATGTTTAGACGCAAACTGCGCTTAGACGCAAAACTGCGCTTAGACGCAAACTGCACTGTGATTCTGCTTTTATATCGAAATCGATTTTTATCGGACGAACGCAGCTTTCGGTTTTTAAATCGCTGTAAGATTTCCGCTGCACTAATTCACCCCCCCCTCTTAGTGCTCTCGATCCTAACATGGATGTCATATCAAACATATAGAGGGTGTAGTGGGATCTCAGTGAGAATGTGATTCATCCATTTCTGAATGACCACCTGACAAAAGTCTCCCACGTCTGGGAGCTCCATCCACCCACGTCTAGGTGAATTCAAAGGGGGCCGGCAGAGCATCGCAGGCTCTAATCACATACCCACATAGCGGGCAACAAGCGCATACCCTTTTCCATTTCTGGCAAAGGTCCAGAATATCCCACATAACGGGACCCCACAAAGCGGGCAAATAGCGCATACCCTTTACCATTTCTGGCAAAGGTCCAGACAATCCCACACACCAGAGTACAAAAGGGCAGTTTCTGTTGAATCTCGGATTTTGATGATGAAGTCAATTGTCATTTGTTATCTAATCTATGTGTTGAGATAAGTGTGCAGGATTAACTACGATGAGAGTAAGACAAGCAGCAGGTGTTGCGCCGGAGTCAAGATCATGATCACGTTGGGAGTTCGAGAGTTCGACGGAAGTTCGGACGGTCGTCGGAGGTTCAGCGAGAACAGATCCGAAAAGTCCAGAAGCTTGCCAAGCGAAGCTCGTCGGAACTCGCCAAGTGGATCGTCGCAAAGTCCAGGAGTATGCCGGATGTCCGCAGAAGGATCACCGAGGGTTTATCGGATGATCGACGGAAGTTCGCCGGAAACTCGCCGGAAGAAGCGATTGACGCATTGGAGCATAGCTGCAGAAGTTGTCTTAGAGTTAATCGTAGTTAGCACGATGATTAAGCTTGAAAATGGGAGGTGATCCCATTAGCTTAATCTTGGGGCAATTGGGCCCCTGAAAAGATTCATATTGGGCCGAATGGAGCGAACCATTCGGACCCTGATTGCACCAGGCGGTGCAACCGCCTAGGCCAGGAGGTGCAACCGCCAGGGCTGCGGGACTGGGCGGTGCAACCGCCCCAGCCAGGCGGTGCAACCGCCCAGGCCATGTCTTCCAGCGGGACTGGGCGGTGCAACCGCCCCAGCCAAGAGGTGCAACCGCCTAGGGCTCAGTCTTCGAGCTAGACTGGGCGGTGCAACCTCCTCTGTCAAGAGGTAGCACCGCCAGAGCTCAAGTTTCGAGCTCTGGCAGAGAGGTGCATCAGCCTGAGCTCAGTTTTGAGCTCTGCCAGGTGATGCAACCACGGAGCTCAGTCTTCGAGCTCTGCCAGGCGGTGCAACCACCGAGCTCAGTCTTCGAGCTCTGGCAGAGAGGTGCAATCGCCTGGGCTCAGTCTTCGAGCTCTGCCAGGCGGTGCCACCTCTCCAGTCAAGAGGTGCAACCGCCTGATCCTGGAATTCCGGGATTTGATCGTTTTGAGCTCCAAATTTGAATTGGGTTGGGGCCTATAAATACCCCACCCATTCAACACTGAAAGGACACAGATCCACACCGAATTCTTGATCTTTTCAGTGATTCTAAGAGCTCAAATTTGTGTAAAGTCCTAAAGTTCTCCTCCTTCTGTTCTTCAAGTCTTGAGTTGTAAAGAGAGGAGAGAAAGGATCTGTAAAGGTTGTCCCCTGAGCCTGTCAAAAGGAGAGAAACTGTAAAAGGGCAGTTAGCCTTCGCCCATTGAAGGAAGGCAGCTAGTTGACGTCGGTGACCTCGTCGGAGGAGGAAGCCAAAAGTGGAGTAGGTCAAGACTGACCGAACCACTCTAAATCTCTGGTTTGCTTTTACCTTGAGCACTTTATCATTACTGCAAACCTCCTACATTGCTACTGCCCTCTGCGCCTTTACGAACGAGTTTCTAAGCTCTGATCTTTCAGAATCTACATTCAAACGTAAATCGTGTTTTCGTACGATCTTCACACTGCAGTTTACGCTTACATTCGGATTCCATTTATAACTGCAAATTGCTTTCTACGTAAAACGCTTTTCAAGGTTCAAAACTGCTTTTAGACGCAAAACTACATTTAGACGTAAAATTACATTTAGACGTAAAACTGCATTTAGACGCAAAATTGCGTTTAGACGTAAAACTGCGTTTAGACGTAAAACTGCGTTTAGACGTAAAACTGCGTTTAGACGCAAAACTGCGTTTAGACGTAAAACTGCGTTTAGACGTAAAACTGCATTTTGACGTAAAACTGCGTTTGGACGTAAAACTGAGTTTAGACGCAAACTGCGCTTAGACGCAAACTGTGCTTAGACGCAAACTGCGCTTAGACGCAAACTGTGTTTAGACGCAAACTGCGCTTAGACGCAAAACTGCGCTTAGACGCAAACTGCACTGTGATTCTGCTTTTATATCGAAATCATTTTTTATCGGACGAACGCAGCTTTAGCTTTTAAATTGCTGTAAGATTTCCGCTGCACTAATTCACCCCCCCCCCTCTTAGTGCTCTCGATCCTAACAATTGGTATCAGAGCGAGGTTAACTCTCTAAAGGATTAAAACCCAAGAGAGATGGCTTACGCCGGAAACCAAGAGGGGCATTCTATTACACGTCCACCCATGTTCAGTGGAACGGACTACACCTACTGGAAGACCCGAATGAGGATCTTTCTTATTTGTATGGATTTTGAACTGTGGAACCTTGTTGAAAACGGATTTTCAAAGTCTTCTCTTCCAATGATCGATTGGAATGAGTTGGAAAAGAAGGCTTTCGCTCTTAATGCAAAGGCTATGAATGCCTTATTTTGCGCACTTGATAAAAACGAGTTTAATCGTGTTTCAACTTGTGAAACTGCATTTGATATTTGGCACACACTTGAAGTGACCCACGAGGGCACAAGTAGAGTGAAAGAGTCAAAAATCAATCTGTTACTGCATTCTTTTGAACTTTTCCGAATGAAACCGAGTGAAACCATTGGCGACATGTTTACCCGTTTCACGGATGTCGTCAACGGTCTAAAAGGACTCGGAAAAAGTTTTTCGGATTTTGAACTCGTAAATAAAATACTAAGATCCCTTCCTAAAAGTTGGGATCCTAAAGTCACTGCCATTCAAGAGGCAAAAGATCTGCGCAACTTCCCTCTTGAAGAACTAATCGGGTCATTAATGACCTACGAAATGACTTGCAAAGCTCATGAAGAGCAAGAAGACATCCTTCCAAAGAACAGGAAGGATATGGCACTTAAAACTTCTGAATGCCACTTGAGAGAAAACTCAAGTGATGAGGACTGTGATGATGACTTGGCACTTTTGACAAGAAAGTTTAAGAAATTCTTCAAAAGAAACAAGTTTAAAAACGATGTGAAAAATAAACTTGAACCCAAGAAGGACCAAGTGATCTGCTACGAATGTAAAAAGCCGGGACACTACAAGAATGATTGTCCCCAAGTCAAAAGAAGAACATCAAAGAAGAAGGCTCTTCAAGCAACATGGGATGACTCGAGCGCATCTGAAGAAGAGGAGTCCAACACCGAGCAAGTTGCTCATTACGCCTTAATGGCCATCGGAGAGGAGGTAACGGATTTATTAGATGTTGATTTATCTTTCGATGAATTATTAAATGCCTTCCATGATTTATTTGATGAATGCAAAGTTATAAATAGAAAATACAAATTGCTAAAAAAGGTACATGATAGTCTTACTTGTGACTTTAATAAGTTAAAAATCGAATATCATGATAGTTTAAATTCATGTATAAAATGTCATGATCTAGAAATCTGTCAAAAAGAAAACTTCCTACTTAAGGACACCTTGAAGAAATTCGAGGTTGGTAGCAAGTCATTAAACATGATCCTTACAAACAAGGGTCATGCTCCCAAAAGAAGTGGGATTGGATTTGTGAGGAGTCCTCACCAAAATCCAACTACCTTTGTAAAAGGCCCCATCTTACATGTTAGAAGCAAATGCAACTTTTGTTGCAAGTTTGGTCACAAGACACATTATTGTCCATTCAGGAAATGGAGTCCAAACAAATTGATATGGGTTCCTAAAGGAACCATGACAAATTCTATGCAACATGATAAAAAATGTAGATCTATTTGTGAGGAACCCAAAAGCAAATGGGTACCTAAACATCATCCTTTCCTGTAGAAAACTAAACCATCGCAAGCTAGGAGCAAGAGATGGTACCTTGACAGTGGATGCTCAAGGCATATGACCGGAGATTCATCCCAATTCTCTAAGCTCACTAGCATAAACGAAGGATATGTCACCTTCGGAGACAACAACAAGTGGTAATTATGAAATCACAAAAGCAAATTGGATACAACCTAATGTGACTTTTCAAATCACAAACACATGTACGACATTAGGAGTATGCACGTAAAAAGTTCTATCTTGATCGTACAAGCGATTGTGCCTTGAAACAAAACACACACGTAATCATGTAAGCAACGTTAATTGCTATGGATCAAAACTCTCCTCAAAACAAAACCTACCTGATCAAATTACAATTTTCACTACCTACAAGCGGTGGCACCTCTCCAGCCAGCGGTGGCACCTCCAGCCATCACGAGTTGCCAGCGGTTGCACCGCTCCAGCCAGAGGTGCAACCGCCCGCAACTCTGCCCTTTTAAACCCTCACTAGGGCCGGCGGTGAAACCGACCCCAACTCACTTCCCCTTCATTCTCCACTCCTCCAAGCCTCCTCCATCCTCATTTCACTCCATTTAGCCTCCCAAATACCTCCCATTTCGGAGCAAAACATCAAGAATCTCTCCCTATTTTGAAGATTTCACTAAGGTATTCTCTAAGAACCTCTAAAATTCTGTTTTGTTCACTCTTGTTTATCTTTATCTCTTTAAACAGCAGTAGCTATGGGTTCTAGAAGATCCTCAAGGGATAAGGGAAAGAGGAGAGTAGTAGAAGAGTTTGATCTCACTCTTTTTGATTCCAAAAACCATGCTGAAAAATTTCTCTCCTTCGAACTAAGAAGCATCAATAAGGGAAAATACGTAGATCTGAATGAACTAAGAGATGTAGAGACTATCCAATGGTTTGCAAACCTAAATCTACTTTCAATTTTGCAGATCAACGAACCCATCTATCCTAGACTAGTTAGATTGTTTTACAACAACATGCAAATAGATGATGAAGAAAGGATGTCAACCTATCTCTTAGGACAACACATCTCAATCACTGATAGATTCATTTGTGATATGATAGGTATTCCCATGAAAAGCATAGGACTTTACTTTAAAGGATTATGGGATGAAAAAACCATTGAAACATCCTACGTTGAAGCCTTAGGAACAATCCTTGCCGATCCTAACATAGAATCTGTTCCTAAAAGTTGTGAACATCTACTGCCTTTTAACACTAAGATACTTCATCATATCATGACTAGTATAATTCTTCCTAAACAATACCATCATGATGAAGTGAGTCAATTAGAATTAGGAATTATGTACCTAATCATGAAAGGACGTGACATTTGTCTTGGCTATCTGATCCAACAAAACATGTTAGAATTATCTAAGAAAGATATGATGCTCCCATATGGTGGAATAATTACTAGAATAATGAAAGCTTACGACATTCAAATACCACTAGAAGAAGAAGTAATGAAAGTAGATAGATTCAGCATAATAAACAAAAATCTACTTCACCGACTAAGATGTCACTATAGAAATGGTAACTGGGTTAGAATGCCTAGAAGAACTGATCCCCCTCAGCCTGAACCTGAACCTGAACCAGAGCCGGAAACCCCAGTCTTTAGGAGTACCCAATCTCCTCCGATCTGTCCCTTTGAGGAAACACATCCGGTTGAGCAAACTCACACATCATCCATCGAAGATATCGGGATTTGGATGGACCGATTTGAACAAAGACAAGAACGGCTTGAACTTCGACAAGATCAAATCCTAACCGAGCTGCAGCAAATCCATCGACAATTTGACTCTTTACTTAGGCACTTTAATCTTCCACCCCATGAATGAGCTTGTATGAACATCTGCTGTTTTTGATATGACATGTTGTAAACTCCTTATGTTATTCATGAAGGACTTTGTTTTTATGGTTACCTGATATGCTGTACATATGTTACCCTGATATGGTTATCTTTGTTTGTGTAAGCATATTTGCAAACATCTCTTGTTGTTTATCTCGGATTTTGCACTGAAACTAAAAAGGTTTAAAAGCCTATGCCTTGAAAAATATGAAGCAACATACCAATGTAGTTGATAAGTCAGCAGTATGACATTGATATGGTTGCTATTACTAATATGATTGCTATCATGCCCTGTATCAAGATATCAAACAAAAATTTGCATCGTACGAGCTGATATCTTTACAAAACCCCTATGTGAAGAACAATTTGATTACATAAGAAGAGAATTAGGAATGTTGATGTGTCCGAATACTTAAAAAATTATTATTTTTCGGATGTTATTACTATTACATGCCTTGACATCGCATGTTGCAAATTATGTGACAAATATTTTTAACCAAATGCATGTAAGAAGTTCATTTTTCGGTTTGTATGCTAAAAATGGGATTTTCCTGTACACTCTTATGAAAACTTTTTGAAAAATGACTTTCCTCCTTCAAGCAACAAACAATAAAGAGATATTCAAAGTATTATATGTGTCATGACTTCCTTTATGTGCTTGATAATGCTATCATGCTTTTTGTTGATGACAAAGGGGGAGAAACATATGAATTGATAAACACTATGTCATAGCTGAACTGCCATAATCATGTCCATGTCATAGTTGCAAATACTTGAGTGATGCTATAAACAATGTTATAAGTTATGCCATCCTTGCATCACCAAGAGATATGTGAACATGTGCTATAGTTTGCATCATGTCTTGATTTGATATTCTATCTTGTGAAGTAAATGCAAACTTGCTAGAAAATCTCAAATGTGTGCATCATGTAAAAGTCCTTCGTAGCTTTATATGATTACATGATGAATAGTTACAAACACTATCATACAAACTTGATGATGTATGTCATGCCTTGACATCATTCTTGAAGAGATACATCATGATGGGCATCATGATGGGAGCATTGATAAGTTTAATTGATCTAACTTATCAATACGTCACTTGAATTCTTAGGTCTTGAATTCAAGGTTGACTTATCTCAACTATGGCATATAGATAGGGGGAGTTAAGGACAACTCCTTTATCAATTGATTGTCATCATCAAAAAGGGGGAGATTGTTGAATCTCGGATTTTGATGATGAAGTCAATTGTCATTTGTTATCTAATCTATGTGTTGAGATAAGTGTGCAGGATTAACTACGATGAGAGTAAGACAAGCAGCAGGTGTTGCGCCGGAGTCAAGATCATGATCACGTTGGGAGTTCGAGAGTTCGACGGAAGTTCGGACGGTCGTCGGAGGTTCAGCGAGAATAGATCCGAAAAGTCCAGAAGCTTGCCAAGCGAAGCTCGTCGGAACTCGCCAAGTGGATCGTCGCAAAGTCCAGGAGTATGCCGGATGTCCGCAGAAGGATCACTGAGGGTTTATCGGATGATCGACGGAAGTTCGCCGGAAACTCGCCGGAAGAAGCGATTGACGCATCGGAGCATAGCTGCAGAAGTTGTCTTAGAGTTAATCGTAGTTAGCACGATGATTAAGCTTGAAAATGGGAGGTGATCCCATTAGCTTAATCTTGGGGCAATTGGGCCCCTGAAAAGATTCAAATTGGGCCGAATGGAGCGAACCATTCGGACCCTGATTGCACCAGGCGGTGCAACCGCCTAGGCCAGGAGGTGCAACCGCCAGGGCTGCGGGACTGGGCGGTGCAACCGCCCCAGCCAGGCGGTGCAACCGCCCAGGCCATGTCTTCCAGCGGGACTGGGCGGTGCAACCGCCCCAGCCAAGAGGTGCAACCGCCTAGGGCTCAGTCTTCGAGCTAGACTGGGCGGTGCAACCTCCTCTGTCAAGAGGTAGCACCGCCAAAGCTCAAGTTTCGAGCTCTGGTAGAGAGGTGCATCAGCCTGAGCTCAGTTTTGAGCTCTGCCAGGTGATGCAACCACGGAGCTCAGTCTTCGAGCTCTGCCAGGCGGTGCAACCACCGAGCTCAGTCTTCGAGCTCTGGCAGAGAGGTGCAATCGCCTGAGCTCAGTCTTCGAGCTCTGCCAGGCGGTGCCACCTCTCCAGTCAAGAGGTGCAACCGCCTGATCCCGGAATTCCAGGATTTGATCGTTTTGAGCTCCAAATTTGAATTGGGTTGGGGCCTATAAATACCCCACCCATTCAACACTGAAAGGACACAGATCCACACCGAATTCTTGATCTTTTCAGTGATTCTAAGAGCTCAAATTTGTGTAAAGTCCTAAAGTTCTCCTCCTTCTGTTCTTCAAGTCTTGAGTTGTAAAGAGAGGAGAGAAAGGATCTGTAAAGGTTGTCTCCTGAGCCTATCGAAAGGAGAGAAACTGTAAAAGGGCAGTTAGCCTTCGCCCATTGAAGGAAGGCAGCTAGTTGACGTCGGTGGCCTCGTCGGAGGAGGAAGCCAAAAGTGGAGTAGGTCAAGACTGACCGAACCACTCTAAATCTCTGGTTTGCTTTTACCTTGAGCACTTTATCATTACTGCAAACCTCCTACATTGCTACTGCCCTCTGCGCCTTTACGAACGAGTTTCTAAGCTCTGATCTTTCAGAATCTGCATTCAAACGTAAATCGTGTTTTCGTACGATCTTCACACTGCAGTTTACGCTTACATTCGGATTCCATTTATAACTGCAAATTGCTTTCTACGTAAAACGCTTTTCAAGGTTCAAAACTGCTTTTAGACGCAAAACTACATTTAGACGTAAAATTACGTTTAGACGTAAAACTGCGTTTAGACGCAAAACTGCGTTTAGACGTAAAACTGCGTTTAGACGTAAAACTGCGTTTAGACGCAAAACTGCGTTTAGACGCAAAACTGCGTTTAGACGCAAAACTGCGTTTCGACATAAAACTGCGTTTTGACGTAAAACTACGTTTGGACGTAAAACTGAGTTTAGACGCAAACTGCGCTTAGACGCAAACTGTGCTTAGACGCAAACTGCGCTTAGACGCAAACTGTGTTTAGACGCAAAACTGCGCTTAGACGCAAACTGCACTGTGATTCTGCTTTTATATCGAAATCATTTTTTATCGGACGAACGCAGCTTTAGCTTTTAAATTGCTGTAAGATTTCCGCTGCACTAATTCACCCCCCCCCTCTTAGTGCTCTCGATCCTAACAGTTTCAACAATAAGTAGCATATATCGGAAGCACACGCGGAACAACGAAGCTTACATGTGCCTTTTTAAAAACAAATGACGCAAGGATACAAATCTCTCACAAATGTATTCATTTTAGAAAGGAAAATGGAAGCAAGAGTGTACAGGGAATCCAATTATAGTTAGCTCAATTCAAATAAGAAGGTTAGACGAATTCAAGTATCCAAAGGAATGGAACAGAATACGCGAAATCGACCAAAGCTCGATTTCGGACAGAATTCCAGTGGCACATCAAACAAATATTTCAGAATAACAATTATGCTCCAATACCCATAAGAAGACTATGGTCGAACCATATATCAATCTATATTCGGATGGAACAGATTTCATATGAAACAGGGCTCCCAACACAGAGTTACCTCAGATTTGGTAACACAAGGTCAAAATCACAATCACTGTTTTGCAGAATTTATAGGGTCGGACTCAATAGATAATAGGGTAGGCAATTGAATTCCAAAATTTCCAAAATGTATGTCAAAAGAAATATTTTCAAATCTAGTTTCAAATAAAATCAGTTTGGTACAAATCAGAATTTTCAACAGGGAGTTATAGGCATTTTAGTATCGATAGGTCAAAAATCTTGAACTCTGTTTTACAGCGTCTATAGTCTCATTTGAAAAAAATGTTTGGGTAACTATTCGGTGTCCAAATTCTACAAAATCGGTGTCAAACGAAAGAAATAAGAGTCTAATTACAAAAAAAATAGTTCCTGCCTGAATTCACATGTTGTGCTAAAACTTATAGCCGAAACAGTGTATAGGGGTCAGTATACCGAAAATATTTCAGAATCCATGGTTTTAAGTCCAAAGAGAGACATATCAGTTTCTAAATAAAAATCTTCCAATTTATTTTGAAACAACATAAAAACAGAGTCTAATACTTCTGTAGGATGGGGTTAGAACACTTGCCTTTGAAAATTTT
The DNA here is from genome assembly GCF_036884655.1 of Musa acuminata AAA Group. NCBI lineage: Eukaryota > Viridiplantae > Streptophyta > Magnoliopsida > Zingiberales > Musaceae > Musa > Musa acuminata. The sequence goes on along the minus strand of NC_088345.1, from coordinate 33,486,034 downwards.
GACCCAAAGTGAAAAGATTAAAGCAAGAACCACAAAAGCCCCAATTTTTGTTTCTCTTCTTCTTCTTCTTCTTCTTCTTCTTCTTCTTCTTCTTCTTCTTCTTCTTCTTTCTTTCTTTCTTTCCCTGATCACCCACGAGCTGCCTTCTCTGCTTCCTTAAGAACGAAGGTAGAGAAGCTTAAGCGGTGGGATTTGTCATTTGGTGCATTTTGCAGATTAGTCTTTGTTTTTATCATATTCACGATTAGGTCCTTAGGGTTTACATATAGGTCCTCAGATTCTTCTTTTTTTTTTTTGAACAAATCTCCCAAATATTAAAAATAAGTTACCTCTAATCCATACTCTATCAATTTTTTCAATTAAAATAGATGCTTACATTATCACCAAAATTATACGAACATTCGGAAATGTGGGGTGTTACATCACCCATCCTAGTACTACTCTCGCCCAAGCACGCTTAACTTAGGAGTTCTGATGGGATTCGGTGCTTTCGTGCTGGTATGATCGCACTCGTTTCGTCTACGTCATCCCTCGCCTTTGTGCACATCGCGGACGGTGTATGGAGCCCCCAAACCTCTCGAACAATCTCGGAATCGCCATTGTCGGATCTCTCCGATGCCCACCGCGTACCGGACACGGCAAGCCGAACCCATCGGGACTTTCTCGAACGAACTCGGAATCGCTATTGCGACCACATTCCGGAAACCCCTCTCCGAGCCCCACGAGACTAACTTCGTCGCGGTCACGGCAATTTTCGAGGAGGTCGACGGGAGAGGTTTTGGTCGCTCGGGGCGCAAAAAGGAGTACAACACGAGGACTTCCCAAGGGGTCACCCATCCTAGTACTGCCCTCGCCCAAGGACGCTTAACTTCGAAGTTCTGATCGGATCCGGTGTTTTAGTACTGGTATGATCGCACTCGTTTGGTCAGCGTCGTCCCTAGCCTTTGTGCACGTCGCGGACGGTGTATGGAGCCCCCAAACACGCTTAACTTCGGAGTTTTGATGGGATTCGGTGCTTTAGTGCTGGTATGATCGCACTCGTTTGGTCTACATCATCCCGAGCCCCCTAACCTCTCGAACAATCTCGGAATCGCCATTGTCGGATCTCTCCGATGCCCACCGCGTACCGGACACGGCCCACCGCGTACCGGACACGGCAAGCCGACTTTCTCGAACGAACTTGGAATCGCTATTGCGACCCCATTCCGGAAACCTCTCTCCGAGCTCCACGAGACTGACAACGTAGTGGTCACGGCAAATTCCGAGGCCCAAAACCATCGCCTCGGAGGTCGGTTTTGGTCGCTTAGGGCGCAAAAAAGAGTGCAACATGAGGACTTCCCAGGGGGTCACCCATCCTAGTACTACTCTCGCCCAAGCACACTTTACTTCGGAGTTCTGATGGGATCGGGTGATTTAGTGCTGGTATGGTAGCACTCGTTGTATTTGCGTCGTCCCTCGCCTTTGTGCACGTCTCGGATGGCGTATGGAGGCCTTAAACCACTCGAACGATCTCGGAATCGCCATTGTCGGATCTCTCCGATAGCGACCCCAATTCCGGAAACCGCTCTCCGAGCCCCACGAGACTGACAGCGTAGCGGTCACGGCAAATTCCGAGGCCCAAAACCATTGCCTCGGAGGTCGACGGGAGAGGTTTTGGTCGCTCGGGGCGCAAAAAGGAGTGCAACACGAGGACCTCCCAGGGGGTCACCCATCCTAGTACTACTCTCTCCAAAGCACGCTTGACTTCGGAGTTCTGATCGGATCCGGTGCTTTAGTACTGGTATGATCGCACTCGTTTTGTCTGCGTCGTCCCTCGCCTTTGTGCACGTCGCGGACGGCGTATGGAGTCCCCAAACCTCTCGAACGATCTCGGAATCGCCATTGTCGGATCTCTCCGATGCCCACCGCATAACGGACACGGCAAGCCGAAACCATCGGGACTTTCTCGAACGAACTCGGAATCGCTAATGCGACCCCAATCCGGAAACCTCTCTACGAGCCCCACGAGACTGACAGCGTAGCGGTCACGGCAAATTCCGAGGCCCAAAACCATTGCCTCGGAGGTCGACGGGAGCGGTTTTGGTCACTCAGGGCGCAAAAGAGAGTGCAACATGAGGACTTACCAGGGGGTAACCCATCCTAGTTCTACTCTCGCCCAAGCACGCTTAACTTCGAAGTTCCGATGGGATCTGGTGCTTTATGCTAGTATGATCGCACTCGATTTGTTTATGTCGTCCCTCGCCTTTGTGCACGTCGCGGACGGCGTATGGAGCCCCCAAACCTCTCGAACAATCTCGGAATCGCCATTGTCGGATCTCTCGTGTCCGGCAAGCCAAACCCATCGGGATTTCTCGAACGAACTCGCAATCGCTATTGCGACCACATTCCGGAAACCCCTCTCCGAGCCCCACGAGACTGACTGCGTCGCGGTCACGGCAAATTTCGAGGCCCAAAACCATTGCCTCGGAGGTCGACGGGAGCTGTTTTGGTCGCTCAGGGCGCAAAAGAGAGTGCAACATGAGGACTTACCAGGGGGTAACCCATCCTAGTTATACTCTCGCCCAAGCACGCTTAACTTCGAAGTTCCGATGGGATCCGGTGCTTTAGTGCTGGTATTACCCCATCCTAGTTCTACTCTCGCCCAAGCACGCTTAACTTCGAAGTTCCGATGGGATCCGGTGCTTTAGTGCTGGTATGATTGCACTCGTTTTGTCTGCGTCGTCCCTCGCCTTTGTGCACGTCGCGGACGGCGTATGGAGCCCCCAAACCTCTCGAACGATCTCGGAATCGCCATTGTCGGATCTCTCCGATGCCCACCGCGTACCGGACACGGCAAGCCGAAACCATCGGGTCTTTCTCGAACGAACTCGGAATCGCTATTGCGACCCCATTCCGCTATTGCGACCCCATTCCGGAAACCTCTCTCCGAGCTCCATGAGACTGAAAGCGTAGCGGTCACGGCAAATTCCGATTCCCGAAACCATCGCCTGGGAGGTCGACGGGAGAGGTTTTGGTCGCTCGGGCCATAAAATGGAGTGCAACACGAGGACTTCCCAGGGGGTCACCCATCCTAATACTACTCTTGCCCAAGCATGCTTAACTTTGGAGTTCTGATGGGATTCGGTGCTTTACTGCTGGTATGATCGCACTCATTTCGTCTACGTCATCCCTCGCCTTTGTGCACGTCGCGGACGGCGTATGGAGCCCCCAAACCTCTCGAACAATCTCGGAATCGCCATTGTCGGATCTCTCCGATGCCCACCGCGTACCGGACACCGCAAGCCGAACCCATCGGGACTTTCTCGAACGAACTCGGAATCGCTATTGCGACCCCATTCCGGAAACCTCTCTCCGAGCTCCACGAGACTGACAGCGTAGCGGTCACGGCAAATTCCGAGGCCCAAAACCATCACCTCGGAGGTCGACGGGAGAGGTTTTGGTCGCTCAGGGCGCAAAAAGGATTGCAACACGAGGACTTCCCAGGGGGTCACCCATCCTAGTACTACTCTCGCCCAAGTACACTTAACTTCGGAGTTCTGATGGGATCCATTACTTTAGTGCTGGTATGGTAGCACTCGTTTTATTTGCGTCGTCCCTCGCCTTTGTGCACGTCTCGGACGGCGTATGGAGGCCTTAAACCACTCGAACGATCTCGGAATCGCCATTGTCGGATCTCTCCGATACCCACCGCGTACCGGAAACGGCAAGCCGAAACCATCGGGACTTTCTCGAACGAACTCGGAATCGCTATTGTGACCCCATTCCGGAAACCGCTCTCCGAGCCCCACGAGACTGACAGCGTAGCGGTCACGGCAAATTCCGAGGCCCAAAACCATTGCCTCGGAGGTCGACGGGAGAGGTTTTGGTCGCTCGGGGCGCAAAAAGGAGTGCAACACGAGGACCTCCCAGGGGGTCACCAATCCTAGTACTACTCTCGCCCAAGCACACTTAACTTCGGAGTTCTGATGGGATCCGGTGCTTTAGTGCTGGTATGGTAGCACTCATTTTATTTGCGTCGTCCCTCGCCTTTGTGCAAGTCTCGGACGGCGTATGGAGGCCTTAAACCACCCGAACGATCTCGGAATCGCCATTGTCGGATCTCTCCGATACCCACCGCGTACCGGACACGGCAAGCCGAAACCATCGGGACTTTCTCGAACGAACTCGGAATCGCTATTGCGACCCCATTCCAGAAACCGCTCTCCGAGCCCCACGAGACTGACTGCGTAGCGGTCACGGCAAATTCCGAGGCCCAAAACCATTGCCTCGGAAGTCGACGGGAGAGGTTTTGGTCGCTCGGGGCGCAAAAAGGAGTGCAACCCGAGGACCTCCCAAGGGGTCACCCATCCTAGTACTTCTCTCGCCAAAGCACGCTTGACTTCGGAGTTCTGATCGGATCCGGTGCTTTAGTACTGGTATGATCGCACTCGTTTTGTCTGCGTCGTCCCTCGCCTTTGTGCACGTCGCAGACGGCGTATGGAGCCCCCAAACCTCTTGAACGATCTCGGAATCGCCATTATCGGATCTCTCCGATGCCCACCGCATACCGGACACGGCAAGCCGAAACCATCGGGACTTTCTCGAACGAACTCGGAATCGCTAATGCGACCCCAATCCGGAAACCTCTCTCCGAGCCCCACGAGACTGACAGCGTAGCGGTCACGGCAAATTCCGAGGCCCAAAACCATTGCCTCGGAGATTGACGGGAGCGGTTTTGGTCGCTCAGGGCGCAAAAGAGAGTGCAACATGAGGACTTACCAGGGGGTAACCCATCCTAGTTCTACTCTCACCCAAGCATGCTTAACTTCGAAGTTCCGATGGGATCTGGTGCTTTATACTGGTATGATCGCACTCGTTTTGTTTATGTCGTCCCTCGCCTTTGTGCACATCGCGGACAGCGTATGGAGCCCCCAAACCTCTCGAACAATCTCGTAATCTCCATTGTCGGATCTCTCCAAAGCCCACCGCGTACCGGACATGGCAAGCCGAAACCATCGGGACTTTCTCGATCGAACTCGTAATCGCTATTGCGACCCCATTCTGGAAACCTCTCTCCGAGCCCATCGAGACTGACTGCGTAGTGGTCACTACAAATTCCAAGGCCCGAAACCATCGCCTCGGAGGTCGACGGGAGAGGTTTTGGTCGCTCGGGGCGTAAAAAGGAGTGCAACACGAGGACTTCACAAGGGGGTCACCCATCCTAGTACTACTCTCGCCCAAGCACGCTTAAATTCAGAGTTCTGACGGGATCCGGTGCTTTAGTGCTGGTATGATCGCACTCGTTTTGTGTGTGTCGTCTCTCGCCTTTGTGCACATCGAAGACGGCGTGTGGAGCCCCGAAACCTCTCGAACGATCTCGGAATCGCCATTGTCGGATCTCTCCGATGCCCATAGCATACCGGACACCGCAAGCCGAAACCATCGGGACTTTCTCGAACGAACTCGGAATCCTCTCTCCGAGCCCCACGAGACTGACTGTGTAACGGTCACGGCAAATTCAGAGGCCCGAAACCATCGCCTCGGAGGTCGACGGGAGCGGTTTTGGTCGCTCGGGGCGCAAAAAGGAGTGCAACACGAGGACTTCCCAGGGGGTCACCCATCCTAGTACTGCCCTCGCCCAAGGACGCTTAACTTCGAAGTTCTGATGGGATCCGGTGCTTTAGCACTGGTATGATCGCACTCGTTTTGTCTGCGTCGTCCCTCGCCTTTGTGCACGTCGCGGACGGCATATGGAGCCCCCAAACCTCTCGAACGATCTCGGAACTGCCATTGTCGGATCTCTCCGATGCCCACCGCGTACAGGACACGGCAAGCCGAAACCATCGGGACTTTCTCGAACGAACTCGGAATCGCAATTGCGACCACATTCCGGAAACCCCTCTCCGAGCCCCACGAGACTGACTGCGTCGCGGTCACGGCAAATTCCGATGCCTGAAACCATCGCCTCGAAGGTCGACGGGAGAGGTTTTGGTCGCTCGGGCCGTAAAATGGAGTGCAACACGAGGACTTCCCAGGGGGTCACCTATCCTAGTACTACTCTCGCCCAAGCACGCTTAACTTCGGAGTTCTGATGGGATTCGGTGCTTTAGTGCTGGTATTATTGCACTCGTTTTGTCTGCGTCGTCCCTCGCCTTTGTGCACGTCGCGGACGACGTTTGGAGCCCCCAATGCCCACCGCGTGCCGGACACGGCAAGCCGAAACCATCGGGACTTTCTCGCACGGCAAATTTCGAGGCCCGAAACCATCGCCTCGGAGGTCGACGGGAGAGGTTTTGGTCGCTCGGGGCGCAAAAAGGAGTGCAACATGAGGACTTCCCAAGTGGTCACCCATCCTAGTACTACTCTCGCCCGAGCACACTTATCTTCGGACTTCTAATGGGATCCGGTGCTTTAGTGCTGGTATGATCGCGCTCGTTTTGTTTACGTCGTCCCTCGCCTTTGTGCACGTCGCGGACGGCGTATGGAGCCCCCGAACCTCTCGAACGATCTCGAAATCGCCATTGTCGGATCTCTCCGATGCCCACCGCGTACCAGACACGGCAAGCCGAAACCATCGGGTCTTTCTCGAACGAACTCGGAATCGCTATTGCAACCCCATTCCGGAAACCTCTCTCCGAGCACCACGAGACTGAAAGCGTAGTGGTCACGGCAAATTCCGATGCCTGAAACCATCGCCTCGAAGGTCGACGGGAGAGGTTTTGGTCGCTCGGGCCGTAAAATGGAGTGCAACACGAGGACTTCCCAGGGGGTCACCTATCCTAGTACTACTCTCGCCCAAGCACGCTTAACTTCGGAGTTCTGATGGGATTCGGTGCTTTAGTGCTGGTATTATCGCACTCGTTTCGTCTACGTCATCCCTCGCCTTTGTGCACGTCGCGGACGGCGTATGGAGCCCACAAACCTCTCGAACAATCTCGGAATCGCCATTGTCGGATCTCTCCGATGCCCACCGCGTACCGGACACGGCAAGCCGAACCCATCGGGACTTTCTCGAACGAACTCGGAATCACTATTGCGACCCCATTCCAGAAACCTCTCTCCGAGCTCCACGAGACTGACAGCGTAGCGGTCACGGCAAATTCCGAGGCCCAAAACCATCGCCTCGGAGGTCGACGGGAGAGGTTTTGGTCGCTCGGGGCGCAAAAAGGAGTGCAACACGAGGATTTCCCAGGGGGTCACCCATCCTAGTACTGCCCTCGCCCAAGAACGCTTAACTTCGAAGTTCTGATGGGATCCGGTGCTTTAGTACTGGTATGATCGCACTCGTTTTGTCTACGTCGTCCCTCGCCTTTGTGCACATCGCGGACAGCGTATGCAGCCCCCAAACCTCTCGAACAATCTCCTAATCGCCATTGTCGGATCTCTCCGATGCCCACCGCGTACCGGACACGGCAAGCCGAACCCATCGGGACTTTCTCGAACGAACTCGGAATCGCTATTGCGACCACATTCCGGAAACCCCTCTCCGAGCCCCACGAGACTGACTGCGTCGCAGTCACGACAAATTTCGAGGCCCGAAACCATCGCCTCGGAGGTCGACGGGAGAGGTTTTGGTCGCTCGGGGCGCAAAAAGGAGTGCAACTCGAGGACTTCCCAGGTGGTCACCCATCCTAGTACGACTCTCGCCCGAGCACGCTTATCTTCGGAGTTCTGATGGGATCCGGTGCTTTAGTGCTGGTATGATTGCACTCGTTTTGTTTGCGTCGTCCTTCGCCTTTGTGCACGTCGCGGACGGCGTATGGAGCCCCCAAACCTCTCGAACGATCTCGGAATCGCCATTGTCGGATCTCTCCGATGCCCACCGCGTACCGGACACGGCAAGCCGAAACCATCGGGTCTTTCTCGAACGAACTCGTAATCGCTATTGCGACCCCATTCGGTCACGGCAAATTCCGATTCCCGAAACCATCGCCTCGGAGGTCGACGGGAGAGGTTTTGGTCGCTCGGGCCGCAAAATGGAGTGCAACACGAGGACTTCCCAGGGGGTCACCCATCCTAATACTACTCTTGCCCAAGCACGCTTAACTTCGGAGTTTTGATGGGATTCGGTGCTTTAGTGCTGGTATGCTCGCACTCGTTTCGTCTACGTCATCCCTCGCCTTTGTGCACGTCGCGGACGGCGTATGGAGCCCCTAAACCTCTCGAACAATCTCGGAATCGCCATTGTCGGATCTCTCCGATGCCCACCGCGTACCGGACACGGCAAGCCGAACCCATCGGGACTTTCTCGAACGAACTCGGAATCGCCCAAAACCATCGACTCGGAGGTCGACGGGAGAGGTTTTGGTCGCTCGGGGCGCAAAAAGGAGTGCAACACGAGGACTTCCCAGGGGGTCACCCATCCTAGTACTACTCTCGCCCAAGCACACTTAACTTCGGAGTTCTGATGGGATCTGGTGCTTTAGTGCTGGTATGGTAGCACTCATTTTATTTACGTCGTCCCTCGCCTTTGTGCACGTCTCGGACGGCGTATGGAGGCCTTAAACCACTCGAACGATCTCGGAATCGCCATTGTCGGATCTCTCCGATACCCACCGCGTACCGGACACGGCAAGCCGAAACCATCGGGACTTTCTCGAACGAACTCGGAATCGCTATTGCGACCCCATTCCGGAAACCCCTCTCCGAGCCCCACGAGACTGACAGCGTAGCAGTCACGGCAAATTCCGAGGCCCAAAACCATTGCCTCGGAGGTCGACGGGAGAGGTTTTGGTCGCTCGGGGCGCAAAAAGGAGTGCAACACGAGGACCTCCCAAGGGGTCACCCATCCTAGTACTACTCTCGCCAAAGCACGCTTGACTTCGGAGTTCTAATGGGATCCGGTGCTTTAGTGCTGGTATGCTCACACTCGTTTTGTCTGCGTCGTCCCTCGCCTTTGTGATCGTCGCGGACGGCGTATGGAGCCCCCAAACCTCTCGAACGATCTCGGAATCTCCATAGTCGGATCTCTCCGATGCCCACCGCGTACCGGACACCGCAAGCCAAAACCATCGGGACTTTCTCGAACGAACTCGAAATCCTCTCTCCGAGCCCCACGAGACTGACTGCTTAGCGGTCACGGCAAATTCCGAGGCCCAAAACCATCGCTCGGAGGTCAACGGGAGAGGTCTTGGTCGCTCGGGGCGCAAAACGGAGTGCAACACGAGGACTTCCCAGGGGGTCACCCATCCTAGTTCTATTCTCGCCCAAGAACACTTAACTTCAAAGTTCTGATGGGATCCGATGCTTTAGTGCTGGAATGATCGGACTCATTTTGTTTTCGTCGTCCCTCGCCTTTGTGCACGTCACGGACGGCGTATTGTCACGAACAAACTTTGAAACAGGATGTTGGATGTAATGTTTATATCTGTCCGTGTCTGTTGGCATGTTCATGCCTTGTACAGCGTGTGGAGGGGCAGCAGAAGGCTTATAAGTCCCATTTTAGTTGGGTTGGTGGCCTCTTTAGGCTTGTAAATAAAGGTTGTGTCATGTGGACACGTGCGAGAGCTTTTCGGTCTGTAATGGACCATTTCACCCTTTGTTGTGCCACTGTTCAGAGCTTGTAAAGCCTGTTTGTAATTTGCATTGTCTATGAAGTGTTTTTCGGACATGTTTGCTTGTGGATCCCGATAGAGGCGTTCTCTTTAACCCGTTCTCTCTTTTGTTGGTCCTAAGGGACAATGGGAGGCTTCGGGGAGGCTGACCTTTACGGACGGATGCGCAAGGGTGCCACACGACTTAGGCAAAACCAACTAAGTCCGTGTCAATATGGAGCCCCCAAACCTCTCAAACGATCTCGGAATCGCCATTGTCGGATCTCTATGATTCCCACCAAGTATCGGACACGGCAAGCCGAAACCATCGGGACTTTCTCGAACGAACTCGGAATCGCTATTGTTACCCTATTCCGGAAACCTCTCTCCGAGCCCCACGAGACTGACAGCGTAGTGGTCATGGCAAATTCCGAAGCCCAAAACCATCGCCTCAGAGGTCGAAGGGAGAGGTTTTGGTCGCTCGGGGCGCAAAAAGGAGTGCAACACGAGAACTTCCAAAGGGGTCAACCATCCTAGTTCTACTCTCGCCCAAGAACGCTTAACTTCAAAGTTCTAATGGGATCCGGTTCTTTAGTGCTGGAATGATCGCACTCGTTTTGTTTGCGTTGTCCCTCGCCTTTGTGCACGTCACGGACGACGTATTGTAACGGACAAACTTCTAAACAAGATGTTGGATGTAATGCTTATGTCTGTCCGTTGTCTTTTGGCATGTTCATGCCTTATATAGCAGGTAGAGGGGCGGCCGAAGGCTTATAAGTCCCATTTTAGTTGGGTTGGTGGCCTCTTTAGGCTTGTAAATAAAGGTTGTGTCATGTGGACACGTTCGAGAGCTTTTCGGTCTGTAATGGACCATTTTACCCTTTGTTGTGCAACTATTCAGAGCTTGTAAAGTCTGTTTGTAATTTGCATTGTCTATGAAGTGTTTTACGGACATGTTTGCTTGTGGATCCCGATTGAGGCGTTCTCTTTAACCCGTTCTCTCTTTTGTTGGTCCTAAGGGACAATGGGAGGCTTCGGGGAGGCTGACCTTTGCGGACGGACGCGCGAGGGTGCCGCACGCCTTAGGCAAAACCAGCTAAGGTCGTGACATTATGGTATCAGAGCGGGACAAGCACTCGTAGAAACACTTGACATGCAAACGTGGGGGACCTAGCAGGGCTGCGTTGAGGGCAGTCAGCACACGCGCGACCGTTTGAGGGAAAACGGGCATGGAGATGTAGGGAAAAGAGTCGCTCAGAGGAGCGGGCATCTAACATTGGCATTTTGAGGAATGGCCAACCCTTCGCGCAAGAGGCACCACGAGAACAGGCAAGCTTGGAAGAATTCGGAGCGCACAAAGGTTGGGATGGCTGAGTTTGAGCTACGGCTCAACGTTGACAACTATACTTGATGGTGCTCTAGGCAAGCGAGGCGCTTGGCAAGAATGAGACCATCCAAGGTGGAATGAGTTGCTCAACGACCAAAAGAGTTATGCAAAGCTCACAGAGGTGAGGGGAATTGCTAACTCGAAGAATTTGGTACTCATGCATGGGCTTGTATGCGGACGATGGAATGTTCGTGGCCATCCCAAGGCGACCGAGACTCGGCGCCATGGAGCATTGAAACTTTCTCTTCGGCAAGCGAAGGATACGTCCGGAGGAGGCTGAAATGTGCAACGAGTTCAGCATGTTGCTAGGCCTTGAGGGGTGCAGCGGTGGTTGTATTGACGTGGAGGCGCAATCTAGCAAGTGCGTCTGCAGGAGGCAGAACAATGCACAGTTTGTTCAGCAGATCGGAGTAGTCCAAGGGGATGGTGGTCTCCGAAACGAAGAGAGATGTTGCTCCAACGGGACAGTTATCCAGGAGGGATAAGTCTCGGCACTCCAGAGGGAGACTCATGTGAGACGGACTTCACATGTTGAGGAGGAGTACCTCACAAACAACAACTTCACGAAGCTCGATGGACCAAGCAAGCGACGAGGAGTTGTCGCTTGATCTCGCTCGAGAGAATGCATTGGTGGATGCATTGCGAGATCAAGTGGGGGAGCAACCTGAAGCAACTTAAATGAAGGCACACTTAGAGTCGATATGGAGATCGGACTCAAGGGAGGGCTGACCCGTGGAATGGAGGGCGCGAGGGCCACCATCGACTCAATGCAAAAACGAGGAGCGGAGCAACTTGGGTGTAACTTGGCGAAGTACCCAAGCCACATGAAGGGAGCCAACAGAGAAGTTGGAACATGGAGCAGAAGCACAGTGCTTTCCTTAGACAGAGGTCAAAGACATGAACTCTTGCAGAGGCAAGGGTAGGATCATGTTGTTCCATGGGTCCTTCATTCTGACGGAGCGGACTCATCTTGCATGGTGCCAAAGACGAAGGGAGCTTCTGGGCACATGCACCTTATCTCGGAGGAGCATTTGATGGAGGAACTAAGGCGACTCAATTTGCGGAGGCGAAGTTGGGTTCAGAAGGCCTTAGCACGGGGCAAGAGGACGCAGAGGCGGGTACTCTTGAAGAATATGCCACAGTGTTGCCATTTGAGTTGCTGTGAAGGAAGCAGTGCACAGCGGAGATTGTGCTGGTAGGGGCAGAGGCCCAGGATCCAGACAATGGTGCACAAACTACAGTGGAGTCGGTGGACTTCGGGAGCTACTAGGCGACGGACTGTCCTAGAGCGGTGCTTCATCTAGGTGTGACCCAAGAGTGGGTGGATGAAGGTCGATTGCCAAAGGAGCGAACAAATTCGAAGGTGGAAGGGACCCTGCGATGTATTGGCAGAGGCCACACATGGAGGGTTCACAATTCGAGTTTATTCCACATGGATCAGAATGCAATAGAGATGTCACCAGGAGGCGACATGGTGCAGCGGATCGTGGTGGAACAGTTTGTGGCAATGCGACGCACACGACATCGTCCCGTGAGGGATGAGATCATATGGAGGTATGATCGGGAGCTACTGGGAGCTCCGCTTTGGTGAACAACACGACGGCAAGAAGGGCTATGGATTCAAGGAGTGAAGGCCATGGTACCGCAGAGGCGGGTCTTCCGGGCGTGCACCGAATTTTGCATCGGATGAAAACCTTGGTCATCAGCATATGGGGGCTGGGTTCCACCAAGGGAAAAGTTCGAATGCAAGTACCAGTGAGTTCCATGGGAGGGACTTGATCATGCAGAGGTATGATCGAAGCAGCTGGAGAGTTGGACTGCTCCAGAGCTCATATTCGCTTAAGGGAGCCCGACAAGTCAGAGGAGAACAGAATCGCTGCAAACTCTACAACGTGATGGCAGAGGCCATGCATGGGAGTTGCAGTCTATCTTTCCATCGACCAAACGGACTGCTTGGAGAACACAGTGGTGTTGAAGCAGGGGGTCGAAAGGGGCGAGGAAGCGACGACGAGTCCAGAGGGACTTAGCTACCCAAAATCAAGCATCAGTTAGAATGGAGGTGGACTCAGAGGAGTGCCATGGAGACATCTCTACTGATTGTGAAGAAAAGGGATACAGAGGCGAGGCGACGGAAAGTAGGGCCATGGGCATGGCAGCGCCATGGTACCGCAGAGGCGGGACTTCCGTGCAAGTCATTGATCCCTTGCTCTCATGGAGGGAGAGCGCTTGGTCGTGAAAGGGGCCGAGGAGGTGGAGCATGCAGAGGCAATCTCCAAGTACCGAGACAAGGCTGAAGGGCAGAGGCCAAGAAACTTCGTAAGACCGGTGTCAACAAGTTTCTCATCAAGATAGCCGTAAGTGAAGGACTTCGGGTCATGCAAGAGTGCACGACCAAGGAACGAAGCAGGCAGTACGCGGTGCTGTACCTTTGCTACTCAGTGGAGTAGGCGGCAGGGTTGATGGAGAAGACGGTACAATCCCAAAGGCGACCTCATCTATCAGAGAATTACTCCAAGTTGGGGTGAAAACTTCCCGCATTCCAGAAGTTCGATGGCATTGAGAAGGTGAATCACAGTAGCCAACTCAACGCAAGGAGTGCAAACACTTCAAGTGCTTCAGAAGTGTGAGCAAAGAGCAGGCGAAGACTAGTAACCAGCTCGATGCATGAAGTACAACCTCGAGGAGGCGGGTGAAGTCAAAGTAACCTTTGCCTTCTCAACTCTTAAGAGAATGGGCGAAACCGAGTACCCCAGTTCTCTTATCTATCCAGCAGAGGAGCTCTGCACAAGTTCAAAGACCCTTCGAAGATAATGGAAGACAATAGTTGTCAAATCCTCACCAACGGTGATCAGTGCTACTGAGAGTAGATCGTCCGCTTCATTTCCCAACGAAATGCCAATCGAAAGCGGAAGTGATGCGAACCTACTTGGATGTGACAACTAACTGAAAGAAGAGTCAATGAGCAAATTTTGTGGAGGAAGGACCCAAAACTTCAGAAGTTTGCGAGGCGATGATCGTTAAAGCTCCAACAAGCATCCACCCAGTTCAAGCAGCATGTGGAAATTTTGAGAGACTGGCGCAGAAAAGATGGTCTTTTCCTTCATTTGGTGGATCCGCAAGAATCGACAAGGATCAACACAACTCAGCCAACCCCCCCAACAGAGTCAGAGTCATTGGTGAGTTGTAGCAGCACGGCGGATTAAAGGGTCGACTACTCAAAAACAGCAGCGTAGAGCAGCTGGGAGCCAGGAGGCGCATTGCAGCTGGAGCGGAAGATTGAAGACTCAGCAAAGGCGAAGAGTTGCAGTGTTCACAAAGGCTTCGACGAGGACGTCGAAGGGATAAGTGGGGGAGAATGTAACGGACAAACTTCTAAACAAGATGTTGGATGTAATGCTTATGTCTGTCCGTTGTCTTTTGGCATGTTCATGCCTTATATAGCAGGTAGAGGGGCGGCCGAAGGCTTATAAGTCCCATTTTAGTTGGGTTGGTGGCCTCTTTAGGCTTGTAAATAAAGGTTGTGTCATGTGGACACGTTCGAGAGCTTTTCGGTCTGTAATGGACCATTTTACCCTTTGTTGTGCAACTATTCAGAGCTTGTAAAGTCTGTTTGTAATTTGCATTGTCTATGAAGTGTTTTTCGGACATGTTTGCTTGTGGATCCCGATTGAGGCGTTCTCTTTAACCCGTTCTCTCTTTTGTTGGTCCTAAGGGACAATGGGAGGCTTCGGGGAGGCTGACCTTTGCGGACGGACGCGCGAGGGTGCCGCACGCCTTAGGCAAAACTAGCTAAGGTCGTGACAGTATGGAGCCCCAAAACCTCTCGAACGATCTCGGAATCACCATTGTTGGATCTCTCCGATGCCCACCGCGTACCGGACATGGCAAGCAGAATCCATCGGGACTTTCTCCCCAAAACCATCGCCTCGAAGGTCGACGGGAGAGGTTTTGGTCGCTCGGGGCGCAAAAAGGAGTGCAACACGAGGACTTCCCAAGGGGTCACCCATTCTAATACTACTCTCGCCCAAGCACGCTTAACTTCGGAGTTCTGATGGGATACGGTGCTTTAGTGCTGGTATGATCGCACTCGTTTTATTTGCGTCGTCCCTCGCCTTTGTGCACGTCGAGGACGGCGTATGGAGCCCCCAAACCTCTCGAACGATCTCGGAATCGCCATTGTCGGATCTCTCCGATGCCCACCGCGTACCGGACACGGCAAGCAGAAACCATCGGGACTTTCTCGAACAAACTCGGAATCGCTATTCCGACCCCATTCCGGAAACCTCTCTCTAAGCCCCACGAGACTGACAGCGTAGCGGTCACGCCAAATTCCGAGGCCCAAAACCATCGCCTCGGGGGTTGACGGGAGAGGTTTTGGTCGCTCGGGGCGCAAAAATGAGTGCAACATAAGGACTTCCCAGGGGGTCACCCATCCTAGTACTACTCTCGCCCAAGCAAGCTTAACTTCGGAGTTCTAAAGGGATCCGGTGCTTTAGTGCTGGTATGATCGCACTCGTTTTGTGTGCATCGTCCCTCGCCTTTGTGCACGTCGCGAACGGCGTATGGAGCCCCCAAACCTCTCGAACGATCTCGGAATCGCCATTGTCGGATCTCTCCGATGCCCACCGCGTACCGGACACGACAAGCCGAAACCATCGGGACTTTCTCGAATGAACTCGAAATCGCTATTGTGACCCCATTCCGGAAACCTCTCTCCGAGCCCCACGAGACTGACAGCGTAGCGGTCACGGCAAATTCTGTGGCCCAAAACCACCACCTCGGTGGTCGACAGGAGAGGTTTTGGTCGCTCGGGGCGCAAAAAGGAGTGCAACATGAGGACTTCCCAGGGGGTCAACCATCCTAGTACTACTCTCGCCCAAGCACGCTTAACTTCGGAGTTCTGATGGGATCCGGTGCTTTAGTGCTGGTATGATTGCACTCGTTTTGTCTGCGTCGTCCCTCGCCTTTGTGCACGTCGCGGACGGCGTATGGAGCCCCCAAACCTCTCGAACGATCTCGGAATCGCCATTGTCGGATCTCTCCGATGCCCACCGCGTACCGGACACGGCAAGCCGAAACCATCGGGACTTTCTCGAAAGAACTCAGAATCGCTATTGCGACCCCATTCCGGAAACCTCTCTCCTGTTGGGAAATCATTGGGGGCGACATCATATGCGCAGCGGAAGATCAAGAAATCAAAAATCCCCGATTCCCAAAAAGATGTTCGTCGTCGTGCGAAGATTGTGCGCAGAAATCCGCAAAACACAAAACTGCGTATAGAGATTGTTTTACCTAGGGAGATCGTATATCCCTGTTTCCTTGTAGATCCTTAGGAGAGGGTGAAGGAGGTCAAGCGTCCTCCTCTCTAGCGGTGATCCACACAGCAGGGTTGCGACGACGCTCCTCAAAACTCCAGGCCTACTCTGAGGTGGAGAGGGAGAGGAGAATAGGAAGGGCAAGCAAAGACTCTAGCCTATGATGCTGTGAATCCCTCCTATTTATAGAGATCTCGTGTCAAACCCTAATGGGTCCTTCCCTAGTGGGTATTGGATCTGCATCCAATAAGACAAGGGCTCCGTCGGATATCTCATATCCGAACCTCTACTCATCGCAATGCCTACCATATGTGTGTGACCCTCTAGGCCCAATATCGAGCTGGCCGTGAGTCATACCTGTTAGAACTCCTTCTAACTCAGTGAATTATTATCTCTGTAATAATTCACTCAACTCATCGACTACGGACGTACTAGGCCACTACGCCGTAGTCCCCAGACGATACAAGGGAATCCAATCCATTGGACCTGTCTGTCCTCAGTTACCATGTACCTATAGTCCCTCATCCATCTAATATCCCAGAGACCATATATCGAGCATGGTGTTGTCAGACCCATACGGTTTCTACTCAAGTCTCGCTCTAATCGGATTCTCCCGGAGAACTCTTTCTCTCTCAACCCGAATGACCCTGGCCAGGGATTTGTCTGAGCAAGAACACATGGGATATTCCTCTCATGACGCCGAGAGTGGATGATCCTCTGTCGACACTCAATAGCCCTCGTAAGGTCGACTACCACTCCCAATGACCAGCTGTACTAGATCTGGGACAACCAAACCTATAAGTCTGGTATCAAAGAGTGGAGCACTCATACAGGACATCCTTGGTGTCTCAAGTCTAAGGACCAGATACACCACTAGGACTACGGAATCGCTGTCTGACAATAAGGCATCATCAACCATCCAGCATTCCGTAAGCGGATCAATCAGTGAACTCATTCTCCAATGAGCACCTGTACTGTATCCCTAGTGTCCCTACACGAGTAGCTATGAGACCAGCTGCATCCATCATATGGACGGGTATACAGCACACCAGTCTATCCAGTTATCACGATGTCCCTCTCGAGTAATCTATGACCGGGATTATTTAGGATATGTGTTTAAAGGTGAATCGATCTCATTATCGTGATCTCATCACGATCCGATTCCCATTGCACAAATCCAAGGACATCACAATATATATATGCATTTATGCAATAGTTATAAAATAAATATATTAAGCAAAAAGATTCTGTATCAAGTCACATGTGCCATCACTCAAGTGATTGGCTTGCTGGGCACCTATGACTAACATCTCTGATCCCCACGAGACTGACTGCGTAGCGGTCACGGCAAATTCCGAGGCCCAAAACCATCGCCTCGGAGGTCGACGGGAGAGGTTTTGGTCGCTCGAGGCGCAAAAAGGAGTGCAACACGAGGACTTCCCAGGGGCTCACCCATCCTAGTTCTACTCTTTCCCAAGCACGCTTAACTTCGAAGTTCTGATGGGATCCGGTGCTTTAGTGTTGGTATGATCGCACTCGTTTTTTTGCGTCGTCCCTCGCCTTTGTGCACGTCGCGGACGGCTTATGGACCCCCAAACCTCTCGAACGATCTCGGAATCGCCATTGTCGGATCTCTCCGATGCCCACCGCGTACTGGACACGGCAAGCAGAAACCATCGGGACTTTCTCGACCGAACTTGGAATCGCTAATGCGACCCCATTCCGGAAACCTCTCTCCGAGCCCCACGAGACTGACAGCGTAGCGGTCACGGCAAATTCCGAGGCCCAAAACCATCGCCTCGGAGGTCGACGGGAGAGGTCTTGGTCGCTCGGGGCACAAAAAGGAGTGCAACATGAGGACTTCCCAGGGGGTCACCCATCATAGTACTACTCTCGCCTAAGCACGCTTACCTTCAGAGTTTTGATGGGATCCGATGCTTTAGTGCTGGTATGATCGCACTCGTTTTGTTTGCGTCGTCCCTCGCCTTTGTGCACGTCGCAGACGGCGTATGGAGCCCCCAAACCTCTCGAACGATCTCGGAATCGCCATTGTCGGATCTCTCCGATGCCCACTGCATACCGGACACGGCAAGCCGAAACCATCGAGACTTTCTCGAAAGAACTCGGAATCGCTATTGCGACCCCATTCCGGAAACCTCTCTCCGAGCCCCACGAGACTGACTGCGTAGCGGTCACGGCAAATTCCGAGGCCCAAAACCATCGCCTCGGAGGTCGACGGGAGAGGTTTTGGTCGCTCGGGATGCAAAAAAGAGTGCAAAACAAGGACTTCCCAAGGAGTCACCCATCCTAGTACTACTCTCGCCCAAGCATGCTTAACCTCGGATTTCTGATGGGATCCGGTGCTTTAGTTCTGGTATGATCGCACTCATTTCATGTGCGTCGTCCTTCGCCTTTGTGCACGTCGCGGATGGCGTATGGAGTCCCTATACCTTTCGAACGATCTCGGAATCGCCATTGTCGGATCTCTCCGATGCCCACCGCGTACCGAACACGGCAAGCAGAAACCATCGGGACTTTCTCGAATGAACTCGGAATCGCTATTGCGACCCCATTCCGGAAACCTCTCTCCGAGCCCCACGAGACTGATAGCGTAGCGATCACGGCAAATTCCGAGGACCAAAACCATCGCCTCGGAGGTCGACGGGAGAGGTTTTGGTCGCTCGGGGCACAAAAAGGAGTGCAACATGAGGACTTCCCAGGCGGTCACCCATCCTAGTACTACTCTCGCCTAATCACGCTTACCTTCGGAGTTCTAATGGGATCCGGTGCTTTAGTGCTGGTATGATCGCACTCGTTTTGTTTGCGTCGTCCCTCGCATTTGTGCACGTCGAGGACGACGTATGGAGCCTCTTCCCCATTCCGGAAACCTCTCTCCGAGCCTCACGAGACTAACTGCGTAGCGGTCATGGCAAATTCCAAGGCCCAAAACCATCGCCTCGGAGGTCGACGGGAGAGGTTTTGGTCGCTTGGGGTGCAAAAAGGAGTGCAACACGAGGACTTCCCAAGGGGTCACCCATCCTAGTACTACTCTCGCCCAAGCATGCTTAACTTCGGAGTTCTGATGGGATCCGGTGCTTTAGTTCTGGTATGATCGCACTTGTTTCATGTGCGTCGTCCTACGCCTTTGTGCACGTCGCGGATGGCGTTTGGAGCCCCTAAACCTCTCGAACGATCTCGGAATCGCCATTGTCGGATCTCTCCGATGCCCACCGCGTACCGGGCACGGCAAGCCGAAACCATCGGGACTTTCTCAAACGAACTCGGAATCGCTATGGCGAGCCCCACGAGACTGACTGCGTAGGGGTCACGGCAAATTTCGAGGCCCAAAACCATCGCCTCGGAGGTCGATGGGAGAGATTTTGGTAGCTCGGGGCGCAAAAAGGAGTGCAACACGAGGACTTCCCAGGGGGTCACCCATCCTAGTACTACTTGTTAGGATCGAGAGCACTAAGAGGGGGGGGGGTGAATTAGTGCAGCGGAAATCTTACAATAATTTAAAAACCAAAAGCTGCGTTCGTTCAAAAACTATTATGATGCAAACTAAAATTCTCAGTTTTATCTAAGTGCAGTTTGCGTCTAAGCGCAGATTGCGTTTAAGCGCAGTTTTGCGTCTAAGCGCAGTTTTGCGTCTAAGCGCAGTTTTGCGTCTAAATTCAGATTTACGTCTAAATGCAGATTTACGTCTAAACGCAGATTTACGTCTAAACGCAGATTTACGTCTAAACGCAGTTTTACGTCTAAACGCAGATTTACGTCTAAACGCAGTTTTACGTCTAAATGCAGTTTTACGTCTAAACGCAGATTTACGTCTAAACGCAGTTTTACGTCTAGACGCAGATTTACGTCTAAACTTTGAAACTCGTTTGTATACTCGCAGAAGGTAGTATGCAGTTGAAATCAAGACGTAAACGTGAACTGAAATCTGATGATTGAGCGAGGAAAGCCGATTTACGTCTGAATGCAGTTTTACGTCTAAATGTTGAAACTCGTTCGTAAAATCGTAGAGGACAGATTGCAGTTATTAATAGGATTAAAATGTAAGCGTAAACTGCAAAGAAGCTCGTTCGTAAAAGCACGGAAAACAGTTCTGCAGAATCAAACGTAAACGTAAACTGTAATGTATGAAAATATGAATTTACGTCTGAATGCAGATTTGGAAGAACAGCACTTAGAACTTGTTCGTGAAAGCGCAGAGAGCAGTAGTGATGAGGGAGGTTTGCAGTAATGATAAAGTGCTCGAAAATAAACGCAAACCAGAGATTTAGAGTGGTTCGGTCAGCCTTGACCTACTCCACTTTTTGCTTCCTCCACCGATGAGGTTGCCGACGTCAACTAGGTGCCTTCCTTCAATGGGCGAAGGCCAAACTGCCCTTTTACAATTTCTCTCCTTTTGACAGGCTTAGGAGACAACCTTTACAGACCTTTCTCTCCTCACTTTACAATTGAAAACTTGAAGAACAGAAGGAGGAGACTTAAAGGCTTTACAACACTTTTGAGCTCTTAGAATCACAGAAAAGATCAAGATTTCGGTGTAGGTCTGTATCTTTTCAGTGCTGAATGGGTGGGGTATTTATAGGCCCCAACCCAATTCAAAATTCGAGCTCAAAACGATCAAATCGATCAAATCCCAGAATTCTGGGATCAGGCGGTTGCACCTCTTGACTGGAGAGGTGGCACCGCCTGGCAGAGCTCGAAGACTGAGCTCAGGCGATTGCTTCTCTCTGCCAGAGCTCGAAGACTGAGCTCGATGGTTGCATCACCTGGCAGAGCTCGAAGACTGAGCTTGGTGATTGCATCACCTGGCAGAGCTCGAAACTGAGCTCGGTGGTTGCATCACCTGGCAGAGCTCCAAGCTGAGCTCAGGCTGATCCACCTCTCTGCCAGAGCTCGAAGACTGAGCTCGGTGATTGCATCACCTGGCAGAGCTCGAGACTGAGCTCAGGCTGATGCACCTCTCTGCCAGAGCTCGAAGACTGAGCTCAGTGGTTGCATCGCCTGGCAGAGCTCGAAACTTGAGCTCTGGCGGTGCTACCTCTTGGCAGAGGAGGTTGCACCGCCCAGTCTAGCTCGAAGACTGAGCTCTGGGCGGTTGCACCTCTCGGCTGGGGCGGTTGCACCTCCCAGCCTCGCAGCCCTGGCGGTTGCACCTCCTGGCTGGGGCGGTTGCACCTCCCAACCCCACAGCCCAGGCGGTTGCACCTCCTGGCTGGGGCGGTTGCACCTCCTGGTGCAATCAGGGTCCGAATGGTTCACTCCATTCGGCCCACTTTGAATCTTTTCAGGGGCCCAATTGCCCCAAGATTAAGCTAATGGGATCACCTCCCATTTTCATGCTTAATCATCATGCTAACTACGATTAACTCTAAGACAACTTCTGCAGCTTTGCTCCGATGCGTCAATCGCTTCTTCCGGCGAGTTTCCTGCCAACTTCCGTCGATCAACCGATAACCCTCGGTGATCCTTCTGCGGACATCCGGCATACTCCTGGACTTTGCGACGATCCACTTGGCGAGTTCCGACGAGCTTCGCTTGGCAAGCTTCTGGACTTCTCGGATCTGTTCTCGCTGAACCTCCGACGACCGTCCGAACTTCCGTCGAACTCTCGAACTCCCAACGTGATCATGATCTTGACTCCGGCGCAACACCTGCTGCTTGTCTTACTCTTATCGTAGTTAATCCTGCACACTTATCTCAACACATAGATTAGATAACAAATGACAATTGACTTCATCATCAAAATCCGAGATTCAACAATCTCCCCCTTTTTGATGATGACAATCAATTGATAAAGGAGTTGTCCTTAACTCCCCCTATCTATATGCCATAGTTGAGATAAGTCAACCTTGAATTCAAGACCTAAGAATTCAAGTGACGTATTGATAAGTTAGATCAGTTAAACTTATCAATGCTCCCATCATGATGCCCATCATGATGTATCTCTTCAAGAATTATGTCAAGGCATGACATACATCATCAAGTTTGTATGATAGTGTTTGTAACCATTCATCATGTAATCATATAAAGCTACGAAGGACTTTTTACATGATGCACACATTTGAGATTTTCTAGCAAGTTTGCATTTTCTTCACAATATAGAATATCAAATCAAGATTTGATGCAAACTATAGCACATGTTCACATATCTCTTGGTGATGCAAGGATGGCATAACATTGTTTATAGCATCACTCAAGTATTTGCAACTATGACATAGATATGATTATGGCAGTTCAGCTATGACATAGTGTTTATCAATTCATATGTTCACATATCTCTTGGTGATGCAAGGATGGCATAACATTGTTTATAGCATCACTCAAGTATTTGCAACTATGACATAGATATGATTATGGCAGTTCAGCTATGACATAGTGTTTATCAATTCATATGTTTCTCCCCCTTTGTCATCAACAAAAAGCATGATAGCATTATCAAGCATATAAAGGAAGTCATGACACATATATCTCTTTATTGTTTTTGCTTGACGGAGGAAAGTCATTTTCCAAAGAGTTTTCATAAGAGTGTACGGGAACATCCCATTTTTAGCATACAACCCGAAAAATGAACTTCTTACATGCATTTGGTTAAAAATATTTGTCACATAATTTGCAACATGTTATTTGATCAAGCGTTGTCAAGTCATGTAATAGTAATAACATTCGAAAAATAATTTTAACTAGTTTAAGTATTCGGACACATCAACATTCCTAATTCTCTTCTTATGTAATCAAATTGTTCTTCACATAGGGGTTTTGTGAAGATATCAGCTAGTTGATGTTTGGTATCAATAAACTCTATGGTTACATCATGATTAGTGACATGATCTCGTATAAAGTGATGTCTAATATCAATGTGTTTTGTTCTTGAGTGTTGTATAGGATTTTTAGTTAAGCATATTGCACTCGTGTTATCACATTTAATGGGAATATCTTTAAGATTCACTTTGTAATCTTCTAAAGTGTTTTTCATCCATACAACTTGTGCACAGCATGCACTTGCTGCAATGTATTCAGCTTCGGTTGTTGATAGGGCAACCGAGTTTTGTTTCTTAGATGACCAGGATACAAGGGCATGTCCTAAAAATTGACATGATCCTGATGTGCTTTTTCTGTCTAGTTTACAGCCAGCGAAGTCCGCATCAGCATAGGCTGTTAATTCAAAATTTTCTGATTTTGGGTACCATAATCCTAGATTGGTAGTTCCATTAAGATATCTGAGTATTCTTTTGACTGCTTTGAGATGAGATATCTTAGGGTCTGATTGAAATCTAGCACAAAGTCCTACACTGAACATGATGTCTGGTCTGGTGGCAGTAAGGTAAAGTAAACTTCCTATCATACCCCTATAGGTTTTTTGATCGAAGCTTTCTCCATTCTCATCAATTTCTAACTTAGTGGAGGTGCTCATAGGAGTGTCAATGGCTTTTGAATTATTCATTTTGAACTTCTTTAGCAAACTCACAGCATATTTGGTTTGACTAATAAATATGACATTGCTTAGTTGTTTGATTTGTAGGCCTAAGAAGAATGTTAACTCTCCCATTAGACTCATTTCGAATTCATGACTCATAGTTTTCGCAAAGGATTCACAAAGAGATTCATTTGTAGAACCAAAGATAATATCATCAACATAAATCTGAACAATGAGAAAATCATTTTCAAAATTCTTGATAAACAATGTAATATCAACCTTGCCTTTTATGAAATTATTTTCAATGAGAAAAGAGCTAAGTCTCTCATACCAAGCCCTTGGGGCTTGTTTTAAACCATAGAAAGCTTTAGTTAATCTAAACACATGATTAGGGTAGCCATTATTTTCAAATCCAGGAGGTTGTTCAACATAAATTTCTTCGGAAATGAAACCATTTAGAAAAGCGCTTTTAACATCCATTTGAAATAACTTAAAATTATTGCAACTAGCGTAGGCAAGGAGCATCCTTATGGCTTCCAATCGAGCCACAGGTGCGAAGGTTTCTTCGTAATCGATACCTTCTTCTTGGTTGAAACCTTTGGCCACTAATCTAGCCTTGTTTCTAACCACGATACCATTTTCATCTTGCTTGTTTCTAAAGACCCATTTAGTACCAATTACTAAATGGTCATTTGGCCTAGGAACAAGCGTCCACACCTCATTTCTCTCAAATTGATTTAATTCATCTTGCATTGCGATAATCCATGAATCATCTTTCATGGCTTCATCAACACATTTGGGTTCAATTTGGGAGAGAAAAGCGGCGTTGGCACAAAAGTTTTTAAAAGAAGATCGTGTTTGAACCCCCTTTGATGTGTCTCCTAGGATTAGCTCCTTAGGATGAGTATCTATATACTTCCAATCCTTGGGTAAGGATGTTTTGGAAGTGGATGCAACCAAGTTGCTGGTTGGAGACGGGGTTTCGTTTAAATTCAAGGAATCAAAATTAACATCATCATCAAGATCATTTTTCTTAATTTCTGAAATCTCATTGAAAACAACATGGATGGATTCTTCAATAATTAAGGTTCTTTTATTGAAGATGCGAAAAGCTTTAGAAACCGAAGAATAACCAAGAAAGATTCCTTCATCAGATTTAGCATCGAATTTTCCTAAGTTATCCTTTTCATTCAAGATAAAACACTTACACCCAAAGACTTTAAAATATGAGACATTGGGTTTTTTGTTATTCCATAACTCATAAGGAGTTTTGGTGAGTAAGGGTCTTACTAGGACTCTATTTAAAATATAGCATGCAGTGTTTACAGCTTCGGCCCAAAAATATTTGGGTAGGCTATGTTCATTCAACATGGTTCTTGCCATTTCTTGTAAATTTCGATTTTTTCTTTCTACTACCCCATTTTGTTGAGGATTTCTTGGAGTAGAGAAGTTATGGTTGTATCCGTTGAGTTCACAGAATTCTTGGAAGTCATGGTTTTGAAATTCTCCACCGTGATCACTTCTAATTGACGAAATCATAGATTCCTTCTCATTTTGAACAAGTTTACAAAACTTGGTAAAATGTCTAAAGCATTCATTTTTTTGTTTTAAGAAGTAGGTCCATGTATATCTGCTGTAGTCATCAATAATGACAAAGGCGTATTTGCTACCTCCTAGACTCGATGTAGAGATTGGTCCGAACAAGTCCATATGGATCAATTGTAAGGGCCTAGAGGTGCTTATTTGATTCTTAGCTTTGAAGCTACCCCTAATTTGCTTACCTAATTGGCAAGCATCACATACATTATCTTTGATGAACTTGATATGAGGAATTCCTCTTACAAGTTCTCTAGATGATACTTGATTGATTAGTTTCATGCTAGCATGACCTAATCTTCTATGCCATAGCCAAGCATCCTCATTCATAACGGCAAAGCACATTTCATCACATAAGTCATTGATGTCAATAGTGTATACGTTGTTTTGTTTTAATGCAATCATAGATATATTTTTGTGTGGTTTTTCAATGATGCAGGCATTAGATTCAAATCTTATAATATATCCTTTATCACATAATTGAATAATGCTCAAGAGGTTATGTTTTAAACCATCAACTAGTAAAACATCTTCAATAGAGAGGTTGGATTTGTTACCTATGGTTCCTTTGCCAATGATTTTACCCTTGTTGTTGTCTCCGAAGGTGACATATCCTTCGTCTATGCTAGAGAGCTTAGAGAATTGAGATGGATCTCCGGTCATATGCCTTGAGCATCCACTATCAAGGTACCATTTCTTGCTCCTAGCTTGCGATTGTTTAGTTTTCTACAAGAAAGGATGATGTTTAGGTACCCATTTGCTTTTGGGTGCCTCATAAATAGATCTACATTTTCTATCATGTTGCATAGAGTTTATCATGGTTCCTTTAGGAACCCAAATTAATTTGTTTGGACTTATTTTCTTGAATGGACAACAATGTGTCTTGTGTCCAGATTTGCAACAAAAGTTGCACTTGGTTTGGTTTTGAACATGTAAGATGGGGCCTTTTACAAAGGTAGTTGGATTTCGGTGAGGACTCCTCACAAATCCAATCCCACTTCTTTTGGGAGCATGACCCTTGTTTGTAAGGATCATGTTTAATGACTTGCTACCAACCTCGAATTTCTTCAAGGTGTCCTTAAGTAGCAAGTTTTCTTTTTGTATAGTTTCTAAATCATGACATTTGATACATGAATTTAAACTATCATGATGTTCGACTTTTAACTTATCAAACTCACAAGTAAGATTATCATGTACCTTTTTTAGCAACTTGTATTTTCTATTTATAACTTTGCATTCATCAAATAAATCATGGAAGGCATTTAATAATTCATCGAAAGATAAATCAGCATCTAATAAATCCGTTACCTCCTCTTCGATGGCCATAAAGGCGTAATGAGCAACTTGCTCGGTGTTGGACTCCTCTTCCTCAGATGCGCTCGAATCATCCCATGTTGCTTGGAGCGCCTTCTTCTTTGTTGTTCTTTTCTTGACTTGGGGACAATCACTCTTGTAGTGTCCCGGCTTTTTACATTCGTAGCAGATTACTTGGTCCTTCTTGGGTTCAAGTTTATTTTTCACATCGTTTTTAAACTTGTTTCTTTTGAAGAATTTCTTAAACTTTCTTGTCAAAAGTGCCAAGTCATCGTCACAATCCTCATCACTTGAGTTTTCTCTCAAGTGGCATTCAGAAGTTTTAAGTGCCATATCCTTCCTGTTCTTTGGAAGGATGTCTTCTTGCTCTTCATGAGCTTTGCAGGTCATTTCGTAGGTCATTAATGACCCGATTAGTTCTTCAAGAGGGAAATTTCGCAGATCTTTTTGCCTCTTGAATGGCGGTGACTTTAGGATCCCAACTCTTAGGAAGGGATCTTAGTATCTTATTAACAAGCTCAAAATCCGAAAAGCTCTTTCCGAGTCCTTTTAGACCGTTGATGACATCCGTGAAACGGGTAAACATGTCGCCAATGGTTTCACTCGGTTTCATTCGGAAAAGTTCAAAAGAATGCAGCAACAGATTGATTTTTGACTCTTTCACTCTACTTGTGCCCTCGTGGGTCACTTCAAGTGTGTGCCAAATATCAAAAGCAGTTTCGCAAGTTGAAACATGATTAAACTCGTTTTTATCAAGTGCGCAAAATAAGGCATTCATAGCCTTTGCATTAAGAGCGAAAGCCTTCTTCTCCAAATCGTTCCAATCGATCATTGGAAGAGAAGATTTTGAAAATCCATTTTCAACAAGGTTCCACAGTTCAAAATCCATAGAAATAAGAAAGATCCTCATTCGGGTCTTCCAGTAAGTGTAGTCCGTTCCACTGAACATGGGTGGACGTGTAATCGAATGCCCCTCTTGGTTTCCGGCGTATGCCATCTCTCTTGGGTTTTAATCCTTTAGAGAGTTAACCTTGCTCTGATACCAATTGTTAGGATCGAGAGCACTAAGAGGGGGGGGGGGTGAATTAGTGCAGCGGAAATCTTACAATAATTTAAAAACCAAAAGCTGCGTTCGTTCAAAAACTATTATGATGCAAACTAAAATTCTCAGTTTGTATCTAAGTGCAGTTTGCGTCTAAGCGCAGATTGCGTTTAAGCACAGTTTTGCGTCTAAGCGCAGTTTTGCGTCTAAGCGCAGTTTTGCGTCTAAACTCAGATTTACGTCTAAATGCAGATTTACGTCTAAACGCAGATTTACGTCTAAACACAGATTTACGTCTAAACGCAGTTTTACGTCTAAACGCAGATTTACGTCTAAACGCAGTTTTACGTCTAAACGCAGTTTTACGTCTAAACGCAGATTTACGTCTAAACGCAGTTTTACGTCTAGACGCAGATTTACGTCTAAACTTTGAAACTCGTTTGTATACTCGCAGAAGGTAGTATGCAGTTGAAATCAAGACGTAAACGTGAACTGAAATCTGATGATTGAGCGAGGAAAGCCGATTTACGTCTGAATGCAGTTTTACGTCTAAATGTTGAAACTCGTTCGTAAAATCGTAGAGGACAGATTGCAGTTATTAATAGGATTAAAATGTAAGCGTAAACTGCAAAGAAGCTCGTTCATAAAAGCACGAAAAACAGTTCTGCAGAATCAAACGTAAACGTAAACTGTAATGTATGAAAATACGAATTTACGTCTGAATGCAGATTTGGAAGAACAGCACTTAGAACTTGTTCGTGAAAGCGTAGAGAGCAGTAGTGATGAGGGAGGTTTGCAGTAATGATAAAGTACTCGAAAATAAACGCAAACCAGAGATTTAGAGTGGTTCGGTCAGCCTTGACCTACTCCACTTTTGGCTTCCTCCACCGATGAGGTTGCCGACGTCAACTAGGTGCCTTCCTTCAATGGGCGAAGGCCAAACTGCCCTTTTACAATTTCTCTCCTTTTGACAGGCTTAGGAGACAACCTTTACAGACCTTTCTCTCCTCACTTTACAATTGAAAACTTGAAGAACAGAAGGAGGAGACTTAAAGGCTTTACAACACTTTTGAGCTCTTAGAATCACAGAAAAGATCAAGATTTCGGTGTAGGTCTGTATCTTTTCAGTGCTGAATGGGTGGGGTATTTATAGGCCCCAACCCAATTCAAAATTCGAGCTCAAAACGATCAAATCGATCAAATCCCAGAATTCTGGGATCAGGCGGTTGCACCTCTTGACTGGAGAGGTGGCACCGCCTGGCAGAGCTCGAAGACTGAGCTCAGGCGATTGCTTCTCTCTGCCAGAGCTCGAAGACTGAGCTCGATGGTTGCATCACCTGGCAGAGCTCGAAGACTGAGCTTGGTGATTGCATCACCTGGCAGAGCTCGAAACTGAGCTCGGTGGTTGCATCACCTGGCAGAGCTCCAAGCTGAGCTCAGGCTGATCCACCTCTCTGCCAGAGCTCGAAGACTGAGCTCGGTGATTGCATCACCTGGCAGAGCTCGAGACTGAGCTCAGGCTGATGCACCTCTCTGCCAGAGCTCGAAGACTGAGCTCAGTGGTTGCATCGCCTGGCAGAGCTCGAAACTTGAGCTCTGGCGGTGCTACCTCTTGGCAGAGGAGGTTGCACCGCCCAGTCTAGCTCGAAGACTGAGCTCTGGGCGGTTGCACCTCTCGGCTGGGGCGGTTGCACCTCCCAGCCTCGCAGCCCTGGCGGTTGCACCTCCTGGCTGGGGCGGTTGCACCTCCCAACCCCACAGCCCAGGCGGTTGCACCTCCTGGCTGGGGCGGTTGCACCTCCTGGTGCAATCAGGGTCCGAATGGTTCACTCCATTCGGCCCACTTTGAATCTTTTCAGGGGCCCAATTGCCCCAAGATTAAGCTAATGGGATCACCTCCCATTTTCATGCTTAATCATCATGCTAACTACGATTAACTCTAAGACAACTTCTGCAGCTTTGCTCCGATGCGTCAATCGCTTCTTCCGGCGAGTTTCCTGCCAACTTCCGTCGATCAACCGATAACCCTCGGTGATCCTTCTGCGGACATCCGGCATACTCCTGGACTTTGCGACGATCCACTTGGCGAGTTCCGACGAGCTTCGCTTGGCAAGCTTCTGGACTTCTCGGATCTGTTCTCGCTGAACCTCCGACGACCGTCCGAACTTCCGTCGAACTCTCGAACTCCCAACGTGATCATGATCTTGACTCCGGCGCAACACCTGCTGCTTGTCTTACTCTTATCGTAGTTAATCCTGCACACTTATCTCAACACATAGATTAGATAACAAATGACAATTGACTTCATCATCAAAATCCGAGATTCAACACTACTCTCGCCCAAGCACGCTTAACTTTGAAGTTCTGATGGGATCCGGTGCTTTAGTGCTGGTATGATCGCACTAGTTTTGTGTGCGTCATCCCTCGCCTTTGTGCACGTCGCGGACGGCGTATTGTCACGGACAAACTTCGAAACAGGATGTTTGATGTAATGCTTATGTATGTCCATGTCTTTTGGCATGTTCATGCCTTGTACAGCTTGTAGAGGCCAAAGGCTTTATAGTCCCATTTTAGTTTGGTTGGTGGCCTCTTTAGGCTCGTAAATAAAGGTTGTGTCATATGGGCACGTGCGAGAGATTTTCGATCTGTAATGGACCATTTTACCCTTTGTTGTGCCACTGTTCAGAGCTTGTAAAGTCTGTTTGTAATTTTCATTGTCTATGAAGTGTTTTTCGGAGATGTTTGCTTGTGGATCCCGATTGAGGCGTCCTCTCTAACCCGTTCTCTCTTTTGGTGGTCCTAAGGGACAATGAGAGGCTTCGGGGAGGCTGACCTTTGCGGACGGACATGCAAGGGTGCCGCACGACTTAGGCAAAACCAGCTAAGTCCGTGACAGATAGTATCAGAGCGGGACAAGCACTCATAGAAACACTTAGCATGCAAACGTGGGGGACTTAGCGGGGCTGCGTTGAGGGCAGTCAGCACACGCACGACCGTTTGGGGGAAAACGGGCATGGAGATGTAGGGAAAAGGAGTTGCGTAGAGGAGCGGGCATATGAGATTGGCATTCAGAGGAATGGCCAACCCTTCGCGCAAGTAGCACCACGAGAATAGGCAAGCTTGGATGAATGTGGAGCGCACAAAGGTTGTGATGGCTGAGTTTGAGCTATGGCTCAACGTTGACAACTATACTTGATGGTGCTCAAGGCAAGCGAGGCGCTTGGTAAATGATGAGACCATCCAAGGTGGAATGAGTTGCTCAACAACCAAAAGAGTTATGCAAAGCTCACAGAGGTGAGGGGAATTGCTAACTCGAAGAATTTGGTACTCATGCATGGGCTTGTATGCGGATGATGGAATGTTCACGGCCATCCCAAGGCGACCGAAACTCGGCACCATGGAGCATCGAAACTTTCTCTTCGGCATGCGAAGGATACGTCCGTAGGAGGCAGAAGTGTGCAACGAGTTCAGCATGTTGCTAGGCCTTGAGGGGTGCAGCGGGGACTGTATTGACGGGGAGTTGCAATCTAGCAAGTGCGTTTGCAGGAGGCAGAACAATGCACAGTTTGTTCAGCAGATCGGAGTAGTCCAAGGGGATGGTGGTCTCCGAAACGAAGAGAGATGTTGCTCCAACGGGATAGTTATCCAAGAGGGATAAGTCTCGGCTCTCCAGAGAGAGAATCATGTGGGATGGACCTCACATGTTGAGGAGGAGCACCTCAACAAACAACAACTCCACGAAGCTCGATGGACTGAGCAAGCGGCGAGGAGTCGTCGCATGATCTCGCTTGAGAGAATGCATTGGTGGATGCATTGCGAGATCAAGTGGGGGAGCGACCCAAAGCAACTTAAATGAAGGCACACTTGGAGTCGATGTGGAGATCGGACTCAAGGGAGGGCTGACCCATGGAATGGTGGGCGCGAGGGCCACCATCAACTCAATGTGAAAAACGAGGAGCGGAGCAACTTGGGTGTAACTATTAGGATCAAGAGCACTAAGAGGGGGGGGTGAATTAGTGCAGCAGAAATCTTTCAGCGATTTAAAAACGAAAGCTGCGTTCGTCCGATAAAAATGATTTCGATGTAAAAGCCGATTCTAAGATTACTTAAGATTAAGCGCAGTTTACGTCTAAGCACAGTTTACGTCTAAACTGAGTTTGCGTCTAAATACAGTTTTCGTCTAAACGCAGTTTTGCGTCTAAACACAGTTTTACGTCTAACCGCAGTTTTGCATCTAAACTCAGTTTTGCGTCTAAACTCAGTTTACGTCTAAACGCAGTTTTACGTCTAAACGCAGTTTGCGTCAAAAAGTAGTTTACGTCTAAAACATAGTTTTATGTCCAAACACAGTTTGCGCAGTTTGCGTCTAAACACAGTTTTGCGTCTAAACTCAGTTTACGTCTAAACGCAGTTTTACGTCTAAACGCAGTTTGCGTCTAAACGCAGTTTTACGTCTAAACGTAGTTTTACGTTTAAAAGAAGTTTACGTCTAAAACATAGTTTTATGTTTAAACATAGTTTGCGCAGTTTACGTTTAAACACAACTTTACGTCTAAACGCAGTTTGCGTCTAAACGTAGTTTTACGTCTAAACGTAGTTTGCGTCTAAAACAGTTTCAAAGTGATCTAAACTTAGAAGCTAGTTCATAAAAAGCGCAGAAGACAGTTTTGCAGAATCAAAACACAAACGTAAGCTGATCGTACGAAAAACACAGATTTACGTCTGAATGCAGATTCGAAAAGATCAGCACTTAGAACTTGTTCTTAAAGGCGCAGAGAGCAGTAGTTATATAGGAGGTTTGCAGTAATGATAAGGTACTCGAGATAAAAGCAAACCAGAGATTTAGAGTGGTTCGGTCAGTCTTGACCTACTCCACTTTTGGCTTCCTCCTCCGACGAGGTCACCGATGTCAACTAGCTGCCTTCCTTCAATGGGCGAAGGCCAACTGCCCTTTTACAGTTTCACTCCTTTTGATGGGCTCAGGAGACAACCCTTACAGAACCTTTCTCTCCTCACTTTTACAATTCAGAAGCTTAAAGAACAGAAGGAGGAGACTTAAAGGCTTTACAACAATTTTGAGCTCTTAGAATCACAGAAAGAATCAAGATTTCGGTGTAGGTCTATGTCATTTCTGTGCTGAATGGGTGGGGTATTTATAGGCTCCAACCCAGTTCAAATTTGGAGCTCAAAACGATCAAATCCCGAAATTCTGGGATCAGGCAGTTGCACCTCCTGACTAGAGAGGTTGCACCGCCTGGCAGAGCTCGGAGACTGAGCCCAAGCGGTTGCACCTCTCTGTCAGGGGCGGTTGCACCGCCTGAGTCTGGCTCGGAGACTGAGCCCCAGGCGATGCCACCTCTTGACTGAGGCGGTTGCACCTCTCTGCCAGAGCTCGAAGACCGAGCTTAGGCGGTGCTACCTCTCTGTCAGGGAGGTTGCACCGCCCAGTCTAGCTCGAAGACTGAGCTCAGGCGGTGCTACCTCTCTGTCAGGGAGGTTGCACCGCCCAGTCTAGCTCGAAGACTGAGCTCAGGCGGTTGCACCTCCTGGCTAGGGCGGTTGCACCACCCAGTCTCACTGGGAGACTTAGCCCAGGCGGTGCCACCTCCTGGCCTAGGCGGTTGCACCTCCTGGTGCAATCAGGGTCCGAATGGTTAGCTCCATTCGGCCCAATTTCAATCTTTTCAGGGGCCCAATTGCCCCAAGATTAAGCTAATGGGATCACCTCCCATTTTCCAACTTAATCAACGTGCTAACTATGATTAAATCTAAGACAATTTCTGTAGCTTTGCTCCGATGCGTCAATCGCTTCTTCCGGCGAACTTCTGTCGATCATCCGATGAACCCTCGGTGATTCTTCTGCGGACTTCCGGCAAACTCCTGGACTTTGGGACGATCCACTTGGCGAGTTCCGACGAGCTTCGCTTGGCAAGCTTCTGGACTTCTCGGATCTGTTCTCGCAGAACTTCCGACGACCGTCCGAACTTCCGTCGAACTCTCGAACTCCCAACGTGATCATGATCTTGACTCCGGCGCAACTCCTGCTGCTTGTCGCTCGGGGTGCAAAAAGGAGCGCAACACGAGGACTTCCCAAGGGGTCACTTTCGCTTAAGCACGCTTAACTTTAGAGTTCTGATGGGATCTAATGCTTTAGTGCTGGTATGATATCACTCGTTTTGTGTGCGTCGTCCCTCTCCTTTGTGCACGTCGCGGACAGCGTATCGACGACCGGAACCATCACCTCGGAGGCTACGGGAGAGGTTTTCATCGCTCGGGGTGCAAAAAGGAGTGCAACCGAGGACTTCCCAAGGGTCACCCATCCTAGTACTACCCTCGCCTAAGCACGCTTAACTTCGGAGTTCTAATGGGATCTGGTGCTTTAGTGCTGATATGATCACACTTATTTTGCATGCGTCGTCCCTCGCCTTTGTGCACGTCGCAGCGGCGAATCGATGACCGGAGCCCCTTGCTCGCCCCGAAACCTCTCGAACGATCTCAGAATCATTATTGTTGGCTCTCTCCGATGCCCACGAGGCCGACGGCATATCGGACATGGCAAGTGCGCGCCAAAACCATCAGGACTTTGTCGAACGAACTCGAAATCGCTATTGCGACCCCAATCCGGAAAGCTCTCTCCGAGCCCCACGAGACTGACAGTGTAGCGGTCACGGAAAATTCCGAACCCATCGCTCAGGGCGCAAAAAGGAGTGCAACATGAGGACTTCCAAAGGGGTCTCCTCCCATCCTAGTACTACTCTCGCCCAAGCATGCTTAACTTCGAAGTTTTGATGGGATCCGGTGCTGGTTGAACCATACCTGATCATATATTCAATTTTATGCTTAGTCATATGAATTGAATTGTATTTAGCCATATAGGCTAAGTCACGCTTGGCCATATTAGGCAATACTTTGCCACATAAGTTGGGACATGTATAACTATATGCATTGGATTCTATATGAGCTAGATTATACTTGACCATATGTGATGGGTCGTACCTAACCACATAGGTTGATTTGGCCAATTAACTTAACTCATGCTAGACCCCTAATTTGACCTCACTTATTAAATTAGATTTTAATATTTTAATTATTAAAAAGTAACTCAAATTCATGAATTTAAATAATTTAGATTCATGGTCTTAAATTTAAAACTAATTAATTTATAAAAATTCATACATAATTCTTAAAAAATAGATATATCTAATTCAATGAATTAGAACTATTATGTTAATCAAAAAATAAGAATTTAATAATTAAGTTAATCTACAAATTCATTTAAACTTAAGAGACTATTATAAATTAAATAATCATTCTAACATCATAAATTAATTATTATTATTTATTAATCATAAGATTTTAAATTAAAAATATTATTATGTATTATAAAATTCTAACAATCTTAATATTAAATATTTCAAAGTATGAATCAAAGTCCATAAAAAAAAAAAAGAGGATCCTACCTCTCCTCAAGGAATTATTTCTTTAATTCTTCTACTTCTAACCTAAACCAGGAAAAGAGGAGGAACCCTTATACTACACTATTATTTTATTATTATTTTACTTTTATACATAAAGATAGAATTATAATATTTATTTCTTATGGGTCACTGATAAAAAAAAAATTGAACAATTTATTTTCTAAAAATCATATCACTCATTAGAAAATAAATTAATTAATAAAAATATTAATTTATCTATGTAATTAAAAAAATTAATTTTAATTATTATTTTTAACTATACTACACACATAATAAAGTTAATAATTTATATAAAATAATATATTATTTATGATAATTAATTTACATTAAGGGAGAAAAATTATCAGTGAATACACTAATGTTTATGTTTTAAGTGTAGAAAAATTTGATCTTAATGAAGAATCATAAAGAATATGTGTCAGACATATTACTTGATCATTATAGGCAAATAAAATATAAAATTAGAATAAAGTACTTGAATGCGAATGCCACTTTTCAAGAAAACATAAAAATTGTCCAATACAATTCCACACGATCATTGGAAATGGTTGGTTGATTATTTGAATCCTCAAAATTTTTAGACAAATTCTTTCTATTCATGTCATAATTTCAGCTTATATTTAAAATATTTATTAGCTAATTATTGAATTATTCGTAGGAAATGATTTCAAGTAACTCGACTAATAGATCATATCAATGAGCCACACTTCAAATTTTGAATAATTGAAAGATGAAGAGATATGTTATTAAAGTATCTCATTGATTTTTTGTTATTATATTTGATACTAATATATATTTTTAATGTTAAACAAAACGCATAGGTAAGGAACCATCCAAGAAAGAGTTTTTTGAGTTAACACACAAGAACAAAAAGAGTAAGAAATGTTGTTGATGATCGTACAAAAGAAGTCATTGCATGAATAATTTATTATTGTTTCTGTTTATATATCATCAAATGATACTTATTTAAAATTATTATGCTGTTAATGTAGGAAAAATACAACGAGATGATTGTTAATCTACATACGGAATATTCATTCTCATTTATAAATAAAGATAGATATTTGAAAGAGTTTCGGGACAAAGAAAAGCATGGCCAAATAAAAGAAAATTGCATCGTGCACAAGATAGTCAAAAGCTATGTGCATAAAATTAAGGCAAAGATGAATGCAAAAGTGGGAGAGCAAAATGAAAGAGTTAGTCGACCAACAACAAAGTACGGAAAAGATGTTGAAAGATGCAGTGATTCAGTTAAGTGCTACTTCATCTACTCAAAAGGAATGTAACGAATATGTTAATTATTAATCATTAGATATAACTACGAAGTATTTTTATATTTCTATTCATGATTGGTTGGATTCTATTTGCTTTAAATATGCTTAAATGATTAGTTCTTCACCCATATATTTTAGGTGTTCGTGTCAGTATAAAATATGTAATCATGTTGTTTGTCTGTAATGCGAAAAAAAATTTCATATCAGAATCTGAAATCAAATAATAATATATCTAAAAAAATATTACGATACGTATCTTTCGTTATTATTTAGAAAAGAGCTACAAGCATATCATCATTGAATCTAAGATGTTAATATGTAAGAAGAACTAGATTCTTCTCTATTTTTTTTTTTTTTCTATTCTTCATAGGATCACTATAATTGATGGATTCAGAAACAGAGAGAAGATCTGTAATCTCTTCACTATGTTATGCACTCTTATGATGTTATATTTTTGTGATGTGTCCCTATAAGTTATAGGCGAGAGTAGAAGGTTTAGGATAAGTAATTAGGAAAGTTCTTTCAACAAAGACGTCTCCT
Source organism: Musa acuminata AAA Group (assembly GCF_036884655.1). NCBI lineage: Eukaryota > Viridiplantae > Streptophyta > Magnoliopsida > Zingiberales > Musaceae > Musa > Musa acuminata. The sequence goes on along the minus strand of NC_088345.1, from coordinate 33,449,147 downwards.
AATAAATATTACTTTAATTAAATTTTTTTTATTAACTAATAATCATAATTAGAATATAATTATCTCTATATATCTTACATAATTAAATAGAACTTCCTTTCTGTCGTTATATTCTTTATATATATATATGATGCATATGGTTGAAGCATATAATTGATCCTTAATTGCTGCTACTTCTCAATCTTCGGTGTGTCGCTGTTGATGATCATATCTTACTTCCATCATGATCATTTATTGTAATTCTACACTGGGGTTCTGATAACAAAGTCTTAATTATGATGATTTTGATAATTCACAGTGACAATTTAAATTTAGGAAGCTTAAAGATCATATTCCCTATGAGCAACCTTGGCTTCTTTTCATTGATTTCGTGTGTTCCACTGTGTTTATCGAAGAGGAATGCCATGGAGCTTGTGCATCTTATTTTATATTCTTTTATTATCAACATAATGATTTATCTTTATGTAATTATATAATTATAATATCATGTAGCATGCAGAAGAGAATAATGTAGAAAGGAGTGCCGAAGACAACATAGTTTATATATATATATATATATATATATATATATATATATATATATATATATATATATTCTTTTATTGTCCACTTAACAATCTTTTGTAGGTTGCAAAAGACAATATAGTTTTTTTGTTTTTAAGATGATGCGGAGTTTGTGGTCGTATCAAATCTAATATTGATTTTTGGACAAAATGATATTTGACCTTGTGATTGTATTATCTTTAATATTGATGTGAATTTTTTTATTATTATTAAAAATTCTGGTATGATTTTCAAATTATTAAAAATTGATAGGTTGTCAAAAATTAAAAATTGATTCTCATTGTGTTATTTCTAATTAAATAAAAATTTTAGTGACATGTTAGTTTATCACTAAATTATTATCATCTTTTTATTTAATTAGAAATTAACGATGTATCTAAGTTATTACTATAATGTTTTCACCAAGATATCAGGTGACAAAATCGTCCATCACCAAATATTGTCACAAAAATATCATTTCATCAATTTATTTATTTATTTTTAGTGATATAATTTAAATTCATAAATAAATAAATAAATAAAAACTGTCACTAAAAATCATAATTTATTCTTGTTTCATCATTAAAATTTTTTTAATTACGGGACCCAAGTTGGTGACAACTCTCATTCCATCATTAAATCTCTTAGTGATAATTTATTTTTGTTTGTTTTTATGACAACTTTTATCCATTACCAATGATTATTTTTTGTTATAGTGGAGTTGCCACATTGAGGAATAAAGGAACAGTGGAATAGCATTATGCATCAATTTTTACCAATCCTGCCAAATATGGGCCTCCGATAGAAAGAAAGGATACTTTGTACTTTAAAAGACTAAAGACTCTGAGCCCAAACTAAAGACTAAAATACTTTGTGTTATCGGGTTCTCGGGTTCGGTTTCATGAGATGCTGAGCCGTCCAGCTGAAGCGGTTCGCTAACAGAAAGGACCGGGTCGTGTGGAGAGGGGGCGGAAGAACCGGGCGTCGTGCGCCACTCGTGGCCGCGCGCTAAACGGGCTTCCTACCATCCCTCCCTCTTCTAACTCCAAACCCCATCCCTCCCTTAAAACAAACGAGATCAAGCCATCGGTCGTAGGAGACAACCCCAGAGAGAGATCCCAAGAACAAGTTGGAGACCGATCCATCGTCTGGTCCGCCTGTCCATTTCTCGTGTGGTAAAGAACGAACATACTCGTCTAATTCTGTGCTGCTTTCTCTTGCTGCACATGTGTTTGTGCAAATAGCTGTGGTTTCTTACCAGTTTCTATTCTATCCATTTCTCGTATCTTGTTTTGTTCATCTGCTTTTTCTTATTCTTCTCTTCTTTAATTTAATTGCTCATCAAGTTACATTACAGTGAAGGCCATAAATTTTGTGTTTATCTGTTCTTGGTTACCTTTAGGAATTTGGGGATCATGACTGCTTTGTTCATCTGATTGTCGTGCTATATATTAGTTCAGTTTATTATTTCAGTATATTTAGCTTCTCTCAATCATCTTGGAAGATGATGATGGGGTTGACCTCGTTGGCGATTGCTACATTAACTATGTTCTTTATTTTCTGGATCTTAGTTGTCGGTAGAAATTTACCCTCAAAAGATTGTAGATTCAAATAAGGGTGTCTAGATTGCTGATCATTTTAAGGTTTTGTTTATTTCCAACTTGCAATATCTGGATTCCCTCATATCATATGTTGACATGCCCATGGTTGTTGATTGCTACGTTTGCCAAAGTATGTAGCAGTCCAACACTATGAGCCTTTTTAAAAGCCTGAAGAGACTTTTAACTCTATATAGATTGCTTCATTTTTTTACCTATAATTGGATGGGAGACTAGTGTTATTTGCCAAGCTGTGTTGTATTAATGCTTTTGAATGTGATTGTGTCATTGTTTAACTTTGAAATGTATTTTAAGCAACTTTTTTCTTACTTAAAAAGATGTTTTGTTGTAGCTGATGAAGTTATCCTGAAAGTAATTAGTATTGGGCACTCGACCTTACTAATGTACCAGAATCTTCATTACTTTTGAACATGTACCAGGACATAGGAAGCATCAGCACATAGGAAATAAATCAATGACTTGTTAATCTAACAAACTCTAATCTTGTCTCCATTATTGACCATATATATTGCAAATGTAAATCTGTTCTTTTTCATTTGGTGCCTGTCAGATATAAAGATGGCAGATGCTTGATTGTCTATTTTAGGTTGTCCTTCATCTTTAAAGGAAATGATGGAGTTGACTGCATTGGTGATTGTACATTTGCTGTGTTCTGTAATTTCTGGATCTAAGTTGTAGATAGAAATTTACCCTAAAAATAAAGATGCAAATATTGGTGATTGCCACAGAGTTTTGTCTATTGTGATATCAATACTTGGTTTGCCTCAAATCATGTATTTACATGCCAGCTTAAAGAATCAATTCCCTCATTTGCCAAATCATGAGGATGTTTGACCTTATATGCTGGGGTAATCTGTCCTGAAGAGACTTTTGTCTCCATATAATTCATTGCATTCTACTTACAATTGGATTGGAAATCAAGGTTATTTGCCAAGTCATGTTAAGTTTATTGCTTAAAATGTTCTTATGCTTTGTTTTTTAACCTTGAAATGTATTTTAAATAAATTGTCTTTTGTACCTGTGCTGTGGCTAGTAAAGTTGTTCTCAAAGTAATTAGTATTGAGCAGTAGAATTGTTACTACCACTGTACCAGTCTTGATTGCTTTCAAAGTTATACCAGGAAATACAAAGTGTCAGTCAATAGGAAATGAGTCAATGACTAATTAATATAACAATTCTTTGAACTTATATCCATTACTGGTTATATACATTCACATGTAATTCTCTTCTGTTTGTTCCTTTTTGTCTGATGGATAGTTCTTCATCTCAAGCTAGTATTCATCTTTCCTGTCAGAGATAGAAGATGGCAGATGGTGAAGATATTCAGCCTCTCGTATGTGACAATGGAACTGGAATGGTGAAGGTACAACCTGAAGATTGCTTTTTATGACATGTTTCCATAAATCTCAGGCTGTTTACTGTTCATACATTGTTCACGAAGATGATAATGATATAGTTCTGTTCTGAAGCTCTAAAATGCTTAAACCTAATGCTATTAACTTCATCTTTTGTCATCTAACCATTAGCCAATTTTGAATTTCTCAGAGAGCTTCTCCTCATAGTTCACTGTTGACTTAGCCTTTAAACATTGTGTGCTGTCATTCTTTAGGCTGGTTTTGCTGGAGATGATGCCCCAAGAGCTGTTTTCCCAAGCATTGTGGGACGACCACGTCATACTGGAGTGATGGTAGGCATGGGCCAGAAGGATGCATATGTAGGAGATGAGGCTCAATCTAAACGAGGCATTCTGACACTGAAATATCCGATTGAGCATGGCATTGTGAGCAATTGGGATGACATGGAGAAAATTTGGCACCATACTTTCTACAATGAGCTTCGTGTGGCACCAGAAGAACATCCTATTCTTCTTACTGAAGCACCTCTTAACCCCAAGGCCAATCGTGAGAAGATGACTCAAATCATGTTTGAGACCTTCAATGCTCCAGCTATGTATGTTGCAATCCAAGCTGTTCTGTCTCTTTATGCTAGTGGTCGAACAACAGGTAATCCAGTCATTCACCTTGATGAATCACTCTCTTGACCATCTCTAGTAGACATGTAAACATGTCTTTTTTTTTTAGGGAATTGGAATACCTGTGCATGTTCGTAAACCATGAACCCTGTTAACTTGGTGAACTTTTTTTAGTTGAAATAGCATCTCTTTTCAGTAAGTGCTTAGATTTGCTACTTATATTCAGCTATTCATGTATATGTCTACAAGCTGGATGATCTTTGTGATGCCTGAATATTAATTTAGGATTACATGATTTCTGCAGCATATATATATGGAAGGAATTTTTTTTTCTTTTGCATTATTGAATCACTAATGAAGAAGGAAAATTAAACTTGACTAATCACTGATATGCACAGGTATTGTGCTCGACTCTGGTGATGGTGTCAGCCATACAGTTCCAATATATGAAGGCTATGCACTTCCACATGCCATCCTTCGCCTCGACCTGGCAGGCCGTGACCTGACTGACGCTCTCATGAAGATCTTGACAGAGCGTGGCTACTCCTTCACCACCACGGCAGAGCGTGAAATCGTTCGTGACATCAAGGAAAAGCTGGCATACATTGCTCTTGACTATGAACAAGAGCTGGAGATGGCAAAGACCAGCTCATCTGTGGAGAAGAACTATGAGTTGCCTGATGGGCAGGTCATCACCATTGGTGCCGAGCGGTTCCGCTGCCCTGAAGTGCTCTTCCAGCCATCCATGATTGGGATGGAAGCTGCAGGCATACATGAGACCACATACAACTCCATCATGAAGTGTGATGTGGACATCAGAAAGGATTTATATGGAAACATTGTGCTGAGTGGAGGATCCACCATGTTCCCAGGCATTGCTGATAGGATGAGCAAGGAGATCACTGCACTGGCTCCAAGCAGCATGAAGATTAAGGTGGTTGCTCCCCCGGAAAGGAAGTACAGTGTTTGGATTGGAGGATCCATTTTGGCTTCTCTTAGCACATTCCAACAGGTGTATACCCTACTACTTGAAACCACATAATAGATGCTCATATCTGGTTATCTTGACAAAATCTTGCATTCTTGGAATCACTCTTGATGACAAGCTACTGTCCGTTGCAGATGTGGATTGCAAAGGCAGAGTATGATGAGTCTGGCCCTTCCATTGTGCACAGGAAATGCTTCTAAATCTTCTTCTACATGGGGAGTAGCAGAACAATAAGATGATGAAACAACACAACTGACATGAGAGAGTAGTTCAGTTTGGAATTTTACCTGGATGCTGTTCTTCCTCAACCAAATATTTGTCGGTCTCTCTCTCCTCTCTCCTTGGATGGATGTTATGACTTGCTTTGCTTGATTTTATTTTGATTCTGTACTCGAAGGATGGTCAATAATTCTGAACCAGATATCATTTTGAGTATGTTACCTTATTATTTTTGTTTAATAATTGCAATTGCCGGTGTTGTCTTTCACTTTGCTTATGGTTCTATTCAAATGTTGTTCATGCAAAAGGCTAGTCAGGAGGTCTGTTTATTATTATTATTATTATTATTATTATTATTACTATTACTATTATTGCCAATTTACATCTGAACTTCTCAAGTAAATAAATGAATAATTTATCTAAATCTGTTAAAGAATCATAACAAAACAGGCGGCTATATATGACTTTTTTGACACTTGAAGAACATAAGAAGGTCATCGATAATAAAATAATTTTTGTGATTTCCTAGCGACGAGCTATTCTTATTAGTCAACGAAGGATTCAACATTTTTATGGGGTTATCTTTTCGCAGAATCATGTACGAGGTGTCACAACTTGTAACAAATGTGAATTATCTGTGAGCTTCACCACCTCGGCCATGAACCGAGTCCACTTTTCAATAGCTAATGCCGAGGAGGCAGGTAGGCATGCACAAGTTCTGCTGCTTTGATCACTATCCAAGCCGAAAGGAAAAGAGAAGCAGATGCCATTCCCTTCTTTTCATAGTTTACACAATCCAACCTACATCAACGTATAATAGAGAGAGAGAGAGAGAGAGAGAGAGAGAGAGAGAGAGAGAAAAGTAAAAATTGCATCGGTTGACAACTTTTCTCTGCTTTCTTTTGGGTCCAATCATTGACATGTGTAGAAGGCCACTTGAAAGGAAAAGAGAAGCATTTCTCAATCCAAGTAAAGAAGGCCATATTGCGTAAGCCTTGTACACCTTTTTGGCTCAGGAAAAAGTTACACTCAGGGGTGCAAGGCGTTTAATGTGGACACCCAAGCATAGGTCATCCTCTTGTCTCTTCATGATCTATCTGCCTGGTAATGAATCAATTTGATCAGATCCTTCAGGCTCCCAGTGTGCGTTGATTCTTTTGTCTCCACTATCGATGACAAGTAATCTTCTCTTGGCCAGAAACTGTAGCTTCACAGAGAGATTGAGATCAAACTCTGCTATCTTAACCTTTGTTTTCATGCTCAAGTTAGAAGGCAATGATCAGTGATCCAGAACTAAGATACAAAACCAAGAGCAAAATGTTATTGACAACAGACGCTTCGCAAGTTCGTCTTATCGATTAACTACATGGATAGCTAATACTTCTTCTTCTTCTTCTTCTTCTTCCAGCTACGGAATCTGGGATACATGCATCCTGGTTCATCAGCGTCAACGGCTTAGTAGCGGGAACCAGCAGTCGTGGAAGTAGGACTGGTATGAGATCATGAACATGAGGAGCACCAAGACAAGCGCGACGCCCCAAGGGGAACCGCCGGCCCGGTGGAAGGAGTCCCTCTCCGGCAAGGGAATAAAGAAGGGCACCCTTAGCCGCTCATCGCTCGACAGCCAGTGGACGACCAGCAGCAGCACCAGCGGCGACATCATGAGCAGGAACTTGAGCTGGTCGAACAAGCTCTCGAACACCGACTCGTAGGCCATGTACCACGAGAGGCCTATGAACATGAAGAGCGTGAGGAGGAAGAGGCACAGGTGGAGCGGCAAGGGAGGAGACTGGGAGTGAGAGGAGTTGTAGTAGTAAGGACTATTCTGATAGTAGTAACCATTAGCCATACTCTCTCTCTCTCTCTCTCTTCTCCTCTACAAAATGCTATTACTTCCTCGTTATCTTCTATTCCAGATCGTTCTACAATGGAGGAGAGGAGAAGAGGACGGGTTCTTATAGAGCCAAGGCCCAAGTAAGCCACACGAATCAAGAGAGAAGAGAGAGAAAGAGAAACTGACCAATCCACCATTGACACGTACGACCGACCATGGCGCTCGGTGGGGAATCGAACGAAGCAAAGCTACAGGGAAAGATGGCCGGTGGTGGTCCAATACATTACCTCCTGCTTTTGAAGCGACAACACATCTTGAAACAAAGGCCTTCTCGTGGAACATGACAATGGAACAGACTTGAATCTTCCGCCACAAAACACAGCCATTGAATTGATCTGGCAATATTCGATTGTTGGCAAACACAAGTATCGATTACCTTTTCGATGAAACTGATGCTGATGAGATTAACAAAAATAAATCTGAAAACATCGAAACTGTAAACTAGATTTGGAACCAAAAGCAAACATGAAGAACTTCATGCAGGAAGAGGCAAAAGGGAGAGGAAGGAACAAGTGGTGGTTGATGCAGGAGAGGAGGTTGGCCTACCATAACTCAATGTGAAGGAAGGTTTGGGGCTGACAGTATCAGAGGGTTGAAAGACCTTACCTCACATAACAGGAGGTGAGACTTGTTCCTCGAGGGGAAAGCTGATCTAACCCCACAGTGTCCTGCACTTTTGGTCTAAGTGAAACTATTAACACCCAAAAGATTCCACTTTATCCTTTAATCCCAATTTAATCAAGGGAAACCAATAATTACAATCATCTATGAACGGGAATCCTAAACTTACGCGGTAATATCTCATTTACTTTACCAGCGGTGGGGCCCTTCCGGTCCCATATTATTCTTCGAATCATTAAACGGGTTAGGCGTCGTTCAACTGACGCCTGGAGGTCAGAATCTTAATTTAAAAAATAAAAATATCTCTTTTAAGGGTTTTTTTTGGGAGGAAGTGTCTCCTATTCTCAAAATTCTGTAACACTATTTTTTTTCTTTTTATATAACTAGAACACCCTCAGCCATCTGCCCGTCTTTTCTTCCTTATCCTAATAGACTTATCCATATGATGAATTGGTCTAGTTATAATATTTTTATATTATATTACAGTACTTTTAATAATATTAAAAAAAATTTAATATATTTTTTACTAATAACTTTCTTATAATTATAAAAAATAATTTAAATAATATAAAAAATTATAAACATAGTTTTTTCGATAAATTTATGAAAAAACTCGTAATTTTATGTTTTTCTTATTGAGTACCCTAAATTTAAAAAATTCTTATAGAGTATTATTTTTTTAGAAATAATTATTTTATCCATAACGATCATTGCCTTTCATTGTGCATCCACCCATACTTGATTGTTCCTTTATCCGCGCTTGGCCATACCTCTGCCTTATCGACCACTCCCCTTCGTCTTGGGCTTGGCCACCCGACACTTAGCAATCCCACTCACCAATCGTTGCTTACCCACTGTGGTCGATCATGCGACCCTCATCAGTTTCCCCTCTCCTTCCTTGGTTGCTTGTGCTTATGTACACGAAGTGGCAAGTAACGTCAATCGCTCCCTTGTGCACCTACTATTGAATCTCAGATTTTGATAATAAAATCAATTAATAAAGTTATGATCTAATCAATGTTTGAGTGACACAGGACTAACTTCGATCATGGAAAGACAAATCGATTGAAGCAGGAAGAATCAGACGTTGGGTCGGAGTGGATCATGTCAAAAGATTGGACGTCGGACTTAAGAACTGGTCGACGTGCCCGATGGACTTTGTGCCTGAGTTTGAGCATCAGGCTGAAGGATTGGACATTACACTAAGGAGATCGGATGTTGCGGAAGGTCAACATGTCGATTGGGTAATACGTCGAAGGAGAGGACGATATACCGAAGGATCGAACGAAGCGTCGGATGAACCAATGACATGTCAAACAACATAGGATTTGTGTTTGTAATCGGTCGTGTCTTGATCGAAGTAAGTTAGGTTGTAATTGAGTTGGTTTTGAGTGTAACCATGCCAACTTAATTAGGGACTAATTGAGCGTAAATCAAGGTTGAATTGAGCCTATTGAAAGCCTAATTCAATATTCTGAAGTTGGCCCAAGCGGTGGTACTGCCAGGTCAGGTGGTGGAACCACTTGTGAGACAATGTACATCTCCGAAAAACCCGAGTAGTGGTATTGCTCAAACTAGGCATTGGTACTGCCTAGTGTCAGTTTGGCAGGTGATGGTACCACCTAGGCTAGGTGGTGGTACCTGTTGAATCTCATATTTTGATGATAAAACTAATTGATAATGTTATAATCTAATCTACGTTTTGAGTGACATAGGACTAGCTTCGATCAAGAGAGACAAATTGATTAAAGCAGAAAGAATAAGAAGTTGGGCGAGAATTGAACACATTAGAAGATTGGACGTTAGACCGGAGGAATGGCCAATGTCTCGGTAGAAGGCTTTGTGCCATGAGTTCGGGCATCGAGCCAAGAAGATTGGACATTGCGCAAAGGAGATTAGATGTTGCAAGAAGGCAACATACCGATTGGGCAATACACCTAAGGAGAGGACGATGCATTGAAAGGTCGAACGAAGCGATGGATGAACCAATGACATGCTGGACAACTTAGTATTTTTACTTGTAATAATTTGTCTAGATCGAAGTAGTTTTTAGTTGTAATTAGGTTGGTTTAGAACGTAATTAGGCCAACTCAATTAGGAGCTAATTGGGTCCGAATTGGGGCTATTTTGGACCAAGAGAAAGGCCATTCAGTGACCCAAAAGTTGGGTCAGGCGGTAGCATCACCGATCCAAGTGGTGGCACTACTAGTTGCTTAGTCTCCGAGATAGCCTCTAAGACTATGTTAGGCAGTAGTATCGCCTAGTGTCAAACGGTAGTACCTCCCAGTGTCAGGCAGTGGTACCACCAGTCTGGGTGGTGGTACCACCTAGACACAGTCACCCATATTATGTCAGGTGGTGGTACTATCAGATTGGGCAATGGTATCGCCAGTACCCCGAAAATCGGGGATGAGACACTTTTAGGCTCCAAGTCTGAATCCAATTAGGTCCTTTAAATACCCCTCTCATCCTTGCTCAGATTACATAAGAACCGAGAACAAAAACAAGTGAAAATTCTATTGTAATATTATGAGAATTCTCCTTCTCTAGTCTAAGTGTGATTTCTGTTTAGAGAAGAGTGAGTGAGGGTATAAAGGTTCTCTTCTGAGCCTATCAAAAGGAGAATAGAGTTGTAAGGGTAGTTGGTCTTCGCCCATTGAAGAAAGATCATTAGTGGATATCGGTAGCCTCGACGGAAGAGGAATCGGGAGTGGATGTAGGTCACAACTATCGGACCACTATAAACTCGATTTGCATTTCTATTATTGTCATTTACTTGTTGAATCTCATATTTTGATGATGAAATCAATTGATAGTGTTTATGAGTTGATCTACGTTTTAAATGACGTAGGAAGCTTCGATCATGGAGAGACAATTAAAGAAGGAAGAATCATGTTGGGCCAGAGTGGAACATGTTAGAAGATTAGACGTCGAGCCGGAGGATCGGTCGACGTATCAGCAAAAAGCTTCAGGCCATGGGTTCGAGCATCGGGCTAAAAGGAGTGAAAATTATGCTAAGGAAATTGGAGTTATGGAGGTCAACTTGCCGATTGGGCAATAGGCTAAAAGAGAGGACGATGCACCGAAGAATCGAACGAAGCATCGATGAACCAATGATATGCCGGACAATATTTGATTCAAGCTTTGTAATAATTGTCTAGATCGAAGTAGGTTTTAAGTGTGTAGGATTAACTATAATAGTGATCAAGGCATAAAGCAAAATGATGTCCCGGAGTCAAGAATGAGACTTCATTGGGAGTTTGAGAGTTCGTCGGAAGTCCGGATGTTCTATCACGGACAAAGTTCTAAACAAGATGTTTAATATAATACTTATGTATGTCCATGTCTTTCTGTTTGTTCATGCTTTGCACAGCATGTAGAGGAATGGTTGAAGGCTTAACAACCTCATTTTAGTTGGGTTTGGTGGCCTTCTTAGCCTTGTAAATAAAGGTTATGTTATGTGGACACTTGTGAGAGATATTCGATTTGTAGTGGACCATTTTGACCCTTTATTATGTAACCGTTCAAAGCTTATAAAGCCTGTTTGTAATTTGCATTGTCTATGAAGTGTTTCCTAAAAGGTTTGCTTGTGGATCCCAAGTGAGGCGCTTTCTCTAACCCATTTTCTCTTTTGTAGGTCCTAAGGGACCATGGGAGGTTTTGGGGAGGCTGACCTTTGTGGACGAACACGCAAAGGTGCCACACAACTTGGGCAAAACTAGTTAAGTCCATGACATATGGTATCAGAGTGGGACAAGCGCACATAGAAACACTTGGCATGCAAATGTGGGGGACCTAGCGGAGCTGTGTTGAGGGCAATCAGCACACGCGCGACCATTTAGAGGAAAACATACATAGAGATATAGGGAAAATGAGTCGCTCGGAGGAGCAAGCATATGAGATTGGCATTCAGAGGAATGACCAACCCTTTGCGCAAGAGACACTACGAGAACAAGCAAGCTTGGAAGAATGCGTAGCGCACAAAGGTTGGGATGGTTGAGTTCGAGCTATGGCTCGACGTTGACAAATATACTTAATGGTACTCAAGGCAAGCGAGACGCTTGGTAAAGGATGAGACCATGCAAGGTGGAACGAGTAGCTTAGCGATCAAAAGAGTTGTGCAAAGCTCACAAAGGTAAGGGGAATTGCTAACTCGAAGAATTCGGTACTCATGCATGGGCTTGTATGCGGATGATGAAATATTCGCAGCCATCCCAAGGCGACCAAAACTCAGCATTATAGAGCATTGAAGCTCTCTCTTCAGCATGAAAAGGATACGTATGTAGGAGGTTGAAGTGTGTAGTGAGTTCAGCATGTTGCTAGGCCTTGAGTGGTGCAGCAAGGGCTATATTGACGTAGAGTCACAATCTAGCAAGTGCGTTTGCAGGAGGTAGAACAATGCACAGTTTGTTCAGCAAATTGGAGTAGTCTAAGGGGATAGTGGTCTCTGAAACATTCAGAGAGAAAGAAACGAAGAGAGATGTTACTCCAACAGGACAGATATCCAGGAGGGATAGGTCCCGGTTCTCCAGAGGGAGAATCATGGACAATAGACCGCATATGTTGAGGAGAAGTACCTCAAAAACAATAATTCCACGAAGCTCAATGGATCGAGCGAGCGATGAGGAGTCATCGCATGATCTCACAAGAGATAATGCATTAGTGGATGCATTATGAGTTCAAGTGGGGGAGTGACCCAAAGCAATACAAATGAAAGCACACTTGGAATCGATATGGAGATCAGACTCAAGGGAGGGCTGACCTGTGGAATAGTAGGCGTGAGAGCCACCATCAACTTAATACAAAACAAGGAGTGGAGTAACTTGGGTATAACTTGGCAAAGTACCCAAGCCGCATAAAGGGAGTTGACATAGAAGATGGAACATGGAGCGGAGGCACAAAACTTTCCTTGGACAGGGGTCAAGGACATGAACTCTTGCAGAGCCAAGAGCAAGACCATGTTGTTCCATGGGTCCTTCATTCTGATGGAGTGGACTCATCTTGCTATTAGGATCAAGAGCACTAAGACGGGGGGGGGGGGCGAGTGAATTAGTGCAGCGGATAAAAACGTCAAGTTCGTCAAATCTTTCGTATGATAAAAATTGTTTCTGACGTAAAACCAATTTTGGAAACTTAGCTTGAAAGCATACATAAATGTATTGAAGGTAGTAAGCTATTGAAGGGGTTTGCAGTAAGGTAATACAATGAAACAAAATGCAAACCAGAGAAGATGGGAGTTTATAGTGGTTCGGTCAATTATGACCTACATCCACTCCTCCGATTCCTCTTCCGTTGAGGCCACTAGCATCCACTAATGATCTTCCTTTACTAGGCGAAGATCAACCTCCTTCTTATACCCCTCTTGTCCTTTTACCGGGTTTAGGAGACAATCCTTACAAGCACTCACTCTCCTCTCTTAAATAGAATTCTAACACTTAAGCTAGAGGAGGGAAATTCTAGAGATTGCAGCAGCGTTTTCTCTCTTTTAATCTCTCTGTGCTTGTATGAATTAACCAGGGATGAGAAGGATATTATAGGCCCCAAACCAGTTTGAATTTGGAGCTCAAAACTGTCATCACCCAGAATTCCGGGGTCCTAGCGGTACCACCTCTTGACTAGGGTGGTACAACCGCATGGCAGCTTGAAGACTAAGCCTCTGAGCAGTTCCACCGCCTGACGGGAGCGGTTGCACCACCCAGTCTTGCTTGGAGACTGAGCCCTGACGGTACCACCGCCTGATTGGGGCGATTGCAACGCCTGACTGGGCGATTGCACCGCCTGTCATGGGCGGTTGCATCGCCCAGTCTCGTTCGGAGACTGAGCCCAGGCGGTGCCACCGCCTAGCAAGAATTCTGGTCCGAATGGGTTGATCCATTCGGCCCAATTTGGGTCTATCAAGGGCCCAATTGCCCCCAGATTAAGTTAATGGGATCACCTCCCATTCCTCACTTAATCTACATGATAACTAGGACATTTCTTAAGACATTTACTACAACTTGCTCCGGTGCGTCAATCGCTTCTTCCGGCGAGCTTCCGGCGAACATTCGACGAACCTTTGACGATGCTCTAGCAAACTTCCGGCAAACTCCTGGACTTGCGATGATCCACTTGGCGAGTTCCGATGAGCTTCTTTGGCAAGCTCCTGGACTTCTCAGATTTGTTCCCGTAGAACCTCTGATGACCGTCCGGACTTCCGTCGAACTCTCGAACTCCCAACATGATCATAGTCTTGACTCCGGTGCAACTCCTACTACATGTCTTACTTCCATCGTAGTTAATCCTGTACATGTAAAACAAAACTTCGATCGAGACAATTAATCCTAAGCAATTAACCAAGTTGTCCGGCATGTCATTGGTCCTTCGACGCTTCGTTCGTTTCTTCGGCGTATCGTCCTCTCTTGCGGCCTATTGCCCAATCGGCCAGTTGACTCTGCAACTCCGATATCCTTGGCACAATACCTGCTCTTCTTGGCCCGATGCCCGAGTCCACGACCCGAAACCTTCTGTCGATACGTCGACCGATCCACCGGCCCAACGTCCAATCTTTTGACATGTTTCTCCGGTACAACATGATTTTTCCTGCTTTAATTGTCTCATCCTGATCGAAGCATCCTGCGTCACTCAAAATGTAGATTAAAACATAAATATATATCAAGTGGTTTCATCATCAAAATACGAGATTCAACAATCTCCCCCTTTTTGATGATGACAACCACTTGATGACAGAGTTAACGTTAACTCCCGGAGTTTAAACAAACTCCCCCTATCAATATGCCATATTGATAGAACCTTGAATTCTAATTGAATTCAAGTCATTGCAATATTCATCATTAATACTTGCAATACGTCATCATGAATTTATGCATAAACTTATGCATAACATCATACTTCTCCCCCTTTGTCATCAACAAAAAAAGAGAAGTTCAACTATTCTTGTGTTTGGAATATAGGTTCAACTTATTGCATGAAAAACATAGTATCAAATTTTATCATCATGTAGTTTGAAGCTAGAAAATTTAGCAAGTGTTACATCATGCGTAGAACATTCAAGCTATCAAGTTTTAGATATGTATGTTTTATAGCATACAAGATAGCACTTTTGGTAATATTCAAGATAGCAAGTTCTACATCATGCAAGCTAGCAATGTTACAACATTTTAGAACATGCAAGCTAGCAATTTAGAGATGTTCAAAAAAACAACTCTTGCTTCTTGAAATATGCAAGTTTGCAAGCTAGCAAATTTTTGCTTCCTTTGCAATGTATGAGCTCGCAATTTTGTTTTCATTACAAAGTGCAAGTTTAACATGTTTAGCATCTTGAAATAGGCAAGATAGAACATTTTTACATTTTCTTGAGATTTCAAGCTAGCAATTATCGGTGATGTTCAAGATAGAAATTTCTTCTCTTTTGAGAAGTACAATTTTTGCTTTCGTCTTGAATTGTGCAAGCTAACTAGTTTCCTCTTTTCATGATGTCCATGCTAGAAATTTTTGGTATCATGATCAACATGTTCATCATTTAAATCAATCATGCTTTAAATGATGAATGTTTGGTATCATGATCAACATGTTGATAAATGCTTAAAAATTTTAATGTTTGAGTATCATGTATGATATGCCCATTAATGATGATTGATTTATTTTTTGAATGATGAATGTTTGGTATCATGATCAACATGTTGATAAATGCTTAAAAATTTTAACTAGTTTCCTCTTTTCATGATGTCCATGCTAGAAATTTTTGCTCCCCTTTTGTTATTGTCAAAAAGAAGGGAAGACCCTGATATCAATTTTCAGATTATGACAAAGGTAAGTATCAATCTTATTTGTGCATTATTCAAATTAAAATATACATAATTTTAAAAACCTAATTTTTCATGCACGATATCAAAAAATAAATCAATCATCATTAATGGGCATATCATACATGATACTCAAACATTAAAATTTTTAAGCATTTATCAACATGTTGATCATGATACCAAACATTCATCATTTAAAGCATTCATGATACATATCATATGCAATACATCATGTACATCATTATCATAAGTATTGCATGCATCATTACAAATTTATGAATATTTTATGTATTCATATCATCACATAAAGAATATTAAGAAGAATTAGTTGGGTGATGAGAAAACATTTCATGAATACAAGGAATTGCATAAAGATCATATCATGAAAGATTTAAACATGTGAATACCAAAAGACATGATTTCTTTTTGAAAATCCTCCTTATAAATAATCGAAAGAAAATCTTAGGAGATCGATTAAAAAAAAAATCTTGATTCATAATAAAATTTTATGTATCGAATATCGAGAAATCAAGATGATGATTCATAAAAAAAAACATATCACAAGTTATATTCAAGAGAAAAATCATCATTCATTTTGTCAAATCAATATTTCTTGGGTATGCATGATATCAAAACATGGTTTCAAGTCTTCAACATATAACATGCATAAATTCAAAAATCGAAGGGAGAAGGGAAGAACTCAAAGGTACCAAGATTTCAACCATCTCATAAACAAACGAAGGATCAAGTCATGAATCGAAAATTCCATGAATCATTTCGACAAATCTCCTTTTAAATAACCGAGATGATCATCAAAGGAAATATTATGTTATTCCAAGAAATCAAAATCATGATTTTGATAAGACTCATCTCAAATTCAAATCACCAAAATCATTTTTATGGTTCATAAAATTCATAACATAAGTAGATTTATGATTTCATTGATAATATATTTCCCTTTTTTAAATATTTCATTTTAAGTGATTGATTTCATGTTAGCATGCTTTTTCATTTATGTTAATAGAAACATGCATCAACGTTTAGGATCGAAAAATGAATTTCGTCATAAAACCTTCAAGATCAATAGATTCTCAAAAATGAATTGTTGGGATCAAGAAAATCTGAAAATAAAATTTAACACTTTCATGCATTCGAACATGGTTTTGCTATAGATTTTCAAATTCAATTATGAAGATAAAACATGCTCATTGTTATGCAAATTTTTTGTATTCAAAACACTTAATTTCCAACATGTAATAGTGTAAAATCATCATGGCAATTAAGTGATTTGATCATTGAATCAAGAAAGTCCGAAAAATAATCTTAACAAGTTCATGCATTCGGGCACATTTTTACCATATGTTTTTCAAATACACTCATGAAAATAACACATGCTTATCATCATGTATAACTTAAAATCTTATGCATAAATTGTTAATCATGGTATTAAAATGTTTAATATTACATCATTATGCATTTCTTCAAACATGATTTTATTTAATCAAAATCGAGAAATAACAATGGAAATCAACATGATACACATCATTACTTCTTAACCACATATAGCATGATTTCATATTTTTAATCAAAATCATTTTGTTTGTTTATCATAAAATATGTATTTTTTATGATTAATTTCAAAACTACTAGCATGATCATAATTTTTGCATTTTCATATTTTTTTTAAACATGTAATTTTCAAGAAAATTAATTCTATGCTAAAAAAGAAAATGCATTAAGAAAAGCATCATGTAATTTCGAAATAAATTAAGGGAGTTTTGACTACCTCATCGTTGAATGTCGTTAAGGCATAGTTTGCCACCTCGCCTTTCTTGATTTTCTCCCCGTTTTCGGAGGAGCTCGATTCATCCCACTTTCTGTTCTTCTTCTTGCGTTGAAAGCAAGTAGTTCCGTTCTTTTTGTTCTTCAATTCTCGTTTCATTAATTTTTTAAATTTCTTAGTGAGTAGTTCTTGTTCACCATCACTTGAGCTTATGCTCGAGTGGTCTTCAAATGTTCTATGTCCCAAATCCTTCTTGTTCTTTGGAAGGTGATTTTGTTCATCATGTTCATCATGTGCATTGTGCACCATTTCATATGTCATCAATGAACCAATTAGTTTTTCAAGTAAAAAAATATTTAAATCTTTTGTTTCTTGTATTGCGGTTATTTTAGGATCCCACCTTTTTAGAAGGGATCTTAAGATCTTGCTTATGAGATCAAAATTCGAAAAAGATTTACCAAGAACTCTTAGATTATTGACGACATCCGTGAAACAGGTGTACATGTCACCTATAGTCTCGCTTG
The DNA here is from genome assembly GCF_036884655.1 of Musa acuminata AAA Group. Taxonomy (NCBI): domain Eukaryota; kingdom Viridiplantae; phylum Streptophyta; class Magnoliopsida; order Zingiberales; family Musaceae; genus Musa; species Musa acuminata. The sequence goes on along the minus strand of NC_088345.1, from coordinate 33,431,182 downwards.
GTTGCATTCAAAAAAAGCTTAAAATCATGTAATAAATTATTAACTTTCGAGTCTTTGACTCTACTAGTTCCCTCGTGTGTGATTTCAAGTGTTTGCTAAATAACAAAAGCCGTTTCGCATATAGAAATTCGATTGAACTCATTTTTGTCCAAAGCGCAAAATAAGGCATTCGTACCCTTTGTGTTTAAAGATAAATATTTCTTCTCCAAATCCAACCATTCGTTCATCGATTTAGAGGGAAGTTGAAAATTATTTTTAATAATATTCCATAAATCTAAATTCATAGAAATCAAGAAAACTCTCATTCGAGTTTTCCAATTAGTGTAGTCCAATCAGTTAAACAACGGTGGACAAACAACCGATAAGCCCTCTTGAAAGCCATGAAGAGCCATTTCTCTCGGGTGTAAATCCGAAATAAGAAAAACCAGGATCTGATACCAATTGTTAGGATCAAGAGAACTAACAGGGGTGGGGGTTGAGTTAGTACAGCGGATAAATATGTCAACTTCATCAAATCTCTCGTATGATAAAAATCGTTTCCGACGTAAAACCGATTTTGGAAACTTAGCTTGAAAGCATATGTAAATGTATTGAAGGTAGTAAGCTATTGAAGGGGTTTGTAGTAAGTTAATAGCCGAAAACAAAATGCAAACCAGAGAAGACGGGAGTTTATAGTGGTTCGGTCAATCGTGACCTACATCCACTCCTCTGATTCCTCTTCCATCGAGGCCACCGGCATCCACTAATGATCTTCGTTTACTAGGCAAAGATCAACCTCCTTCTTACACCCCTCTTCTCCTTTTATCGGGTTTAGGAGACAACCCTTACAAGCACTCACTCTCCTCTCTTAAACAGAATTCTAACACTTAAGCTAGAGGAGGGAAATTCTAGAGATTATAGTAGCGTTTTCTCTCTTTTAATCTCTCTGTGCTTGTATAAATTAACCAGGGATGAGAGGGATATTTATAGGCCCAAAACCAGTTTGAATTTAGAGCTCAAAACTGTCATCTCCCGGAATTCCGGGGTCCTGACGGTACCACCTCCTTGTTGAATCTCAGATTTTGATGATAAAGTCAATTGTCATTTGTTATCTAATCCATATGTTGAGATAAGTGTGTAGGATTAACTAGGATAAAAGTAAGACATGCAGCAGGAGTTGCGCCGGAGTCAAGACAATGATCACGTTGGGAGTTCGAGAGTTCGACGGAAGTTCGGACAGTCATCGGAGGTTCTCTAGGAACAAATCCGAGAAGTCCATGAGCTTTCCAAAGAAGCTCATCAGAACTCACCAAGTGGATCGTCGCAAGTCCAGGAGTTTGCCAGAAGTCCGCAGGAGCATCACCGAGGGTTCATCGGATGATCGACGGAAGTTCGCCGGAAGATCGTCGGAAGAAGCGATTGACGCACCGGAGCAAGTTACAGTAAATGTCTTAGGGGATATCGTAGTTAGCACAATGATTAAGTTGGAAATGGGAGGTGATCCCATTAACTTAATCTTGGGGCAATTGGGCCCTTGGAAAACCCAAATTGGGTCGAATGGATCAACCCATTCGGACCCTGATTTCTGCCAGGCGGTTGAACCGCCCAGGGCAGGAGGTTGCACCACCTGGGCTCAGTCTCCGAGCGAGACTGGGAGGTGCAACCGCTCTAGCCAAGCGGTGGCACCGCCTAGGCTCAGTCTCCGAGCGAGACTGGGCAGTGCAACCTCCCATGATAGGAGGTGGCACCGCTTGGGCTCGGTCTCCGAGCACTGGCTGAGCGGTGCAACCGCCTTAGTCAGGAGGTTGCACCGCCTGAGCTCGGTCTTCGAGCTCTAGTAGGAGGTGCAACCTCCCCTGACAGGAGGTGGCACCGCCTAGAGGCTCAGTCTTCGAGCTCTGCTAGGCGGTGCAACCGCTCCAGTCAGGAGGTGCAACCACCTAATCCCGAAATTCCGGGAATTGACAATTTTGAGCTCCAAATTTGAACTGGGTTGGGGCCTATAAATACCCCATCCATTCAGCACCGAAAAAGCACAGAATACACTCTGAAATCTTGATCTTGTTCTGTGATTTTTAGAGCTCAAAATTATTGTAAAGGCCAAAAGTTCTTCTCCCTCTTTTCTTCCAAGTTCTGAGCTGTAAAGAGAGAAGAGAAAATTCTGTATGGGTTGTCTCCTAAGCCCGTCAAAAGGAGTGAAACTGTAAAAGGGTGGTTGGCCTTCGCCTATTGAAGGAAGGCCCCTAGTTGACGTCGGTGACCTCGTCGGTGGAGGAAGCCAAAAGTGGAGTAGGTCAAGATTGACCGAACCACTCAAAATCTCGGTTTGCATTTACTTTGAGCATATTATCTTTACTGCAAACCTCCTCTAAAGCTTACTGCTTTCTGCGCATATACGATCGGGTTTCAAGCTTTGCACTTTCCGAATCAGTGTTTACACGTAAATCTATTTTTTCGTACGATCATCATATTTCAGTTTGCGTTTATGTTTTGATTTCTATCTTAACTGCAAACTACCTTTATATCCTTGCTTAAGCTGCATCTCGCCTAATCAAGTGATTTACGAATCAGCATTTAGACGTAAATCAGTTTCTTCGTACGAACGTCATATTTCAGTTTGCGCTTATATTCTAGTTTTCATCATAACTGCAAACTGCCTTCATAGATTGACTTTAACGTCATCTCGCTTGATCTTAAGTTAAAGTAATCTTAGAATCAGCTTTCACACCGAAATCATTTTTATCGTTCGAACGTTTTTTTTTTTTCGTTAAAAGATTTCCGCTGCACTAATTCACCCCCCCCTCTTAGTGCTCTTGATCCTCACACTCATGACTGGGGCAGTACAACCGCCTAGCAGCTCGGAGACTGAGCCTTTGGGCGGTGCCACCACCTGATAGGGGCGGTTGCACCGCCCAGTCTCGCTCAAAGATTAAGCCCAGGCGGTGCCACCGCTTGCCTGGGGCGATTGCACCGCCCAGCTTTCCTGGGAGATCCTCTCCTAGGTGGTGCCACTGCCGACCCTGGCGGTCCCACCGCCTAGTAGGAATTCTGGTCTGAATGGGTTGATCCATTCGGCCCAATTTAGGTCTGTCAAGGGCCCAATTGCCCCCAGATTAAGTTAATAGGATCCCCTCCCATTCCTAACTTAATCTATATGCTAACTATGATATTTCTTAAGACATTTACTACAACTTGCACCGATGCGTCAATCGCTTCTTCCGGCGAACTTCTGACGAACATCGAACGAACCTTCGGTGATGCTTCGACGGACTTCCGACAAACTCCTGGACTTGCGACGATCCACTTGGCGAGTTCCGACGAGCTTCTTTGGCAAGCTCTTGGACTTCTCGGATTTGTTCCCACAGAACCTCCGACGACCGTCCGGACTTTCGTCGAACTCTCGAACTCCCAACGTGATCATAGTCTTGACTCCGGTGCAACTCCTGCTGCATGTCTTACTTCCATCATAGTTAATCCTGCATATGTAAAACAAAACTTCGATCGAGACAATTAATCCTAAGTAATTAACCAAGTTGTCCGGTATGTCATTGGTCCCTTGACGCTTCTTCCGATTCTTCGGCGCATCGTCCTCTCCTACGGCCTATTGTCCAATCGGCCAGTTGACTCTGCAACTCCAATATCCTTGGCACAATACCCGCTCTTCTTAGCTCAATGCCCGAGTCCACGGCTCGAAGCCTTCTGTCGATACGTCGACCGATCCATCGGCCCGACATCCAATCTTCTAACATATTCCTCTGGCACAACATGACTTTTCCTACTTTAATTGTCTCATCCTGATCGAAGCATCCTGCATCACTCAAAACGCAGATTAAAACATAAACATATATCAAGTGGTTTCATCATCAAAATACGAGATTCAATAATCTCCCCCTTTTTGATGATGACAACTACTTGATGACGGAGTTAACCTTAACTCCCGGAGTTTAAACAAACTTCCTCTATCAATATGCCATATTAATAGAACCTTAAATTCAAACTGAATTCAAGTCATTGCAATATTCATCATGAATACTTGCAACACGTCATCATAAACTTATGCATAACATCATACTTCTCCTCCTTTGTCATCAACAAAAAGGAGAAGTCCAACTATTCTTGTGTTTGGAATATAGGTTCAACTTATTGCATGAAAAATATAGTATCAAATTTTATCATCATGCAGTTTTGAAGCTAGAAAATTTAGCAAGTGTTACATCATGCGTAGAACATTAAAGCTATCAAATTTTAGATATACATGTTTTATAGCATACAAGATAGCACTTTTGGTAATATTCAAGATAGCAAGTTCTACATCATGCAAGCTAGCAATGTTACAACATTTTAGAACATGCAAGCTAGCAATTTAGAGATGTTCAAGAAAGCAACTCTTGCTTCTTGAAATATGCAAGTTTGCAAGGTAGCAAATTTTTGCTTCCTTTGCAATGTATGAGCTCGCAATTTTGTTTTCGTTGCAAAGTGCAAGTTTAACATGTTTAGTATCTTGAGATAGGCAGGATAGAATATTTTTGCATTTTCTTGAGATTTCAAGCTAGCAATTATCGGTGATGTTCAAGATAGAAATTTCTTCTCTTTTGAGAAGTGCAATTTTTGCTTTCGTCTTGAATTGTGCAAGCTAGCTAGTTTGCCTCTTTTCATGATGTCCACGCTAGAAATTTTTGCTCCCCCTTTGTCATTGTCAAAAAGATGGGAAGACCCTTATATCAATTTTCAGATTATGACAAAGGTAAGTATAAATCTTATTTGTGCATCATTATATATTCAAATTAAAATATACACAATTTCAAAAACCTAATTTTTCATGCATGATACCGAAAAATAAATCAATTATCATTAATGGGCATATCATACATGATACTCAAACATTAAAATTTTTAAGCATTTATCAACATGTTGATCATGATACCAAACATTCATCATTTAAAGCATTCATGATACATATCATATGCAATACATCATGTACATCATTATCATAAGTATTGCATGCATCATTACAAATTTATATATATTTTATGTATTCATATCATCACATAAAGAATATAAAGAAGAATTAGTTGGGTGATGAGAAAACATTTCATGAATACAAGGAATTGTATAAAGATCCTATCATGAAAGATTTAAACATGTGAATACCAAAAGACATGATTTCTTTTTGAAAAACCTCCTCATAAATAATCGAAAGAAAATCTTAGGAGATCAATTAAACAAAAAATCTTGATTCATAATAAAATTTCATGTATTGAATATCGAGAAATCAAGATGATGATTCATAAAAAAAAAACATATTATAAGTTATATTCAAGAGAAAAATCATCATTCATTTTGTCATATGAAAACATGGTTTCAAATCTTCAACAAATAACATGCCTAAATTTAAAAATCGATGGGAGAAGGGAAGAACTCAAAGGTACAAAGATTTCAACCATCTCATAAACAAATGAAGGATCAAGTCATGAATCGAAAATTCCATAAATCATTTCGACAAATCTCCTTTTAAATAACCGAGATGATCAGCAAGGGAAATCTCATGTTATTCCAAGAAATCAAGATCATGATTTTGATAAAACTAATCTCAAATTCAAATCACCAAAATCATTTTTATGGTTCACAAAATTCATAACATAAGTAGATTCATGATTTCATTGATAATAAATTTTTTCTTGTTTAAGTATTTCATTTTAAGTGATTGATTTCATTTTAGCATGCTTTTTCATTTATGTTAAATAGAAACATGCATCACCGTTTAAGATCGAAAAACGAATTTCATCATAAAACCATCAAGATCAATAGATTATCAAAAATGAATTGTTGGGATCAAGAAAATCCAAAAATAAAATTTAATACTTTCATGCATTCAGACATGGCTTTGCTATAGATTTTCAAATTCAATCATGAAGATAAAACATGCTTATTGTTATGCAAATTTTTGTATCCAAAATACATAATTTCCAATATGTAATTTTAGGTATGTAATAGTGTAAAATCATCATGGCAATTAATTGATCTGATCATTGAATCAAGAAAGTCCGAAAAATAATCTTAACAAGTTCATGCATTCGGGCACATTTTTACCATATGTTTTTCAAATACACTCATGAAAATAACACATGCTTATCATCATGTATAACTTAAAATCTCATGCATAAATTGTTAATCATGGTATTAAAATATTTAATATTACATCATTATGCATTTCTTCAAACATGATTTTATTTAATCAAAATCGAGAAATAACAATGGAAATCAACATGATACACATCATTACTTCTTAACCACATATAGCATGATTTCATATTTTTAATCAAAATCATTTTGTTTGTTTATCATAAAATATGTATTTTTCATGATTATTTTCAAAACTACTAGCATGATCATAATTTTTGCATTTTCATTTTTTTTTTAAACATGTAATTTTCAAGAAAATTAATTCTATACTAAAAAAGAAAATACATTATGAAAAGCATCATGTAATTTTGAAATAAATTAAGGGGGTTTTGATTACCTCATCATTGAATGTCGTTAAGGCGTAGTTTGCCACCTCGCCTTTCTTGAGTTTCTTTTCGTCTTCGGAGGAGCTCGATTCATCCTACTTTGTGTTCTTCTTCTTGTGTTCAAAGCAAGTAGTTCCGTTCTTTTTATTCTTCAATTCTCGTTTCATTAATTTTTTAAATTTCTTAGTGAGTAGTTTTTGTTCACCATTACTTGAGCTTATACTCGAGTGGTCTTCAAATGTTCTATATCCCAAATCCTTCCTATTCTTTGGAAGGTGATTTTGTTCATTATGTTCATCATGTGCATTGTTTACCATTTCATATGTCATCAATGAACCAATTAGTTCTTCAAGTGGAAAAATATTTAAATATTTTGTTTCTTGTATTGCAGTTATTTTAGGATCCCACCGTTTTAGAAGGGATCTTAAGATCTTGCTTACGAGATCAAAATTAAAAAAAAAATTACCAAGAACTCTTAGATTATTGACGACATCCGTGAAATGGGTGTACATATCGCCTATAGTCTCGCTTGGTTGCATTCGAAAAAGCTCAAAATCATGCAATAAAATGTTAACTTTCGAGTCTTTGACTCTACTAGTTCCCTCATGCGTGATTTCAAGTGTTCGCTAAATATCAAAAGTCGTTTCGCATGTAGAAATCCGATTGAACTCATTTTTGTCCAAAGTGTAAAATAAGACATTCATAGCCTTTGCGTTTAAAGAAAAATACTTCTTCTCCAAATCCGACCATTCGTTCATCGGTTTAGAGGGAAGTTGAAAACTGTTTTCAACAAAATTCCATAAATCTAAATTCATAGAAATCAAGAAAACTCTCATTCAAGTTTTCCAATAAGTGTAGTCCAATCCGTTAAACAACGGTGGACGAACAACCAATAAGCCCTCTTGAAAGCCATAGAGAGCCATTTCTCTCGGGTGTAAATCCGAAATGAGAAAAACCGGGATCTGATACCAATTGTTAGGATCAAGAGAACTAACAGGGGTGGGGGGTGAGTTAGTGCAGCGGATAAAAATGTCAACTTCATCAAATCTCTCGTACGATAAAAACTGTTTCCGACGTAAAACCGATTTTGGAAACTTAGCTTGAAAGCATACGTAAATGTATTGAAGGTAGTAAGCTATTGAATGGGTTTATAGTAAGGTAATAGCTGGAAACAAAATGCAAACCAGAGAAGATGAGAGTTTATAGTGGTTCGGTCAATCGTGACCTACATCCACTCCTTCAATTCCTCTTCCGTCGAGGCCACTAGCATCCACTAACGATCTTCCTTTACTAGGCGAAGATCAACCTCCTTCTTACACCCCTCTTCTCCTTTTACCGGGTTTAGAAAACCTTTACAAGCACTCACTCTCCTCTCTTAAATAGAATTCTAACACTTAAAGCTAGAGGAGGGAAATTATAGAGATTGCAGCAGCGTTTTCTCTCTTTTAATCTCTCTATGCTTGTATGAATTAACCAGGGATGAGAGGGGTATTTATAGGCCCCAAACCAGTTTGAATTTGGAGCTCAAAACTGTCATCTTCCGGAATTCCGAGGTCCTGGCGGTACCACCTCCTGACTGGGGCGGTACAACCGCCTGGCAGCTTAGAGACTGAACCTCTAGGCGGTGCCACCGCCTGATAGGGGTGGTTGCACCACCCAGTCTCACTCAGAGACTGAGCCCTAACGGTGCCACCGCTTGACTGGGGCGGTTGCACCACCTGGTAGAGCATGAAGATCGAGCTCAGGCAATTCCACCGCTTGTCAGGGGCGGTTCCACCGCCTGTCAAGGGCGGTTGCACTGCGTAGTCTCGCTCGGAGACTGAGCCCAAGCGGTGCCACCGCTTGCCTAGGGCGGTTGCACCACCCAGCTTTCCTTGGAGACCCTCTCCTGGGCGGTGCCACCGCCGACCCTGGTGGTGCCACCGCCTAGCAGGAATTCTAGTCCGAATGGGTTGATCCATTCGGCCCAATTTGGGTCTGTCAAGGGCCCAATTGCCCCCAGATTAAGTTAATGGGATCACCTCCCATTCCTAACTTAATCTACATGCTAACTATGATATTTCTTAAGACATTTACTACAACTTGCTTCGGTGCGTCAATCACTTCTTTTAGCGAGCTTCCGGCGAACTTCCGATGAACATCCGACGAAACTTCGGCGATGCTCCAGCGGACTTCTGGCAAACTCCTGAACTTGCAACGATCCACTTGGTGAGTTCCGATGAGCTTCTTTGGCAAGCTCCTGGACTTCTCGGATTTGTTCCCGCAAAACCTCCGACGACCGTCCAGACTTCCGTCGAACTCTCGAACTCCCAACGTGATCATAGTCTTGACTCCGGTGCAACTCCTGCTGCATGTCTTACTTCCATCGTAGTTAATCCTGCACATGTAAAACAAAACTTTGATCGAGAAAATTAATCCTAAGCAATTAACCAAGTTGTCCGGCATGTCATTGGTCCCTTGACACTTCATCCGATTCTTCGGCGTATCATCCTCTCCTGCGGCCTATTGCCCAATCGGCCAGTTGACTCTGCTGTTAGGATCAAGAGCACTAAGAGGGGGGGGGGTGAATTAGTGCAGCGGAAATCTTATAATAATTTAAAAACCAAAAGCTGCGTTCGTTCAAAAACTATTATGATGCAAAAGCAAATTCTCAGTTTGTATCTAAGTGCAGTTTGCGTCTAAGCGCAGATTGCGTTTAAGCGCAGTTTTGCGTCTAAGCGCAGTTTTGCGTCTAAGCGCAGTTTTGCGTCTAAACTCAGATTTACGTCTAAATGCAGATTTACGTCTAAACGCAGATTTACGTCTAAACGCAGTTTTACGTCTAAACACAGTTTTACGTCTAAACGCAGATTTACGTCTAAACGCAGTTTTACGTCTAAACGCAGTTTTACGTCTAAACGCAGTTTTACGTCTAAACGCAGATTTACGTCTAAACGCAGTTAGACGCAGATTTACGTCTAAACTTTGAAACTCGTTTGTATACTCGCAGAAGGCAGTATGCAGTTGAAACCAAGACGTAAACGTGAACTGAAATCTGATGATTGAGCGAAGAAAGCCGATTTACGTTTGAATGCAGTTTTACGTCTAAATGTTGAAACTCGTTAGTAAAGTCGTAGAGGACAGATTGCAGTTATTAATAGGATTAAAATGTAAGCGTAAACTGCAAGGAAGCTCGTTCGTAAAAGCACGGAAAACAGTTCTGCAGAATCAAACGTAAACGTAAACTGTAATGTATGAAAATACGAGTTTACGTCTGAATGCAGATTTGGAAGAACAGCACTTAGAACTTGTTCGTGAAAGCGCAGAGAGCAGTAGTGATGAGGGAGGTTTGCAGTAATGATAAAGTGCTCGAAAATAAACGCAAACCAGAGATTTAGAGTGGTTCGGTCAGCCTTGACCTACTCCACTTTTGGCTTCCTCCACCGATGAGGTTGCCGACGTCAACTAGGTGCCTTCCTTCAATGGGCGAAGGCCAAACTTCCCTCTTACAATTTCTCTCCTTTTGACAGGCTTAGGAGACAACCTTTACAGATGTTTTCTCTCCTTTCTTTTCAACTCAAACTTGAAGAACAGAAGGAGGAGGAAAACTAGCAGTTTTGAGCTCTAAGAACCACTGAAAAGATCAAGATTTCGGGTCTGTTCTTGCTCAATTCAGTGCTGAATGGGTGGGGTATTTATAGGCCCCAACCTAATTCAAACTTCGAGCTCAAAACGATCAAATCGATCAAATCCCAGAATTCTGGGATCAGGCGGTTGCACCTCTCGACTGGAGAGGTGGCACCGCCTGGCAGAGCTCGAAGACTGAGCTCTGCCGATTGCTTCTTCTCTGCCAGAGCTCGAAGACTGAGCTCGATGGTTGCATCACCTGGCAGAGCTCGAAGACTGAGCTTGGTGGTTGCATCACCTGGCAGAGCTCGAAATCTGAGCTTGGTGGTTGCATCACTTGGCAGAGCTCCAAACTGAGCTCAAGCTGATGCACCATTCTGCCATAGCTCGAAGACTGAGCTTGGTGAATTCATCACCTGGCAAAGCTCGAGACTGAGCTCAGGCTGATGCACCACTCTGCCAAAGCTCGAAGACTGAGCTTGGTGGTTGCATCGCCTGGCAGAGCTCGGAACTTGAGCTCTGGCGGTGCAACCTCTTGGCTGGAGCGGTTGCACCTCCCAGCCTTGCAACCCTGGCGGTTGCACCTCCTGGCTGGGGCGGTTGCACCTCCCAGCCCCACAGCCCAGGCGGTTGCACCTCCTGGCTGGGGCGGTTGCACCTCCCAGCCCCACAGCCCAGGCGGTTGCACCTCCTGGCTGGGGCGGTTGCACCTCCTGGTGCAATCAGGGTCCGAATGGTTCACTCCATTCGACCCACTTTGAATCTTTTCAGGGGCCCAATTGCCCCAAGATTAAGCTAATGGGATCACCTCCCATTTTCATGCTTAATCATCGTGCTAACTACGATTATCTCTAAGACAACTTCTGCAGCTTGCTCCGATGCGTCAATCGCTTCTTCCGGCGAGTTTCCGGCCAACTTCCGTCGATCAACCGATAACCCTCGGTGATCCTTCTGCGGACATCCGGCATACTCCTGGACTTTGCGACGATCCACTTGGCGAGTTCCGACGAGCTTCGCTTGGCAAGCTTCTGGACTTCTCGGATCTGTTCTCTCTGAACCTCCGACGACCGTCCGAACTTCCGTCGAACTCTCGAACTCCCAACGTGATCATGATCTTGACTCCGGCGCAACTCCTGCTGCTTGTCTTACTCTCATCGTAGTTAATCCTGCACAACAAATCAAAACTTCGATCGAGACAAATAATCCTAAGGAATTAACCAAGTTGTCCGACATGTCATTGGTCCCTCGACGCTTCGTCCGATTCTTCGGCGCATCGTCCTCTCGTGCAGCCTATTGCCCAATCGGCCAGTTGACTCCGCAACTCCGATATCCTTGGCACAATACCCGCTCTTCTTGGCCCGATGCCCGAGTCCACGGCCCGAAGCCTTCTGTCGATACGTCGACCGATCCACCGGCCCGACGTCCAATCTTCTGACATGATCCTTCGGCACAACATGATTTTCCTGCTTTAATTGTCTCATCCTGATCGAAGCATCCTGCGTCACTCAAAACGCAGATTAAATCATAAACATATATCAAGTAGTTTCATCATCAAAATACGAGATTCAACAATCTCCCCCTTTTTGATGATGACAACCACTTGATGACGGAGTTAAACTAAACTCCCGGAGTTTAAACAAACTCCCCCTATCAATATGCCATATTGATAGAACCTCTTAGATTCAAAAATCTAAGCAACATGTCATCATAAACGGAGTTAACCTTAACTCCCGGAGTTTAAACAAACTCCCCCTATCAATATGCCATATTGATAGAACCTTGAATTCACACTGAATTCAAGTCATTGCAATATTCATCATGAATACTTGCAACACGTCAACATGAACTTATGCATAAACTTATGCATCACATGTCATGTCATCAACATACTTCTCCCCCTTTGTCATCAACAAAAAGGAGAAGTACTACAATCAAGTGTGTGTGATATTGGTTCAACTCATTGCATGAAGAACATAGTATCAAGTTTTATCATCATGCAATCTTGGAGCTAGAAGATTTAGCAAGTGTTACATCATACAAGCTAGCAAATTAGAGATGTTCAAGAAGGCAACTCTTGCTTCTTGAAAATTTTGCTCACTTTGCTAGATGCGCAAGTTAGCATTTTTGCCTCTTGAGATAGGCAAGATAGCACATTTGCTTCTTTTGAGATAGCAACTTTTTGCTTCTCTTTAGACCAACAAGCTAGCAATTTTTACGATATACAAGTTTCACAATATATAAGCTAGCAAAAATTTCGAAAGCAAATGCAAGATAAATTTCTTGTGTAAGCTCATGATTCTTGCTTCCTATTGCAATGTGCAAATTGCAAGTTTTGCTTCTTGAGATATTCAAGATAGTGATGTTCAAGAAGACAATTTTTCTTCTTGAAATAAGCAAGTTAGCAATCTTTGCTTCTTAAAATAGGTAAGCTAGCACATCAAGTTTTTGCATCTTCTTGACTTGTACAAGCTAGCTCTCTCCCCCTTTGTCATTGTAAAAAGAAAGAGAGAATACAGTTTTGTAGTTCTCTTTTCCTTTTAGAACGATTTCAAAATCATGACAAATGATGGATAATCAAGTTATGAATGTCAAGACAATTTTTCATCATGAATATTTTATCATTGCATGCATCATTATCATAAATTGAAGTATTACATGCATGATATCATATCACCATTCATAATTACATTAATATTTCAATATAACAATTTCTTCTCAAAATGTGTAACTTGGCACTCATAGCATTTTAAATTATGCAATACATCACATCATAATTAGAAAGCACAAGTATTGCATGCATAATTGTACATCATAAATGTTTCATATCATGATGGTATCAATTTTGTCAAATTATATCCTACCATGCATGATCAAAACTTCTCCCCATTTTATCATTGAAAACAAGAAGAAAATAGGGGGTAGAGCATAAAAGTGTTAAATATTTTAATCATTTCAAGGCATTTATATCATAGATCAAGTCATGATTCGTAATTCATCATAAAGCAGATTAGTTTTCAATCATCACATAAGGCATTTAAGGAATCTTTGAAACATTGGAGAATGATTAAATTAAGCATACAATGTTTCAATCCAATTCAAGTAATGAATATCAATGCTTTCATATTGTGAGTATCAATTCATGAATACCATGAGATATTATTTGTGACTTCAATTTTGCAAGATCAAGATTATGATTTAGATAAAACTTATTCAAATTAAATCATTAACTTGAAGTTCATAATCAAGTCATTAAAATTAATTTCGAGATTCATAAAATATCATGAAATCATTAATCTCGATCAGATGGGAAAAGCATTTTTTAAGAGATTCTTTTTCTGCACATGAATCATAGGAGATATGAACGTGAAACAAATCTTTGTAAGCAAAAACACTATCATTCATATTTCAAGATGGAATTTATAAGCAGGAATCATTTCATCAAATCCATTTTAGAAAAATATTTTTCATAAGTGTATGAGAAAATCTGATTGTTAGGATACCAATTGTTAAGTGAATCCGAAAATGAAATTAACACTTTCATATATTCAAACATGATTTTTGCTATAGATCTTGAAATTAAGTCAAGAAGATCAAACAAGCTCATGATCATGGATAACTTAAAATCACATGCATAAGATTGTTAATAACCATTTCATATTACATCTTTATGCATTACTTTAAATCAAACGTGATTTCATTCAACAATGTTAATCAAACATGATACACATTATTACTTCTTAACCATGATCAAAATCATTTTGTTTGTTTATCATAAAATATGCAATATTATTTTCGAAATTATCAGCATGATCATAATTTTTGTATTTTTCTTTTTAAACATGTAATTTTCAAGAAAATTAATTCTAAACTAAAAAAGAAAATATATCATGAAAGCATCAAGTAATTTCAAAATAAACCAAAGGCATTTTAATTACCTCAATGTCGTAGGCTAGTAAGGCGTAGTTTGCCGCCTCGCTTTTGTTGACTTTCTCGTCTTCAGATGAGCTCGATTCATCCCAATTTTTGTTCTTCTTCTTGCGTTTAAAGCAAGTAGTTCCATTCTTTTTGCTTTTTAATTTTCGTTTCATTTGTAGTTTAAGTTCACCATCACTTGAGCTTATGCTCGAGTGGTCTTCAAATGTTCTATGTCCCAAATCCTTCCTGTTCTTTGGAAGGTTGGTTTGTTCATCATTGTCCTCATCACTTGAGTCATCGCTCAAGTGGCATTCATTTGTCCAGAGTTCCAAATCCTTCCTGTTCTTTGGAAGGTGGTTCTCAAGTTCTTCACGTGCATTGCACGTCATTTCATATGTGATCAATGAACCAATTAGTTCTTCAAGTGGAAAATGGTTCAGGTTTTTCGATTCTTGAATAGCAATTACTTTTGAATCCCAAGTTTTAGAAAGTGAGCGCAAAACTTTGTTAACGAGTTCAAAATCCGAAAAGCTTTTACCAAGTGATTTTAAACCATTGACGACATCCGTAAAACGGGTGTACATGTCAACAATGGTTTCGCTTGGTTTCATATGAAAAAGCTCGAAATCAAGCAGTAGAATATTAACTTTCGAGTCTTTGACTCTACTAGTTCCCTCGTGCGTGATTTCAAGAGTGCGCCAAATATCGAAAGCCGTTTCACACGTAGAAATCCGATTGAACTCATTTTTGTCCAATGCGCAAAATAAGGCATTCATAGCCTTTGCGTTTAAAGAAAAATTCTTCTTCTCCAAAACCGACCATTCGTTCATCGGTTTGGAGGGAAGTTGAAAACCGTTTTCAATGATATTCCATAAATCCAGATTTAGAGAAATTAAGAAAACTCTCATTCGAGTTTTCCAATAAGTGTAGTCCAATCCGTTAAAGAACGGTGGACGAAAGACCGAACAGCCCTCTTGAAAAGTCATTTCTCTCGGGTGTAAATCCGAAATGAGAAATACCCCGCTCTGATACCAATTGTTAGGATCAAGAGCACTAAGAGGGGGGGGGGGTGAATTAGTGCAGCGGAAATCTTATAATAATTTAAAAACCAAAAGCTGCGTTCGTTCAAAAACTATTATGATGCAAAAGCAAATTCTCAGTTTGTATCTAAGTGCAGTTTGCGTCTAAGCGCAGATTGCGTTTAAGCGCAGTTTTGCGTCTAAGCGCAGTTTTGCGTCTAAGCGCAGTTTTGCGTCTAAACTCAGATTTACGTCTAAATGCAGATTTACGTCTAAACGCAGATTTACGTCTAAACGCAGTTTTACGTCTAAACGCAGTTTTACGTCTAAACGCAGATTTACGTCTAAACGCAGTTTTACGTCTAAACGCAGTTTTACGTCTAAACGCAGTTTTACGTCTAAACGCAGATTTACGTCTAAACGCAGTTAGACGCAGATTTACGTCTAAACTTTGAAACTCGTTTGTATACTCGCAGAAGGCAGTATGCAGTTGAAACCAAGACGTAAACGTGAACTGAAATCTGATGATTGAGCGAAGAAAGCCGATTTACGTTTGAATGCAGTTTTACGTCTAAATGTTGAAACTCGTTAGTAAAGTCGTAGAGGACAGATTGCAGTTATTAATAGGATTAAAATGTAAGCGTAAACTGCAAGGAAGCTCGTTCGTAAAAGCACGGAAAACAGTTCTGCAGAATCAAACGTAAACGTAAACTGTAATGTATGAAAATACGAGTTTACGTCTGAATGCAGATTTGGAAGAACAGCACTTAGAACTTGTTCGTGAAAGCGCAGAGAGCAGTAGTGATGAGGGAGGTTTGCAGTAATGATAAAGTGCTCGAAAATAAACGCAAACCAGAGATTTAGAGTGGTTCGGTCAGCCTTGACCTACTCCACTTTTGGCTTCCTCCACCGATGAGGTTGCCGACGTCAACTAGGTGCCTTCCTTCAATGGGCGAAGGCCAAACTTCCCTCTTACAATTTCTCTCCTTTTGACAGGCTTAGGAGACAACCTTTACAGATGTTTTCTCTCCTTTCTTTTCAACTCAAACTTGAAGAACAGAAGGAGGAGGAAAACTAGCAGTTTTGAGCTCTAAGAACCACTGAAAAGATCAAGATTTCGGGTCTGTTCTTGCTCAATTCAGTGCTGAATGGGTGGGGTATTTATAGGCCCCAACCCAATTCAAACTTCGAGCTCAAAACGATCAAATCGATCAAATCCCAGAATTCTGGGATCAGGCGGTTGCACCTCTCGACTGGAGAGGTGGCACCGCCTGGCAGAGCTCGAAGACTGAGCTCTGCCGATTGCTTCTTCTCTGCCAGAGCTCGAAGACTGAGCTCGATGGTTGCATCACCTGGCAGAGCTCGAAGACTGAGCTTGGTGGTTGCATCACCTGGCAGAGCTCGAAATCTGAGCTTGGTGGTTGCATCACTTGGCAGAGCTCCAAACTGAGCTCAAGCTGATGCACCATTCTGCCATAGCTCGAAGACTGAGCTTGGTGAATTCATCACCTGGCAAAGCTCGAGACTGAGCTCAGGCTGATGCACCACTCTGCCAAAGCTCGAAGACTGAGCTTGGTGGTTGCATCGCCTGGCAGAGCTCGGAACTTGAGCTCTGGCGGTGCAACCTCTTGGCTGGAGCGGTTGCACCTCCCAGCCTTGCAACCCTGGCGGTTGCACCTCCTGGCTGGGGCGGTTGCACCTCCCAGCCCCACAGCCCAGGCGGTTGCACCTCCTGGCTGGGGCGGTTGCACCTCCCAGCCCCACAGCCCAGGCGGTTGCACCTCCTGGCTGGGGCGGTTGCACCTCCTGGTGCAATCAGGGTCCGAATGGTTCACTCCATTCGACCCACTTTGAATCTTTTCAGGGGCCCAATTGCCCCAAGATTAAGCTAATGGGATCACCTCCCATTTTCATGCTTAATCATCGTGCTAACTACGATTATCTCTAAGACAACTTCTGCAGCTTGCTCCGATGCGTCAATCGCTTCTTCCGGCGAGTTTCCGGCCAACTTCCGTCGATCAACCGATAACCCTCGGTGATCCTTCTGCGGACATCCGGCATACTCCTGGACTTTGCGACGATCCACTTGGCGAGTTCCGACGAGCTTCGCTTGGCAAGCTTCTGGACTTCTCGGATCTGTTCTCTCTGAACCTCCGACGACCGTCCGAACTTCCGTCGAACTCTCGAACTCCCAACGTGATCATGATCTTGACTCCGGCGCAACTCCTGCTGCTTGTCTTACTCTCATCGTAGTTAATCCTGCACAACAAATCAAAACTTCGATCGAGACAAATAATCCTAAGGAATTAACCAAGTTGTCCGACATGTCATTGGTCCCTCGACGCTTCGTCCGATTCTTCGGCGCATCGTCCTCTCGTGCAGCCTATTGCCCAATCGGCCAGTTGACTCCGCAACTCCGATATCCTTGGCACAATACCCGCTCTTCTTGGCCCGATGCCCGAGTCCACGGCCCGAAGCCTTCTGTCGATACGTCGACCGATCCACCGGCCCGACGTCCAATCTTCTGACATGATCCTTCGGCACAACATGATTTTCCTGCTTTAATTGTCTCATCCTGATCGAAGCATCCTGCGTCACTCAAAACGCAGATTAAATCATAAACATATATCAAGTAGTTTCATCATCAAAATACGAGATTCAACATCTGCAACTCCAATATCCTTGGCACAATACTCGCTCTTCTTGGCCCGATGCCCGAGTCCACAGCCCGAAGCCTTCTGTCGATACGTCGACCGATCCACCGGCCCGATGTCCAATCTTCTGACATGTTCCTCCGGCACAACATGATTTTTCCTGCTTTAATTGTCTCATCCTGATCGAAGCATCCTGCGTCACTCAAAACGCAGATTAAAACATAACATATATCAAGTGGTTTCATCATCAAAATATGAGATTCAACATTTGCATGATGCCAATGATGAAGGGAGCTTTTTGGCACATGCACCTTATCTCGGAGAAGCATTTGATGGAGGAACTAAGGCGACTCAACTTTCAGAGGCGAAGTTGGGTTCAGAAGGCCTTAGCACGAGGCAAAAGGATGCGAAGGCGAGTACTCTTGAAGAATATGCCATAGTGTTGCCATTCAAGTTGCCATGAAGGAAGCGGTGCGCAGCGGAGATTATGCTGGTAGGGGCAAAGGCTTAGGATCCAGACAATGGTGCACCATTTTCAGCGAAGTCGGTAGACTTCGGGAGCTACTAGGTGACATACTATCCTAGAGCGGTGCTTCATCTAGGTGTGACCCAAGAGCGGATGGATGAAGGTCGATTGCCAAAGGAGCGAACAAAATCGAAGGTGGAAGAGACCCTATGATGTATTGGCAGAGGCCACACATGAAGGGATCACAATTTGAGTTCATCCCACAAGGATCATAATGCAATGTAGATGTCACCAGGAGGCGATATGGTGCAGCAGATCGTGGTGGAACAGTTCGTGGCAATGCGATACACATGACATAGTCCCGTGAGGGACTATATCATTCGAAGGTATGATCGGGAGCTACTGGGAGCTCTACTTCGATGAACAACATGATGGCAAGAAGGGCTATAGATTCAAAGAGTGAAGGCCATGGTACCGTAGAAGCGGGTCTTCCGTGTGTGCATCGAATTTTGCATCGGACGAAAGCCTTGGTCATCAGCATATGGGGGCTGTGTACCACCAAGGGAAAAGATCAAATGCAAGTACCAATGAATCCCATAGGAAGGACTTGATCATGTAAAGTTATGATCAAAGTAATTGGAGAGTTGGACTGCTCCAGAGCCTATATTCGCTTAAGGGAGCCCGGCAAGTTAGAGGACAAGGTCGAGTAAGCGAACGTTGCTACCAAGGAAGCTAAAGAGAATAGAATCGGTGCAAACTCTACAATGTGATGGCAGAAGCCATGCATGAGAGTTATAGTCTATCTTTCCATCGACCAAAAGGAGCTACTTGGAGAACACAAAGGTGTTGAAGCAAGGGGTCAAAAGGGGCGAGGAAGTGACGACAAGTCTAGAGGGACTTAGCTACCCAAAATCAAGCATCAGTTAGAATGGAGGTGGACTCGGAAGAGTGCCATAGAGATATATCTACTGATCATGAAGAAAAGGGATACATATACGAGGCGATGGATAGTAGGGCCATGTGCATGGCAGCACCATGGTACTGCAGAGGCGGGACTTCCGTGAAAGTCATTGATTCCTTGCTCTCATGGAGGGAGAGCACTTGGTCATGAAAGTGGCCGAAGAGGTGGAGCATGCAGAGGCAAACTCTAAGTACCGAGACAAGACTGAAGGGCAGAGGCCAAGAAACTTCGTAAGACTGGTATCAATGAGCTTCTCATCAAAATAACCGAAAGTGAAGAACTTCGGGTCATGTAAGAGTGCACGTCTAAGGAACGAAGCAAGCAGTATGTGGTGCAGTACCTTTGCTACTCAGTGGAGTAGGAGGCTGGGTTGATGGAGAAGACGGTACAATCCCAGAGGCGACCAAAACTATTAGAGACTTACTCCAAGTTAGGGTGAAAACTTCTTGCATTCTAGAAGTTCGATGGCATTGAGAAGGTGAATCATAGTAGCTAACTCAATGCAAGGAGTGTAAACACTTCGAGTGCCTCAGAAGTATGAGCAAATAGTAGGTGAAGGTTAGTAACTAGCTCGATGCATGGAGTATAACCCTTGAGGAGGCGAGCGAAGTCAAGTAACCTAGTACCCCAATTCTCTTATCTATCCAGTAGATGAGCTCTGAACAGGTTCAAAGACCCTTCGAAGATATTAGAAGATAATAGTTGTCAAATCCTCACCAATGGCGATAAGTACTACTGAGAGTAGATTATCCGCTTCATTTCCCAACATAATGTCAATTGAAAGTGGAAGTGATACGAATCTACTTGAAAGTGATAACTAAGTGAAAGAAGAGTCGATGAGCAAATTTTGTAGAGGAAGGACCCAAAACTTCAGAAGTTTACGAGGAGATGCTCGTTAAAGCTCCAACAAGAATCCACCCAGTTCAAGTAGCATGAGGTATTTGAGAGACTGACGTATAGTAAGGATGATCTTTTCCTTCATCTGGAGGATCCATAGGAACCAACAGGGATCAACACAACTCAGCCAACCCCACACTAGAGTCAAAGTCATTGGCGAGTTGAAGCAACATGACGGATCAAATGTTTGACTACTAAAAAATAATAGCGAAGAGCAATTAGGAGCTAAGAGGTGCATTGCAGTTAGAGCAAAAGATTGAAGACTTAGCAAAGACGAGGAGTTGTAGTGTCAACAAAGGCTTCGATGAGGATGTCAAAGGAATAAGTGAGGGATAATGTTACGGACAAAGTTCTAAATAGGATGTTTAATGTAATACTTATATATGTCTGTGTCTTTCTATTTGTTTATTCTTTGCACAATATGTAAAGGAACAGTCGAAGGCTTAACAACCCTATTTTATTTAGGTTTAGTGACCTTCTTAGGCTTGTAAATAAAGGTTGTGTCATGTGGACACTTGTGAGAGATATTCGGTTTGTAGTGGACCATTTTGACCCTTTGTTGTGCAACCGTTCAGAGCTTGTAAAGCCTATTTGTAATTTGCATTGTTTATGAAGTGTTTCCTGAAAGGTTTGCTTATGGATCCTGAGTGATGTGCTTTCTCTAACCCGTTTTCTCTTTTGTAGATCCTAAAGGACCATGGGAGGTTTCGGGAGGATTGACCTTTGTGGACGGACACACAAAGGTGCCGCATAACTTAGGCAAAACTAGCTAAGTCCATGATAGTTCATCAGAAGTTCTGTCGAAATTGACCGAGAAGTCCAGGAGCTTACCAAAGAAGCTTGTCGAAACTCGCTAAGAAGATCGTCGTGAAGTCCAGGAGCTTACCGGAAATCAACTGGAACATTGCTGAGAGATCATCGAAAGTTCACCGAAAGATCGCTAGAAGAAGCCTAGACTTACTGGACTTATTTAGCTTAGTGTATGCCTTAAAATTTGTAGTTACATAATTAGGTTAGAATTGGGCTAACTCAATTAGGGGCCAATTGGGCCCAAGTTTGGGCTATGTTGGGCCAAGTGAAAATGCCCAAACAGTGACCTAACAGGTAAAACCATCATGGCACAGTCTCCAAGACTTTGTCAGGTGATGGTACCACCCATACTCAGTCTCGTAGTTAGTACATAATTAGGTTAGAATTAGGCCAATTCAATTAGGGGTCAATTAGGCCTAAGTTTAAACTCTGTTGGGCCAAGTGAAAATGCCCAAACAATGACCCAATAGGTAAAACCATCATGGCACAATCTCCAAGACTTTGTCAAGTAGTAGTACCGCTCAGACTCAGTCTCCGAGACTGTCAGGTGATGGTACTGCCCAATGTCAGGCTGTAGGTGGTGGTACCGCTCGTACCTCGAAATCTCAAGGATTTGAATTTTGGCTCCAAGTTTTGAAGCCATTTGAGATCTATAAATACCCCAGCTATTCCTGCATGGAGTAGGAAGAAAGGTGAACAAAAATTCTATATTTCTAAAGTTGAAAACCCTTGGAAAGTGTAGAGTCTCTCCTCCTAAAGTTTAGAGAGCATTCTAAGGGAGAGTGTGGGGGAAGCTTTATAAAAAGGGGTTGTAAAGGTTCTCTCCTAAACCTATCAAAAGGAGAATTGAGCTATAAGAGTAGTTGATCTTCGCCCATTAAAGGAAGATCGTTAGTGGATGCCAGTGGCCTCAATGGAAGGGGAATCAGTGGAGTGGATGTAGGTCACGACGACCAAACCACTATAAAAATCTGGTTTGTATTTCTTTTGTGCAATTTACCTTTACTACAAACTACTTTACTTTCACTATGCTTCTACACACCTTTAAGTTAAACATATTACCTATACGGGCTTTATCGGATATCAGATTTAATCGAAATGAAATATCTAAATCGATGTTTTTACCACTGCACTAATTCACCCCCCCACCCCACACACCCACCCCACCACCACCCCCAGTGGCCGACTCGATCCTAACATTACTTACTTTGCAACTGCTTTACTTCCTCATTACTTTAGCTACACACTCTTACAAACATTTTCAATGTTAAACATTATCGAAACATTTTTTATCGTATAAAGATTTTTAACTCAACATGATTTTTATGTACGCACAAATTCACCACCCCCCTAGTGCCGACTTGATCCTAATAGTTGGTATCAAAGCCATGTTTTTTTTATCGTTTGGTTTAACACCCAAGAGAAATGACTCTTTTCAGCTTTCAAGAGGCTCATTCTATCATTCGTTCTCCTATGTTCAATGGGACAAACTACACTTATTGAAAAATTCAGATGAGAGTTTTCTTTCTTTCGTTGAATCTCGATTTATAGATTATTATTGAAAACGGATTTCAAAAGTCTTCTCTTCCAATGAACGATTGGAATGATTTGGAGAATAAGACTTTCTCTTTGAATGCCAAAGCTATGAATGCTTTATTTTATGCTTTGGATAAAAATGAATTCAATCCGGTTGCTATTTGCGAAATGACTTATGAGATTTCACACATACTTGAAATCACAAACAAAAGCACTAGTAGAGTTAAAGATTCAAAGATTAATCTTTTGATGTATGATTTTGAAATGTTTTGTATGAAGCCAAGTGAAATTATTGTTGACATGTACACCCATTTTACGGATGTCATTAATAGTTTAAAAACACTTGGTAAAAGTTTTTCAAATCTTGAACTTATCAATAAAATTTTACGTTCTCTTTCTAAAAATTGGGATCCTAAAGTAATTGCAATACAAGAGGCAAAAGACTTGAACAAGTTTCTACTTGAAGAACTTATCGGGTCATTAATGACCTATGAAATGACTTGCAAGGCATATGATGAACTTGATGAACATGTGAATAACCTTCAAAAGAACAAGAAGGATTAGACACTTCAATAGAATATCACTTGAGTAATAACTCAAGTGATGATGATGATGACCTTGAACTTATCACAATAAAGCTTAAAAAGTTCTTAAAACAAGAATCAAAAAATAAAAATAAACTTAAAAAGAAGAAGCTACCAAAGAAAAAGAAAGAATTCAAGGCGGTTTGGGATGAATCGAGTTCATGCGAAGACAAGAATCAAACCAACAAAGACAAGGTGGCGAACTACGCCTTAATGACTTTCGACAACGAGGTAAATGACTCACTCGAAACTCCTTTACTTTACTATGAAATTACTTGATGCTTTTCATGAGTTATTTTTAAAATAGTTAGTAAAAAATAAAAAAATATAAATATTATCATGCTTTTTTTTCTAGTGATTTTGAAAAAAAAATTAAAAATTTGAGCATGATAATTGCATGTTAACTTCTAGCACTAAGCATGAAGAATTAGATTCATTTAGAAAGAAAAATGCATTACTAAAACAAATAAAATAATTTTGATTGAAAATACTTTATATTTTATGAAATCATGTTTGATGATTTAATGATGCATAATGATGTAATAATATAATGAAAATGTTAAAAATTTTGGTATTATGCTTGATGATTTTATACTATGCATGAGAATTTGAAGTGATGATAGTTTAAAATCTTATGTTTTGGAATTAGGTGTTACACTTTTGATCTTAATAATTTTTATGATAAATCTTATTTTTCAATTTTAAAGATGATTTTGGATTTGACAATTTGTTTACATATTTATCCAAACACTTGATTTATTCGTATTTATGACATGAGATGTATTTTATATGAATCATTTTGTTCTCGTATGATTTTATCGTCTAAGAGAAGATTTATCCAAATGAATCTTGATTCTTGACATTAATGATTTGAGATTTATTTTATGTGAATCAAGATTTCTTATTTGATCTCCTATGATTCAATTCATTATTTACTAAAAAGGAGATTTGTTAAGATGAATCATTTACGAATTGATCTTTCTTAATCTTTCATATTAATATCTTATGTCATGATTTTTATATGACTCTTTTCTAATTATCTCATCATATATTTGAATTATTGATAAAAAAAAGAGATTAATGAATCTATTTATATTTTTTTTATGAATCTCTTGAAAGTGATTTTGATGATTTGTTGATTTAAATTTGAATGAATTTAATCTAAATCTTTCAGTTGATACTTGAGATTTTTTTTCTTATGATTCTATTTGCTATGTATCAAAGAGAAGCTTTATTGAAATCATGATCTTGAATTATAATTTAAAATTTTTTAATATATGAATCATGATCTTGACAACTTGAGATTTTTTATATATGAATCAAAATCTCTTACTCTTTATTCTCATATGACTCTTGCATTTTATTAAAGAGAATACTTATCCAAATGAATCATGACTTTTATCTTGATTTCTCGATATTCTTGTAATTCTCTATGATGTTTTTATTTACGAGGAGATTTATACAAATTATAATCTTAATTTCTCAACTTGAGATTCATTATGACTCATTTGTATTGATCATCAAATTGATCTCTTATGTTTTGAAGATAGAAATATTGATGTATATTCTTCATGGTATTGATCATCAATTTTCATGTTATGATCTGAAAACTGATGTAAAAAGAAAAACTTTGTACCATTATATTCCTCTTTTTGACAATGACAAAGGGAGAGAAAGAATTGCTAGCTCAAGATGCTAAATTTGCTAGCTTGCACACTACAAAAGAAAGTAAAAAATGCTAGCTTGTACATTGCAAAAAAAAGTAAACTTGCTAGCTTGCTCATCTCAAAAGAGAAGCAACGTTTGCTAGCTTGTATATTTCAAACAGATGCAAAAATATACTTTATTGCAGCACATCCTAAAAGATTCAAAAGTTTTGCTAACTTTCTTTCATATCCGAAAAACTTGCTAGCATGATGATATATGCAATAATGTTTCAAAGACTTAAAATTATGCAATGATTTGAAATTATGTCTTAAAAATTGCTAGTTATACTTCTCCTTTTTATTGATGATAAAAGGGGAGAAGATATAATGATAATATATAAGTTATAATGATAATCATGCATGGGATAATATACTTGGATACTTTGATTATGCATGATTTTATGTTGCATGCAACGATATGATTAATTGGTTCTTTCAATATTTATGATGCATGCAATGGTGAAATACTTATAATTCTATGAATTCAAAAGTTCTATTAATATGGCATGTTGATAGGGGGAGTTTGGTTTAAACTCTGTCATCAATTGGTTGTCATCATAAAAAAGAGGGTGATTGTTAAATCTCAGATTTTGATGATGAAACCAATTGATAAAGCTATAATTTAATTTACGTTTTGAGTGATGTAAGATTAGCTTTGATCAGGAAAGACAAATTGATTAAAGTAAGAAGAATAAGAAGTTGGGCCGGAATTGAATATATCAAAAGATTGGATGTTAGATCGAAGGAATAGTCAACGTGTCGTTAGAAGGCTTCATGCCATTAGTTTAGGTTTTTGGCTAAGAAGATCGGACATTGCGCCAAGGAGATCAGATGTTGCGAGAAGGCAACATACCGATTGGGCAATACACCGAAGGGTCGGATGAAGTGTCGAATGAACCAATGACATGCCGAACAACTTAGTATTCTTACTTGTAATAATTTGTCTAGATCGAAGTAGTTTTTAGTTATAATTAGGTCGGTTTAGAACGTAAGTAGGCTAACTCAATTAGGGGCCAATTGGGCCCGAAATGGGGTTGTCTTAGGCCAAGAGAAAGACCCATTCAGTGACCCAAAAGTTAGGTCAAGCGATGGCACCATCGGTCCAAGCAGTGGCACCATTAATGGCTCAGTCTTCGAGACATAATCTCCAAGACTATGTCAGGCGATAGTACCGCCACACTAGGCGGTGGTATTGCCCAGTGTCAAGCAGTGGTACCGCTAGTCTGGGCAGTGGTACCACCTAGACATAATCTCATAGATTGTGTCAAGTGGTGGTATCGCCAGACTGGGCAGTGGTAACGCCTAGTGTCAGTATTGCAAGCAGTAATACCGCCCACCACAGGTGGTGGTACTGCCAATACCCCGAAAATCGGGGATGAGATACTTTTAGGCTCTAAGTTTAAATCCATTTGTGGCCTATAAATACCTCTCTCATCCTTGTTCAAATTACACAAAAACTAAGAACAAAAACAAGGGAAAATTCTGTTGTAATCTTGTGAGAATTATCCTCCTTTAGTGTGTGATTTTTTGTTTAGAGAGGAATAAGTGGGTGTGTAAAGGTTCTCTCCTGAGCCTATCAAAAGGAGAATAAAGTCGTAAGGGTAGTTGATCTTCGTCCATTGAAGGAAGACCATTAGTAGATGTTGATGGCCTCGACGGAAGAGGAATCGAGAGTGGACATAGGTCACAATGATCGAACCACTATAAACTCGGTTTGCATTTCTATTGTTGCCATTTACTTATTTTGCAACTGCTTTGCTTCCTCATTACTTTAGCTGCACACTCTTACGAATATTTTCGAAGTTAAAAATTATCGAAATGATTTTTATTGTACAAAGATTTTTGAGTCAATGTGATTTTTATGTATGCACTAATTCACACCCCCCACCCCCTCTTAGTGTCGACTTGATCCTAATAGTACCACCAGTTGTCAGCCAGACAAGCGATGGTACCACCCAGTAATAGTGGTGGTACCGTTAGTACCTCAGAATCTCAGGATGAGACCTTTTTTGACTTAATTTTTGAAGAGATTTGAGATCTATAAATATCTCATTCTTTCTTGCTTGGGGAAGCAAGAAATAGAATAGAAAGGGGCTGTAATTCTAAGTTGAAAAGTTGTGAAAAAGTGCTAAATGTCCTCCTTCTTCTCCTTAAGTTTTGTGATCATTCTAAGAGAGGTGTGAGACTTATAAAGGTTGTCTTCTAAACCTATGAAAAAGAGACAGAGTTGTAAGAGGGTCGTTGGTCTTGGCTCATTGAAAGAAGACCATTAGCAAATGATAGTGGCCTCGATGGAAGAAAAATCGAGAGTGAATGTAGGTCACAATGACCGAATCACTATAAACTCAGTTTGCACTTTCTTCTTACTTTTCTTTGTCATTACTTATTGATTCAATTGTCTACTACTCTCACTTGCTCTCTAAGGTTAAACGCTTTCTGATTCAAGCTTTATTAAATAAAAATTTCAAATCATAATTTTTTCGAAAGTACTAATTAACCACCCCCCCCTCTTAGTGTCAAAATGGTCCTAACAGTTGGTATCAGAGCTAAGTTCTTATTGATTGGTTCAACACCTAAGAGAATGACTTTTATCGATAATCTAGAGGGTCACTCTATCACTCGTCCTCCTATGTTCAATGGGATGGACTATACGTATTGAAAAATACGAATGTGAGCTTTCTTGCTTTAAGCTTTGATTTATGAAATATTATTAAACTTAGTTTTCAAATACCCTATAAACCTATGAACGAATGGAATGATTTTGAGAAAAAAATATTTTCGTTAAATGCTAAAGCTATGAATGCTTTGTTTTGTGCCTTAGACAAAAATGAGTTCAATTATATTTCAACTTGTGAAACTGCACACTATATTTGGCACATACTTGAAATTACTCATGAAGGCTTAAGTATAGTAAAAGAATCTAAAATTAATCTTTAGATACATAGTTTTGAATTGTTTCAGATGAAACCAAGCGAAATCATTGGAGACATATATACTTGTTTTACGGATATAGTTAATGGTTTGAAAGCACTTGGTAAAAGTTTTTCTAACCTTAAACTTGTTAATAAAATTTTACGATCTCTTCTTAAAAATTATGATTTGAAAATAATTTTTATTCAAGAAGCAAAAGACTTGAAATGTTTTTCTCTTGAAGAACTTATAGGGTCATTAATGACCTATGAAATGACTTGTATGACATATTACGAACATGAGAATAACCTTCCAAAGAATAAGAAGGATTTGACACTTAGAATAAAAGAAGACCACTCGAGTGAAAGCTCAAGTGATGATGACTTTGAACTCCTAACAATAAAGTTTAAAAAATTCATAAAATAAGAAACTAAGAACAAAGAACTTAAAAAGGAAAGAATAACTTTCTCTGAATGCAAAAGAACGAAGCACATCAAAAGCGAATATCCACAATTGAAGAAGATGCTCGCACATTAAAAGAAGAAGAAAGCACTCAAGACGAGTGCAGCAAAAAACTTTCGACGATTAAAACTACGTTCGTACGATGAAATCATTTCTGACGTAAAATTGTTTTCGGAAACTTAACTTGAAAGCGAGTTTATAAGGGAGTGCAGCAAAAGTAATAAGGAAGTAAAGCATATATGGAGGCTTGTAGTAAGGTAAGTAGCAAGAAGAAATGCAAACCAAAGAGCATCGTAATTTTAGAGTGGTTCGGTCAATCTTGACCTACATCCACTTTTGGCTTCCTCCTCCGACGAGGTCACCGATGTCCACTAGAGGCCTTCCTTCAATAGGCGAAGGCCAACCACCCTTTTACAGTTTCACTCCTTTTGACGGGCTTAGGAGACAACTCTTACAGAATTTTCTCTCTTCTCTTGAAAGATCAAAACTTAGAAAAAAAGAGGGAGGAGAACTTCTAGCCTTTACAACACTTTTGAGCTCTAAAAATTATAGAGTAAGATTGGATTTTCGATGCCCTTTCATGTAGGAAAGGAAGGGGTATATATAGGCCCAAAACTGGTTTGAATTTGGAGCTAAAAAATGTCATCTCCCGGATTTTCGGGGTCTTGGCGGTACTACCTCCAGACTGGGCGGTACGACCGCTTGATAGAGCTCGGAGACCGAGCTCTGGCGGTGCCATCGCCTGACTAGGGCGGTTCCACCGCCCAGTCTCACTCGGAGACTGAGCCCAGGCAATGCTACCGCCTGACTAGGGCAGTTCCATCGCCTAGTTTTCTTGGGAGACTGAGCTCCTGGGCGATGCCACCACCGACCCAAGCGATACCACCGCCGGCCAGGAAATCTGGGTCCGAATGGGCTAATCCATTCGGCCCAATTTGAGTATGTCAAGAGCTCAATTGCCCCCAGATTAAGTTAATGGGATCATCTCCCATTTCTAGCTTAATCTACATGCTAACTACGATATTTCTTAAGACATTTACTACAACTTGCTCCGGTACGTCAATCGCTTCTTCCGGCGAGCTTCTAACGAACATCCGACGAACCCTCGGCGATGCTCCGGCAGACTTCCGGCAAATCTCTTGGACTTGTGACGATCCACTTGGCGAGTTTCGATGAGCTTTTTTGGCAAACTCCTGGACTTCTCGGATTTGTTCCCGTAGAACCTCCGACAACCGTCCGGACTTCCGTCAAACTCTCGAACTCCCAACGTGATCATGGTCTTGACTCCGGCACAACTCCTACTGTATGTCTTACTGCCATTGTAGTTAATCCTACACATATAAAACAAACTTCAATCTAGACAATTAATACTAAGCATTAATCAAGTTGTCCTATATGTCATTGGTTCCTCGACGCTTCGTCCGATTCTTCGGCGTATCGTCCTCTCCTGTGGCCTATTGCCCAATCGGCCAGTTGACTCCGCAACTCCGATATCCTTGGCGCAATACCCGCTCTTCTTGGCCTGATGCCCGAGTCCATGGCCCGAAGCCTTCTATCGATACATCGACCGATCCACCGGCCCGACATCCAATCTTCTGACATGTTCCTCCGTCCCAACATGATTTTCCTGCTTTAATTGTCTCATCTTGATCGAAGTATCCTGCGTCACTCAAAATACATATTAAATCATAAACATATATCAAGTGGTTTCATCATCAAAATATGAGATTCAACAATCTCCCCCTTTTTGATGATGACAACCACTTGATGACGGAGTTAACCTTAACTCCAGGAGTTTAAACAAACTCCCCCTATCAATATGTCATATTGATAGAAACTCTTGGATTCAAAAATCCAAGTAATATGTCATCATAAACTTATGCATAACATGTCATGTCATCAACATACTTCTCCCCCTTTGCCATCAACAAAAAGGAGAAGTACCACAATCAGTGTTTGTTATATAAGTTCAACTCATTGCATGAAAAACATAATATCCATTTTTACCATCATGCAAGTTTGCTATTATCAAATGGTAAGATATCAACATGTAAAATTACGATGTAAGCTTTTGATATCGTAATGCAGACATTTCAAGTGTTTATCAATTGTAGCATTTCATCACATGGCAAGATATCAACAAGTAAAATTGCGATACAAGTTTGTGATATCTTAACATGATACAAACATGGCATAATCATAGCGTCAATTTACCATATATTTCGATGCAAGCTTCTTTTGATATCTTAACATAATATGGCACTTATAGCATCAATTCATATATTTTTTCCCCTTTGTCATCAACAAAAAGGAGAACGATATAATCAAATTTTAGACATAAGTGTGGTAATTATTCATGTCATAACTAGGTTTATGTCATTTTTCAACAATGAGTGATAGGATACCAACTATACAAACATCTCAAGAAAATATGACATGGAGATAGCTTTTATTACTTCTTCCTTTTTATTTGTTGTTATCTTTTTGCATGAAGGATGAAAGCCATTTGTGAAGTTCAAATCGATAAGATATTAAAGCAGGCTTCATTTTTACAAGGATTAAGATATGTATGTGAATCAAATCATTGTACGTAAAAATATCTTCCTTTTATAAGAAGGAATCATCAAATCTATTTCTCAAAAAATATTTTTCACATGATAAGTCTATGAGAAATGCATTTGCTAGATGATTCCATATGTCAAAAATCAATAAAATGAATCAAACTCGATATGACATATGTTTATTAGGTTCGGAAGAGAATAATGTATCGAGAAAATCTGATTGTTAGGATAAAGAAAATCCGAAAATGAAATTTAACACTTTCATGCATTCGGACAAGGTTTTGCTATAGATTTTCAAATACAATCAACATGCTTATTATCATGGAAATTTTTGTATTCAAAACACATAATTTCCAACATGTAATTAAGACATGTAATTATGTAAAATCATCATGGCAATTAAGTGATTTGATCATTGAATCAAGAAAGTCCAAAAAATAAGTTCATGTATTCGAACACATTTTTGAACGATTAAAAGAATAAGAATCTTCTCAAATCACAATATAACATACTTATTATGGAAACCAAGGCACAAGATTTTCAAAGTAAGCATGTTATAGAAATATTCAAGAAAAATCTGACAATGAGTAACGTAAAGAGATTCAAGAAAAATCTGTGAACGATGTTCAGTCTACATTAATATTCGTAACTCTGCATATGTTCAACATATTGCATGAAAAATATAATATCAAGTTTTATCATTATGCAATTTGTAAGCTTGAAAATTTAGCAAATGCTACATCGTGCAAACTAGCAAAAATTTAGCAAGTGCTATATACATTAGAATATATAAGCTATCAAGTTTTAGATATACAAGGTAGTAAAATAGCATGTTCTACTTCATACAAGCTAACAACAACATTTTAGAACATGCAAGCTAGCAGTTTTAAGATGTTCAAAAAGCAACTCTTGCTTCTTGAAATATGCAAGTTGCAAGCTAGCAAATTTTGCTTCCTTTACAATTTTTGAGCTCACAATTTTGCTTCCGTTGCAAAGTGCAAGTTTAGCATATTTAGCATCTTGAGACAGGCAAGATAGCACATTTTATATTTTTTTGAGATTTCAAGCTAGTAATTATCGGTGATATTCAAGATAGCAATTTCTTCTCTTTTGAGAAGTGTAATTTTTGCTTTCTTCTCGAATTGTGCAAGCTAGCTATCTCCCCCTTTGTTATTGTCAAAAAGAAGGGAAAAACCCTTTACATCAATTTCTAAATCATGACAAAGGTTAGTATCAATCTCATTTGTACATCATTATATTTTCAAATTAAAACATACACATTTTCAAAACCTTACATTTCATTTTTCATGTATGATATCAAAAAAATAAATCATTCATTATTATGAGTATATCATACAAGATACTCAAACATTAAAATTTTTAGGCATTTATCAACATGTTGATCATGATACCAAACATTCATCATTTAAAGCATTCATGATATACATCATATGCAATACATCATGTACATCATTATCATAAGTATTGCATACATCATTTCAAATTCATAAATATTTCATCATTGCATGCATCATACCAAATTATAAAATATAAAATATAACATCATCATTACATGCATGATTCCAAATCATCATTCTATCATAAAATGATAATTATTGATTTTCATATTATTTAAAAAAAATCAAAGTGTTACATGCATTTTTATCTAAGGAAAAAATCATAGTGTTGCATGCATCATTCCAAAACATTTCAAGCCAAGCCATGCAAGCCATAATTACAAAGAAATCATGTCATGAAGGATAAAATCATTTGAATACCAAAAGACATGATTCATATAGTAAATATCTTCTTCAAATAAAATATTAAGAAAAATCATAGGAGTACAATGAAGAGATCTTGTTTTAAAAGAAAATCAAGTAATAAATCCAAAAACTCACAAGGAAAAATCATGATTCACTTAGAAAATCTCCTCTTAAGAAAATATCAAGTAGAATCGTAGGAGATCGATTAATGAGAAATTTTGATTCATAATAAAATCTCATGTATCGAATGTCGAGAAATCAAAATGACGATTAAAAAAAAATCACAAGTTATATTCAATTCATGAATACCGAAAGAACATTCAAGATTCATTTGGATAATTTTTCTTCTTTAGTAAATGACAAGAAGAAACATGGGAGTTAAAAAAATAAGATCTTGATTCATAAGCAATTTTAAGTTATAAATCATGAGAAATCAAGATCATGATTTTGATAAAGATTTATTCAAATTTAAATCATCAAAATTATTTTCATGGTCCAAGAGATTCATAAAAGTGATATAAATAGATTCATTAATCTCTCTTTTGGAAAAATTGAGAAAGTAGGAAAAATAATTTTTTCTAAGAGAAACCTTTTCTCTTTTTAGTTGTTTCAATTCATGTGATTTATTTCATTTATGCCAAGTAAACACATGCATCAATATTTAAAACCAAAAAATGAATTTCGTCATGAAAACCATCAAGACCACTAAATCAAAAAAATCATCATGTATAACCTTAAAATCTCATGCATAAAATCGTCAATCATGTTATCAAAACATTTAATATTTTCATTACATCATTATACATTACTTCAACTCAAACATGATTTTATTTAATCAAAATCGAGAAATAACAATGGAAATCAACATGATACACATTATTACTTCTTAACCATATATAGCATGATTTCATAAGGCATTTTCAATCAAAATCATTTTGTTTATCATAAACATATAATTTTCATGATTATTTTTAAAATCATTAGAAAGGTAAGCATGATCCAATTTTATTTTTGCATTTTCATTAAACATGCAATTTTCATTATCATTTTCAAAATTACTATCATGATCATAATTTTTATATTTTTATTTTTAAATATATAATTTTCAAGAAAATTAATTCTAAAGTAAATAAAAAAGGAAAATGCATCATGAAAAATATCATGTAATTTTGAAATAAATTAAAGGCATTTTGATTACCTCATCGTTGAATGTTATTAAGGCGTAGTTTGCCACCTCGCCATTCTTGATTTTCTCCTCGTCTTCGGAGGAGCTCGATTCATCCTAATTTTTATTCTTCTTCTTGCGTTCAAAGCAAGTAGTTCCGTTCTTTTTTCTTTTTAATTTTTGTTTCATTTGTAGTTTAAGTTTACCATCACTTGAGTGGTCTTCAAATATTTTATGTCCCAAATTATTCCTGTTCTTTGGAAGGTTGTTTTGTTCATCATGTTCATCATGTGCATTGCGCACCATTTCATATGTCATCAATGAACCAATAGTTCTTCAAGTGAAAAAATATTTAAATCTTTTGTTTCTTGTATTACCGTTACTTTTGATTCCCAAGCTTTAGAAAGTGATTGTAAAACTTTACTAACAAGTTCAAAATTCAAGAAACATTTGCCAAGAGCTTTTAAACCATTGACGACATCCGTAAAACGAGTGTGCATGTTAATAATGGTTTTACTCGGTTTCATTCGAAAAAGCTCGAAATCATGCATTAAAAAGTTGATTTTCAAATCTTTAACTCTAGAAGTGCCTTCGTGTGTGATTTCAAGAGTGTGCAATATGTTAAAAGTCGTTTCGCATAAAGAAACCCGATTAAACTCGTTTTTGTCTAAGGCACAAAATAGAGCATTCATAGCTCTAGCATTTAAAGAAAGTGTCTTCTTCTCCAAATCATTCCAATGGTTCATTGGAAGGGAAGACATTCGAAAACCGTTCTCGATAATATTTCATAAATTTAAATTCAACGAAAGCAAGAAAACTCTCATTCGAGTTTTCTAATAAGTGTAGTCCGTCCCATTAAAGAAGGGAGGACGAATGAGAGAGTGACCCTCTTGGATGCCGAAAAGAGCCATTTCTATATGGGTGTTAAACCAAAATAGAAAACTGCGGCTCTGATACCAATTATTAGGATCAAGAGTACTAAGAGGGGGGGGGGGGGGGTGTGGGGGGGTGTGTTTGAATTAGTACAGCGAAAAAACTTTCGACGATTAAAACTGCGTTCGTACGATGAAATCATTTCTGATGTAAAACCATTTTCGGAAACTTAACTTGAAAGCGAGTTCGTAAGAGAGTGCAGCAAAAGTAATAAGGAAGTAAAACACATATGGAGGTTTGTAGTAAGGTAAGCAGTAAGAAGAAATGCAAACCAGAGAGCACCACAATTTTAGAGTGGTTCGGTCAATCTTAACCTACATCCACTTTTGGCTTCCTCCTCCGACGAGGTCACCGACGTCTACTAGAGGCCTTCCTTCAATAGGTGAAGGCCAACTATCCTTTTACAATTTCACTCTTTTTTATGGGCTTAGGAGACAACCCTTACAGAATTTTCTCTCCTCTCTTGAAAGATCAAAACTTAGAAGAAAAGAGGGAGGAGAACTTCTAGCCTTTACAACACTTTTGAGCTCTAAAAATCACAGAGTAAGATTGGATTTTCGGTGCCCTTTTATGCAGGAAAGGGTGGGGTATATATAGGCCCCAAACTGATTTGAATTTGGAGCTCAAAAATATCATATCCCGGATTTTCAAGGTCCTGACTATCACGGACAAACTTCGAAACAGGGTGTTTGATGTAATGCTTATGTATGTCCGTGTCTTTTGGCATGTTCATGCCTTGTACAGAATGTAAAGGGGCAGTCGAAGGCTTAATAGTCCCATTCTAGTTGGGTTGGTGGCCTCTTTAGGCTTGTAAATAAAGGTTGTGTCATGTGGACACGTGCGAGAGATTTTCGGTCTGTAATGGACCATTTTACCCTTTGTTGTGCCACTGTTCAGAGCTTGTAAAGTCTGTTTGTAATTTGCATTGTCTATGAAGTATTTTTTGGACATGTTTACTTGTGGATCCCGATTGAGGTGTTTTCTTTAACCCGTTCTCTCTTTTGTTGGTCCTAAGGGACAATGGGAGGCTTCGGGGAGGCTGACCTTTGCGGACGGACGCGCAAGGGTGCCGCACGACTTAGGCAAAACTAGCTAAGTCCGTGTCATATGGTATCAGAGCGGGACAAGCACTCATAGAAACACTTAGCATGAAAACGTGGGGGACCTAGCGGGGCTGCGTTG
The DNA here is from genome assembly GCF_036884655.1 of Musa acuminata AAA Group. NCBI lineage: Eukaryota > Viridiplantae > Streptophyta > Magnoliopsida > Zingiberales > Musaceae > Musa > Musa acuminata. The sequence continues at coordinate 33,395,564 of NC_088345.1, read as the reverse complement.
AGGGCAGTCAACACACGCGCGACCGTTTGAGGGAAAACGGGCATGGAGATGTAGGGAAAAGAGTCGCTCAGAGGAGCGGGCATCTGACATTAGCATTCAGAGGAATGGCCAACCCTTCGCGCAAGAGGCACCACGAGACCAGGCAAGCTTGGAAGAATTTGGAGCGCACAAAGGTTGGGATGGCTGAGTTTGAGCTACGGCTCAACGTTGACAACTATACTTGATGGTGCTCTAGGCAAGCGAGGCGCTTGACAAGAATGAGACCATGCAAGGTGGAATGAGTTGTTCAGCGATCGAAAGAGTTGTGCAAAGCTCACAGAGGTGAGGGGAATTGCTAACTCAAGGAATTCGGTACTCATACATGGGCTTGTATGCGGACGATGGAGTGTTCGCGGCCATCCCAAGGCGACCGAGACTCGGCGCCATGGAGCATTGAAACTTTCTCTTCGGCATGTGAAGGATACATCCGTAGGAAGCTGAAGTGTGCAACGAGTTCAGCATGTTGCTAGGCCTTGAGGGGCGTAGCGGGGGCTGTATTGACGGGGAGGTGCAATCTAGCAAGTGCGTTTGCAGGAGGCAGAACAATGCACAGTTTGTTCAGTAGATCGGAGTAGTCCAAGGGGATGGTGGTCTCCGAAACGAAGAGAGATGTTGCTCCAATGGGACAGTTATCCAGGAGGGATAAGTCCCGGCTCTCCAGAGGGAGAATCATGTGAGACGGACCTCACATGTTGAGGAGGAGTACCTCAACAAACATCAACTCCACGAAGCTCGATGGACTGAGCAAGCGGCGAGGAGATGTCACATGATCTCGCTCGAGAGAATGCATTGGTGGATGCATTGCGAGATCAAGTGGGGGAGCGACCTAAAGCAACTTAAATGAAGGCACACTTGGAGTCGATGTGGAGATCGGACTCAAGGGAGGGCTGACCCGTGGAATGGTGGGCACGAGGGCCACCATCGACTCAATGCAAAAACGAGGAGCGGAGCAACTTAAGTGTAACTTGGCGAAGTACCCAAGCCGCACGAAGGGAGCCAGCATAGATGTTGGAACGTGGAGCAGAGGCACAGTGCTTTCCTTAGACAGAGGTCAAGGGCATGAACTCTTGTAGAGGCAATAGTAGGATCATGTTGTTCCATGGGTCCTTCATTCTATCGGAGCGGACTCATCTTGCATGGTGCCAAAGACGAAGGGAGCTTCGGGGCACATGCACCTTATCTCGGAGAAGCATTTGATGGAGGAACTAAGGCGACTCAATTTGCGGAGGCGAAGTTGGGTTCAGAAGGCCTTAGCACGGGGCAAGAGAACGCAGAGGCAGGTACTCTTGAAGAATATACCACAGTGTTACCATTCGAGTTGCTATGAAGGAAGCAGTGCGCAGCGGAGATTGTGCTGGTAGGGGCAGAGGCCCAGGATCCAGACAATAGTGCACAAATTACAGTGAAGTCGGTGGACTTCGGGAGCTACTAGGCGACGGACTATCCTAGAGCGGTGCTTCATCTAGGTGTGACCCAAGAGTGGGTGGATGAAGGTCGATTGCCAAAGGAGCGAACAAAATCGAAGGTGGAAGAGACCCTGTGATGTATTGGCAGAGGACACACATTGAGGGTTCACAATTCGAGTTTATTCCACAAGGATCAGAATGCAATGGAGATGTCACCAGGAGGCGACATGGTGCAGCGGATCGTGGTGGGACAGTTCGTGGCAATGCGATACACACGACAGAGTCCCGAGAGGGACTAGATCATATGGAGGTATGATCGGGAGCTATTGGGAGCTCCACTTCGGTGAACAACACGATGGCAAGAAGGGCTATGGATTCAAGGAGTGAAGGCCATGGTACCGTAGAGGCGGGTCTTCCGTGCGTGCATCGAATTTTGCTTCGGATGAAAGCCTTGGTCATCAGCATATGGGGGCTGGGTTCCACCAAGGGAAAAGTTCGAATGCAAGTACCAGTGAGTTCCATGGGAGGAACTTGATCATGCAGAGGTATGATCGAAGCAGCTGGAGAGTTGGACTGCTCCAGAGCTCATATTCGCTTAAGGGAGCCCGACAAGTCAGGGGACAAGGTCGAGTAAGCGAACGTTGCTACCAAGGAAGCTAAGGAGAACAGAATCGGTGCAAACCCTACAATGTGATGGCAAAGGCCATGCATGGGAGTTGCAGTCTGTCTTTCCATCGTCCAAACAGACTGCTTGGAGAACACAGAGGTGTTGAAGCAGGAGGTCGAAAGGGGCGAGGAAGCGACGACGAGTCCAGAGGGACTTAGCTACCCAAAATCAAGCATCAGTCAGAATGGAGGTGGACTCAGAGGAGTGCCACGGAGACATATCTACTGATCGTGAAGAAAAGGGATACAGATGCGAGGAGACGGATAGTAGGGCCATGGGCATGGCAGCGCCATGGTACCGCAGAGGCGGGACTTCCGTGAAAGTCATTGATCCCTTGCTCTCACGGAGGGAGAGCGCTTGGTCGTGAAAGGGGCCGAGGAGGTGGAGCATGCAGAGGCAATCTCCAAGTACCGAGACAAGGCTGAAGGGCAGAGGCCAAGAAACTTCGTAAGACTTGTGTCAACAAGTTTCTCATCAAGATAGCCGAAAGTGAAGGACTTCGGGTCATGCAAGAGTACATAACCAAGGAACGAAGTAGGCAGTACGCGGTGCTGTACCTTTGCTACTCAGTGGAGTAGGCGGCATGGTTGATGGAGAAGATGGTACAATCCTAGAGGTGACCTCATCTATCAGAGAATTACTCCAAGTTGGGGTGAAAACTTCCTGCATTCCAGAAGTTCAATGGCATTGAGAAGGTGAATCACAATAGCTAACTCAACGCAATGAGTGCAAACACTTCAAGTACTTCAGAAGTGTGAGCAAAGAGCAGGCGAAGGCCAGTAACCAGCTCGATACATGAAGTACAACCTCGAGGAGGCGGGCGAAGTCAAGTAACCTTTGCCTTCTCAACTCTTAAGAGAATGGGCGAAACCGAGTACCCCAGTTCTCTTATTTATCCAGCAGAGGAGCTCTGCATAAGTTCAAAGACCCTTCGAGGATAATGGAAGACAATAGTTGTCAAATCCTCACCAACGGTGATAAGTGCTACTGAGAGTAGATTGTCCGCTTCATTTCCCAACGAAATGCCAATCGAAAGCGGAAGTGATGCGAACCTACTTGGATGTGACAACTAACTGAAAGAAGAGTCAATTAGCAGATTTTGTGGAGGAAGGACCCAAAACTTCAGAAGTTTACGAGGCGATGCTCGTTAAAGCTCCAACAAGCATCCACCCAGTTCAAGCAGCATGTGGAAATTTTGAGAAACTGGCGCAGTAAGAATGGTCTTTTCCTTCATTTGGTGGATCCGCAGGAATCAACGAGGATCAACACAACTCAGCCAACCCCACACCAGAGTCAGAGTCATTGGCGAGTTGAAGCAGAATGGCGGATCAAAGGTTCGACTACTCAAAAACAACAGCGGAGAGCAGTTGGGAGCCAAGAGGCGCATTGTAGCTGGAGCAGAAGATTGAAGACTCAGCAAAGGCGAAGAGTTGCAGTGTTTACAAAGGCTTCGATGAGGACGTCGAAGGGATAAGTGGGGGAGAATGTCACGGACAAACTTCGAAACAGGGTGTTTGATGTAATGCTTATGTATGTCCGTGTCTTTTGGCATGTTCATGCCTTGTACAGAATGTAAAGGGGCGACCGAAGGCTTAATAGTCCCATTCTAGTTGGGTTGGTGGCCTCTTTAGGCTTGTAAATAAAGGTTGTGTCATGTGGACACGTGCGAGAGATTTTTGGTCTATAATGGACCATTTTACCCATTGTTGTGCCACTGTTCAGAGCTTGTAAAGTCTGTTTGTAATTTACATTGTCTATGAAGTGTTTTTCGGACATGTTTGCTTGTGGATCCCGATTTAGGCGTTCTCTTTAACCCGTTCTCTCTTTTATTGATCCTAAGGGACAATGGGAGGCTTCGGGGAGGCTGACCTTTGCGGACAGACGCGCAAGGGTGCCGCACGACTTAGGCAAAACTGTTAGGATCGAGAGCACTAAGAGGGGGGGGGTGAATTAGTGCAGCGGAAATCTTACAGCAATTTAAAAGCTAAAGCTGCGTTCGTCCGATAAAAAATGATTTCTATATAAAAGCAGAATCACAGTGCAGTTTGCGTCTAAGCGCAGTTTTGCGTCTAAGCGCAGTTTGCGTCTAAGCGCAGTTTGCGTCTAAGCGCAGTTTGCGTCTAAACGCAGTTTTACGTCTTAAACGCAGTTTTACGTTCAAACGCAGTTTTACGTCTAAACGCAGTTTTACGTCTAAACGCAGTTTTGCGTCTAAACGCAGTTTTACGTCTAAACGCAGTTTTACGTCTAAACGCAGTTTTGCGTCTAAACGCAGTTTTACGTCTAAACGTAATTTTACGTCTAAATGTAGTTTTGCGTCTAAAAGCAGTTTTGAACCTTGAAAAGCGTTTTATGTAGAAAGAAATTTGCAGTTATAAATGGAATCCGAATGTAAGCGTAAACTGCAGTGTGAAGATCGTACGAAAACACGATTTACGTTTGAATGCAGATTCTGAAAGATCAGAGCTTGGAAACTCGTTCGTAAAGGCGCAGAGGGTAGTAGCAATGTAGGAGGTTTGCAGTAATGATAAAGTGCTCAAGGTAAAAGCAAACCAGAGATTTAGAGTGGTTCGGTCAGTCTTGACCTACTCCACTTTTGGCTTCCTCCTCCGACGAGGTCACCGACGTCAACTAGCTGCCTTCCTTCAATGGGCGAAGGCTAACTGCCCTTTTACAGTTTCTCTCCTTTTGACAGGCTTAGGAGACAACCTTTACAGATCCTTTCTCTCCTCTCTTTACAACTCAAGACTTAAAGAACAGAAGGAGAAGAACTTTAGGACTTTACACAATTTTGAGCTCTTAGAATCACTGAAAAGATCAAGAATTCGGTGTGGATCTGTATCCTTTCAGTGTTGAATGGGTAGGGTATTTATAGGCCCCAACCCAATTCAAATTTGGAGCTCAAAACGATCAAATCCCGGAATTCCGGGATCAGGCGGTTGCACCTCTTGACCGGAGAGGTGGCACCGCCTGGCAGAGCTCGAAGACTGAGCTCAGGCGATTGCACCTCTCTGCCAGAGCTCGAAGACTGAGCTCAGTGGTTGCATCGCCTGGCAGAGCTCGAAGTCTGAGCTTGGTGGTTGCATCACCTGGCAGAGCTCGAAGTCCGAGCTCGGTGGTTGCATCACCTGGCAGAGCTCGAAACTGAGCTCAGGCTGATGCACCTCTCTGCCAGAGGTGGTTGCACCTCTCTGCCAGAGCTCGAAGACCGAGCTCAGGCGATGCATCACCTGTCCAAAGAGGTTGCACCTCTCTGCCAGAGCTTGAAGACCGAGCTCGGTGGTTGCACCTCTTGGCAGAGCTCGAAACTTGAGCTCTGGCGGTGCTACCTCTTGACAGAGGAGGTTTCACCGCCCAGTCTCGCTTGGAGACTGAGCCCTGGGCGGTTGCACCTCTTGGCTGGGGCGGTTGCACCGCCCAGTCCCGCTGGAAGACATGGCCTGGGCGGTTGCACCGCCTGGCTGGGGCGGTTGCACCGCCTGGTGCAATCAGGGTCCGAATGGTTCGCTCCATTCGGCCCAATTTGAATCTTTTCAGGGGCCCAATTGCCCCAAGATTAAGCTAATGGGATCACCTCCCATTTTCAAGCTTAATCATTGTGCTAACTACGATTAACTCTAAGACAACTTCTGCAGCTTGCTCCGATGCGTCAATCGCTTCTTCCGGCGAGTTTCCGACGAACTTCCGTCGATCATCCGATAAACCCTCGGTGATCCTTCTGCGGACATCCGGCATACTCCTGGACTTTGCGACGATCCACTTGGCGAGTTCCGACGAGCTTCGCTTGGCAAGCTTCTGGACTTCTCGGATCTGTTCTCGCTGAACCTCCGACGACCGTCCGAACTTCCGTCGAACTCTCGAACTCCCAACGTGATCATGATCTTGACTCCGGCGCAACACCTGCTGCTTGTCTTACTCTCATCGTAGTTAATCCTGCACACTTATCTCAACACATAGATTAGATAACAAATGACAATTGACTTCATCATCAAAATCCGAGATTCAACAATCTCCCCCTTTTTGATGATGACAATCAATTGATAAAGGAGTTGTCCTTAACTCCCCCTATCTATATGCCATAGTTGAGATAAGTTAACCTTGAATTCAAGACCTAAGAATTCAAGTGACGTATTGATAAGTTAGATCAGTTAAACTTATCAATGCTCCCATCATGATGCCCATCATGATGTATCTCTTCAAGAATGATGTCAAGGCATGACATACATCATTAAGTTTGTATGATAGTGTTTGTAACTATTCATCATGTAATCATATAAAGCTACGAAGGACTTTTTACATGATGCACACATTTGAGATTTTCTAGCAAGTTTGCATTTTCTTCACAATATAGAATATCAAATCAAGACATGATGCAAACTATAGCACATGTTCACATATCTCTTGGTGATGCAAGGATGGCATAACTATAACATTGTTTATAGCATCACTCAAGTATTTGCAACTATGACATAGACATGATTATGGCAGTTCAGCTATGACATAGTATTTATCAATTCATATGTTTCTCCCCCTTTGTCATCAACAAAAAGCATGATAGCATTATCAAGCATATAAAGGAAGTCATGACACATATAATTCTTTGAATATCTCTTTATTGTTTGTTGCTTGAAGGAGGAAAGTCATTTTTCAAAAAGTTTTCATAAGAGTGTACAGGAACATCCCATTTTTAGCATACAAACCGAAAAATGAACTTCTTACATGTATTTGGTTAAAAATATTTGTCACATAATTTGCAACATGTTATTTGATCAAGCGTTGTCAAGGCATGTAATAGGAATAACATCCGAAAAATAATTTTAACTAGTTTAAGTATTCGGACACATCAACATTCCTAATTCTCTTCTTATGTAATCAAATTGTTCTTCACATAGGGGTTTTGTAAAGATATCAGCTAGCTGATGTTTGGTATCAATAAACTCTATGGTTACATCATGATTAGTGACATGATCTCGTATAAAGTGATGTCTAATATCAATGTGTTTTGTTCTTGAGTGTTGTATAGGATTTTTAGTTAAGCATATTGCACTCGTGTTATCACATTTAATGGGAATATCTTTAAGATTCACTTTGTAATCTTCTAAAGTGTTTTTCATCCATACAACTTGTGCACAGCATGCACTTGCTGCAATGTATTCAGCTTCGGTTGTTGATAGAGCAACCGAGTTTTGTTTCTTAGATGACCAGGATACAAGGGCATGTCCTAAAAATTGACATGATCCTGATGTGCTTTTTCTGTCTAGTCTACAGCCAGCGAAGTCCGCGTCAGCATAAGCTGTTAATTCAAAATTTTCTGATTTTGGGTACCATAATCCTCGATTGGTAGTTCCATTAAGATATCTGAGTATTCTTTTGACTGCTTTGAGATGAGATATCTTAGGGTCTGATTGAAATCTAGCACAAAGTCCTACACTGAACATGATGTCTGGTCTGGTGGCAGTGAGGTAAAGTAAACTTCCTATCATACCCCTATAGGTTTTTTGATCGAAGCTTTCTCCATTCTCATCAATTTCCAACTTAGTGGAGGTGCTCATAGGAGTGTCAATGGCTTTTGAATTATTCATTTTGAACTTCTTTAGCAGACTCACAGCATATTTGGTTTGACTAATAAAGATGCCATTGCTTAGTTGTTTGATTTGTAGCCCTAAGAAGAATGTTAACTCTCCCATTAGACTCATTTCGAATTCATGACTCATAGTTTTCGCAAAGGATTCACAAAGAGATTCATTTGTAGAACCAAAGATAATATCATCAACATAAATTTGAACAATGAGAAAATTGTTTCCAAAGTTCTTGATGAATAATGTAGTATCAACCTTGCCTTTTATGAAATTATTTTCAATAAGAAAAGAACTAAGTCTCTCATACCAAGCCCTAGGAGCTTGTTTTAAACCATAGAGAGCTTTAGTTAATCTAAACACATGATTAGGGAGACTATTATTTTCAAATCCAGGAGGTTGTTCAACATAGACTTCTTCGGAAATAAAGCCATTAAGAAAGGCGCTTTTAACATCCATTTGAAACAACTTAAAATTATTACTGCTAGCGTAGGCAAGGAGCATTCTTATGGCTTCCAATCGTGCCACAGGAGCGAAGGTTTCTTCGTAATCGATACCTTCTTCTTGGTTGAAACCTTTGGCCACTAATCTAGCCTTGTTTCTAACCACGATACCATTTTCATTTTGCTTGTTTCTGAAGACCCATTTAGTACCAATAACTAGATGATCATTTGGTCTAGGAACAAGCTTCCACACTCCATTTCTTTCAAATTGATTTAATTCATCTTGCATTGCGATAATCCATGAATAATCTTTCATGGCTTCATCAACGCATTTGGGTTCAATTTGGGAGAGAAAGGCGGTATTTGCACAAAAGGTTTTAAGAGAAGATCGTGTTTGAACTCCCGTGACGACATCCGTGAAACGAGTCCTTTTAGACCGTTGACGACATCCGTGAAACGAGTAAACATGTCGCCAATGGTTTCACTCGGTTTCATTCAGAAAAGTTCAAAAGAATGCAGCAACAGATTGATTTTTGACTCTTTCACTCTACTTGTGCCCTCGTGGGTCACTTCAAGTGTGTGCCAAATATCAAATGCAGTTTCGCAAGTTGAAACACGATTAAACTCGTTTTTATCAAGTGCGCAAAATAAGGCATTCATAGCCTTTGCATTAAGAGCGAAAGCCTTCTTCTCCAAATCGTTCCAATCGATCATTGGAAGAGAAGATTTTGAAAATCCATTTTCAACAAGGTTCCACAGTTCAAAATCCATAGAAATAAGAAAGATCCTCATTCGGGTCTTCCAGTAGGTGTAGTCCGTTCCACTGAACATGGGTGGACGTGTAATAGAATGCCCCTCTTGGTTTCCGGCGAATGCCATCTCTCTTGGGTTTTAATCCTTTAGAGAGTTAACCTTGCTCTGATACCAATTGTTAGGATCGAGAGCACTAAGAGGGGGGGGGGTGAATTAGTGCAGCGGAAATCTTACAGCAATTTAAAAGCTAAAGCTGCGTTCGTCCGATAAAAAATGATTTCGATATAAAAGCAGAATCACAGTGCAGTTTGCGTCTAAGCGCAGTTTTGCGTCTAAGCGCAGTTTGCGTCTAAACGCAGTTTTACGTCTTAAACGCAGTTTTACGTTCAAACGCAGTTTTACGTCAAAACGCAGTTTGACGTCTAAACGCAGTTTTACGTCTAAACGCAGTTTTGCGTCTAAACGCAGTTTTACGTCTAAACGCCGTTTTACGTCTAAACGCAGTTTTACGTCTAAACGCAGTTTTGCGTCTAAACGCAGTTTTACGTCTAAACGTAATTTTACGTCTAAATGTAGTTTTGCGTCTAAAAGCAGTTTTGAACCTTGAAAAGCGTTTTACGTAGAAAGCAATTTGCAGTTATAAATGGAATCCGAATGTAAGCGTTGTTGAATCTCGGATTTTGATGATGAAGTCAATTGTCATTTGTTGTCTAATCTATGTGTTGAGATAAGTGTGCAGGATTAACTACGATGAAAGTTAGACAAGCAGCAGGAGTTACGCCGGAGTCAAGTTCATGATCAAGTTGGGAGTTCGAGAGTTCGACGGAAGTACGGACGGTCGTCGGAGGTTCTGCGAGAACAGATCCGAGAAGTCCAGAAGCTTGCCAAGCGAAGCTCGTCGGAACTCGCTAAGTGGATCGTCGCAAAGTCCAGGAGTTTGCCGGAAGTCCGCAGAAGCATCACCGAGGGTTCATCGGATGATCGACGGAAGTTCGCCGGAAACACGCCGGAAGAAGCGATTGACGTACCGAAGCAAAGCTGCAGAAATTGTCTTAGATTTAATCGTAGTTAGCACGGTGATTAAGTTAGAAATGGGAGGTGATCCCATTAGCTTAATCCTGGGGCAATTGGGCCCCTGAAGAACTCAAGTTGGGTCGAATGGTTCAACCCATTCGAACCCAAGTAGCTGTGGGAGGTGCAACCGCCCAGGCAGGGAGGTAGCACCGCCCAGGCTAAGTCTCCCAGCGAGACTGGGCGGTGCAACCGCTCCAGCCAGGCGGTGCAACCGCCCAGGGCTCAGTCTCCAAGCGAGACTGGGCGGTGCAACCTCCTCTGTCAAGAGGTAGCACCGCCAGAGCTCAAGTTCCGAGCTCTGCCAAGAGGTGCAACCACCGAGCTCGGTCTTCGAGCTCTGGCAGAGAGGTGCAACATCTCTGGAAAGGAGATGCACCACCTGAGCTCGGTCTTCGAGCTCTGGCAGAAAGGTGCAACCACCCCTGACAGAGAGGTGCATCCGCCTGAGCTCAGTCTTCGAGCTCTGCCAGGCGGTGCAACCTCTCCAGTCAAGAGGTGCAACCGCCTGATCCCGAAATTCCGGGATTTGATCGATTTGAGCTCGAAATTTGAATTGGGTTGGGGCCTATAAATACCCCACCCATTCAGCACTGAAAAGATACAGACACACACCGAAATCTTGATCTTTTCTGTGATTCTAAGAGCTCAAAAGTGTTGTAAAGCCTTTAAGTCTCCTCCTTCTGTTCTTCAAGTTTTCAGTTGTAAAGTGAGGAGAGAAAGGTCTGTAAAGGTTGTCTCCTGAGCCTGTCAAAAGGAGAGAAATTGTAAAAGGGCAGTTTGGCCTTCGCCTATTGAAGGAAGGCCCCTAGTTGACGTCGGCAACCTCGTCGGTGGAGGAAGCCAAAAGTGGAGTAGGTCAAGGCTGACCGAACCACTCTAAATCTCTGGTTTGCGTTTATTCTCGAGCACTTTATCATTACTGCAAACCTCCTTCATTACTACTGCTCTCTGCGCTTTCACGAACAAGTTCTAAGTGCTGTTCTTCCGAATCTGCATTCAGACGTAAATTCGTATTTTCATACATTACAGTTTACGTTTACGTTTGATTCTGTAGAACTGTCTTCCGTGCTTTTACGAACGAGCTTCTTTGCAGTTTACACTTACATTTTGATCCTATTGATAACTGCAAACTGTCCTCTACAATTTTACGAACGAGTTTCAACATTTAGACGTAAAACTGCATTCAGACGTAAATCGGCTTTCCTCGCACAATCATCAGATCTCAGTTCACGTTTACGTCTTGATTTCAACTACATACTGCCTTCTGCGAGTATACAAACGAGTTTCAAAGTTTAGACGTAAATCTGCGTCTAGACGTAAAACTGCGTTTAGACGTAAATCTGAGTTTAGACGTAAATCTGAGTTTAGACGTAAATCTGCGTTTAGACGTAAAATTGCGTTTAGACGTAAATCTGCGTTTAGACGTAAATCTGCGTTTAGACGTAAAACTGCGTTTAGACGTAAATATGAGTTTAGACGTAAACTGCGCTTAGACGCAAAACTGCGCTTAGACGCAATCTGCGCTTAGACGCAAACTGCACTTAGATACAAACTGAGAATTAGCTTTTGCATCATAATAGTTTTTGAACGAACGCAGCTTTTGGTTTTTAATCGCTGTAAGATTTCCGCTGCACTAATTCACCCCCCCCCTCTCAGTGCTCTCGATCCTAACAATTGGTATCAGAGCCCGGTTAACTCTCAAAAGGATTAAAATCCAAGAGAGATGACTTACGCCGGAAATCAAGAGGGCCATTCTATTACACGTCCACCCATGTTTAATGGGACGGACTACACCTACTGGAAGACCCGAATGAGGATCTTTCTTATTTCTATGGATTTTGAATTATGGAATCTTGTCGAGAATGGTTTTTCAAAGTCTTCTCTTCCAATGATCGATTGGAATGATTTGGAGAAGAAGGCTTTCGCTCTAAATGCAAAGGCTATGAATGCCTTATTTTGTGCACTCGATAAAAACGAGTTTAACCGTGTTTTAACTTGTGAAACTGCATTTGATATTTGGCACACACTCGAAGTGACCCATGAGGGCACAAGTAGAGTAAAAGAGTCAAAAATCAATTTGCTGTTACACTCTTTCGGATGAAACCGAGTGAAACCATTGGCGACATGTTTACCCGTTTCACGGATGTCGTCAATGGTCTAAATGGACTCGGAAAGAGCTTTTCGGATTTTGAGCTTGTTAATAAGATACTAAGATCCCTTCCTAAGAGTTGGGATCCTAAAGTCACCGCTATTCAAGAGGCAAAAGATCTGCGAAATTTCCCTCTTGAAGAACTAATCGGGTCACTAATGACCTACGAAATGACTTGTAAAGCTCATGAAGAGCAAGAAGACATCCTTCCAAAGAACAGGAAGGATATGGCACTCAAAACTTCAGAATGCCACTTGAGAGAAAACTCAAGTGATGAGGACTGTGATGATGACTTGGCACTTCTAACAAGAAAGTTTAAAAAGTTCTTTAAAAGAAACAAGTTCAAAAATGATGCAAAAAATAAACTTGAACCCAAAAAGGACCAAGTAATCTGCTATGAATGCAAAAAGCCGGGACACTACAAGAGTGATTGTCCCCAAGTCAAGAAAAGAACAACAAAGAAGAAGGCGCTCCAAGCAACATGGGATGATTCGAGCGCATCTGAGGAAGAGGAGTCCAACACCGAGCAAGTTGCTCATTACGCCTTAATGGCCATCGAAGACGAGGTAACAAATTCAATAGATGCTGATTTATCTTTCGATGAATTATTAAATGCCTTCAATGACTTATTTGACGAATGCAAGAGTATAAGTAGAAAATATAAATTGCTGAAAAAGATGCATGATAATCTTACTTGTGAGTTTGATAAGTTAAAAGTCGAACATCATGATAGTTTAAATTCAGGTATCAAATGTCATGATTTAGAAACTATGCAAAAAGAAAATCTGCTACTCAAGGACACCTTGAAGAAATTCGAGGTTGGTAGCAAGTCATTAAACATGATCCTTGCAAACAAGGGTCACATTCCAAAAAGGAGCGGGATTGGATTTGTGAGAAATCCTCATCAAAATCCAACCACCTTCATAAAAGGCTCCATCTTACATGTTCAACACCAAACCAAGTGCAACTTTTGTTGCAAATCTGGACACAAGACACATTGTTGTCCATTCAAGAAAATAAGTCCAAACAAATTAATTTGGGTTCCTAAAGGAACCATGATAAACTCTATGCAACATGATAGAAAATGTAGATCTATTTATGAGGCACTCAAAAGCAAATGGGTACCTAAACATCATCCTTTCTTGTAGAAAACTAAACAATCGCAAGCTAGGAGCAAGAAATGGTACCTTGATAGTGGATGCTCAAGGCATATGACCGGAGATCCATCTCAATTCTCTAAGCTCACTAGCATAGACGAAGGATATGTCACCTTCGGAGACAACAACAAGGGTAAAATCATTGGCAAAGGAACCATAGGTAACAAATCCAACCTCTCTATTGAAGATGTTTTACTAGTTGATGGTTTAAAACATAACCTCTTGAGCATTAGTCAATTATGTGATAAAGGATATATTATAAGATTTGAATCTAATGCTTGCATCATTGAAAAACCACACAAAAATATATCTATGATTGCATTAAAACAAAACAACGTATACACTATTGACATCAATGACTTATGTGATGAAATGTGCTTTGCCATTATGAATGAGGATGCTTGGCTATGGCATAGAAGATTAGGTCATGCTAGCATGAAACTAATCACTCAAGTATCATCTAGAAAACTTGTAAGAGGAATTCCTCATATCAAGTTCATCAAAGATAATGTATGTGATGCTTGCCAATTAGGTAAGCAAATTAGGGGTAGCTTCAAAGCTAAGAATCAAATAAGCACCTCTAGGCCCTTACAATTGATCCATATGGACTTGTTCGGACCAATCTCTACATCGAGTCTAGGAGGTAGTAAATACGCCTTTGTCATTATTGATGACTACAGCAGATATACATGGACCTACTTCTTAAAACAAAAAAATGAATGCTTTAGATATTTTACCAAGTTTTGTAAACTTGTTCAAAATGAGAAGGAATCTATGATTTCGTCAATTAGAAGTGATCATGGTGGAGAATTTCAAAACCATGACTTCCAAGAATTCTGTGAACTCAACGGATACAACCATAACTTCTCTACTCCAAGAAATCCTCAACAAAATGGGGTAGTAGAAAGAAAAAATCGAAATTTACAAGAAATGGCAAGAACCATGTTAAATGAACATAGCCTACCCAAATATTTTTGGGCCGAAGCTGTAAACACTGCATGCTATATTTTAAATAGAGTCCTAGTAAGACCCTTACTCACCAAAACTCCTTATGAGTTATGGAATAACAAAAAACCCAATGTCTCATATTTTAAAGTCTTTGGGTGTAAGTGTTTTATCTTGAATGAAAAGGATAACTTAGGAAAATTCGATGCTAAATCTGATGAAGGAATCTTTCTTGGTTATTCTTCGGTTTCTAAAGCTTTTCGCATCTTCAATAAAAGAACCTTAATTATTGAAGAATCCATCCATGTTGTTTTCAATGAGATTTCAGAAATTAAGAAAAATGATCTTGATGATGATGTTAATTTTGATTCCTTGAATTTAAACGAAACCCCGTCTCCAACTAGCAACTTGGATGCATCCACTTCCAAAACATCCTTACCCAAGGATTGGAAGTATATATATGCTCATCCTAAGGAGCTAATCCTAGGAGACACATCAAAGGGGGTTCAAACACGATCTTCTTTTAAAAACTTTTGTGCCAACGCCGCTTTTCTCTCCCAAATTGAACCCAAATGTGTTGATGAAGCCATGAAAGATGATTCATGGATTATCGCAATGCAAGATGAATTAAATCAATTTGAGAGAAATGAGGTGTGGACGCTTGTTCCTAGGCCAAATGACCATTTAGTAATTGGTACTAAATGGGTCTTTAGAAACAAGCAAGATGAAAATGGTATCGTGGTTAGAACCAAGGCTAGATTAGTGGCCAAAGGTTTCAACCAAGAAGAAGGTATCGATTACGAAGAAACCTTCGCACCTGTGGCTCGATTGGAAGCCATAAGGATGCTCCTTGCCTACGCTAGTTGCAATAATTTTAAGTTATTTCAAATGGATGTTAAAAGCGCTTTTCTAAATGGTTTCATTTCCGAAGAAGTTTATGTTGAACAACCTCCTGGATTTGAAAATAATGGCTACCCTAATCATGTGTTTAGATTAACTAAAGCTCTCTATGGTTTAAAACAAGCCCCAAGGGCTTGGTATGAGAGACTTAGCTCTTTTCTCATTGAAAATAATTTCATAAAAGGCAAGGTTGATACTACATTGTTTATCAAGAATTTTGAAAATAATTTTCTCATTGTTCAGATTTATGTTGATGATATTATCTTTGGTTCTACAAATGAATCTCTTTGTGAATCCTTTGCGAAAACTATGAGTCATGAATTCGAAATGAGTCTAATGGGAGAGTTAACATTCTTCTTAGGCCTACAAATCAAACAACTAAGCAATGGCATCTTTATTAGTCAAACCAAATATGTTGTGAGTTTGCTAAAGAAGTTCAAAATGAATAATTCAAAAGCCATTGACACTCCTATGAGCACCTCCACTAAGTTAGAAATTGATGAGAATGGAGAAAGCTTCGATCAAAAAACCTATAGGGGTATGATAGGAAGTTTACTTTACCTCACTGCCACCAGACCAGACATCATGTTCAGTGTAGGACTTTGTGCTAGATTTCAATCAGACCCTAAGATATCTCATCTCAAAGCAGTCAAAAGAATACTCAGATATCTTAATGGAACTACCAATCTAGGATTATGGTACCCAAAATCAGAAAATTTTGAATTAACAGCTTATGCTGATGCGGACTTCGCTGGCTGTAGACTAGACAGAAAAAGCACATCAGGATCATGTCAATTTTTAGGACATGCCCTTGTATCCTGGTCATCTAAGAAACAAAACTCGGTTGCCCTATCAACAACCGAAGCTGAATACATTGCAGCAAGTGCATGCTGTGCACAAGTTGTATGGATGAAAAACACTTTAGAAGATTACAAAGTGAATCTTAAAGATATTCCCATTAAATGTGATAACACGAGTGCAATATGCTTAACTAAAAATCCTATACAACACTCAAGAACAAAACACATTGATATTAGACATCACTTTATACGAGATCATGTCACTAATCATGATGTAACCATAAAGTTTATTGATACCAAACATCAACTGGCTGATATCTTCACAAAACCCCTATGTGAAGAACAATTTGATTACATAAGAAGAGAATTAGGAATGTTGATTTGTCCAAATACTTAAACTAGTTAAAATTATTTTTCGGATGTTATTACTATTACATGCCTTGACAACGCTTGATCAAATAACATGTTGCAAATTATGTGACAAATATTTTTAACCAAATGCATGTAAGAAGTTCATTTTTCGGTTTGTATGCTAAAAATGGGATGTTCCTGTACACTCTTATGAAAACTCTTTGAAAAATGACTTTCCTCCGTCAAGCAAAAACAATAAAGAGATATATGTGTCATGACTTCCTTTATATGCTTGATAATGCTATCATGCTTTTTGTTGATGACAAAGGGGGAGAAACATATGAATTGATAAACACTATGTCATAGCTGAACTGCCATAATCATATCTATGTCATAGTTGCAAATACTTGAGTGATGCTATAAACAATGTTATGCCATCCTTGCATCACCAAGAGATATGTGAACATGTGCTATAGTTTGCATCATGTCTTGATTTGATATTGTGAAGAAAATGCAAACTTGCTAGAAAATCTCAAATGTGAGCATCATGTAAAAAGTCCTTCGTAGCTTTATATTATTACATGATGAATAGTTACAAACACTATCATACAAACTTGATGATGTATGTCATGCCTTGACATCATTCTTGAAGAGATACATCATGATGGGCATCATGATGAGAGCATTGATAAGTTTAACTGATCTAACTTATCAATACGTCACTTGAATTCTTTGGTCTTGAATTCAAGGTTGACTTATCTCAACTATGGCATATAGATAGGGGGAGTTAAGGACAACTCCTTTATCAATTGATTGTCATCATCAAAAAGGGGGAGATTGTTGAATCTCGGATTTTGATGATGAAGTCAATTGTCATTTGTTATCTAATCTATGTGTTGAGATAAGTGTGCAGGATTAACTACGATGAGAGTAAGACAAGCAGCAGGTGTTGCGCCGGAGTCAAGATCACGATCACGTTGGGAGTTCGAGAGTTCGACGGAAGTTCGGACGGTCGTCGGAGGTTCAGCGAGAATAGATCCGAGAAGTCCAGAAGCTTGCCAAGCGAAGCTCGTCGGAACTCGCCAAGTGGATCGTCGCAAAGTCCAGGAGTATGCCGGATGTCCGCAGAAGGATCACCGAGGGTTTATCGGATGATCGACGGAAGTTGGCCGGAAACTCGCCGGAAGAAGCGATTGACGCATCGGAGCAAAGCTGCAGAAGTTGTCTTAGAGTTAATCGTAGTTAGCATGATGATTAAGCATGAAAATGGGAGGTGAACCCATTAGCTTAATCTTGGGGCAATTGGGCCCCTGAAAAGATTCAAATTGGGCCGAATGGAGTGAACCATTCGGACCCTGATTGCACCAGGCGGTGCAACCGCCCCAGCCAGGAGGTGCAACCGCCTGGGCTGTAAGGTTGGGAGGTGCAACCGCCCCAGCCAGGAGGTGCAACCGCCAGGGCTGTGAGGTTGGGCGGTGCAACCGCCCCAGCCAGGAGGTGCAACCGCCAGGGGTGCGAGGCTGGGAGGTGCAACCGCCCCAGCCAAGAGGTAGCACCGCCAGAGCTCAAGTTTCGAGCTCTGCCAGGCGATGCAACCACCGAGCTCAGTCTTCGAGCTCTGGCAGAGAGGTGCATCAGCCTAAGCTCAGTCTCGAGCTCTGCCAGGTGATGCAACCACCAAGCTCAGTCTTCGAGCTCTGGCAGAGAGGTGCATCAGCCTGAGCTCAGTTTCGAGCTCTGCCAGGTGATGCAACCACCGAGCTCAGATTTTGAGCTCTGCCAGGTGATGCATCCACCGAGCTCAGTCTTCGAGCTCTGCCAGGTGATGCAACCATCGAGCTCAGTCTTCGAGCTCTGGCAGAGAGGAGCAATCGCCTGAGCTCAGTCTTCGAGCTCTGCCAGGCGGTGCCACCTCTCCAGTCAAGAGGTGCAACCGCCTGATCCTAGAATTCTGGGATTTGATCGATTTGATCGTTTTGAGCTCGAATTTTGAATTGGGTTGGGGCCTATAAATACCCCACCCATTCAGCACTGAAAAGATACAGACCTACACCGAAATCTTGATCTTTTCTGTGATTCTAAGAAGCTCAAAAGTGTTGTAAAGCCTTTAAGTCTCCTCCTTCTGTTCTTCAAGTTTTCAATTGTAAAGTGAGGAGAGAAAGGTCTGTAAAGGTTGTCTCCTAAGCCTGTCAAAAGGAGAGAAACTGTAAAAGGGCAGTTAGCCTTCGCCCATTGAAGGAAGGCACCTAGTTGACGTCGGCAACCTCGTCGGTGGAGGAAGCCAAAAGTGGAGTAGGTCAAGGCTGACCGAACCACTCTAAATCTCTGGTTTGCGTTTATTTTCGAGCACTTTATCATTACTGCAAACCTCCTTCATCACTACTGCTCTCTGCGCTTTCACGAACAAGTTCTAAGTGCTGTTCTTCCGAATCTGCATTCAGACGTAAATTCGTATTTTCATACATTACTGTTTACGTTTACGTTTGATTCTGCAGAACTGTCTTCCGTGCTTTTACGAACGAGCTTCTTTGTAGTTTACACTTACATTTTGATCCTATTGATAACTGCAAACTTTCCTCTACGATTTTACGAACGAGTTTCAGCATTTAGACGTTAAACTGCATTTAGACGTAAATCGGCTTTCCTCGCTCAATCATCAGATCTCAGTTCACGTTTACGTCTTGATTTCAACTGCATACTGCCTTCTGCGAGTATACAAACAAGTTTCAAAGTTTAGACGTAAATCTGCGTCTAGACGTAAAACTGCGTTTAGACGTAAATCTGCATTTAGACGTAAATCTGAGTTTAAGACGTAAATCTGAGTTTAGACGTAAATCTGCGTTTAGACGTAAAACTGCGTTTAGACGTAAATCTGCGTTTAGACGTAAATCTGCGTTTAGACGTAAATCTGCGTTTAGACGTAAATCTGAGTTTAGACGTAAACTGCGCTTAGACGCAAAACTGCGCTTAGACGCAATCTGCGCTTAGACGCAAACTGCACTTAGATACAAACTGAGAATTTGCTTTTGCATCATAATAGTTTTTGAACGAACGCAGCTTTTGGTTTTTAATCGCTGTAAGATTTCCGCTGCACTAATTCACCCCCCCCCTCTTAGTGCTCTCGATCCTAACACCTGTTAGATAGTGTACGTCTCCAGGAAACTTGAGCGGTAGTACCATCTATGTCAGGTGGTGGGAACACCCAAATTGGGCAGTGGTACTATCGGTTGTTAGCTTGACAGGCGCTGGTACCGTCAGTTCCCCAGAAACTCAGGATGAGATTTTTTTTTAGCTCTATTTTTAAAATCATTTAGGGTCTATAAATACCTCACTCTTTCCTGCTTGGGGAAGCAAGAAATAAAGTAGAAAGGGGTTGTGATTTTGAGTTGAAAAGTTATAAAAATACTAAGTGTCCTCCTCCTCCTCCTTAAGTTTTGTGATTATTCTAAGAGAGGTATGAGACTTGTAAAGGTTGTCTCCTAAATCCATAAAAAGAAAAAAGAGTTGTAAGAGGGTAGTTGGTCTATGCCCATTAAAAGATGATCGTTAATGAATGTCGGTGGCCTCGACGGAAGAGGAATCGGGAGTGGACGTAGGTTACAATGATTGAACTACTATAAACTCAATTTGTACTATCTTCTTGCTTTTTATTATCATTACTTATTGATTTAATTGTTTACTACTCTTACTTTCTCTCTAAGCTTAAACGTTTTTCGATACGAGTTTTATCGAATGAAATTTTCAAATCGTAATTTTTTTGAAAGTACTAATTCAGCCCTTTCTTAGTGCCAAAATGGTTCTAATACCTACTCTTTCACATATGAGCTATAGGCAACATCGAAATCACCCACTGCACCCTCCATTTGGCACCTATACCTTTACGCTAGGGCCACAACAAGGGCTGATAGGCTGGTAATGGTCCACAGATCGAGTAGCCAAGCATGGCTAGGGTTAGGGTGCGATAAATTTTTTTCAAAATTATAAGGGAAAAATGATTTTTTCATGTAACTACGGGACGTTCTATGAGAATGTTTAAAATATAGGATGCACTACGAGAAAAGCCTAAGGTTAGAGATTTTTTTTAGGAGTTCATCATAGTAATATTATAAATTTTGTATAAAATTATTATGTTATAATATTTTCTTAGTATTACCGAAAACAACTTAGCATATTATAAAAATTTGTTACTAGACTGATCCTATAAACCAGTTCATAGGAAAGGGGAAAAGAAATTGAATAGGTAAGTGGCTATCAAATCAGGAATATTCTTAGATTAAAAAGTATAAAATTCTAAAAATAAGAGGTAATTTCCGAAAAAACCCAAACAGAGTTTTTTTTCGGGCAATTTGTCCGAGTTAAACTCCCAATTTAAATGGGACTCGGGAATACAAAACGACACGCCCTCGCCACACCAGGGCTGTGGGGCCCGCTCATGACATGTGATGACAACAAATGGGTGTTCTCCTTCTTTTATATTAGAAGTAATTAGTATCCAAGTCGAAGTACAAATCATATTTTATATGAGGAAAATGAGTCCCGATACTACGTGTTTTACTAATCACCAATCACACCGAGAAGTTGTGGGGCTTTCCTGAACTCTGTCAAATCATCGGACAGGTAGATCGATGGAGGAAGTAGCTAGACAAAGGCGTCGCCAAGCACTTCGTCTCTTATACATGTTTGTCTCTCCCCCTCGTCGTTCTTCTTCTCCCGTCTCTCACGAGTCCCGCCCGCGCCCTTGTCGCCCAATTCCTTCGTCAATACGATCACCCGATCGTCTATTAACGCTGCGGAATGGACCGTGGATTGACCGCCAGCGAAGAGGACTTGGTGGAATACGTCTTCCACGACATCAAGGCCCGCGAGCCGGCATCCTCAAGGCCCTCACCGCCGGTAATTCCACCTTCTTCGCCCTTATCTTCTCTCGCGGTGATGCGATCTTTACTGACTTTTGGTTCTTTTCCTGTCTCTTTCCGCTGCAGATTTTGAGGATTTCCACCAACAATGCGATCCTGGTAACTGATTACACTGCCTCCTGCAAGTCGAGTTCTTTTACATTGCTTCGTTATAATAGAAAGTTCGAATTTTTTAAGCTCTTGCTGTTCCCTATATTTAGGCCCTTGGAGATTCTTCTATATCATCTGAACGCTGCAGAGCATTTCACTTGCTCTTGTATTCCAGTCTTATGACGTTGGTAACGCTGTTACATGTGCGGTCGATAGTAGTGGCGTTATGAAATCATTAGTTAGTAGCAATGTCGAAGGGGTTAATTGCGGGTGCAACTTAAGGGGTGATTTTTACTCGATATTCGTTGGCCCAGTGTTTAGGGTTTGATTTTGTTCGTAGCACGAATTAGCAGCAACCAATTGATCGAAGGGTCTTTCATGGAAATTCTTGATAAAATGATAAGTGGTTGATGAAGTGTGACTGGACCATCTATTGGCCAAGTAAGCTATTAAATCATCTGCACCTGTAGGTTGGGTAGTACAAAATGATTGGCACTTTTTGATGATGAAGCAAGAATTCTATGGGTCCACATGGATTTTACCATGTACAACTTAGAGGTTGTCATCTTTGATGGTTGTGTAAGCAAGGTTGGCAATACCATCCAATACGATTCGGATGGTATTTACTGGTCTGACAACTTACCAATACATGGACTAGGGCAAAGTAGATGGTATGCCTGGTATAGGGCCTGTATATGGCAATTTCTTCTTTTTGTTTTTTCAACCCATTTGTGGCATTTTTTTTCAGGCTTTTTTTAAAACTCAGTTTGCACCAGCATATCGACATGGTATGGTAACAGTCCAAGCCCTGACCGGTACATGAAATTTGAGCCTTATCTATATGGAGGACAGAGGGCCTAACATATGTAGGGAAGTGGAATGCCCATAAAAAGAATGGGTGTTATAACTAAGGAGGCTTGTGTTTAAAATCAGATGGGTGGGAGAATGTGTGCATAATTGATGAGGGTATTTTTGTTAAACATCATAATATAACACCTATATTTCTAGGCTTTGATTTAGGAAGTGACTCCATCCACTTCACAGTACATTGTCTGTATGTAAACTTTGTACAGTTCTTCTGTCATAGCATTATTATAAATATATTGGATTTGTTGAGCATTTGAATGGAAGAAATTCCCAATATTGACCAAAAATTAGGTAAAAAATAGAGTGGCATGTTGAAGGAAAAATAATAGAGCAGCACATCGATGTTTAGCATAGCTATTATTGCTTCTAATCATCAGCATCACACCTTGTAGTTAGCCTCAACTATCAACACATCATTTATATTTATACTTACTATTCCATTATTTTAATTCTAGTCAGGCAATTTGCTCTATGTCAATACCAACCAACAATGGTTGGAATATATCAACAATTAAGAACACAGTAAACTGTGCTTCAGTTTTCAGCCTGATAACTACATGCAACTATTTTATGTATGCCACGAGACTACATTAATTATTGTCATGTAAATATAAACTTCGGGATTCGTAACATGCCAATGATCCATTTGGTAGTTTATTGGGTTCTGTCAATCATAGACATGAAATCTTCTCTTCGTGATTTGTAACATGCCAATGATCCATTTGGTAGTTTATTGGGTTCTGTCAATCATAGACATGAAATCTTCACTTCTTCGAGTGTTAAATCTCAACAGTATGCTTCCCTTTTATTTTGTATTTTCTGCTTATTTGTAATTCGTACATGTTTTATAACAGAAATTTGAATTATAAGTATTTGTTATTGTTCTATCATGTCATTTCTCCTCACTTGCATCATTCATTATTTCCATGAACATAGGCTTTGTAAATTTAAGCAATTGAGTGATCGGCCTGCAAACTTATCTTATAAGATCTATCTTCTGCATCAGTAACGATCATAGTGAATTATCATTTAAACAGGAATATAAAAATAGGAAATCATAACTTTCTTTCCATTGATGCATAATTTCATAGGAGACTTGTGATATTCTTATTAATAGTTTCAAATATCATGGTATCAGTCTGTACTGTAATATCAATTTAACACTATACAGATCAGGGCCAACATGTTAGTCAAATTTGTATTTTTTCTTTGTTCGAATACTGGTTATTTTAGACTTGGACTTATTTGATTCAGTATTAGTTTATTGTTTTAATTCCTATATCTGTTTAGCATCTAGCAAACAATCACATTCAATATTTTTACCAAATTGAGATTCATATTTTCAGTGTTAATATATGGTAATTGGAACATATATTTGAAATATGGGCTCCATGGTTCTGCTTGTGATACAATTTCTAGAATATCTATTATTTAGCTACATTTTTATGTGACTGAGACCTATCGTATGCATATCTAGTAGACTGATGCATCTTTGCTGTGTATTGAGTTTTTGTTGACCTGACTTTCAAAATGCAGATCCAAAGTTTGCTGGAGAATTTGGTTTTTCTGCTTTATTATTGATTGCTGTCGTTAATCAGCTTATGTTACTTCCTATGGCTGTAGCTCTTAATCAAATTTACTTCTTGCAGCAAAGGAAAATCTGTGTCTTTATGGATTTCCTGACGAGCACTGGGAGGTTAATTTACCTGCAGATGAAGTTCCTCCAGAGATTCCAGAGCCTGTATTGGGTATTAACTTTGCAAGAGATGGAACGAACAAGAAGGACTGGTTATCTTTGGTTGCTATACACAGTGACGCATGGTTAAATGCCTTAGCATCTTATTTCGGTGGGAGGTTTCAGTTTGATAGAACACAAAGGTGAGCAAATACCACTTGACTTTCATCTACTAGTCTGATTTCTCTTTTGTTGTTATTATTGTCTATTCATTAATCTCTAATGAAGCATTTCCAAGTCTTTTATTTTTAGATACCTTTTAAGCATAGCTCCATGGGCCTGAGAATTCATTATTCTTTTCATTGTGAATTATGGGAAATATTGTACTTTATGTGATATCTCATTCAGACTGTCTGGCATTTTTGTTGTTTAATCACCATACTGCAAGACATGGACTGTGTAAAAAGAACTTACTGTCAGAATGAGTTTGTCCGTAGATATAACAAACCACTTGGAGATCTCTAAAATAGTCTTCCAGGAATTTAGGTTACTAACATTTCATCTTATCAAGCTATTTTCTTCCCATTCTAAAAGAATTAGAATGCAACTATAACACTTTGAAGAAGACGTTTGCTGTCAACTACTGAAAAAATTACAAAAGTAACACTGTATTTTTGGCATTAGTAAATACTTGAATGAAAATTTTGAGATACATCTTTCAAAAGGAGGATTTTGCATACATGTCTGTAGAATGAGTACCAATGTTTATTTTTTGATAATAGAATAATAGAAAGAGAAAGGGGAATGATAATGCTCGAAGATAATAGGAAAATTAGGGATAACTATCGAACTCGCTCTCAAGATGAAGACATTACACCTCTGCACATCTCGGCTGATGGAATCATTCCATCGGAAAAAACTACTGTGGTCTTGCATCACTTGCACATAATATGAGAATATAACTCGATTCATTTCTCTAGTGATACATTACAGTGTTCTAGCCTTTTTATAGACTCAAGTATAAGAGAAAACAAGAAAAATATAAAAAATATAAAAAATATAAAAATCATAATTAAATCACATCAAATACATATTAGGAAAGATAATATTCTTAAATTGATTTGAAGAATAATGACTTTAATTTTTGTATAGATAAATCTCTAACATCTTTGGTCAAGATTTGTATTCTTTAATCAACATTTTTTATTTTTTTATATTTGGTGTTTTTTTTGTCTCGAGTAGATGTCGTCATGTAGCAACTTATGGCATATGCAGAATATCCCTAAACTAATAAAATTTATTCAAATAAAATATAAATTAAATTGCTCCTACATCATATGCTTTCGTTGCATAGGAACTTGTCCGATTGGGCATGATGATGGAACACTCCTAGGATAAAATCTTACTCCTCCACACATCTTTCACATGGATGATGAAATCATTTAATCATAAAAACAACTGCAAGTGTAAATATCAATTCATTCATCCATTTTTTTGATGATACATTATAATTTTCTAGCCTCTTTTTATAGATCAAAGTAAAAGAGGAAAAAATATAAAAGTAAGAAAAATTATATTGCATCAAATCAAATACATGAATTGTTACTCCCTCCAAAGAAGATAATTTTCTTGAATTGATTTGAAGAATAATCTTTCTCTTTTGTGATATTTACTTCTTTACTTATAGAGATGAATCTTTAATCAAGATTTCTAAACTTCAATCAATATTTCTTTCATTTTTTGTATTTATTTCTTTTTCTTTCCATTTGGTAGATGCTGTTGTGTGGCAACTTATGATGTATGCAAAATATCCTTAAACTAATCAAATTTATTCAATCAAAATATAAACTAAATTACTCTTGAATCATGTCCCTTCATGCTATTGTGGACTTGGCATTGTCAAACTTATCTATGTAGCATTCCTTCATGGCAGACTAGTTAGACTACTTGAATGATCACAACAGCAGAGTCCTTGGTGGCTCACAAATGACATAATTTGGTAGATCAAAAAAAGTACACAAAACCAAGGTCGATTGTCTTGTGCAGACTGACGATGCTAGTCTTGGCTCGAATTGGTACATTTTGGTTTTCGAAAAATGGGCCAGAAAATGGATGAAAAATCAAAATTCCTTTTTAAACCCTTTTTATCCTAATTTAATATAATTTTAATTTAATTTTAATAAGAATAAAATGAAAATGAGTCATAAATGGTCAGTAATTATATATTTTTACCTTAATTACCCCAAATTGACCCAAAAAATTAACATGATGGACTTAATTGAGCCTAGATTTTAGAGAGAGACACTAATCACCCTAGTTAGACCTAACTATCCCAAATTAGCCCTAAGGAAAGATAATGACCCTAGTTATACCGAACTAGGTGTGTTTAGGCAAAATTATCTCTAATTTGTGCTAAAAATATGATAATGGACCTATTTAAGCCTAATATTAAGAGAAATACAATAATCAACTATAGTTATTCATAATAAGACACTAATAAAGGTTTTAAATCATGTACCGTATGGGTGTACCGAGCTTTGCTCGATATGGTACAGTACCAGGATACCATACCGTATAGGTTAAAATCGACCTGTACAGGTACCGATTCTTTCATTAAAGCTTGAGCTTGGTCAATCTTGCAAACCAAATAACATGATTTGGTTCATCATCTAAACTTGGATTGGCTCTCGCTTGGTCATTGCACTGGTTCCACTCATGAACTGGTTCGTCTCACATGTGAGTACGAACTACCACATGCAGGAACTAAGGTTGGCGACGGCTATATTTCATCTCAAATCTGCCCTCCTCCCCATGTCAACGCTGCTCCCTTGGTTGCATATGTTGCCTCCTGTACGCCTCGTAGATGCAAAACCACTCTTCGATTCTTCTTGGTTTAGTGATTTATTGTGGTTTGTGGTATCTTCATGTGGTTAGCATTGTTCCTTTTGCCTCAACATTTCTGTTTATTGGCTCGTGGAAAGATTTCATGCTATGATTTGATTACTTTGACGTTTTGTAGCTGTTCTTGTTGTTCTTTTCGAAGTGGAAATTCCAAAAGTTGTATCTTTTGATTGAGTTGTGTTGCAATTTTCGTTCTTTTTACCCTGTTGGCATTGCTCCCCCTTGGTCACATATGATGCCTTTGGTACAGGTCGGTAACGATCGAAATCGATTGGTACCGCCCAGTACAAGCCGGTAACGATCGAAATTGATCGATACTGCCCAGTATAGGTGGGTAACGGTTGAAATTTTGACCGTTACCACTCGATACGAGGCCAAAAACTTGATACAACCCAGTAGCGGGTGGTTCGCATGCCGGCCTGCTGGCGGATTGGTACGTACTGCCCGTATTGGGCGGTATGGTACAAAATTAAAAACATTAGTAATAAGGATGTAATTATATCAAAAGATAACTAAAATGTTGGAAAAAAATAAATACCTTTAATTTAATTGAAGAGATCTTCCACCAAATGATGCATTTGAATCCCTCTAATTGAAGCTTTTGAAGTTTTTGACGAGCTCGAATCACTGATTAAGATTTTTAATTGAGAAAGAGAGTGAGAGAGAGTGAGCAATTAGAATGTTTTATCGAGAAAGAGAGTGAGAAAGAGTGTGAGTGACTGAGGGGAAGGAAGGGCTTATAAAAGAAGGGTACCAGCCTAAAAAGATTTACCGTTTGACCACAATTGAATTGACACTTGAACTAGTACCGTTATAGGTCGGTGATGATCGAGTATTTGCCTTACCAGATGATTAAGAATACCCTTGAACTAGTATGTACTGAGCAGTATACCCTCCTCTTCCTGCATACCGCCTAAAATGAGCTGGTCCGCATACCAGTCGTCGGGCGGATCAGTTTCGTGTGTACCATCCGTTTCATACTATATTGTATCCAGTGATACAACAGTCATTGCACAAAACTGCACTAAAAATAAAGGAACTTTATTAACAAATGGAATTTTTGCAACCTGATAAAGTATTGCAAGGATCTCAAAGTTTTTGAGGCCACTCTAAATCAATTTATTTCTTTATCTTCTTAGTCACTTTCTCCGAGTATGCCTGGAGAAGAAAAGTGTCAGTTTTGAGAGAAGTGTAATCTATAGGGATTCAGTTGATCAGTTTTGAGAGAACAAGGAGGTCTTGCTTTCTTTGCAACTTGAGATCTTTCTTCCTTGTACTATTTGGTTCTAGTTGAGAAAACAAGATCTTTCTTTGCAACTTGAGATCTTTCTCAAGTGTTGCTTCTAAATAATGTTGGATAATAGATAATTTCTGAACTTCATGTAGCTGTATTTGAATTGTTCTGTATCTTTTTATACTGCATTAATTTGTAATTTGTTGTAAAAAACATAATATCGTCACACAAAGAAGGCTAGACATATTTATTTCTGAAATTAGCTATGTCTTCGTGATAATCTGCTTTTTTTATTTTGTTAATAGATTGACTTCACTACAACTGTTTCTGCTATAGTTTCTTGATAACTTGTTATGTCTCTATATTATACTCGTTCTAAGCGATGTAGTTCATGTTGATGGTGTTTTTATTCTTTATTCATATGAAAATCAAGTACTTTCTGATTCTTGTATAATTTAGTTCAAAATTTTTCTTCCGAAAACCTGTGAAGCACCGACATGTGGATTTTGGGGACATACCTGTGTCGGAGATGGATATGTCGCCAACACAGCTGGACATGTGTCCTCAGGCCCTCGGCGACCTCGCTGTCATCCGACAGACCCTTCTTCCTCACCTTCTGCTGCTGTTTCGCAAGGTATCAGGCTGACCCGTCGTTCGCAGTTCGCCCACTTCTATTGTACTGAACCCTATGTGGTCCTCTCTTTCTGCTTCCCAGGACCCGGATTTCTGGTTTCTGGTTCGATCTTTGGGTTTGGTCTCAGATTTCCGACCCTTCTCCTTTTCGAGTCTTGATTTGTCAGGGTTTTTTCTCAAGTGCTCTTGGTCATCCTGGAATTTGAAGCACGAAAGTAACACCACCTGGTTTGAGACTGGGTGTCACTTGCTTTGGCTTTCGCTGTGTGAATTCATGTGCATGGAAGAACGAAGATAGTCTCGATTTCTTTCATAAGAAAAAGTCTTCCAGTTCAACCATCAAAAATCATAGGTATGGCTCACAGAGGATGGTTCTAGGTTTGAAAAGCAAGTTGATTAGGGTCTGTTCCTCTCATAAGTAAGAAGTTAGGACACACACAGATTCTTTGCTTTCATGCTTGTGGTTTAACTATTGTCCAAGCTTTCTGCTTTCTGCAGATTCTTTGATTGTGGTTTAACTATTGCCAAGCTCTTCGCTTTCTGCAGATTCTTAACTAAAACAAGATTCTGGTTTATTTTTCACACACAGATGAATTCCTAAAAGTTTTGTGGTTTCTGTTCCACACTAGTGTCTTTGTATATTGGTACCAATGTTATCTGACTTCTTATTAACATACTAAGCTACCAAAAGAACTGTAGTCTTATTCAGAGTTCCACTACAATTTAAAACATTCTTCAGATTTTATGAGCATATATTTTGAGTTTGTGTTTTTTGGTTATCAAGAAACCACATACCATGTTCTTTTCTTGATGTTATATGTTACATATGTTATAGATCATTTCCTTGTCCAATTTTCCTGAGCTCATATTATATGATTTGGTTTCTGAACCTTTCTGTCATGTTCTTTTATTATTTTGTTTTTGTGTTATGGAAATGTAAGTCTTGAACTTTAGATTTACAAAATCCAGTTTGGTTCATAATGAGGATTACTACTTGTTAGTACTATAAAACTCATGTTAATCCTAATTTTTTTAAAAATGGTGTGTCGTCATATCTGTGTCGTATTGTGTCATGTCTCATGTTCGAGTCTATGCTTTTTAGTCGAAAACTATGGGCACCTTAATAATGGTTTTTAATCAACATATTAGTTATTTTTAGACCCTTACTCTCTTTGATCTATTGTGATAGTTTTCTCTCCTCTCTCTTCTCACCATTTAATTTCAACAGTACAATTGTCTTGATTTTATAATCAAGTGAACCTTTCTCTTAGTTATATGTGGTTTTCAGCTACAAAAGAAACTTGATTGATTTTCTGCATTGCAGGAAACACCTCTCAGTTATGATAGCTGATCTTCCTACGTTATGTGAAGTAGTAAGTGAAATGAATCTACAGAGGGTCTCTGGTTCTAAACACAGCAGTAATAAATCGAAGTCAAATTCCAAATTGGTAAGTGGAATCTTAGATGCTTTCTACTTGAAAAGTACCATTTTACTTGTTCAGTTGTGATTCAAATAGGAAATTATGCTGTCACACAGAAATGGCAGGGGATGCATGATATCTTTTACTGCTTTTTATTCAAGATAATGACCTGCATTTGCCATTTAATTTAACTTAATAGTTATAGAATATAATGGGGCTTTTTATTTACTTTTCAGAAATTAGCAACTATTTTTGGCAAGATTCACTGTATCGATCCATACTGGCATACCAACCATGTATCGGTATGGTACATATCGAGGCGTACCGACGGTATGCCAAAAATCATCGAAAATGGCTCCAAAAATATCTAAAAAATAAAAAAAAAAGTTAGATTATGATTTTAAAGTTAAAAATAAATATAAATTTAATATAATTTTAACAAAAATAATCTAAATTAGGAAAGAATAGTGACATATCTTTTTTCGAACTTTGAGGAATAGCTTTTTTGTACGTTCTGGACTATCCTTCCGTTAATATTGAATTATATACAAAGAAATGATTTCGTCGACCGACTTGATACTTTCCAACTATATAGTTGATGCTACTGTCTTTCTCTTTGCCATTTCCTTTGTACGTTGGGCGGACAACTATGACAGTTGGGTGTTTCTAGTTACTCGAGTAGTTTGACTTGATGTTTTTCATCTCCTTCCACTACGTTCTAATCGAGGGGAATCTTCCTCTTGCTGGGGATGTGCTTCCTCTTTTTGGGGATGTGCTTCCTCTTGGTAATAAAACATAAAGGACATCGAGGATATCCCACCTCATCAAGTAGAGGATCTTCTTGGTTCTCCGTTACTTCGACTCGCTCTAACATTGACTTTAAATCTTCGTTGTAGAATTGGAGGCCGATGGGATCAATCTCTGTTTGCTTTGGCTCCTTGTCTAACTCGGCACATCATAATCTTAGCCACATATTATAATGGACATATACTAGTATCTCCAACCGTTTATACGATAGTCTGTTACGGACCTTCGTGTGAATCAATGCAAACGTTGACCAATTACAATCGCAACCACTAGATGTCGTCATCTGCGAAAGTATACGGATGATAACCTTCCTTAAATTTGGTGTGTCCCCTCCAAATTATAGCCACCAATCGATTGTAAAAG
The DNA here is from genome assembly GCF_036884655.1 of Musa acuminata AAA Group. Classification (NCBI taxonomy): domain Eukaryota; kingdom Viridiplantae; phylum Streptophyta; class Magnoliopsida; order Zingiberales; family Musaceae; genus Musa; species Musa acuminata. Next base: position 33,364,397 of record NC_088345.1, on the reverse strand, counting down.
GATATAAATAGGGCTTTATTAGCATAACAAATAGTTAATATCAAATATAGTCTATAATCAACATGTGTGTAACTTTTCGTCACTAGGATCTATATTGTATTGACACGATATAGCTACAACGTCGGAGAATGAATCAATTATTTCCTGAAATAATTAGCCCTTTATAATAGCATCGGTAGTGTTTGACAAAAGTCGATATATTATATTTCTTAGTGTCGATAATAAATTTGATCTCATTCCAAGACTATATCGAAATTTGATTGGATTTAGATAATACGCTGCAAGACAAATAATTTTGTTAGTAAGAATTTTTAAATATTAAAAAATTATAAATTTTTTTACATTGAATATGAATTTACTTACATTATAGATATCTTAGTCCATATGAACTTCAGTCCTACGATCGATGATTTGTAAGTATTGCTCAAGTTTAAAATCATCTTTGAATGCTTTCTTGACCTCCTCTTTTACTGTAATTAGTATATATCTAAGATAAGGCACTTAGAGATCCTTGTCCATATCGACTTCACGGAAGATAACGTAAGGTGGCTTTACTCTTATTATGATTTCTTTCATGGTATCCTAAAACCTAGAAGAAAGAATAGTCTTTTTTTTTTTTTTCCATCGATCTCGAATATCTGGAATTAGACCATTCCTTTGAGGTAACCATTACCTTGAAGCCTTGCCTCTTTTACTGTATTGACTTTAAGACAATAAAATTTGTAGCAAACTGAGTGACTCTAAGTTTGAGTATCTCACTATATATATACTTTTGCATTAAAGTGTAGACTCAATGATGATTATATATAAACTTTGTGATCGGCTATGCTTGAGTTACATACTTGCTGACTGATGGTAGCTCATCAATATCCTTCAGCATTAAATCCATGCAATAAATTGCACATAGAGTTCAAAACAATGTTTTCCTTGTTTCCATCAATTGTAAACCACCATTCTTGAAATTGGCCCCATTGTCGGTGACTATCTGGACAATGTACTATGGTCTGATTTCCTCTACTGCAGTGTCCATTAGGTTTTTAATATATTTTGCATCTTGAATCGTGTTGGAAGCATTAACTGACTTATGAAAAACCATTCGTTTGTTGCAATAAACAAGAAAATTGATGATACTCATTCTTGTTGGCCCTGCCCAACTATCACACATTAGTGTCATCTCATATTCATCCCATTGCCTCTTGAAGGATTTGATCCAATCCTTCAGTTCTGTCACCTTATCTAAATATATGTTGTGGTTCTCCTTTGGTGTTGGAGGTTAGATCCTTGTGCTAAACTTTTGAATAGAAGAGATCATGCTCTTACCTTGGGTTGTGTTTTTTGGAATCATATGGAAGTTGAACCGTTTTACAATTGCCTTTCCAATATCCCATTTCTTTTCTTTTTAATATGCATCGTTGGTCCGTGTCTGCTTCATTGTTTGTGGAGGACAGGCTTGCGGATCAATATCAATAATATCTGGTCTTGACCTCCTGCCAAGTCCTCTCACAAAACCACGAATTCCACCCTGCCTCATGCTCCCAATTTGACTTAATTGAGGGGCAGTTGGTTGTCTTATGTCGACCGACCTCTGGATTCCTTGTGACACAGGCCCATTGCCACTGCCACGCTCTCATTGTGGGTCAAGGTAATGATGCCTCATTGCTTCCTCATATATGTGTAGGTGCTCCAATGATACACGAATACCAACTCTAAGATTCGGGTCGATTTCATCGTTGTGACCCTCATATTCCTCATAAACCGGCTCCTACGTAGCCCTATAGTGTTCTTCCTTAGCTTTTGCCTTCTTTTTCATTGTATCTTCCCTTTCTTGTTGTAACTTGTCTTGAAAGGATTTACGGACCTCCGTCGGAACCTTATTGTATTTTGTAATATTGGATACTCGTCGACCAAATGCATCTTCACCCAGGTAATTTCTCCACCCTTGTCGATGTAGTTACAATAAATGCATTGTTAATGATGATGGTCCTTGTCTATCTTTCGGGCATGATTCTAAGCGTCATCATGTGCTTGTTTATTTGGTATCATGTTCCTATCAAAATTGATTCTGTTGAATCTCGTATTTTGATGATGAAACTACTTGATATATGTTTATGATTTAATCTGCGTTTTGAGTGACGCAGGATGCTTCGATCAGGATGAGATAATTAAAGAAAATCATGTTGTGCCGAAGGAATATGTCAGAAGATTGGACGTCAGGCCGGTGGATCGGTCGACGTATCGACAGAAGGCTTCGGGCCGTGGACTCGGGCATCGGGCCAAGAAGAGCGGGTATTGTGCCAAGGATATCGGAGTTGCCGAGTCAACTGGCCGATTGGGCAATAGGTTGCAGAAGAGGACGATGCGCCGAAGAATCGGACGAAGCGTCGAGGGACCAATGACATGTCGGACAACTTGGTTAATTGCTTAGGATTAATTGTCTCGATCGAAGTTTTGTTTTGTTGTGCAGGATTAACTATGATAACAATGAAGACATAAAGCGAAACAAAGTGTCGGAGTCAAGCGCGAAGGATTTGTTGCGAGTTCGAGAGTTCGACGGAAGTCCGAAGGTTCGTCGAGAATGCTACCGGAACTAGCCGAGAATGAGTCGGGAGCTTGCCGAAGGGTTTTTCGGAAGCTCGCCGGAAGGTTCGTTGGAAGTTCGCGGAGCTCGCCGAGAAAGATCGGAGCTTGCCGACGAAGCTCGTTGAAACTCGCTAAGATCAAATCGTGAAGTCTAGGAGCTTGCCGGGAGTCCGCAGAATGGTTTCTGAGAGTTCATCGGAAGACCGCCGGAAGTTTGCCGGAAGCTCGCCAGAAGAAGTCTTGACTTGCGGACTTTGTAATAGCTTAGAAAATGTCTTTAAATTCATAGTTAGCACGTTAATTAGGGTTAGGATTAGGTGTTAATCCTATAACCCAAGTAGGGGCCAATTAGGCCCAAGTTCGGACTGGTTTGGACCAAGTTTGGAGCCAAACCAAGTGAGCTGGAATAGTGAAAGAGGTGCCACCGCCAGGGTTGGAGGTAGCACCGCCCAGGCTAAGTCTCCCAGCGAGACTGGGCGGTGCAACCTCCTCTGTCAAGAGGTAGCACCGCCAGAGCTCAAGTTTCGAGCTCTGCCAGGCGGAGCAACCACCGAGCTCAGACTTCGAGCTCTGCCAGGCGGTGCAACCACCGAGCTCAGTCTTCGAGCTCTGCCAGGCGGTGCAACCACCGAGCTCAGTCTTCGAGCTCTGGCAGAGAGGTGCATCAGCCTGAGCTCAGTTTCGAGCTCTGCCAGGTGATGTAACCACCGAGCTCAGACTTCGAGCTCTGCTAGGCGGTGCAACCACCGAGCTCAGTCTTTGAGCTCTGCCAGGCGGTGCAACCACCGAGCTCAGTCTTCGAGCTCTGGCAGAGAGGTGCAATCGCCTGAGCTCAGTCTTCGAGCTCTGCTAGGCGGTGCCACCTCTCCAGTCAAGAGGTGTAACCGCCTGATCCCGGAATTCCGGGATTTGATCGTTTTGAGCTCCAAAATTGAACTGGGTTGGGGCCTATAAATACCCCACCCATTCAGCACAGAAAAGAGAGAGATCCACAACGAATTCTTGATCTTTTCTGTGATTCTAAGAGCTCAAATTTGTGTAAAGTCCAAAAGTTCTCCTCTTTCTGTTCTTCAAGTCTTGAGTTGTAAAGAGAGGAGAGAAAGGATCTGTAAGGGTTGTCTCCTGAGCCCGTCAAAAGGAGTGAAACTGTAAAAGGGCAGTTGGCCTTCGCCCATTGAAGGAAGGCAGCTAGTTGACGTCGGTGACCTCGTCGGAGGAGGAAGCCAAAAGTGGAGTAGGTCAAGGCTGACCGAACCACTCTAAATCTCTGGTTTGCGTTTATTTTGAGTACTTTATCATTACTGCAAACCTCCTACATAGCTACTGCCCTCTGCGCTTTTACGAACGATTCTTTAAGTTCAGATCTTTCCGAATCTGCATTAAGACGTAAATCGGTGTTTTCGTACGATCTTTACATTGCAGTTTACGTTAACGCATTGATTCCATTTATAACTGCAAACTGCTTTCTGCGCATTCATAAAACGCTTTACAAAGTTCAAAAACTGCGTTTAGACGTAAAACTGCGTTTAGACGTAAAACTGCGTTTAGACGTAAAACTGCGTTCAGACGCAAAACTGCGTTTAGACGTAAAACTACGTTTAGACGTAAAACTACGTTTAGACATAAAACTGAGTTTAGACGTAAAACTGCGTTCAGACGCAAAACTGCGTTTAGACGTAAAACTGCGTTTAGACGTAAAACTACGTTTAGATGTAAAACTACGTTTAGACATAAAACTGAGTTTAGACGTAAAACTGCGTTCAGACGCAAAACTGCGTTTAGACGTAAAACTGCGTTTAGACGTAAAACTGCGTTTAGACGTAAAACTGAGTTTAGACATAAACTGAACTTGGACGCAATCTGCGCTTAGTCGCAAACTGCGATTAAATACAAATTGTGAATCGGCTTTTGCATCATAATAGATTTTATCGAACGAACGCACCTTTCGGTTTTAAATTGCTGTAAGATTTCTGCTGCACTAATTCACCCCCCCCTCTTAGTGCTCTCGATCCTAACAGATTCAAATAAGCAAGATGTGATTAGCCCTAATTTAAAATAACAAGATGTGATTATACGGAATAAACCGTTGTCACTATAAATATGTCAATCAACATATTCGACATTAAATATGTAGAATTAACTCAATATCATTAAAATTTTCATTAAATACACTAATCACAATAATAAAAAAACTTAATTAAACCCTAATTAGCTCTAATTTACCACTATAAGTATGTTAAACACCCAAAGAAGCATTAAATACGTATATTTGATCCAATATATGTTAAATTATGATTAAATTATTATTAAATATATTAATCATATAATTAACATAGTTATCCCTTAATTATTCCTCTTTCATCATTATAAGCATGTCAAACACTCTAATAGTTATTAAAGACATTTAATTGATCCAATGGGTCAAATTTCAAAATCATCATAATTAAATACACTAATTACAGTATTAACATAGTTAATTAATCCTTAATTAGTCCTCTTGCACCATGTCAAACACCCTAATAGGTATTAAAGATATTGAATTGATCAATTTTGATTAAATTATCATTAAAATCACTAATTACAACATTAAAAATCTTAATTAAAACTTAATTACACTTATTATACTATCACAAACATATAAATCATCTTAATATACATGAAAAACAAAGATTTAACCCATTAAGTGTCTAATTTTTAAAAAATAGCATTAAACATATTAATCATAACATTAATGACCTTAATTACTTCTTAATTAATACTATTCTACCGTCAAAAATATCAAACTACATATTAGACATTAGGTTATTAACCACATAAAATAGTCTTACTCATTTCAAAAACCAATAAAAATCTAGAAAGAGAACATATACCTCTTGATTAGAGTGTTCTTCCTCTTAATCCTCCCAAATTAGTCTTTCAAATTTGATTCAATCCACAAATAATCACTTTGTTAAGTTTAGGAGAGTGAAAATATAAGAATAAGAGAGAGATGTGAGTGAGAAAGAGTTTGAGAGAGTGAAATGAGTTAAAAGGGTGGAAAAGAGTTTAAAAACCCTTTGCAATGGTTCAAACGATCAATTTGACCGTTTGAAATAAGGCAATCTCAACCCTCGATCGATAATGGTTGAAATTTGATCGTTATTGACTTGTACCGGTTGGTAATGATCAGATTTCGACTGTTACCGACTGATGTAGACCCCGTATCGGGTGATATGGGATCATGTAATAGTACCATCTGGTATAGAGCGATATGTATATGGGTCCCTTGTCGGACTATTACATATTGCCCATATCGGGCAGTATGTTTCGGTACAGCAAACTATGATTTCAAGTAACTGTGTTTGATAGCTTCCATCAAATTTTAGCAATAATTTCAGGCAACTGTGCTTGATTACTTCCATCTAATTTTAGTGTTGCAAATTTGTAGAATTGCTCTTATTTTTGCAGCAAAGTAGAACGGAAAGCAATATTTAGTATCAGTTGAGTAAAGAAAAAAGAAGTTTACATGACTTAGGAGACATTAGGTTTTTTTTTGTCCAACACCTGCATGGATTTGTTATTCAAAAAAAAAAAAAGAAAGAGAATTGATCTGCTGATAGGAAAGACACCACCTCTTGTTTAAGCTTGTTATTATTGGTTTCCTGTATGCTTTCTTTTCTATCATTCCTTAAACCCCTAAAAAATGACTTTTTATTGAATCTGTCTCATTGTGGTTCAATCTTTCTTGCCCACAACTGTTTCATTACATTAAGCAGCAGCAACATCCCCTGTGCTCCTGAAATAAAATTGGTGCTCGACAAAACCCTTTTTACTTGAATGGCAAGTCTCTTAATGCAAGCAAATATCATGTTTCTGTTAGGATTAGAGACATTTTGTTACTTGGATTGTGCTGTTTGATACCAAGTAGTGGACATTCGAATGTAAATTAGCAACACAGTCAGTTTTCCTGTTTAAGATCTCACAATATATTAAAATCAGCCATTTATTCATTGGGGGTGATGACAGAGGGCATCATCAGAGCATCAGGCTAAGAAATCAAAATCAAAGCATATCAAGGAAGAGGTTGAAGACCTAAATGGCAACGACAACAATGACGACGAGGACAAACATCTTTGTGCCTCATGTGGAGGGAACGACTCTGTAGGAGATTACTTCTGGATCTGCTGTGATGCTTGTGAGAAGTGGTACCATGGGAAGTGTGTGCGGGTCACCCCGGCAAAGGCTAAGCACATCAAGAACTACTGTTGTCCGAGGTGCAGCCACAGCAAGAGGCGCATCTCATAAGGCCACATCTGCCAAAAGCCTCTTTGAGGTATT